>NC_080431.1:5493888-6106944 GCF_028018845.1 Melospiza georgiana | reverse complement strand
GACCCTGCAGCATTCTTGCCTTTTGCTGGGGAGAGAGGATGGGGCATGAACCCAAACAGAAATCATTGCTTTGCCACTTCATAAATGTGGGGTGGACCTTAAGGAGTGCCCCTTTGGGTGTGCTTTAGAAATACTGCGCCTCTGCTTTGGAAGTGCAGCGTGGAGTTCTGCTCATCCAGCAGCAAAAAAAAAAAAAAAAAAAAGAAAAAAAAAGTGATCAAAATGAGGGGGAAAAAAAAGTGAGAAAGATGGCTGATCTTTGAAAATGGTGTCTGTGCTAAAAGAGATTAAACACACCAGCACTCTTCACCTTGGAGAAGAGCTGGAGAGAGAGGTGGCAGCAGTTAAATTAAATTAGAAATGACATGAAAAAAGTGAGTGATGTGAATACAGTCACCAATGCAGAAAGTTTCTAGACTCTGGAGTCTAAAAATGGGTGAAGTGAGCAAGGGAAACTTTAGTATTCCCTTTTTCATTTGGTTGTAAATTAAATTGGACTAGATGGTGGTGTTTACCCATCTAGTACAGACATTCCTATTTCCTCAGATTTGTCTGCACAGGAAAAAAAATTAAAATGTCCTATTTGCCATCATTTAAATGATGAAAAACATAACAAGCTGAAATCATGGCTTTAATTACTACTTGAAACAATACAATTATTAAATCAAAACGTGCCTTTCCAAAAGTAGACTAAAATAACTAGACTATAAGGCTATTTTTGTTGGAATGTTTTTAAAAATAAATTTAGATCTACTAATTTTCTAACCACAGCTAAAACTACTTAAAACTGCAAGATGACTAAATCCCAACCATAATATACCTCTTCATTCATCCAGTCTACTTAAAATAAATTTTGTAAGAGTATGATTTATTATTAAAGCATCTTTGGTGTACAGGCAATGTAAATATGCTGCTATCCATAGGAGGGTTCACAAACCACAGCAAACACAGGTCAAAACCATTTGATACAGGTCTTAAAAAGTCAGACCAAGGCAGTGATCATTACACAAATCATCAGCATTTTTAAAGACCACTGTGTACTCCCTTTTTTTTTTTCCATGAACTTGCCCTTTAGAAATTTCTGTTTGCTTAGGATATTTTTTTAAAGGCTTCCACCATTTTTTGGCAAAGTGAGGTTTAGCAGGGAGAGACAAAGAAAGTGAGAGAGAGATGCTAGAGAAATATCCTCATGCAATATGGGAACATTTTTGTTATCCTGCCCACTCTGTCTCCAGCACTACCTGGAAAATGTTCCCTCAGTACATTGTTTGGAACTCTAAACTAAAACAATTTCTCTCCTAAATGTCTTGTAAAAAGAAAAAAAATTGCAGTCTCAATTGGAGGCTGTTTTGTTATAAACCAGCAAAGCTAGGTTGTTTAAGTAGTCTGCATAATTTTGAAAGATTATTTTTACAAAGCTACATTTATTTGCTTGTGTAAAATTTAAAGAGTGGGACAAGGCGAGGATTGAAAAATAACAAATGCTGGAACTTCTTTTCACAGAGAATAATTTCTCAAAGGTACCATGGTGTATTTTAATTAGGCCTCAACCCTGAAAACATAAAAGTACACAGACAACTCATTATGCATGTAGTCATAAAAGTCTTTTCTGCTTTCTTACAGGATGTTTTTGAATAAAGGATGTTTTCTTTTGCTGTTACAGAATTTGCAAGTTTTCCCCCTAATTTTAAGATTGCATTTGTAAGCTAAATAAAAGTCTAATGGTTGTGAAGGAGACAGAGATGCTTGAGAGTGCAGCTTAATCCCCCCATTATTGCCGTAAATAATAGTGATGTAACACATCTTAACAAAATGAATTACTAATTTGGACTCTTTATTGCCAAGTCACTCAGCTTCAAAGACATTGTAAAATCATAAAACCAAGTTATGAATTTTCCTCCTTCCAAATAATGCAAATAAAAATTACAGATGAAAAAGGCATTTACTCATCTTACAATATAATTCACTTTATCAGTGAAAATAAAGATACCATCTGATGAGAATGCTCATCAAATGTGAGTCTTATTGCTATGAAGGAAAAAATAATTTCTCTCTATGGCCAGCTACTGTGTGAGTTGAGTGGTAAAATGATTATCAAACTATTTGGCAATTGCACTGGTGGTGTGTGCAAAGAAATACTGTCTGGGTGGCTCAAGGTTGTAATAGCAGTAATGGCTCCACAATTAACAGAAGTGATGGGGAAACCCAAAGAGCATCTGTTACAATAATGGTAGGAATAAGGAACATAAAGCAGAGAGAGGGGTAATACAAATTCAGATTTTATAACCACAGATAAAAATACGGAATATTGTGAGATGATTAAATCACAACTGCTACAACCCTCTACCTTATTCCAACATAGTTAACCTAAATCTTCTAGCAGTATAATTTACTGCTAAAATCCTCCTGATGTACAAACCATGTAAACGTGCTGCTGTGTAAGTCACTGTTCATTTAACACAGCAAACACAGGTAAAAAATTGGGTACAGTTCTTACAGAATCAGATTAAGTTGGTGACTATTAGACAAATCTAAATTTAAGCATAGTACCCATGAAGGAAGATTTATATGATCTCAATGGAGAAAGATTTATAAGATCATTAAGTACATTGTGAATAATTTATACATATGCATTGTTTTTCCTGCCAAAAACCTCTGCATTTTTCAAAATTCAGAAGTTACAAACTACATGAATGGAACCTGAAAAATCAGAATTTTATATAATGGGTTTAAGGAAACGATACTGTGAGTTTTCTTTGGGTTTTGATTTTGGTTTAGGTTTTTCTTTAGGAAAATAGGCTGTGTCATTAGAGACCTTTTTTTGGTCTTTTTCCTCTGGTGATACACATAAAATTCAAGCTGCTTTTTGTGTTCAGGGAGGTCATGGAGCACATATGAAGATGTGCTTGGGTTTTTGGTCAGAGAAAGGAGAGCCATGCTGCTCTGCAGATCCCTCTGGAGACCAGCTGTGATGTTGCTGTGGTTCTTTCCTCTTAGCAGAATATCATTTCTGACCCTGCATTTCCTGGAGTGCCTGGTGTGGAACTCCAGCTGCCAGCAGGATCCACATCCCAGTCAGTCACACCTCTCCCTCTGCTACAGAGGCAGGACAAGGCACAGCCAGTCATGAATCAGAAACACTGACTTTTAGCCCTGACAATGTAAAACCATGTGGATTTTACTCTTGTTTTTTGTCCAGGCTCACCCATTTATGAGTGAGAGAAAAATGACAGGAAACAGCTAGAGAGGTGTCAATGGGTAGAAGTTCATGGTCTGTGGAGACATTTTCATCCAAGTTATTTGGTTTTACATACCCTGAACAGGCTCTTAGCTTGTACACATCACTGAAAGCTGTTAAAGAGCAGTGGCTTAGAGGGCTCCAGCCCTGTGAGTCTAACCTAGTAAATCCATAAAATATTCCATGTATAAAATATTCCATGTGTAAAGTTGTGCACATTACACTGAATATATAAAGGGAATATTCAGGATTGGACAGTTTGGGGGAGTTAGGGTATGTGGGTGAAGAAGGTATTGAGTTGATTCTGGACCCATCCATTAAATGTATGCCAATTGTATCTCCTGGTGCTAAGGAAAATTCAAAAGTGAATTATCAGCTTAATGCAGTGCTGCAGCTGTACTAATACACAGCGTGCTTGAGGTATGTTAAAGGATATATAGCAGACATTTATCAGCACTCCTCCTCCACTGGGTGATGCAGAGAAGGCTCTGGGCCTGAGTGTGTGTTCAGGCAACTGAACTGAGCCCACACTCTCCAAGGCACACTTTGGTTTGCAATAGGGATGTTAACATTTCATTTCAGCACAGTCTCTCGCCTGCTTCAGGCAAAAATTGCAATCCTGGCTTGGTCCCAGCAACTTGAAAAGAGTCTGATGCCTATACAAATACACATAATGGCAGTCTTAATCATTAGGAATTATGTTATTTTTCTGTTTCTCCAGTAGTGTTTCATAATGAATCAAAATGAGCTAGATGGTTCGCTATCGGTTTGAATGCTAATTAAATGGAGACCTTCAGCAGTTTGTGACCACTTCTAATGCTTCTAATTTCTGTTTGTTTATATTTCTCTTTATCACTGGGGCTTGTGTTTTAGAAAACCCCAGAATAACAGAAGAATCTTAATTTCTTGCTTTTTCTTTCATTTTTTTCAAAAGCAAAGCTTCCAAATCTACAGTAAACTCTTCCTACTCAGACATCAGTGCAACTCAGACTATGCCAACAGGGTTTTTTATCTCCCTGAAGTAGGGATTCAGAATATTAAACAGTTTGGAGTAGGATTTGCAAGGATTTTACCTGCCTAGTTGCCCCATCATTTTCTCACTTCTTTTCTACAGTTTTGCTTCAGTGGACAGAAAATTAAATTCTGTGAAAACAAAAGGAATTTAGCAATAGCAAAGCAACCAGCTAATTGGGAAAAAAAGAGAAGAAAAAAGGGAAAGCATCCTAAAATATGTATTGTTTACCCGCCTGTTTTTTGCTAATCGTGCTAGAGCATTGACTGGTATTCTGCCTTGAAACCTGTTTTTGCTGGTTGAAGTTTCTTGCTGGCCTAATAGGGGCTGAGTTTGACCATTGGAGCTATTCTCATCCTCACTCTTCTCAGAGATGTTGTCTTCCATTTTTCAGCACCCTCTTACTGATAATACTAAATGCTTAGACACACACAGAAAATTCAAAGCAGAGCCTCTGTTCTTCCTTGTATTTTATTTCTTTTTTATTTTATTTATTTTTATTTTTATTTTATTTTTTATTTCTTTGTCGGTATTCTTCTGTCTTTAAACGCATTAAGGATAGAAAGGGGCAGTAGTGCAAACCAGGGAAAGATATATGTCTTATTTCCTATCACTATTTCGAGAACCCCTCATAGTTTATTTTAAATGGTGGGCAAAGGGGCAGCATTTGGAGGAAGCAAGCAGAAGGCCAATTTATAATTCTAATTCTATTTTTCCCAAATGATAAAGAGAGCTATATGCATTAAATAAAACTGGTACTTCTGCTGCTTATACCAACAGCAATAACTAATAACTAAGCAATAACTAAAACAGCTGATTTTAATTCATTATTCTGAGGAACCTCTGAAAATCTGCCTCTCCTTTCCCCTCCTCTGGCAAAAAGAGAGAACAAATGTACCCAGTACTTTTTCTTGGTCCTGGTTGGTTTCACCCACAAGGGTACAGTGAGTCTTTCTGCTGAATTTTAGTGCTTTTTGTCATGTAGTAAGCACCAAAAGTCACGGTTACATCACTGTGACTCAACAATGTTTATGAACTAAAGTGAGGAAAAATTGACAGAAACAAGTTTGCATTCTTAGGGCAGATTCTTTTCCCGTTTCATAGTCTTTCCAGTCTCTTCTGTTTCTTTAAAATCTCTTTAAATATTTTATGTTCTTGTATAAAAAAAGAAAAAAAAGCACAAAATACTGGGAAGAGAATATTACTTTGCTTTTTCTAAAATTTCCACAACCAGTGTAACATTTCTTTGGTTATAATTGATTTTCAAGTTTGTTTAAAATGTGTCACAAGGTGTAACATATTAATACGAGTCATCCAGTTTTCAGGGTGTTCTTGGAATAAAAGGTTCCTGTGCAATATAGGTGTAAAAATACTTTAAAAATGTTAGCAGTAGAATAACTCTCCCTAAACATGTTGAAAGTGGTTTGATGGTTTGTTTTTTTTTTTCTTTGAAAGAACAGTTCAACTCACCATCAATTACACTCAGAGCTCATTATGTTTGTGCTGTTATAATTATCAGTCCTTTTATGTCGTGGGCCTTTCTTGTAGCTCCTTGGAAGAATATTTTGGTTTTGATGCACAGCTGCTTATTTCACACAGGTCCTGCCTCAAAAAGCCAGATCTGATATCAAATGCTGTTGTCAGTTACCAAAAAGCAATGCCAGCCATCATTTTTTGTGTTTCCTCAGAAGGCACATACGAGACATTTCAAAGTGTTGTATTGGAGTGCTTCACAAGACTTTTTCTCTTTAAGCAACCCACTGAACGTGTACTTTTGTAGTGCCATGGATCTCCTACACTGTTGCTCCTTTTAAAGGACCATACTCCGGAGTTCTTTTAGTCCTCCAGTAACCCTATCCATCCTGTTGGCACATGAAGAGATGGAATAATTTGAAGTCAGATTCTGGGAACTGATAATTAAGAGGAGAGATTTTATTTGTCACTTGTCTCAGTATTTTTTCTCTGTGTTAGTCTAGGGACTAAAAAATTATTATTTCTTTTAAATTTTCTTTTATGTGTCAGCCTTTTCAACAAGGATTCCTGCAATAGATGATTACAAAGCTTGTCTCTAAAATAAAATTTAAAAATCACTAGTTCACAAGAAGGAGTTATACAAAGATATATGTGATTTGAAATGATCAATATGATCCTTCCTGAAGTTGTACTGCTTAGACCTGGGCATTTACCAGCACAAGGTGGTTCTTTGCCACCAGGCTGGAGACAATTCAGGAGTTTGTTCTCTAACAAGATAGACTTTCATTAAAGATTACAAATCTGGTTCAAGAAGCCTTCTCAGTGGCACTGTGTTTATAGACATGCCAGGCAACCACATCAATATGTGCATGAGGAAAATACTTGTTCGGTGCTTTGCAGAATGGGGATTGTATTCTCCACACAAAGAAACACATCTCTGAGCACTTCACACTAAGAAGGTCCCAGAAGTAGTTTGGATTTGGAAAACCATCTCTGTCAGCCAACAGCTCTTAGTGGTAGTTTTAAGATGCTTTAAATATTTAAAAGGTTGAAACGTATATTGAGTCAGATGGGACAAGACTGCATCCTTAGATACTGAAAGTAAAGCAAGCATGAAGCAAACACAATGTTAAACTGTTCAGTGCTAAGCCTCTGATGAGGGACTCAGTCATAATAGCATTTGTTTAAAGGGTTGGCTGGTGTAGTTCCTTTTGGATGTGAAGGAAAACTAAACTATTTGTTTTGTTTGGGCAAGGTTTTTTGGGATTTTTTTTCTCCAGCATATTTTAGAAAAAGGGAAGTCAACTTCTTTTCGTTGCATCTGTTCTGTGAAATGACAGACATCTCTTCAGGCAAAAAAATCTTGCTGTAATTTGTCTGACTCTCAGCAGACAGGTAAATACAGCTTGAAAAGCAGATGTTTCAAAGAACAAATTTAAGCAACACTAGACAATGTGATTTACATTTAACTCTGCATCTTGGCTTCTACAGATTGCCTGTTAATAACTGGAAGATAAATTCTGTGAAAAAACAGTGCTTAGAAGAAAACCTTCCAAGGATTCACATTCACTGCTTTCTTCTGTGTTCTCATAAAAGTGTTAGGATGTTAATAGTACAGAAAATTAGTCAATTAACCATAAATTCCTGTCATAAGATGCTAAAAGGGAATTGTTTAAACTAAATAGTGGTGAATGCAAATGAGTCATATACCCTATCAACTAAATGTACATATGCTTCAAACATCATGTTTTAAATAAACAGCTGTGACAGAAATGCTCACCCCTGAAGAGATGCAGGATGGAGAGAGAGGGAGGATTTTAACTGAGTGTATTCTCCTGAATGCACAGTGAGGCATCAAACTAATCATTACAGAAAGAAGAGGAATATATTGATGATGCATGTGCTTTACATGGGATATCTTCAAATACAGAGTTCCAGGTTCCACTTCATTCACATGTGAGCTGTTGTTAAGGAACCACTCTGCTGGCTGTACTTTATTTCTTGTTAAGAGTTCTGGAACATTTTGGTCATGGGCAGGGCTAAATCACGCCATTGCTGGTCAGTGTGCACTTGCTCATGCACCAAAGGGAGATGAGATAGGGGATGTGTCACTGCATCCATCTTCTGAGTCATTTTCCCAGGAGGAATTTGCTTCTGTAGGTGCAACCAGTCAAACAAGGGCAAAGGCAAGGAGACATTCAGTGCCTGATGCTAGGCAGCCAGCTAGAGAAAGGGAGGTAGTGCTGAATGAGGCATTTCAAAGAGGCCTTTGGGTACAGGGATGCCTTAAGTTTTAGCTTTCATATTTTTCAGATTCTGTACTGCATTAATGTATGACTCTGAACTACATATAAAGTGTCAGAAAGTTCTCTTCACACTTTAGTTAGACAAAACAATTCTTTTTCAGCCTGAGAACCAAAGATGCCATTGCAAGTATCAAAAAAGCCCAAAAAGTGTAAACAGCAGTGAATTGAGGAGAGCAAACTGTGAGGATGGGACTTCATAACCTGAAGCTGTAATTGAGCAATTAACCCCAATTTGTAAATGGACCAAAACTTATCAAAGCATGAAAACTCATGACCCATCATCCATCCATTGGCCAGGCTCTTGTACTGCCCAAGGTGTATCCTTTAAAGGCCTTTTTAATAGACACCTACTTTATTCCTTTAACTCTGTCTAGCCTCTGTTCTAGGTAGCTCTCTAGGCACCAACAGTGACTTCTGTGTTTATCCAATGCTCCAAGACAGTTCCACTCAAAAGGGGTGGGTTTGTTTTTTTTTTTTTAATTAAGGTCACAAAGCCCTACTTCTCCCAAAACATCACTGTTTGGGGACATCCATTTCTGGGGGCTTCACTGCATTTCTGTCTCTTAGTGAGAAGCTCATCATGTAATATCAGTGTAATTCTCATGTGATTTTTTTTTGTGGTGGCTCCCTTAGATTTCGGGGGGTTTCACCCTCTTTTGTGCATGGAATAATTGTTTTTATATTAATATTTTTCTAACTTCCACATCTCTAGTGAAACATAATGGTTCTGTTCCCTTTCATGTTGCATCTGAATAAAATAACTGTGGTTAGGACATTTTGGTTTGAATTCAGTGTTTTCAAGTGTGTATTTAACACTCTTGAGGTAAAACAAATTGCTTGGGCCCTCAGGCAACTTAGGGCTAGAGATACCTACTTTGTGAATTTTTTAACAACTTTTTGGGGCAGGCAGGTCCACAGGTGTATAAAAAGGCATGCTGCCTCTAGGCATGTGCTGTACAGCTTATCAGTTGTCCAAGGATGTATTTTCAGGGATGCATTTGTCTTGCTGTCCTTTAAATGGCTTAAGCCACTCTTCTGTGAACACTCTTCCTGACTTTGCTGCTCAAATTTGGCTGAAGATGTACTAAAGATACTTAAATGTATCATTGGTTCTCATTCTGAGTACCCATTCACACTGAATAGAAAAAAAATTGCTGGGGGTCCCATGGAGCTTACTTTTGTGGGACCAGGAAAGGTTCTTCACTTCCAAAACAATAGCAGAAAGTAACAGAAACAAAATAATAAGCCAATAACAGGGTTTGTGGAGATGCTTGTGACACTGGTGAAGTAATTTTAAATGACAGCATTGCTGAAGCTGCATGAGCATCTTTCATTGAAAAGTAGCAGAGGAAAAGGGTGGTGAGAGAGAGCTGTGGAAGGCAGGAGACACAGAAAACTGTGTGTAAGCACACTCTTAGATAGAGTTGGTACACAGGATCATTAACAGGTGTTCTGTGAAACTTTCCTCTCCTTGAAGTCATTTCACCAGAGAGGAAGGGATATGGGAAAGTGGAAGGAAAAGAGAGATGGCTGATGCTCTCCAGAATGTGTTCCCACAGGAAACTCAGGGGACAGAGAAATTTCAGGCCATAATTTTTGCAGCAGGATTTTTATCTCCTCAGGTTTGGGGAGAAGATTTGGACCATGTATTTAGTTGTAGATGAGGGCTTCCATGTGGCAGTTCCATCGGAGCCCCTGCTGCGTTTGGGGTCTGCAGTGTACTTTGAAAAATGCGTGCTCACTGTTATTACATGGAGATAAGATTCAGTATATTTTTATCTACAAAATGTTTTGTGCATTGAATATCAACTCTGACAGGCAGAGAAGCAATTTCTGTGGTTGTTGGTTCTTACTCCTTGCTATTACAGAGAGACACCACCATCCAGAGTTTTACTTGCATGACAATTTCTCTACTGAGTAAAGCAATAGAAGATATTTCAAATGAGTTGACCTCGCTATAAATAAACCTAGCTATACCTGAGGAAAACAGAATTACACTAGTTTTGTCAAGCTGGCCATAAAACTGAAATCCTGACTGAAAATACTGCAATTGCCACAGAATGCTGAAATGTCAGCTCATTTCTTTGCAAATCTAACCTCTCAGTAATTGTAAACATAAATTGATGGAAAGTCCATTGGAACAATTTGCTGATCTCTGACATTCTCATTATGTATAATGCTGTGCAAAACATTCTCTGAAATAATCTGGTGTAGAATTTACAGTTTATTAGCTTTGGGTTTGTTCTTTATTTTTTCCTAGAATTCTGAGACCCTGTTTATAAGATTAAAACCAGATTATTTTGAGAAAAAAAATGTGACAGGAAGACAAGGCCCTTTATATCACATAGAGTTTTCCTCTACTAAGAAACAACTGTTTTCTGTGTTATAATTTGTAAGGTTTTATGTGAGCTCCTGCTCCCTAATTCATGTCCATCTTGTGCCCATCACTAGAATATAGGAAAAAAAATAATTCTGGAGCCTTTTGAATTTTTGCAGTATGGATATGACAGTGATGGCAGCAATGTAAGACAACACAAAAAGAACAGCATGGCGTAAAGCAGTAGCAGGATCTTGGCATCCTCCTGGATGCTGGTTTATTATTAACTGTTCACTTTAGGATGCAGAAAACTGCAATTTTTTTTAATGTATTCTTCATTTTGGTTCTTATGGCCCATTTCTTAGAAGTGAGAATGATAAAAGTTTTAACAGACCTCTGGAGATCAGCTGATCCAAGCTCAGAGCAGGGTTGTGATTCATTAGATTGCTCAGGGCCTCATTCAGGTGAATTTTTTCATATGTCCATGCATGGAAAGCCCACAGAATTTCTGAGTAACTTGTTCCAGCATTTGACCATCCTGGTGGTGAATAAGATTTTCTTGACAGTTTGAGCTTTTTATGTCCCAGCTTGTGTCCACTGCCTCTCTTCTTTGCACACTTCTAATGAAAGCCTGGCTCCACCATCTCTTCTCCTTCCCCTGTAGTAGAAGACAGCAAGAGTGTTTCCTCCTTCAACTCTCCTTCAGCATGTAATTCTCCCAGCACCTCCTCATTCATTGTGTGAAATATATTGTATTCTGGCTTATACCTGTAGAGTTGTGGTAGGTTTGGAACAATAGTGGTTTATGAAGATTATCCATGAGGATTTAACCATGTGGCAGCAATGAAGGGCATAATGGTCTCTAAAAATATATAACTTATTCATGCCAGAATGGTTACTTATTGAGAGAAGTCACTCTACCTGTGCACACATTATTCTGAAACATTAACATTTTAGGGCTCTTTTTGTGACTGCTGTGGTTGCTTTTGTTCCTCAGTGATGACAAAAATGGCAAGGATACCTTATTGTTCCACTTGTCCAAACTTTGACCACTAGATGGAGGTTTGATCGCTTCATGTAATTTTAAAGTTCCAAACTGTGTCGTTGCTTTTGATTAGCATACAAATAAAGTATTTAATATTTGATTGCGCCCCTGAGATTTTAGGTAACTTTGTGTAACTAAATAGAAAGATGTTTTAATCATCATTTTCTAAGTTTAATTGTAATGCATAAATTATTAGCACTTGTGGGAAGGTAGACATTACTGGGATGAAAAAGAAAACTGAAGCCAGGAGAGTATAGCTGTTCATTGTTTTAAATATTAATTCTATGGTACCTTCTTGTATCAGCTGACATACATCTTCAATGATTCAATTATTAAAATGGACCATCCTTTCCTATTAAGTTCAAGGTGGTTTATGAACTCAGGGTAACATGTTGACCTGTTTAACAATGTTTAACAGCATTCCCAATACTTCTCTGTTTGTTTCCATAATCTGAAAGTAGAGTCATCCTATTTCTAGCTTATTCCCATATTTCTATTTTTTTTATCTTTTTCAGTTATTTGGTGTGAATTACTTCCAGTGGCATAGCTGCATGAGGCTGTCTTGTTCAGTCCCACCTCTCTGAAATAAAAGCATTTAGCTTTTAATTCCTTCATTACACAAAATCATAATGATAGATACTCAGTTTCCTTTTATACAAGAAGGAAAATATATATATTTCCAACAAAAAGCTTAGTAAAAATTAAACGCACAGTTAATTTCAAATGTTTTAAAATAGTAATATATAGAATATTGTGTGTAAAGGCGGGTGATGTGCCTGCCTTACCGATACTACTGTGATATCTAAAATCATTCTTTTATAATTCCTTCTGTGAGTCAAGGTAATACATTGTTCCTGAGCCTCGCTTTGTTTCTGAGGAACTGAGGCTCAGAGAAAAAGAGAACACTTTGCCAAAGTGCATGTCAAGGCATTTGTTGAATGGCAAGGATTTCAATCTGATTTCCCATGCTTATTCCCTGAAAAACCTTGCTCTCAAGGGGTGCCACCAGCATGATGTCCTGGAGGAGCGCCTGCCCACCCTCTGGGCCTTAGGCGCTGCTGCGAGCAGACCAAGCACAGCAAGCACAAGGTTTCATGATTTTGCTCAGCTGTGAGGTGCAAAAACCCCCTTCCACCTTAAGTATGAAAATAGATATTGAAGGAACAGGCCCTGTGCTGCCTCCTTGGCCCAGGTGACAGGAGCAGGGCTTTGATGAGAGGCTGCTCCCAGCAAGGGGGACTCTGTGATTTTGCTCTGCCCAGCACCGCGGGCTCGCCGCTGCCGCTGGCACCAGACCCAGACGTGCGGGTGTCAGAGAGAAGCTGTCACAATGAGCTCTGAATTCATGAATCTCAACTCCACAGGAGGAGGAGCAGCCTGCTAAAGGTTTCCAGAAGGCAAGGAAGGCTAAAAACACTGCTTCTCACAGCTTAAGAATTCTTAGCTTTTTCTTTAACTTGCCTGTGTCTCCTCTAGCCAGTGTCAACTGGAGCTGGGGCTCAACAGCCCAGTTCCAAATCAACAAAAGAACTAAATCATGTCTTAAGTCTCAAAACATGCTTACGTGTTTTACTGAACCAAGGGCTGTAACACCCTTGAAATACCCAGACTTGGCTTCACAGCTCTCAGAAACAATTTCTGGTTTTCAGCTGAATGTAGTGTCTGCTACTTGCATGTCAGGAATGGTATGGTTAGAGATGTTGGTTTGATAGTCATAGCCAAAATTTCACTGACGAACAAAAGCTTCTGCGTCAAAGAGGGTGTCATCATGTTTTTGAAGGGCATCTTTATTTTTAATCAGTTTCAGCATTCACAATACTTCAGAGAGGAATATCATTTCCCTTACATAGCTGTAATGTAAAGGCAACAGACTTATTAGGAAGGAAGGAGAAAAGTTTCTCAGCTGTAGCATTTGAAAAAGTTGTGTTAATTCCAGATTTGTTTAGCACATTATTTTCTACTTTCACCATTTGTCTTCTTGACTTCCTAAAGGGAGGACTAAGTTTTTAGAGGTCTTTTAAAAGGAAATGTCATTTAATGAACCACTTCAGTTAAGTAAGAGTGGATGCTAAGTGATGCAGGCTAATGAGACAATTTAAGGTGAAGGGTTTATATAGCAAATCTCATGCAGTTAGAATAAGAACTGAGTAGGGAAAGAAAGGAAAAGCTGTTGGAATGATCACATAGGAGATGAGAAAAATATTTCTAGATTTTTCTTAGGCTCATAATGATTCCCAGAACTTTCTTCTGGACATATGTCTAGGTGGAAACAAATTTTAACCACTGCAGTACAAAGATGCTGTTCTTTGAAGAGCTATACAACAGTAAAGGGTTTTTGCTCAACTTTAGAGCAAGAATTTACAAGGCCAATACTCTCCTTGATTTATACAGAGTGTCCTGCTACACTTTCTGGGCAGAATGAATGTGCAATAAGAACCATGACAATGTAATAGAGTAGAGCAGAATATCCATCCTTTGACTAGGAGATGATATTTGGCTTTTTTTTTTTTAATAAGCTTTTTATTCTCAATTCTGAATTATTTTTCTTGTTGATATGTGAGCTATAAAGCTCGAGAAACTGTAAATCATTAAAAAAGCCCTTCAAACCACAATTAGTTGCTCTGTAAATATCCTTCAGACATTTTTTTCCCCAACCTTTCTTTCTTACCATAAGTTTTTAAAAGACCTTCAGTAATGTACTAAATTTTGACTGCCTACATGTTGCAGCCACCATTGCAAGGAGAGCTGCAAAGTAAATAGTGAAATGGCCGCTTCATTGTCTATTTTTTCCATGAAATTTGTGTTGTTTTATTTTTGAAGTTTCTGGTTGGGATTTCTCTTAAATTGAAGGCCCTGAACTACTGGGTTTTTATTTGTTTTTTTGTTTTTTTTTTTTTTTTTGTTTTTTTTTTTCTGAAGATAGTGTTTATTTGAAACTACTGGCATATTTTGCTGGATTTTTCTGATACTTAAAGTTTTACTCTAGAACACAACTGATACTTATTTCCCCAGTGTTAGACTTTCTACAGCTTTCCAGCATCTGGAACAATCTCAGGCTGCTATTAAATTGGGTCTGCCATCTTCAAACAGTGTGAGCACAATCAGCATTTAGTAAAATAAACATGGTCCCATTATTTCCTAATGCCTTGCTTAACAGCTTTAAGATTAGACCACGTCCCCCATGCTCCCAGTAGGCAGCACTTTAACAGTGAGTAATATTTCTGTCTGCCGTCGTCAAGTAATCCCAAATGTAAGTAATTTACAGGCTGGCATTAGGGACTGTTACAAGAGACATATTGTAATATGTCACTGAAAATCAGCCTGCCTCTGCACATTTGATCAACAGCCAGATGGAGGCTTTTATCACATTTATTTAATCTGAAATATACATAGTAATTACAGTGGACCTCTGGATTCTCGGTCCTCGTCGCTGTCTCAGGAGAAGGTAGGAAATGAATCTGTCAGCTGCAGGCTGGTGGGGATGTGACCCCCTTGGTAGAATCTGGGTGTGTTACAGCTACTGCTGCTGGAATTAATGCATGTTGTCAAGTTAAAAAAAAAGAAAAGAGGCCCATAAAGGAAAGACTGTGTAACTTTATTTTTTTTTATTAATACAGAAAGCCTTTAGGAAAGCAAAGACCAATGTTACTCTTAGCAAACCCATTACCAATCGATGGCTTTAAGAGCAAACACTCTCTTACTAATAGCTGGATGGTATTTAACTTAAAGGCATCTGAAAACAACAGGCTTAATGTTCCCAGAGGAGAATTTGGTTAAGATATTGAATTCCATCAAGCATGTCATTATTAAAAGGGGAAAATATTGTTGTTTCCATTAGTACAGAGTTGGCATATAAAGAACGGATAGCATTCAATTAAACCACAAGGAAAAAATTCAAACAAATTGAAGGTAGATTTATCTCTTGGGCAGGAACTTCACAAATGGATGTTGCCATTGTCACAAAGAATTTTATAAGATTTTGTGCCCTAATTAGGGCAGCTGTAGAAGATGCCTCACATATTAATGGTGGTGCTGAGCTTATAAATAATTTACCCCTCACTCCTGTTACTCTGTGCATTACAGAAGGCTATCTTTGCTAATGACTCTCACATCTCTCTTTCTGAGATGAGCTGGATCAGTCAACATCCACTTTTGGATCAGTTACTACCCTAACCACAAGTATGCATGGCTAATCTGGAGATACACTGACAGATAAAATATACTATTAACTGCCAAAGAGGCTCTTCTATTACAGTTACTCTCACTGAGTAGTCCCATGACAGATTAAATTGCTGTTCAGCCTGAATAAGGTGTCAGATTCTGGCTGTAAGTGGCTGGTTTACTGGGGTGTTTTGATGTCATTATAGGCTTATAATTAGTCTAATCTGATTTGGTAAGAAAAAAATTAGTATGACAAGCATAAAGAATTCATTTGAACAATAGGTTTTCTTCCACCACAGAACTAAGTTTTAATTAGAGCTGTTCTTCAATTAAATTAAATCTGCCCTTCTTGGTTTTAAAACTCTCATGAACATATTCAGTACAATGTACCTGGTACAACTGTGAATCTGTTGCTGCCTCTCTGATCTTTACCCATCCTTACCTGTTCTTAACTTACTTTACATGTGTGGCTCTGCCTTACTGATGACAAAACTTCTCCTCCCCAGTTTTTCTGCCATCAGGATCAGCTTTGTTTCTCTCTCTCTCTGTCTCTCTCTACTGATCCTCCTCATCCATTTGTTTCATGCCATTTCTTGACTGAAAGTGTGTCATTCTCCCACTGTTTACTTGTGGTGGTATTTATTATTTGAGCTCTGCAGTGATGCTGCTTAGCTCTGAGAGGCAATCAGGGCAGGGGTTCATGTAACAGCATGGAAAACAAGATGGCAGAAAAGCCACAGTGGAAATATTTATGCCACTTTCCAGTGGGCTTCAGCTCTTGGGGCTTCCTCCAGTTAGAGGAGGAAGCTTTGAGTGATCCCTTTGGTGCTTTGAATGATCACTGTCTCAGCAATCTCCCCATAATTCCTGTAGTGTATTGTGGTGATAATGAGTTGCTTTCTCCTGAATGGTGAATGCAAAGGCTGCCAGGGACCATGTGAGTCTGGCCCCAGCCCCTGTGATGGCAGCCAGCAGCAGATGCCCACGCTCAGCCAGCTCTGCAGAGCACAGGTGCCACGCTCCCTTCCCACACGTCCTGGCCATGTTTGCTACAGCAAATCAAAGGCTGTGGGAAGTGACCAAAAGCCACAGATTAAAGACACTCTAAGAAAGGGAGAAGAAACTGGCACCTCCAGTTTCTGTATTAATGAGAGAATGGTTTATTATTTATATAAATAATTAACTTCTGGTAACAGGAGAAGGAGCTGTGTGCACACTAACCCCATCTGGTCTCTGGTCTTTTTTGACAAAGAAAACCAAAAGCAAGGATCTTTCTATATTAATTGATGGAAAGATATCAAAAGAAAAATGGCACTTCTGAAATGTGTTTTTTTCTCCCAAAGTAGCAAGTCATGATTCTCATTTTTCTAGATAGAGATAGGATCTTCTTTGTTCCTTTTTTCTTTTTTTTTAAGTATCAAATAGGTGGATGTTTCCAAAGTTCAATCTTTTTTTACTGCAATGAAGGCATTGAGCATTCTGGAGCTTCACAAGAAAATGAAAATTAAAATGCTGGAACAGTTGACTCATTCAACTTAACAGGGAAATTTTCATGTCATCTATGCCATTTGTGTCTTTTCTACAGCCTACAGAAGTTATAGCTGGATGGACAAGTATTTCTTCAAACCCAGAATTGACTTAATTATCCTCTACAGAAAATAAGAGGAAGGCAAAACATTGCAGATTTCAGTTCTTTTTTTCCTAAGACAAAGTCTGAAGCAATTAATGAGTTTATTGACAGCCAAAAATATAATGTTGTCAATAAGAAAAGTCTTTTATGTACTCTAATTAGAGGAACTGTTCCCTTCAGGAAACTGGAGCTTTTACAGTGGCATTAAGGAAAAAAAAGAGAAAGGAAAAAAGAATCTTTAAAAAAAATGTGTCAATGACACAGGCACAAAATATGGAAAAAGGCTCTAACGACCCTGAAAAATATTGCTAAACTTTTCATCTTAATATTGTAGGTATACAGCTCTCTTCTAAGCATTAAAATAAAATACATTTGCACAATAAATAGGTATGGGTAGTGCTTTTATTCACTTTGACAAGGGCTACCTGCTCACAAATATATATCAGGACACATTTACATTTTTCTGTCCACTGAAAGAAGTCTTGGCGTCATGAGAACAACAGGAGCTCTTGAAAAGGAGCTCTGGTTTCAGCTGCTGAAATATTGTGTAGGGCTTTTATCTTACTGGCACATAGGCTCTTCTTAATGGGAATGTATGTAAAATTCAGTACTGTGAAAAAAAAAAAAAGAAAACAAAGGCAAAATGGGCCAAATGTGCCACTGCAGTAGCATGGGAAGAAAAGGCTATCAATTCCTTTGAAGGTTTAGAAGTAATTTTTTCTGCCTGTCTTTGCTATGGTTGATGATGTTCTACTATTAAAATAGCAGTTTGTATGTGCTGTATATTAGCGCAATGTTTTGTTCTTCTTTGCTTCAGGCACTGAAGGATAAAGAAGCTTGTCACATATTTTAAGTTTGGAATTGGTTAATAACAGAATGCATTTTCAACAAATTTCGCAACCAGCCCCTTTGGGCAGCTACTCTTTGCAATTTAAATGAAGGTGCAGAAAGTTTCTTTCTTTTCCCACTTAACAATAGTTTCACAAGTTTGGTGTACATGTACTTTAGTGGTTAGTAGTATATTACAAAAAGAGATTAAAAACACCTGTTTCAGCCTTCCAGGCCATGCAAGAGAAATTGAACTCTGGGGTGCCCAAATTAAGGTGTTAAAATGGGTAAATTCTAACTTAGCAGCATTTATCACAGACAGCACTTCTGCCACTTTTCCTAAGGCAAATACCTTGTCAGCTATCACTTCAGTCTGACCTTCTATCCATAATGTGGTACAATTCCTGCTTTAGTCTTTTTTCCTACTGATGTAAAACCAGATCTTTGAGGTTCTGTTTTGATGTTTTTGTTTGGAGGTTTTTGGGTTGGGGGTTTTTTAGCTTGTTTGCTTTGATTTTTCCTAAGTTTTACCTTTTTTTTTCCCCCAAAACATGCCTTGGTGGGACAATTAAATATTTTATGAACCCTACGGCTAAATCTTGGCAATGACATTAGTCTGAATACATTTCAGAGCCCAAGTTTTGCCATAAGCTGCAGAAAGAAATCTTCTCTGGTTTCCATGAGATTGTGCCTTGTGGCTTTTTAACTAAATTATGGAAATACTGCAGTGTGAGCTGAGACAAGAAGGAAGAGAAGCACGAAGGGTGGGCTTTGGGGAAAGGAGAAAAAGGTGAGGAAGCAAGGGCTCAGAGGTTATAAATGCCACCTAGCCATGTGAAAACTTGAAACAGGATCTGTGCCACTGGACACCAAAGTATATGCAATGGAGTTAAACCTCTAATGAAAAATTGATTCTTGGGCAGAGATTTTCACAGAAGCTTTTGTCTCTATTAGAGCTTTTATAAAGGCATCCTTCCTACACATTGTCTGATATCTAATAAGCTCTGAGCCCCTGCTGCAACCTGTCCTCTCAGGTTAGTTATAAGAAAACAAGACTCTTAAGTTCTTTACTGTCTCTTAAAACTTGTTGTAATGGAACCACGTTTCATAAGTAATTTGAGCAGAGTGAAAGAGAATATTCACACAAGCTCTTGTCTCCTTGGGAAATTAAGTTGATATGAAGAAAAAATTCATTGGGGAATATTTCTAATGTAATTTACATTCACTGATGGACTTCAGAAATCCTCCTACTGCTCTCCCCCCACAGTTGTTGCAGTTTGGTCTCTGCTGGTTAGGGCACTTCAAAGCAGGTTTAAATATCTCATGATTTGAGGCTCCCTGCTAGATTTTCTCCAAAAATCTTCACAGTCTCCCACCACTCATTTTCATGCTCACCTGCGCTGTTTCAACAGCCTTTCAAATAAGACAGAGCTAATTATTTAATTTAATTTAATTTTTGTACTTTTTGGGGTTTCCCACCCTAAAATTCACCTTGCTTTACTGAACTGATTAGGGCAATGCCCTTAAAACAATAGCTTTTTGTAAAAATATTAAATATTAGTGAGTTGTACTGAGGGTTATAGCAAGTCCCTGAATATGTAGAAATAATCAGCAGTTATTTTAAGAGATTTTTCTACCATATAAATTGTAACACAAAGCCATGCCACAGGAGCCCTTATAGGAGCAATTCTACTTTGCAGCAGCATTTGATTATTCATTAAATCAAAGTAAAAGTAAAAGTGACTGTAGGCTGGTGGTTTCAATACTTCTGTGAGAAATGGGACAGCCCTTTCTTTTCCCAGCCTTAAGGAACAGTAATTTATGAATTATACATATATTAATAACTCTTCACTTTGTGAATGCTATTAAAGCTCCACAGCAATTTGGGATATTTCCAATTTTTTGTATAGTAGAAATGGTCAAAACAAATTATTATTTTGGATTCCTCAAAACCTAGGTCATCTCATGCTCAGAGTGATTTTTTTAAAACTTCACCATATGAGCCAAAAATACATATTGATAAAGTTCTGCAAAAGAGAGGGCTACTTGAGCACATATTCCCCCAAATATGCCATTTCAGCATTCACAAATGTGCTTGTTTTGCCTTTGCTCAGGAAAGGGTTATCTGACCCTTTCCTGCAGCCTGCTCAGTCAAGTCAACTCTGCATAAATAAGAAGGAAACTTTGCATGAAGAAAGTGAAATTAGGTGAATAATTAACATACACTTTATGCAAAAGCATGAAAAACTATTCCAAAATTTCTCTGCATAACTAAAGTGTGAATTCATATTAAAATATTCTACATTGAAACTTTGTCAGCAGGTCATGAAAAGCGCATATCGAGTTATTTCTTGGGTCTAAGGTTTATCTGATGTGTTTTATCTCTTAAAAAATGAGAGATTTTTTTCTCCTCTTAGTCATTTTAATAGTGTTATTTAATTTAAATGTGTGTTGTTTAATTTAAGTGTATTCACAGTTTGTGAACAAACAGTAACAGGGAAACCCCAAAAGCTGAAAATGGGTAAATTTTCACATCACTGGCAATCAGTATTTTGAAGAAGCTTTCTAAATTTAGGCAGGGGGGGAAAGAGCAAATAAAAGAGTGAGGTTTTGTGTCATTATGTTTTTATAAGATTTTCTTAGTTTTATCAAAGGATAACTGATCTCTGAAGATCTAGTCTGACTGCAAAGTTGTAATTCCATTGTTTCAGGCCATGGGTACTGTAGCTGCCTGTGCTCATGTAGTAAAAACCAGTATGTATTAAAACACTAACAGTGTAATCTTTTTTCTTCTTCTTCTTCTTTTTTTATAGAAACAGCTGAATTATAAGTATTTATTGCACAATTGTATACCTAATATTTCATTTGCTGGATTTGTGTGTATGGCAGGGTAGGATTTACTTGGCAAAGTCCATTAAGCTTAAAACATGAATCTTAAAATAATCTGAATATTATTATGCTTTTTGGAAAACAGACTGTGGAGTGGTCAGTGGTTTCAGAAACTTTATTGGCAGCTGCTAAGACTTGTGCCCAGAACACTTGAATGATTATGCACATTCACTGTATAAATACCTAAAATACAAAAAAGTGTAGCTTCCAAATCCCTGTATTTCTGTCTTTCAGATACTGCTGGGGCACATTTTGAAATAGTAATTATTTATACCACGATAGAAAGCCCCAGATCTATAATTCACTCATGGGGTTTAGGTCATTTCATGAAAGGCAAAAGTATAGTGCATTACTCTGTATGCATAATGTAGAGCATGTTTATATTTAATGCTAGCATTATTTTTATATGAGGAGACTATTCATGAGGTATGCTTCCTGTTCAGAATATTGTTTATGTCGTGCAGATTTTCATTTTGAGATGGGAAAAAATGTTTGTTTCCCAAGAAAATGTTGGCCAATTTTAAGAATCTTTCTTTATTTCCTTTGCTTCCATATTTTCCTTTCTCTCCTTCATTTCCTTTTTCCTTTTTAACAAAGGAATTGTTCACTGATAATATAGTAGTAATAGGTTATGTATAAGGTTTTGGGGTTTTCTTGGACAAACTCCTCTAGTTTGATACCAACCAATCTAATCTGGTTTTGATAGCAAGGTTGAAATTAGAGCAAAAAATATGCTGCTACTTTTGCAGTCCAATGAGTACCTACATTAATTTTAATGTTTAAAAAATTCAGCTTATGGAAGTATCGGAATCTCATTAATCCACAGTAATAGGTGGAAACCTTGTGTTGAGGCTGGCATTGGGTCACTTCTTGTAGTCACAGCAGGTGTGTCAGAGGAGGAGTGAGTTACTCTGAGGAGGATAAAAACACAGAGATGTATTTATCTCAGTGTATTGTGAGGATTTTTATCTGTAATGTTTATTACAGCTCACAGAGGACACGTGTTGTACGTCTGGGTATTGAGCTAAGGCTGTGTTCTTCAATCAGCTTTGCAAAAATGCCTGTAGATAAAGTTCTGTGCTAACCCTTCTCTGGATTATGCCCTGCATCAGGAAGTATATTATCCCTTAAAAGATCTCCTTTTATTCTTCACTGTTACTGGCAGCACATCAGCAGGAGCCCGTTTTTAGTGGGAAAACACGTTCGTGCTGCTCCTGTCCCAGTGCTGCCAAAGAGCATCTCCTGCAGGTCACACACAAGGCTTGGGGACACGGGTGGTCCTCAGAGGTCAAATGGGTCCTGCCCTTTTGCTGCAGGGAGGAGCCTCACTCAACATTGCCACAGGCAGCGAAAAAGGAGGAATCTTCTAGATGGCTCAAGCAAGCTGGCATTCCTGCAGCAAGCTGTCACCTTCCATCTTTTCAAGCAAGCACCCATGTCCTCCTTGCTCTGCTCAGAAAAAAAAGCCCTGCAAGGCAAGGGAGAGGATGGATGAATGCTCCAAGCTCCTGCTTTTGGAAGGCAGTGCTTCAGCACTCTTGCTTTCCCCTGTGAGTCTGCTGGTGCCCAGGATTTGGGGTCAGATTTAATGACCAAAATGGAACCTATGTCCTGCTGGGCTGGTGTTGTGTACTCAGCCTGGTGCCACCACCAGCAGCACCATGCCAGGAGGATGTGGAGGTGGAAGAGGATGCAGGAGAGCTGACTTTTTAAGGTGTTTCTAGCTTTTTTGAGGGCAAATACCTATCATTTGCCATCATTTCCACAGAAGTGCTATGACCAGCTTCCCCAAAGTCTGTCTGGGAGCTCAGAAAGCCAGCAATAAGTGACAAACTCCTGCCTGATGAGTCCAGTGACTGTTATGAGCAGAACTGAATCTGTACCAGTGGCCACACCACTCTGTGCTCCATCGGCCTGAAAATGTAGTCGCAGAATGCTTCACAGTTTGCAAAAAGGAAGGCAAAACAGGATTCTTTTCTTTCATCTATGGAACATTATATACATGTGTGTTTGTAGATCTTGAAGTCATAGAATGCCTTGAGTAGGAAGGGACCTTACAGATCATCTAATTCCATGGGCAGGGACACCTTCCACTAGACCAGCTTGCTCAGAACCCCATCCAACCTGCTCTTGAACACTCCCAGGAATGGGGCAGCCACAGCTTCTCTGGGCAACCTGTGCCACCATCTCACTGCCCCCATAGTGAAAAATTTCTTCCTAAAATCTACTCTAAGCCTACTCTTAGTTTGAAGCTATTTCCCCTTGTTCAATCATGACAAACCCTTGTAAATAGTGTCTCTCCATCTTTCTTGCAGGCTCCCTTCAGGTACTGGAAGGCCACAATTAGGTCACCTGAAAGCCATGTCTTCTCCAGGCTGAACAATCCCAATGCTCTCAGCCTTTCCTCATAGGAGAGGTGCCCCATCACTCACGTCAACTTGGTGGCCTTCCATGTCCTTCCTGAGCTGGAAACCCCAGAACTGGATGCAGTTCTCCAGATGGGGTCTCAGAAGAATGGCTCAGAAGGACAGAATCCCCTCCCTTGGCTTCTGCCCACGGTGCTTTGGGTGCAGCCCAGGACACGTTTGCCTTTCTGGGCTGCAAGAGCACAAGGCCTGCTCACCCACCAGCATCCCCAAGTCCTTCTCAGCCAGACTGCCCTGGATCTGTTCATCCCCCAGCCTGGACTGAGAACAGGGTTTGCCCTGACCTGCACTTGGTCTTGTTACACCTCATGAGACTCCCATACCAGATGTCTCCATACATCCTACTGCCATATAGCAATCCTGGTCAGCAGAATGTAATCATGGTATTATGGAATCACACCTCCTCAGCATCATCAGAGCCCTTTCTATCATCCTCACAGATTTGCCCTCTTTTATGTGTAAATATTGTTCCTGCCTTTCTCTTTTGCAAAGCAAAGAAGTTGTTTGCAAACTATTTGAAGAACATAAACAGCTCCTACAAGGGAAATGCCCTTGAAGCAGTGGGAGTGGAATGATTGCAGCATACAGAACATGCTAATAACATCTTCAGAGAATTACTATTACTTCATAGCAGAGGCATTTCATTATAATAGGAACCATGTCATGATCCTCAGAGTAAAACTTTGCCTTCTGCATTTATCTGTTGAGTCAACAGTCACAGGTTACTGGTTTGTTGTTAAAAGCTCTGAAGAATTACTCACCCCAAAGTTGTGCTATTTCCCACGATTGTCTCTTTGCAACTTTTGTGACGCATCGGGCAACAGAACAGGCAAATGACCAGCACAGAACACTTGAATCTGACAGTATTCCCAGTGCTCTGAACTGGAAAATGGAGCCTGCTGATTCACTCTGCCATTAGCAGATGTGCAGATGACACCAAGTTGTGGGGGAGTGTTGATCTGGTGGGGGGTAGGAGGGCTCTGCAGAGGGGCCTGGACAGGCTGGGTCAATGGGCTGAGTAGAACAGCATGAGGTTTAACACCACCAAAGTGCAAGCTGTGCCAGAGGAGGTTTAAGTTGGACTTTGGGAAGAATTTCTTCACAGAAAGAGTGACTGGGCATAGGGATGGGCTGGTTAGGGAGGTGATGGAGTCACCATCCCTGGAGATGTTAAGAAGTGACTGGATGTGGCACTCAGTGCCCTGGACTGCTTGACAAGGTGATGCCACTTCATTGGTTGAGCTTGACAATCTCAAAGGCCTTTTCCATCCCAGCTGACTATGATTCTGTGATATCTATTACAGCTTGGAGTAATAGATATCACACACTGTGTGTTAATTGAGCATTTGTAGAAAATTCACAAGCTGATGCTTGAGTCTGAATGCTCAGTTTCAGTCTGCCTGATACCTTTATCTAACCAAATCCATGCAGACTCAGCCATGTGCAGAGGAACTTGGCCCGGCTGCACTTTATCTGCCTTTTTATTTCTGGTGCAAGAGGGTAGGAATGAGAGGAAAGAACATATAAGGGTTCCCCACTGAGAATCAATTCTATAAATTATGTATTATGCAGACACTATTCTGCTGATGCTATCCGATCCCCAATTCTTACTTCCTTGTTTTTCCTTCTATAAATAGCTGTGGCCAGGTTTTCAGTTGTAAAGTGACTAGGACAAAGCTAGGAACCTTTTTCGTTTAATAACCTCTGCCAAAGAAGAATAGGGTAATATTTTTCATAACTGTGATGTCCTCAGGGTTTTAACAATCTGGGAATACAAGCAGCACTGTGCTGTTGATAAGATACTGGGAGTAAAAGTGGGAATAACGGTGCTGAATATTAAAGAGTGAAATGCCCTATTTTCAGGATGATCACTATAAAACTTGGTATTGTGAATTTTTCTGTCTTTTTTTTTTTTTTTTCTCTGTGTAGGATCACTTTTTCTTTTTTGTCTCTCCCTCTAGATCCAAATGCTTTGGCTGGACAGACGGGACCCGATCATGCTCTTATAGGAGGAATAGTGGCTGTAGTTGTCTTTGTAACACTATGTTCTATAATTCTCCTTGGGCGATACCTGGCAAGACATAAAGGTAGGACACGTTTAGGGGAAGTTCAGTCACTCTTGGAAGCAAGGCATGATTTCACCTGGGAGTGCCATTCCCTTTCACCTTCCCCCCTCTGCAAAATGATTAGAACAAAAAATAGTTCTCAGTCCAGTCACAAGTAAAGTCCCCGTGAATTTTTAGCAGTTTTCCAGTGGGCTGGCCAAGGCAAAGGCCATGGAGTTAGTGCATGCCCAAAGTCATCTTATAAACCAGTGATTTAGGAGACCAAGGGGTAAGATTGCCCCTTGGTTTTGGATCTGAACTCCAGATGCTTGATTACATGTTCTCATCATGTTCTCATAGTTTTAACTACCATCTCAGTTCAGCAGAATATATATGCACTGAGTGAACAAAATTTACATTTTAATGGATTTTGCTAATATTTCAAGTATATGTTTAAAAGATAATGTTGGATTCCAGTATTGAGTATTCAAATCAATGATCCTGCTGGAATAAGGAGTTAATTCCTGCAGCTAGCTTTACTTTATTCTGTGGTTTTACCTTAATAATTCTGGTCCCTTCGTTTTCAGCCCCCTCTGCCACTAAAGATAGCAGGAATGGAGTGATGCTGACTTCTGACTTCTCTGTGATTTGATTTTGACCTAGTTAGTTCCAAAATCACACCTTGAGATTTAACCTCTGTACAGCTTGTAGGCCTATTGCTAGAACCCAGAAAAAAAAAAAAAAAAGAAAAAAGAGAGAGGATGAGTGTTGGTATTAATTTATTAATTCAGTAACTCTCATTTTAGATAGGATAATCATACACCTAGCAAACATAAATTGATAAAAAACATCTTTAAAATTGGATTATACTACCTGGGAGAAAATCAGAATTTTTTTTAATGAGCCAGTGAAAGTGTGTCTCTTTTGTTTTACTTTCCTGAATGAACAGTTGTACATCTCATGCCACCATAAATAATGATTTTCACAAAGGGAAATTTGACTATTGTGCACATTTCTTCTTTTCATTCATTCATTTCCAGAGCATAAAAATAGTTGTGATAGTATAATATGAGTTAGTTCAGTTAATAAAACTGCCTCAATTTTGTAATTCTTGGAACTTTTTATGATACAATTCTGTAAAATTAAAGCATAGATATGATCAATATAAAACTGAAATACAAATGATCAGTGGCCATAAAAAAAAGAACTTTTACTAATCTCTAGTTCTTCAAAATTGCTTTGTTTTTGATAGATAGCTATTTCATGAAATAACCAAGATTTTATCACTTATTCTATAATTGAAAAATATATTGCATTTACTGGAGTTAGATAAAGTGGAGTTTTATTAAAATATTTCCTTAATTTGTTGTGGATATACTATAGTTTGTATATATGCCTTTCCCAGTATAAGTATCAGTGTAAATATTTCTTAAGCAAATTAGAAAGTTGAGCACACCTTTATGATGTATACTAAAAACTGTGTAAAAATATTTTTCATTAATTGAAAAACTGGAGTACATTGTTTAAAATGCACTTCCTATAATACAGTGTAAAAAAAAAAACCCTAATCATTCTCTTTTTCTTTTCTTTTCTCTTGTACTGATTCCTACAGGAACATATTTAACAAATGAAGCAAAAGGAGCTGAAGATGCACCTGATGCCGACACAGCCATTATCAATGCAGAAGGCAGCCAAGTCAATGCAGAGGAGAAAAAAGAGTATTTCATTTAGATGCAGAGCTAGAATCTTGGAGTTTTACTTATCAGGCTGACTGCTGGAGAAAACTGGCTATCATTTCTCAGAATTCATTTCTGCCATCTTCTGCTATCTTTATTAACTCGCATACCTGCTATAAGTAGCCAGTTTATGCCAACAATCAGCTGTTGACATCCTCATTCTATAATTACAGTATCATGCATAAAACAGGACATTTCTTATTGCCTAAAAATCATATCCACTGCTCTCTTAACATACAGTGCTTGAATATACAGCCTTAACAATGTTAATCATCATCTTAATCCAAGTTTTCTACATATTTAAGTGTTATGCAGCTTTCTTTTCCAGTTTTCTTTTATCATGTCCCTATTAGTATGTCATAGAACAAAATTCATAACAAGTACTATTAGGTAAGGTCCTAATTTACTTACAGAAAATGTTAAGTCTAAGATTAGAGGTTTACAAAGAATATTTTATACCTATCTTTAATGCAAAAAGCAACTTGTTTTTGAAACATATGCCCTTGGAAACACAAATTGAAATTGGTTTAGTATAGTTTCTCATATGTTTGGATTTGGTGGGAAAAAAGATCAGTCCAGTGAATTTTTGGGGGTATTTTGCTTTGTTTTGTTATGATTTAAATGGTATCTTGACAACAGTGCCATGGTTTAGTGGGAAAAACCATGTGAGTAGCTATACAGATTCTGCAAATTTAGGTAATAGAGCTTCTTTTGAAACAATTTGTCCCGCCCTTTTACTGCCTTTTGGGATCACAAAGATTAGAGAACTTTCTGAGTAATTTATGTTTTTATAATTTATTTGCTAAACATGAACTCACCTGCCTACTCAAATTTGATGTGTTCATGGGGCACAATTGCAAGGCATTTTAGTATCTGTATATAGTGCATATAATAAATTCAATTAAACATTATTTGATACATATTCAACTTTTTTGGCGGTAGCTAAGTCAGTCACAAGTAAGCATTTTCTAATGTCCATTATATCCCTTTAGATATGCCTCAAAATCAATATTCTGAGTAGATAACATGTGTTAGTATTTTTTTGTCTGTATGTCCTAGCACTGTTCAGCAGCAAACTTTTCTAGTTCTTGTTAATTTTTTCTTTGTTATACAATGGAAGCACAATGTTATATGGAAAGGTAGTTTTAAGCTAACAACCAGTGCACAGCCTCAGGTTTTAAATTACAACCACATTTGATTACTATCCTTAAAAAGTACTATTGAGTTGCTAAAATTCTCAATTTTAATTTGGCAGTTCCAGAGCTGCTTCTCTATGTTGGTTTGCCAAAAAAACAAAAACAAAAAAAACTTTAAAAAAAACAAAAAAAGGGAAAAAAAAAGAAAAAATAGAAGTGTTAAAACAAAAGATATATGTTTTGTGTATACAGTAAATGGACTAATTCTTTATATTAAATTCCTGTCTATGCATTTTGTGAGGTACAAACTTATGTCACCGTGAATGATAGAGAATTCCTGCCATGCTTTTAGCTCCACAGTGAAGGTCTCTGTTTGGATTATTTCTGAATTTTATCTTTTTTTTTTTTTTTGTGTAATTGACAGCTGAAAAATCACATGCTCTTAAATATGACAACAAAACACTGTAAGCCCATCGGCTTATTTCCTCTTCCAATGAAAAGAAAAGGTTGCCATAACAGGTCTTGGAAATGATTCTACACTGGAGAACGCAAGTTAAGTCTAGTTGGAGCTCGCTTGGCTCCTGTGTTTTGCACCTTTGACAAAAGAAGTATTTCTCTCTGGTTGATGTGTTTGTGAAGCATAAAAGCATGATGGTCTGCTGTAAAGGACTTTCTCCTGGGATTTTATTTTTGTGTGGGGAAGGGAGAATTTGGAATAAGACATCATGTGGTATGGTAAAATGGAAGATAAAGGTGCTGTGACAGATTATTTATCAGAAGAATATAAACCTTTTAAGGACAATATTAGAGTATTTTAATTGTTTTTGTTGAAGCATCTATCTTGTTACTTTCTAAGAAAAAAGGGTGACGTCAATCAAAGCAGCACTTTTTTTCAAAATATACAGACATAAATAATATGATGTGGTTGAGTGTTAACATAATAAATCATATACAGTATGACATTTTAAAGAAATAAGTCTGCATTGATGTGATTGCATGCTTGTTTTTACAGTTCACTCCATACCCATCTGTGGAAAAATGCAATAATATGTTAATATAATATGGTAGTTTGAGAGAACCAGGTAGGTGCTACTAGACACATTGAAAACTAGTATAGGTTTACAAGATATTCATGTCTTTCAAAACATAAACATGTAAAAGGCTGGCAAAGGAAGTCATTCAGTTTAATACCAAAAATATGGGTTCTTGTCACAGCAGTAAGTTACATTAGCTGTAGTACAGTATCAAAATTTTATTTCAGGACCTGGGGCCCAGCTCAACAAAGCTTTTAAGCTCATGGTCAGCTTCAGGCATCAGAGGAGTTCCCTTGGAGTGTAAGGCACTGTTCACATGCTTAAAAACGAAGTGCTTCCCCGGATGAGGGCCTTATTTCTCCAGTGGAATTCCCCACCAGCGTGGTGTTTACGCCTTTCTTCATCCTTCCTAGCTCCAGCTCTCTTGAATAGTAGGGTTGTTACTTGAACCATTACCCAGCCAAGGTCAGGCAGGGCCTTCAAAAGCAGGATTGGCCTTGTGGTAACCATTTCAAACCATATTCTCCAGTTGCATACAGACAGCATTTCAACTTGGCAAAAAAACAGATATAAACTGTACTGTTAAGACAGGTTTGTTTGGTTTTTTTTTTTCCATTGGCTTTCAATTACAACTGCTCACATATGCTCATTTTTAACCCATTTGATCTTCCATTGTCTTGCACCTGGTGATGTCCCTTGCAGCTGTGCACAGCAGGTGTGAAAAGCCCCACACAGAGCGTTCTACCTGGATGGCACTTTGCAGGCCTGTCTGGTCTTCACGGGTTCAAATTACTACACTGGGTGTAAAGATCCCTCTTTTCTGTCAGCAGAGTCATGGCTCAACACTAATGACATTAAGTAGGCTAAAAGCCAGTTGTCCATTCCTTTTGCCCGAGTTCCCATTCTGAAAAGAAAAATAAAAGTTTTTATGATGGTGTGAGACACCAGCGAGTGTGTAAAAAGGAGGCTCTGAATGGGAACCACCTTCACTAAAATGTATGTGACATCCTCTCCCTCACTCACTTGCAGAGTAGTTTTCTCCAGACCAGGTAGCTAGTTTCTGCCAGTGTACTGTTTACAGTGTCGATTGCTGATTATTTTTAAACTTTTTGATGTAGACTTTAATTTTTTGTGTTGGTTTTTTTTAATGCTTCAAGAACATTCTCATGATTTGAACAAGAAAGCGGTGCATCAGAAGACAAGGGGTGCATCATCCCACTCTTTTAGTGTCATCTGACAAACCAAGAGACAGTTTAAGGAACCTGATGTTTAACTTGAGGCTCAGAGTTTAAGCTAGAACATCTCAAAAAAGTTTCCACATTACTTAAGGATGGTTCGTCTTGCACTGAGACTCCCTCTCTAAAGGAACATGAAGAAAACCAACTTTTCTGAGTGAGACATGAAAGTTAACATCTTGTGTGTTTTCATTGCAGTATAATATATATATAAATATATATATAGCTATTTCAATGAAAAGAAAGGACAGAATCATCTGTAATTATGTAATTCATGATTGTAACAGCACTGAAGTTACCATGTACGCACATGTACAGTAGCTCTTTCAACAGTTACAGTGTAGTTACATGTAATTCCCTGTAACATAGCAGTTCTAGTGTAATTTAGTGCCACTTATTGTAAAGTGTTACCAAAAGGAAAACGGACTTCTTACCTTTAGAATTCCGTTCCAATTAAAGGTAAGTTTATTAAATTAGCATCATTAAATCTGATACTGCGTTTCTTAATTAAGGAGATGATTTAAAACTCTCATGTTCACACTGCAGCTTCCCCCCATGGCTTACCCAGACTCCTCCAAATGTCTAATCTCTACACTCCTAGGGACTGGTAATCTGTGATGAGCATACCAAAAATCCCAGCTACTCCAACTTTAATTGAACAAGCTGTCTAATAAAGAAAAACAGCAACAACAAAAATGATGAGTAATGCTTTTTATTAAGTGGCACAAAGTACACACTAAAAACTATGCAAAAATATAGGTAAATACAGTGTACTTACATGTAAGTATCTTGTACTTGCTGTGTATGGATATTGGAAAACCATGTAATTATAATATGCATTTTGATTATTTCAAGCAAGGGGTGACCCCCAACAGTCACAGGGGAAAAGTGGAAGGTACATCTACAAGCAGTGGATATCCTAATGCAATATGTGTAATTCCTCTACTTGCAATGACAACTAATTTATAAATAATACTGCTCCTCATTCTCACCAGCTTTGCTTTCCATTTCTTGGAGCACCATTAAATAACACTGAAACACCTTTTGGCAAAGTAAGACACTGACTCCTCTAGTGGCTTTGCTGCCAGCACTCTGAATGTCTGGCAACACTGTTCTGTAATCTTATTGCTGGCTCAATAGCACAAGTTTCATCTTTTTTTCTGTCCTCAAGGGAGCCTAGTATGTTAAGATGCTGCCATATGCCCTGGTATTTTTAGCATGAACAACAGAGAAAGAGAGAGAGAGAGAGAGAGAGGGAAAAAAAGAGAGAGAGAGAGAGAAAGAGAGAGAGAGCTGCATTCTTCTGACCCCTATTTTGCTGAATCACCTCACCTGGAATTTCCACTGCTTGCTCAGTAACACCAGGTAATCATAAATTGTAAGTACACAATGCTTCCATTGCAGTACAGAGGATGCCCTAGATGATAAAGCTAATGTTTTTGTAAATGTGAAGATTTGTATTGTAGATCTTTTTCCTTCTTGACACTTTTCTGTTGTGCCCTTCCAGAAGAAATGCACCAAAAGATAGATAACATAGAATAGCAAAAGAAGACAAGAATTTTTTTGTAAGCCTTCTTGTGGTTGCCATTGCTATCACCCTCCTTTGTGTCCTGTGTAACAGGCAAATAAATGTATTTAGCAACTGCCATTAGCATCATTCCACACTATACTATTCCTAGAATATGACATCTACCTCTTAGTCTAAGTACTAGCTATGAGATATTTGTATACATTTTAAATACTATTGAATCTTTGCTTTAGTCTTGAAATGAAATCACTGTATTATTTTTTTTTCTGTTAAAAAATAGGTAAAAATATTTTCTGGGTTCATAAATCTTGCCCTGTTCTTATTAATTTTGGTATAGTTTTAGCTTTTTAACAGGGCATAGGGACACAGCCTCAGCTGGTATAAATCAGCTTCACTCTGTTGCCTTAAATGTGGGCCAATTTACGCTGGCTGGGGATTCATCCCAAGCAGCTTAAAAATAATCTGCTATAACACATCAATATTTAGTCAGCTCTAGATAATGATTTGCAATCCAACTGCAACACAATTCTTCCAAGTAAGACATGCACGTATGAAGAGAAACTTTAAAAAGCACATGCAAGCTTTTGAATTAAATATGCAATATCAACACTATTGAGATATCCTGACTTGTCTCTCACTTATTTAAACATAATATTGCCAGGGCATGTTTACATTAAAAACACTCAATGCATGGGGAGCAGAGAAGGACTATTGCAAACAGCAGGAGAAAATTAAATTAATAGAGAAGCCTTTGATGTCAACAGAACAGAGTAGAAACTCTTTTGAGAGTAGGACTTCCTACAGGGGTTTTTCAGGGTGGACCTAAGGCCTCTAAAACATGTGGAGGTTGTTTACTTGGCATTAAGAGAAGCTAGCACAGTTCCTTCTTGCTGTCGAGGAATCCTACCCAGCACTCTGCACTTCTTTTAACTCAGGAGAAAATAAGGGTACAAACATGGTTGAACAGCACACTTCTGTATCACTCCACATCCTCAGGATGCTCCAAGCCTCGTGCGCTTCCAGCAGCCCTTAAGAGAATTCTTCCAGCATCTAGGAATCATCCTGTTGCCAAGTTGTGTTCATTTTCCTCAGCAATGTTTAATGTACTCACAGCCAGACAGAAGGTGTGAAGCCAATTGGAATGAGTCTGCAGTTCTAGGGGCTTCCAGAGCCTTGCAGTAGATGGGGAAAAAAAATTTTAAAAAATTAAATACTTCATGGCTTCTGTGTTTACTGCAGGTCTGCCCTCCACATTCTGTGTCTTAAGTCATTTATTCTCTGCTGGGCTAAAAGCAGCGGTCTAATTGGAAAGGAGGAAGGAAAAGTATCTCCTCTGAAAGGAGCAGTCTGTGCTACTATTAAAGAAAAGTTCAAGGGTTTTTGTTTCTTCCCTTTTTTAAGATTTCAGGTGCAAAGCCAAGCCTGTTGGGGTCAGCACTTTAGCACTTTCCCTGTGTTCAGGGTCAAGCCAGCAGTGTTTCATGTGTGAGCTCTGATCTCATGTTTCAGCACAAATACAGACAGCCTTAGCCTGCCCTTATGCATAGTGCTGAAAATCACCAATGCTATTTTCTTCTAAACATAGTAATTTTTTCAGTCTTGTTCTAAAATGAAATATTGAAGGGTTTTTATAATAGGTGTAAAGGGAGGGAGTTTAAAGTAATAGCTTGTAAATAAGATTGTGAGGATGATCATCAACTCTTTATGTTGATTATAAAGAGGAGGATAGTCTTTAATTGCTGGGCTGATTTCTTTATCATTTCCTCTTTCTCTCCTTTCTATGCATATTGATTAATGTTAGTAAATATGCAGTTGCACATGTTGTCCTTTTTCAGTGAATGCAGATTTGCTTATATCCCTATATAGCTTTCATGGAAATATGCAAATATAACCTATAGTCATCTGCTTCTGCCAAAACAGTGAGCCAAGAGAGGAAAATCATGGATTACTGGATTCATATATGTCCTGCTTCCATCAAAATTGAGTACAGTACGCCTATTGATCTCAAAAGAACAAGGCTCAAGTCCTTAATGCACATGTTTGAGTTGCTATTTAGCTCTTTCTCAAAAGAATTATAAAGCAGTCCTTGTGCATCCTTTACTTTTAGCCTAGATATTTTATAACTACAAAACCCCTTCAGTTCACCAGGAAGTTTCCTAGAATAAATAATAAGGCATAATTTGTGAAAGGACTATAACAAATTCACTTATTGATGGACAGTCTAAGTGTATTCTCCTAGGAACTCTGGTGTACTTTGCTCTTACACTGACAATTTATGGCCCTGAGAAGAATAAATTTGAATGGTTCGGAAATACAACCATTAACCTGTTAAAAAATAAATCCATGGGAATTAAACATATTGCACTGATGATGAGACACATCAACTTCATTTTATTTCCTCATTAATAACTTTAAACAGACAAAATGCATATTGTAATGTTGGGTACATGACACTTGCATGTTGCTATGCCTATATACTTACAAAGTATTCAATGTGTACTTGGTGGCGCTTAAAAATGTCATGTACAATTCTTCTAAACATTCTTACAGGGTTCCCATTTGCACTTCATCTTTCAGAAAAGTCTTGTCAGAAAATTGTCTGATGAATATTATTGAAAAAAAAATAAAATTTCAATTTTAGTTATCTGTTGGACATTTCTGAATTGTCTATTCATTTGATACATTACCTGGTGCTTGCCAGCTTGGCAGTGGAGATGATTTAGACCAGTGGCTGTACAACAGAGTGTTCACTGAGCAGATTTTGCTGTTTGCAGTAGAATTGTTGCAATCAATCATATTCTTCTTAAAATATTAATTCTGAGCTTTTAAACAGTAAACCAAGGAAATAATCTGTGAGACATAATTACAAATTCTATTATTTGATTTGATGTTTATATAATATTTATTGCGTGTTGCTTTATAGTTTTGTCTGACTGACAAAGTAACAACTGTCGGATGCCATCCTCACTGTGGGGGAAACTCATCCTTGTGAAGAGGTCAAGTGATGAAAAGCATTTAAACCTGTGGGACTTAAATGGTGGATTAGCCCTCTTGAAGGAGCTATGGAATTCATGCAAGGTTTTCTGCACCACTTACCATGTTTGAGTTGATGTTGTAAAGGGCAAGAGGGCCACCAGTCTCAACGGGAGAGGGACAAATGTCAGAGGGAAGAGGAAATTCTGAGTGTGTCTGTGTTGCTGAAAAAGAAACCAGTCCCAGACTGGTACCCCTGTGCAGAGGATTTACAGTGCTCTTGTACATCTCAGTTTTCCTGTGACCTGAACTAAGCACACTTTTGACAAATGTAGAGTCCTGTTGGATTCAGTGGATTTGTTCTTATCTTTATTGCTTCTTCTCACTAAATGAAAAGATGTCCTCTTCACCAATTTTTAAAGTGCAATAAGAAAAATTTTAAATAAAGCAGCAATACAGATTTTCACTTTTTCCTCAGTCACATGTCCATGACTTTCAGGACAAAGCATGCTGGAAGTCTACAGTGTACCCTAGCAAAATGACACAATCCAAAAAATTACACAGTCCAGCAAACTATGCATTCCACCCTGGATGAATAGTTTTTAGTACTGTCCTCATTTCTGTCACCAAACAAAAACTTACCCAGAGATAACTGCACTTTGCTCTTTGCCCTTCCCTGGTTGAGAGAAGATTCTTACAGTTATCACTTCAACCTGGTATGTCCCTTACATGGTTCCCTTAAAAAAAGAATACTAAATCTGTAAATGCTGCTAATAGATTATTTTTTTTTCATCAACAGCAAAACAGCCAGCCCTCTTTTCCACTTTCTGTTGTAATAAACAATGAGAGTCCCTCTTTCTATGCGTTTTTGGTTTGATTTGGTTTGTGTTTGGTTTGGTTGGTTCTTAGTTTAGAGTTTTGTGGGGTTTTGCTTGTTTGTCTCTTTTCAAAAGGGAGAACAAACAGGCTTTCTTTTAAACTATAAAGGCTGCCTGAAATTTCACTGAATACTGAGAATAATTTCATTGAATGCAGAGTCTCTGAACCAGCCTGTCATGGTATTATACACATTAAACACTGACGTGTAAGAGGAGCTCCTTGCCCCTTTTAACAGCCATCAGGCACCTGCATGAGGATACACAGAGTTATTCAAAAGTGTTTTTACAGAGGAACACTTGGCCCAGCCCCTTTGGTAAGTGTAAGGTAAAGGTAAGTGCAATTAGTGAAATTCAGAGATAATTAAGTGGGGATAATGAAGATGATTCCTTGCTTGACAAAGAGTCATAGTGTGCTGCCTTCTGGTCCTGCTCCAAGCACTTGGCAACATCCTGAGCCATGGGAGGGCACTTTTGATTATCTCTGGGCTCCTTGCTTGCCCTAGCTCTTCCTCCTGCTGAGTTTGCAGCAATAGCTTCTCTGCTGCTCAGGGCTAAGAGCTGGGCCTTATTGATTCTGCAAGCTGCACACAGGAAGAAAAGAAGACAAGAGAGTGTTTTTAAGCAAGCCGGAAAGATTTTTTAGAAAGAGGCCTCTCCTTTATTCTGTGGCAACTTACAGGAAATTAGCACTGATGTCAGCTGGTGAGGATAGCAACCATCCCTGCTTGGAGTGTTGAGGGGGAGGACATCCTCTGGGCCCTGCCAGCTGGGTGGAGGGGAGAGGCAGCAGAGAGAGGAGGAAAACTGCACATGCCAGCAACATGGGAGGCAGGTTTGTCTCTCTCTAGTAGTAGGACCAAAGGGGGAGCCTGTGGCTTTTCTTTTCAGGCTGTATTCATGGCTAGAGGTGCAAAAAACCTGATCCAAACAGGAGATTTGCAAAGCCACTGAACAGCAAGAAACATTTCAAATGCTGATGCCATCACCTGGCAAGCAAGCAGTGCTTCCCACTTCAAGGACTTTGAGTTGATTGAACTTAGAGACAGGTGGGAATTTACAAAAGACAAAGAAAAGAAAAGAAGAAAAGAGGAGAAAATCAGAATCGGAACCTTGACAGATAAGGTTGGACAGAAAGTGCAAGTAACAGAAAAGAAAATAATACCATTTTCAAGGGCTTTTAGTCCTGTATGAAGGCATTAGCCTGCCCTGTTTCAGGACAAACAAAATATTTTATATAATTCTGTAATTTTTCCAGTGTATTTTCTTTTTTTCTGGAGCATCTAATGGTAACCTCAGGGACAAAAGCACATACACCATGATGTGATCCAGTTAAAGTACATCATTATTTTGCACTCATTCACATTGGATGAGATTACCCTCCAGAATAGCAGTAAGGAACATGACTAAGAGCTGTCATATCTATTTCCTCATCCACACCCCATGAAGGAATATGTGTGCAATGAAGCATTGTGGTTTAGTTTTTTATTTATTTATATATTTTCCCAATGTTTATGTAAGAACTTTGTATTTTTAAAATCACTTTGTACTTGAAGATGAAACCAACGCAGTTTGTGATTGTTCCTTCTTCCTATGAGATTCAATGCTCCAGTTTGAGCAAATTCTCCCTGTAAAGACTTCAGCAGGATAGAGGATTACTTTTCTTGATGATGGTCTAAATTTATGATCTTCAGCAAGACTTTTAACTCTACTCAAATCCAGCCTTTAAAGTAAACTCCAGGACCTGGGTTGAATTCTGTAAAGCTGATATAGGCTGTGGGAAGCAGGCTGAGCTTGTTTATTAAGGAGAAGATGCATCCAAGTTTTCCAAGCCTTTGAGGGTGCAATGGGACATTCCTCATGGCCAGCCATCCTGAACAGCTCTCACCCACCTGAGAGGTGACACAGATGAATTGCTGCCACCAGCTCCACATTAATTTATTGCCTGAAGGTGGTAACAAGTCACAGCTCCTGGAGAGGAGGGAAGCAATCCTCCTGTTGGGAGTGTAGCAATGTCTCTGTGTCTGTGTGGGGCTGGTTTTGGCATTCTCTGGGAGCAGACCCATTCCTAAATTTTATTTACCTGGGCACAGGTGAGGCTGGTGCCCTCTTCATGCAGGTAGCACAGGATTGCAGTGCCTGTGACCAAACCTTGTCTGCACATGGAAGCTGAAGATGATGTATGAAAGGGTTAATCCCATAGGACTGAACAGCTTGAATTACTGAATTATTAATACAAGGTCTTCTCCTGGTTCTGCATGGAATTACTGGTGGGCTCTAAGTTAGGGGGTTTATTTTTCAAGTTGAGCTCATGAACAGCAGGCACAGCTGCACAGAAATGTGCATGCACACAAGCACAACACTTCCTATATTTTATTATGCCTTTTTCTTGTCCTAGCAGACAAGTTCTACATTCTCTGCTCCTCCAAGTTCACAATTTTGTAACTACCGTTGTCTCTTAGGACACAGCTTTCTCTTTTTCCTATTTGTTTTATACCTGCACAGCTGCTAGTGATGCTTTGTGTGGCACAGGCAAACTAACTCTAAGTTTACTCATTGATCAACAGGTTTGGCTGTAAGTTTTTCAGCAGGACACATACTGAGCCTTTCTAAGGGAAGCCATAATATATAAAAAGGGGGTGGTGGTGATGCCATTTGGTTTTTGCCTTTTTTCTTTTATGTGCTCTCTGAATTCTTCACACATATATTTGTTACTCTGTCACCTATTAATAGCTAGATTTCCCTCCAGTAATTTTCCATGGTTTTTCCCTAGGCAGAAAGATAAAACAAATTCCAGAGTCCCAAGTCCCAGGAGGTGAAAGGCTCTGTGCTATCTTGTTCTTCCAAGGCTGAGAACAACTTTTTGAGATCCATTCTCATGGACAAAGCCAGTGCTGAATGGGGGTCTCCAAAGGGGTTTGACCTGAGGGGGAATTGCATCACCATTTGTCCTCCTAGTTGGTGCTTCTTATCAATTATGCTAATTTCCTTAAACCTATAAAAACCTCTTTACTAAAATTATCTTGCATTTCATTTCCAGGTTGGGAAAAAGGCAACAGTGGAAAATATTATGGATTTTCCCACTATAGTCAGTACAGCTAGGCAGTGTCCACTGAAGTGTGAGGGAGATTCAGCATCAGTTCCTGAAGGTAAACCAAGGATGATTGAAGCTGGTGTGTGGCTGGTTTTGGCTGTGCTGCAGTTTGGCAGAGTGTGTGTGTCAGCAAAAGCACCAGATCAGGGCATTATATGACCACCAAATCACACATTTTTCTCTGCCACCATTCTTTATTTCCATCAGAGTGGGAGGCAAATAGCCAAGTTTTTTCAGTGCCCCTGTGGCATTGAATCTACATTTTCATTCAGGAAATGAATCATGATCATTGTGCCCTTTTGTAGGGCAAAACCAGACAAAATGGTATTTCCCTTCGATGCTCAAAGCTAACAATACAGAACTTGTAAGGAACTAGGAACAGGAGGAAGAGAATTATATAGGCTGTGTGGGGTGGAGAGGAATGAGAAATGCAACAAAAGTGAGAAAAAGAAAGGCGTTGGCAGGAGGAAATGCTGCAATACCTCTCCCAGCACTGAAAGTCTCACAGTTAAATTGTCAATGTGAGGTTCACAGTCAAAGGAGAGGAGCATAGCTAAAGATTCAGATACAACAGCAAAAACTGTTAAGGGTTCAGGGAGGGAATGAAAGAAATTTCAAAGCAAAGCCCCAGAGAGAAAAAGGCCTCTGGAAGAGGACGATGGCAGACTGAGAGAATGTCACTTTGACACTGCTGAGATGCCCTAAAGTCCCCAGAGCTGGGACTGAGGAGGCATCACATCAGACTCCCAACAGAAAGGACTTCCACTGTCACTCACAGGCAGCCATGGAGCTGATCAAAGGGTCCTGCTAAAAACCCACATGAGCTCAGGAGCCCAAGAGAGAGCAGATTGCCTACAGGCAACACCTTGAGCTTAAAATCTGCAGGAGACAATCAGGCAAAAGGGAATAGCTTGAGGTTCCTGTAGCCACAAGAAGCTTTCTCCCCATCACTAATGGGAAATGATGATGTGGTCTAAAGCATTCCCTACTCTTCTGGGGTAAAAGTATACCAGCAGCTTCACCTGGTACGGGAATATTTGATATAAATATTTACATCTTCATCACTCTCTCTCAAAGCTCCACCGGAGACACTAGAAAGTCAGCAGCAACTGCTTCAGGCCAAAGCTCTGCTCCAGCTATCAGAAGAAAATGGCAAGTGCAGTCACAGCCTTTGTCACCAGCTGCCACCCACTTACTCGGGTGCTTGCAAAAAAGAATGACAGACAGTTACTCCCTGACAATGGCAGTGGCATTCTCACTCCTTCACAGCGAAAAGGAACTCTAAAAAACCTCTCTGTTAAATTCATACTGAAAGAGGTTAAACCTTGAGGCACTATTAATAAGCTCAAGAGACAAAACTTGGAAATCTCTCACCTCCTTATATACCTCAGGCAGGAATTTCCTTCCCAGAAATAATCTCCTTTATAACCAGCCAATGAAATTTGTTACAATTAACCAAAAGAAAGGAGTGAAGACCATTGTCAGGGTTTCCTGAGCTGCAGAGTTCATTGTACAAGCCATGAAATTCTCTTGCAAATGGAAATTAAGTACTCTGTAGAAGCAGGGATCATTATATAAGAATATAAAGGAAAGCCCTTGCTGCCCTATATCCCTAACGAGCCAGCTAATTTATGGGTTTAGTTTTCCTAATGACCAACAGTGATTTGGCAGACATCACCTATGTATGAAACAAGGTGAAACTGAGAACCATAGAAATAAGGCTGAGTTATACCAAAGCTAGTTCAGTTTAAAATCAGCCTAACTCCCCCAGATCTCTGTGAAATTACTCCTGATTCATTTGGAAGTGCTTAAGCACAGAACCCAATTATTGTTTTTGCAAAATGTTGAATGCAGTGTCATGCTGGGGCAAGGAATGAAGAAAGGCTTGTTTCAGCCATTTTTTTTTCTTTCCTCATTTTTTTTTCTTTTTTTCCTCTTTGAATGACTTCTTATGCCAAAGTTCTCATTAGGCAGCACCAGAGATGTCAAAAAAACTGCATGAGGTGTTACAGTAGTGACTCAAACCTCGTCTAGCCTCTGTAAAAATGCATGTTAATGCACTGACCTCTCCCAAGAAGCAGGGACAGCTCCACAGCTTGTTTCTGAGCTAATGCATAGAAATTGGAGTGGGAGGATATTGGGCAGGATCAGTGTCTGGCACAGCCATATACTGCTAGTGAATTGCCCATGTATCAAGTTAGAAAATGTGCAATTACAGTTGGACAGAAAAAAAAAAATTGAAAATAATGCAGGGACTCAGTATTTACTTTTTGTTTGTTTTCTCTGAAGGCCTATATATTTACTAGCAGTCATGAGAATGCAGGATAGGGTTGTTTGCAGGGTTTTTTTTTTTTTTTTTTGCAAAAGGCTACAGGAGGACTTGTCAAATATGATAAGGGAAAACCATGAGCAGATATTCCTAAGAAATTGTTATGTGAGTGAAATGTGAGCCTTCAGGGAAAGGCCTGGGAATTAAATGTCCTCATAAAATTCTCAGGGCACAGCTGCTTTCAGTAGCTGTGCTAAGCTGCAAGAAATGCAAATGACTCATTTCTAAAGGAGCAGAGCCCCTGGTAGAGTGTGACTAACCCACATCCCCTTGCTCCTTGCTGGCCAAACACTCACTCTAGTGCTCAGCTTGCTGTGAAAAACCAACCCCTTTGCTGGTACAGAGCTGGCACCAAGAACCTGCTAAAAATTTGTCTTGTTCTGATTTGGGTTTTTTGTTCATGGGACTGATCCAGCAGTTTCATCTGGCTGGTACAGGACTATAGCAGCATTTCCTCAGTGGAGAACTGGGCTTTAAACCAAAAGCAGAAGTGTCTCTGTGAGACTGCTGTGTGAAAAGTCCCTTTGCAAATCATTTCTCATCAGAAGACTTGCCTTTTCCCATTAATTGATAAAAACATACTAATAATAATTTTGAAAACATGATTGAGATGATCCGTTTGTTTCTTGAACTTTCCTATTCCTTCCTAAATTTTTTTACCAGGTAACATTCTTTAGCAAAGGTCTGATAATCGAAAGGGGGACAAAATAGAAACCAAGAAAAATGGGTAAGAAAGAAGGGTTTAAACAGTATTCAAAGTTTTGCTTTATTTGTATTATAGGGGGATAGAATATAAGTAAGTAAAGGTAGTATAGAAAGTAATCATACTCCCTGAAGAGTTGCAGCTGGGTTAATTGTTAAAGATTAGGAGCAGGCCTGACTTTAATGGCCCACAGGTGTAGGCAATAAGAAGAGTGTTATAAAAGAGTGGATTGGTTGGTTGAGGGGAGCTAGAGTCAGTTGGCTGCTGTGAGGACAAGGAGGAGTCAGTGCCTGGAGGAGCTGCCTACAAGAAACATCAAGGAGGTATGAAACTCTGGCAATATGGAACCTTTGTAAGATAATGACAACAGTAAGAAAGTAGGGCTTAAACAGTATTCAAAGTTTTGCCTTTTTTTTTTTTTTTTTTTTGTTTTCAAACACAGTCTGGAAGTACCTGGGTTTCTTACTGCTTCCTGCTGTAATTAATCAGAAAGTTGAAACATATCTTGCAAGCCAGCATTTCAGATGGTATTTGATCTGTGGTGAGTGAGGTCAAGGATTGCCTCTCTTACAGTGTGCCTGGGCTTCTTGTTAACCAAAAGTCCCATAACAATGTGGCCAAAGAATACAGATCTGTATCTGATCTCCAAATATGTTTGAGGTGTATATATATACTGATATCTCTATATTTATTCCTATCCCTAGGCATCTTTTGTTCCTGACTCTCTGCGTCAGTACAAATCTATTATGTTGTCAACGTGTTTGGGTCAGGAGGAGTTACTTTAGGGGGTTTTGTCTTCCCCAAATCCCTTTAGCTGATAGAAGCAAAATCAATATCAGGTTGCCCAGGTTGTACTGCTTTTTGAGCAGTACCCATTCCATGTTTTCCATGTATGAAATGGAGTTAATATTTAAGGCACATTTTTAAAACTCTTCAAAGATTGTGATGTTAAAAATTAGCCTTTGCCTCTCACTAATATGTTAGTTTAACATGTATTAGAAATCCCATTAGATTTGCACTTGGGTGGTCTCAGGGGAGCAAATGTCTGTGACAGCCACCGATGTAGAAATAAACTGAATTGAGCAGCGTGCACAGAGTTTGCTAATAAACCCAGCTCAGATGCCTGTCAGAGCTGGAGTGGCAGCACCCAGTCTGGCAATGAGCAGGGCTCTCTGCACGCTGCCACTGGAGAGGAGAGCTCTCCGCAGGACAGCGCGGCTCCCGCGGCAGCGCGCAGCAACACAACTTGGGGAACAGATGGGCTGTGTGACAGGCAGATGTGTCAGCAGCTCCACTCAAGAGAATAGGAGGGTGTAATTAAGGTTTTGCTTTAGAGCAGGAGTTTTAATAGCACAGATATTTTCCCTGGTATTTGCTTCAAACAGAAATCAGGAACTTACAGGGAACTGACAGTAGTGACAGGAATTGAAGAGACAAAGCCTGCTGGAGACTTCCCTTTGACTTTTGCTGCCTCTATATAATGTTTGCATAGCCTGGTTTTAGGGTAATGCAACCCTCTTTGTCCATTCAAGAAAGATAAATTATTGTGTGAGTCAATAATAATAATATTAATTGTTTAAAAATATTATCTGATACTAATTGCGTAAAGTTCCTGTACAGACAAATTTCTCCAGTTTCTGACTTTAGCTCTGCATTTTTCTGTGCTTTATTTAAAAATCACAGAATAATTGTTTTCCACTCTGTCTGTACTCTTTTAGTACTCTTACTGATATGGACTAAACAACTTATTAGAAAACATGGGATTATAACAATGCATTCTTATTTGAGCTACTGCCAAGTTAGAAATCCTGCATCAACACTTCTATCACACTCTTAAAACTTGAAAAGTAGTGTTTCAGCCTGTGTGGTTAGTTCAAAAGATTGCAAATGCAAAGTTTACAGAAGTGTGTGACAATGATATATTTGCCAGCAGCAAATTAGTCCAAGTGAGTTGTAAAGCTTGCTCTGACATATATAATTCTTAGCAGGTTTCAAACTGTCTCCTTCAGGCTGTGATTAATTTCATTAGATATTCTTAAAGTTAAGGAAAAAAGGAAGAGTAATAAGGTAGTCTGTCAATCACAAGTTCTAAAACAAGAAAATATATCTTAGATTAAGTAATCTTTCCATTCTGCAGAATTGATTCTCATCTCACTGACATGCAAATGGTTCTGCTGCACTCATAACCCACACATTTAAGCAGATGAAGATTTAATTTTAGCACCAAGCACTGATGTCTGATGTGTTTATCCCAAAAGATCTCCTCCAAAATGGAGATTATGCAACGAAGTGTTTCAAATTTACCTCTCCCCAAATAATGTGAAATGCCATATCAATGACAAAATTATGTGCCCGTAGAAAAAGGCCACTACATAATCAATATGGAAAATTATTTATATTGTGCATAAAATGTGTTTGTCATAAGTGAAAGATGTAAACAGTAATTTAAACCTAGAATTATGTTTTATTATGGTCAAGGTATGAAACAAATCTTTGCATTCATCACAAAGATATCACAATGATGGAAGTTGTGTGAAGGTAATTTGCAGCCTGAGCACCTAATAGGAATCACCATTAAGGTGGCTTGTGGCTAATGATTACATGGCTTTTGTTAATGCTGGATGATTAAATATGGCTTTCTTTTCCTCTGATGATTGCAAGAAGCTTGATGTAATGGCAACAGTGTTATATTTTAAAGAGGGACACCATTTCTCTCTCTGGTGAGGCCCAGCTGCCTCCTGCACACAGGTTTTGCTCATCACTTGCTGATAGGGCTGATTTACCTCTCTGCTCAGGACACTCAGTTTTGGGTTTGCCCTGCTGATGTGTGGCACCTGGCTATCATTGGCCTCAGCTGTGGCCATTTAGTGGGTGTGGGAAGAGAGAGAAAATCAGTTTGCCTTTTTCTTACCTCTACCCACAGCCCACTCTTGTTCAAATGCTGTTCTCTGCAGTTTCCAGCTCTCCTTTCTGCAGGCAGACAGCATGGCAGTGAGTACCAATACCCTTTATTCAGTACAGCATCCAAATTTTCTAGGACATTACTGCTTTTATTCTCCCAAGACATCTGTGATAAAGGGTGGGTAGTGATTTCATGTTGCAGAGAGGAATCTGAGAACAAAGAGGTGTACTGGCAAAGGGGCTTAAGGATTGAAGTTGTTTTTTTATCAAGCCTTTGGTGCCTCTCTGCCACAGCAGAGTCCAGAGCTCTGTTTCAAATCTGTGTGGATGCCTAGGGCATGGATCTGGGTGTCTAGGGTGTAGCTGCTTAGCCCACTGAAAAGGGATGCATTTAGAATAGTTGTGGAGAGTTGGATGGCATGAGATGCTCACAAAAGGGGATATTTCTGAACTTTCACCTTTTTTCTGAGGCTTTGCCAAGTTAGCTGAGTGTATCATAAATCAGATATTCTTTTGGGCTCAGTGCTGGCACCTGTTACCTGAACTTCTTCCAGAAAGCAGGTCAAACAGCACGCTACCAGGAAGGGTAATGGGGTTGTGTGGTCCCTGGTGTCAGTGTTTTCAGCTCTGGCATGAGTGTTCTTCTGTGAAGGGATAGGGCTGCAGAGATGCCCACATTTGCTTCAGGGTTTGCTTGTCACCCCTGCTAACTCTCAGAAGAATAAAAGCACAGCTTTATTGGGTCAATGATGATGAGAATAGCTCCTAAGGTTAACAGCTAGGGACCTAACCCATTCTTTTTCAAAGTCACATCACCTAAGAAAGAAGGGAACAAACACATTCCTCCTCCTCTTTGCCAGTCCAGCTTGTTTCAGCTCTGTGGTTGTGGTGCAGGAGCTTGAACATGCAGGCTGGAATAACCCCAGGTAGACTGATCTTTTCCCAGCTCTTTTCTGAAGCAAAATGAGACCTTTTTCACAGCAGGTGACTTCTTTACCCACTTAGACCTATGTAAAGTGAGAAGGCACTGTTGTTGCTGCTGCTTTCTATCTGATTTCTGAGACCTAATGAGACCTGACCATTGTTCACCACCACAATAAAATGTACAAAGGACAAGGCTATCATTCTCTTGCCATCTGTCTCAGCTGTGAATAGTTTAAGGATGACCAGAGTGTTTCTCACATGGGAAAGACACCAGGCAGCCCAGAAGGGAGTTTTGTACACCCAGCTGAGGCAAGCTGCAATTTTCCACTTGGGACTTACCACTAGTGCCAGCATCAGCCTGGGCACTGGCTCAGGAAAGGGGCTCTGCTTTGTACATCCATTTGCACCCCCATTCAGGCCCTTCTGATCACAGCAGAGGCTTTTCAGTCCCCCATGGATGCTGTCACATGGGTAACAGCACAAACTCATTCTTTTGGTTTCTGTGTAGGTCTATAGCACAGTGGAAAAACAAGAGCTAATAGAAATGCTTGAGCAGACAAATGGGAGCTGGGCTTTTTGCCACTTTATCACTACAGTTCCTCCCATGCCTCTCACTCCTGCTTTGCAGTAACCCCTGCTACTCCCATCACGTGTATCTTGATCAGAGTCTGTCAGTCATGGTTTCAGGGTGCCAGATGTGATGCTATGTTATGCCAAATGTGGCCTGAACTGAGTGCTAGTGTGACTCACTATTGAACCATTTTCTCCTGTGAGACAAACAGGATTTAATAAATATGTAAAAAAAATCCAGACAAACAAAAAGAACCTCAAGGGAAATACAAAGAAGGAGGGGAATGGTGATTTTAGACATGACTGTTTTGTATGTTGGTTGGGTCTGTCGGCTGAGCTCCTATACAAGTTAAAAATAAGTATATTTACTAGCCTTTGTTTTAACATAAGTCAACAGTGAGAAGACTGAAATAATATGGGAGGAATATAGCCTGAAATGAGGATTTTTAAATTTTTTGGGTTTTTTTGTAAAAGCACATGGATTTTTGGGGTTGTCTGGAGCAATTTCACAGAAACAAGAGCAGATTAAAGGAGGTAATGACATGTTTGTAATTTCATTCCTAAGGCTCATGGTGTCCTTCCCTCTGTCTAGTTTTCAGCCTGGAGATAAATCAAGGGCTTCAATTTCCAAATCTGTCATAGAAGCTTCACAAATAAAAACGCTGACAAAAAATATCTGCTTTTAAATGGCTACTTGCAAGCACTGACAACTAGCAGTCTATAGATCTTTTCACCTTGCAGGGAACAGAAGCAGGGTGTATTGCCAGGAAAAATGAAGAGCAGAAATGTACTGCTCCTAAAGTTAAAGTAATCTAAAAGTATGACAATAATAAACCATTTACAGTCATGTTTTGAATGCTAGATGAAAATAGATTTCAGGTGCTATATTAACAAAGCCTCTCAGCTGCCTGGTGTGGAAAAAGAATGGATGTGGCATTGGAATAAGAGGTAGAGAGGCCATGTGCACAAGAAAAATTCCTTCCCAGCTGCTATGGCTGTTCCACATGTGCTTCTCTGCCCACAGAGTGCTTGTAAGTGACTGGGGAGGAGTGGGACAGAGGCAGCATGAAAACCAGTGTAGATTATGCTGCTTAATGCTGAATAATTTGCTGTGTCTGTTAGCTGCAGGCTCTAGCTTTTGCCGGGTATGAATTCCAATTATAAGTGAGAGCTGCAGCAGTTGATAGCAAGAGGCAAACTAGGCCAGTTATTTTGCTGAAACTCGGGGTGATGGAGTTGAGGAGTGCTTCTCCTCCATCACTGCAGGGTCCCTGACCCCACAAAAAGTCCCCACACAGGGATTGGTGCCTGCTGCTCACACCTGCAATCCCCTTGATCTGTGAGATTCAATTCTGTCAACAAAACTGCACCGCCACGCTGTGGTTTTGAATATCCCCAAACTCTTGCTGATTTTAGAGGCAGAATATGGTGAGTCAGCCCCTCCCATGCTGTGGCTTCCTGACATGTTGGACCTGCTTCATCCTAAAGCCAGAGAATAACCTGGTATGCAGACTGTGTGGAGTGGGATGGTGTCTCAGGCTGAGGGAAGAGATGAGGATCTGACTCCATGTTTCAGAAGGCTTGATTTATTATTTTATGATATATATTACATTAAAACTATACTAAAAGAATAGAAGAAAGGATTTCTTCAGAAGGCCAGCTAATAATAGAATAGGAAAGAATGATAACAAAGGCTTGTGGCTTGGCTCTCTGTCCAAGCCAGCTGACTGTGATTGGCCATGAATTAGAAACAATTGACATGGGCCAACCACAGATGCACCTGTTGCATCCCACAGCAGCAGATAACCATTGTTTACGTTTTGTTCCTGAGGCCTCTGAGCTTCTCAGGAGGAGAAATCTAAGGAAAATATTTTTCATAAAAGATATCTGTGGGGCTCTGCTCTGGGTGCAAGGTCTCAGCTCCTGTGGCAGAATAACTGCACACACTCATCCACCCATCCAGGAGAGTGCTCATCCTTCTCCCTCTGCCAATATGCACCTATGTGTCTTTGCTGCCTTTCAGCCAACTCATCTCTTCAAGGCTTCAGCCTGGTAAATTCTGAAAGGAGATGTCCAGCAGTTCCCATATCCAGGGGGTGGAATGAATGAAACATGCTGCAGGCAGCTGAAGTGCCTTATGTAAATTTATTTCATGCATAAGCATGCCATCCTTGTGCTGTGTGGCCCCCAGGAGCTGCTGTGGGCAGGCTCTGTGGTAGCTGCAGCCCCTGCCCCAGCAGGAGCTGTGCTCGTGTCCTGCCTAGCAGGCAAATGGCCACAGCTGGCCTGAAGGTGATTTGTAAGGCAGAAAAAGAGAACATGCCAAGGAAAATGTGTGTCTAGCATAGCCCTACAAGTGAGAAAGGATAAGACATGAGAGACAGAGGATCATGTTGTCTAGCTAAAATATGGATTTTTTTGGAAATGCATGAGAACTGCCTGTGGGACATAATAGCTTTCTAGGGCAGGGAATTTTACACTTGCCTCTGCCATCCACCTGCTCAAGACAGTGATTATCTTCATCACTGCAGCCTTTGTCAGCTGGTTGGGTTCAGAATGAGTCTGGAGAAGGTGGATGCTCTCATTTTGCTCTTCACAATTTATGCTTCGAGGTCAGCCGAGCACTGTGAACCTCACTGCTCTAATTTTGCTTCTGGTTTTATCACAGCTGTAACAGGAAGGGTTAGAAAAAGTTTTTACTTCAAGTTGAGGACTTGCCACCTCAGAGGCACTGAGAGATGAGGCTCAGTGAGTAGCTACCACGGAGGTTTTTATTTCAGGGAAAGTTTTGGAAAAGGAATGCTTTAATCTGTTGGTCTGGAAAGTCATCTGTGAATAAGGGCAAAGAGGGTTAGTATTTTTAGGACATATTATATGTTCAAAGAGCTGGGCACAGTGCTAATGCACAGCCATTAACAGATTGATCTTCAGCCCCTGTGCACAGTTAAGTAGGAATATTTTACAGCTGGGGAGACTGAGACAAAGCATCTTGCTTCAGGCTGCCCAGCAACAGAAGTGGCTTTAGAAGTCAGCATCTCCTGTCTCCCTGTGTCATTCCCCCAGACAGCACTGCCAAGCAGCAAAAAGCTGAATCAGAGGCACCTTTCTGTGAGGCTTAAAGAGCATGACCATGAAATAAATATTTAACAGCTAAAGCAAAAGGCAATCCAAACATTGCTGCTGCATTTTGAGTGCTGGGGTCTGCAGAGCAAAGCCATTGATAGTTTGGTAAATCTAACACCAAAAACATTGTTTTATTATCAATATCAGATCATTGCTCATCTTGGTAATCGCTGGACTATGTGTTTGATAAAAGAATGTTTGAGAACAGCCAGGGTGTTATTATATGTAATTGCTCTTTACAATGACTGGATATCTCTGGTGAAAATGAATCGGTGATCTCCACTGTAGCAGAATCTATTAAATAATTGGAGAGCATGACTGGTATCTTTGATGTTGAAAGGAAGAAATTCAATAAGCAGTCTCATCAGGCTTCCTAACACAGCAGAAAAAAAGGGCTGCAGGCAGGAACACACTGAGACCACAGGTCAGTGAAGGTTTATGGATTTGTGTGCCTTAGAAAGGAGGCAAAACCTACTGTACAGGACTCTTGAACCATTAGATACCTCAGGGTGTCAGAGTATTTTTGTATAGCCTTCTAAAAATATAAATGGTAGGGCCAGACATCAAAAGTCTCTCCCCTGCCCATGTTTTATGAGAATATCATGTGTCCTGAAGAGATGTCAGAACGGTGCTTCAGCTGTTTTGCTATTTGACAGTGGAACATTATCCTTAGAGGATTCATTTTCACATTTATTAACCCATCTCTGCCTCACAGACTCACGTCTCTCCATCAAAGAAGTACCTGTTTGTCTTTGAATTAATAGCTTACATGTATGTAGCAGCCTTCATTGCAAAAAAAAAAATAAAAAGGCATTCAAAAGCATTCAGCTCCCTCTGCCAAATGTAAAACAGCTGGCAGGTACTTAGTACATCACCCTGGGAGGAGAGCTGGCTGAAGAAAGCACAAAAAAAGTCCTCATTCTCTTCTAACAAGAGGTACCCAGGGACATTTAATGTGACCATGGGACCAGCTTTTACTGCCTCCTCTGACAAAACTGCACACAATGCACCTCATGATGCACTCTTTATCTGCAAAGCTGAAGGAGGGAAAGGGATCAAGGGGCTTTGAGGATCAAATTATACCTCTCCAATGTTCATAGCAGCAGTTGTGCTGGCATTAGTCCAGAGAAGGGATATTTGGTGAAATAGTTGACAACATGGGTGTTTTTGGTCATTTCCTCTGTAAAGATGTGCAGTAAGAGAGAGCTGAGCACCCCAGGTGCAGGTGCATAATGCTTCTGCAATGCACTGGGGGTAACTGGTGCATGATGATGGGACAGTGTCAGTGCCTGCCCCACTGGGGATGGCCCATTCCTCACCTGAGGAGTCAGCCAAATTGAGGGAAGCTGGCCAGGAGAAAGCACAAACACTCTGTGGTGAGTTCCCAGTCTCTAGAGCAAATGGCAAACCTCCCTTGTGATGCTGATCTGTGCTCAGTGGTGACACAGTGAGGAACGTGGTGTTCCCAGGATGTGTGAGAGATGGGAGAGCTGGACAAGCCAGAGGGACCTCATCAGTTTTAAATCCCTTTATCAATCCCAAAGCTGTGTGGTGCAGGCAGTAAAATGGGGTCACCCATTTTAGGCAGACATCCAAATCCTCTGACCTGCAGGCTGCTTGTGGAGCTGCTGTCTCCATGTGGCATTGAAAATCCTCTGGACAGCATTATGCACTATCCAGATCTATTATACAGCATTTTTCAGTATCTCTCAAGGGGTCCACATTGTTATTGTTCCATATCTAGCATCCATTTCCTGCTTGTTTCAAAAATCATAAATACGTAGCAAATGTTAAGTGTAAATTTTTCAGTAATAAGGTGTAAATTTGTTCTCATATTCAAAAGGTTTCTACCTTTAGTGAGACACATCTCCTGTACAATGTGATGATTTAAATTTAATTTTTTTAACTTCACTTTATGTTGAACTGTGGGAAAGGTCTAGAATATGGATTTATAATATATAAGTTAATGCATTTTTAGAACTCTCAAATGAAGTTGGTTTGCTGTGAAACCATTTTTCTCATAAAAAGTTCTTCTCTTCCTTGTCCACCTTTTTCAAGCTTAAGCAAATTAAATGAAGAATTCATACACAGATCAAAGAGAATGCTAAAGAGTAACTTTCCTGGCTTACTTTCTCTTTTAGGAGAAATGAGTAACTTTTAGGAGAAAGCAGTAACTTTTCATCTCAGGTGTAGTGTCTTGATTAGCTTTTTTCCTGCCTCTATGCTGTGCTGCAGTATTCCTATTAAAATGTCTTTGCAGCTTCATAACTCCCCAATACAGCAAGGAGCTGAAGGCTCCGTGCTGCAGAAGTGCAGCTTTGCTTGGAGTACATGATTAAAAAGAGCAGATGAGTAAAAAGCAAGATGAGATAGCAAAAAGCCCTATCAAGCTTCAGAGAGTCCATGCTTTGGGCACTTTATGAGCGATCCTTTACAGCCTTTGAGTTCTGTAGGAAAAGGGTGACAGGTTTGTGGTTTTGGGCCAGCTTCCAAGATCTCCCAGCATTCTCACACTTGAGGTTTCCCAGCACAAGCTCAGCCACAGCAGGGCTGATAAAATCTGTGTTAGAGAAATTTGGGATTCAGAGCTTGCACTTCTTGGGGGTCAGGGCTTGGAATCTCCTGTGAGTCTGAGCTGAACTCAGAGCCAGAGACTCTCCTGTGCATGCTCAGCTTGTCCTGCAATGGGCTGCTGGGGCTCTGGAGTGCCCAGTTGCTTTGAGGCATCTGTGCTCACTGCATTGCTCAGCATTCCAGCCATTCTCTCTCCCTCAAACAGCATCCTCCCATTATATTTCTATTTTTTATCACCTCTGCTGTGTCTTTCAACTGAAAGAAATGATGGCCTGCATTTTTTAATTTGTACTTGGATGTGTATTTTTCCTTTGATACCAAACAATGGATTCTTTCCTGTCGGTTCCAATTTATGAAAACTAAAAATCAGATTTTGATTCCTGTTTGACCTGTGCCACCTCTCTGGCCTGGGGTACAGGTTAGACACCAACCCCCAGCAGCACCAAGGTCGTCTCCCTTCCCTTTGGGAGGCACTGGGTTAGGAACAGGACAAAAGCCAAGGAGCTCCACCTGTGCACCACTGGCCTCTGCCATTCCCCCAGCAGGATATTTTGGAGCCACACCGCTCTTGCCCCTTGCAATGAGCCTGTGTGTCTCACATTGTAATGATAAGACTGCAGTGTTCAAAATAAGTTTGTATAAAATGGCTTTTTTCTCCTTGGCTTAGAAAAATCACTAAGCAAAAATTATTTTAATAATTTCTTAGAGGTACCTTTTCTAAAAGCCTGTGCTTTCTGTAATTCAGATGTGCTTTTTATCTCATCAGCACTTGAGTACAAAGACCATCAATGTTTTAAATTGGCTCATTTTATGTTTATGAAGGCTTTCTATATTTTAAAAAAAGTCAATTAGAAAGCTCACTGGTATATACTGCTACTTCAAAAGGACTAGAGAAAGATGTATGTTTTAGATGGTCAGGACTCCTGGGGTGAGTTTGGTTTAATATTTTGACAGGGAGAGTTTCCATTAAATCCATATAATTATCATGAAAAAAGGTTTTTCTCCTTTATCAAAAAGATTAACATTCTATCACCTTTAATAAGAAGGCAGAATTTTTTTTCTGATGACATCCACGTTATATTTGGACTATTGAATGTGTAGTCCTTGCTATACTCTGCTGCTGTACTATCAGTGTGCACTCTGGTACTACACAGATAAGAGAGCATCTTGTTTTCCACAATCTCAGCTCACTTGCCTCAAATAGATTATTTGGGGTTGGGATTCCATGATTATCATTTATACTTTTCACCTCATGGTATCATTTTAAGAACATAATAATATGAAAAATCATAATTAAAAGCCACCTGATTTTTTTAAAAAAATTCATGTATAAAAATTGAAATTAATTAAAATAGAGGCACAGCTCTTTCAAGACATTGCTGAAAATGAGCAGCAGCAGCTGAACTCAATGTACATTCCAAGTGCCTTGTACCCTGTTTTTATGTCACTGACACAGCCCATTGATGTGGAAAACATGGAGCTGCAATAATCTGTGCTCAGCTGGCTCCCAGTTCATGGGCACAGTAATGTTGGCTCTACTTCTGGCTGCCACAAAGCTCCTGCAAATTAACCAGTCAGGGTGGGAAGAGCTTGGCCCTTTGGAATGATTTGAGATAAAGAAAAGTAGAAAGGCAACTTTGAGCCCCGAGCAATTTAGAATCTGATTTCAGACGAATATGATACACAGGATAAGAGTAAAATTGTGAGATAGGGTGTGATACTGACAGCATTTAGAGCACTACTGTCAATCTCAGTGAAATGTAGGTTATATGGAGGGATTTGAAGGAAGAAAATGAGAGTGCTTTGCTGGCAAGGGAGAGGGGTGTTTTTTTAAGTGAAAGAACTTTGCTTTGAAGAGGACAGCAAGTTTAGAAGAGGAATAGACAGAAAAAAGGCAGGTGTATGAATGGTGGTATTATGATGATGCTAATATCTGTAATGTTTAAGAAATAATGAGCTTAATGACATATTTGAAAATTCTTTTGAAAAGTATTGCAGGGAAACTTAAAAATATATTTTTAATGGTTAGCAGTTGTAAAATCCTACTCTCTGCCTCAGAGCTTTCTGTAATGGGTTACAGAATCATCAATTGCCCTGAATGTATCACGAGCTTAAATAATATTTGTTCATTATTTTCCCTGTTGAAGAAAGGAATGACAAAGGAAAAAGTCAAGGCATTTTGGAAATTATTTTAGATTTGTATTTTCAAAGTAGTTAAACACAGGACTGCATAAAAGTGCCATATGCTTACATATCTGCTTCATCAAATTTCTACATTTGCTTGTTTTCTGATTAAATTTAAATTCTCTCAGGGTGAACCCCTAAACTGAGTAATGAGGGAGAAAAATACATTTGTATTATGTTTTTGTATCAGAACACTGAGCAGTTCTTTGCTTCTTCACTTGAAAAGACCCTTCCTCAGCTGCACTCATTAGCCACAATGATGCAGAAAAGAGAAATAGGGTGAGCTGGAAGTATTTTTAACCCGGTTAAGTTGGAGAGTGAGAGAAGGGTGGGGTTCTGGAGAGGCAGCCTTAGAAGCCACAGTCAGTCCTAGGCAGCCATGCAGGCACTTTGTGTCCTTGTCCCTTTGTAGTGGCTGATGCCTGGCCCTGTCTCCATCTGCTCAGAGAGGAACTCCTGTTCTCTGATGCTTTGTCTCCTCCAGCTCAAGTTTTATGCATTTGGGTACAGATCCATGCCATAAAACCCTAATGAAATGTTTTCAGCTGGGAGGTACCTCAGAAAGCCAAGAGCGAGTTATGAGGGAACAGCGCACACCTGGGACCTGTGGGAGTTTAGGAATCAAAATCACATTGAGGTTTTCTGATTGTGACCCAGAGCTGTCCCTGCAAACCTGCTTGGTTTTTTTCTGGTACACTGGTGTAATGAAAAGAGCAGCAAAACTTTGGCTTCACCAGTTGAGTGTATTCTGTGCTGGTGAGACAGGCATTCTGTGTTAATGGCATAAACCAGCCAGGACTGTTGTCACTTGTTCAGCTGCTCCTGGTCCGGGTTAGAGGATTGCAGAGTGAGCCCAGGCAGAGGGAAGCCTCTTGGGGATACAAGTAACTTAATCAAAGCTGCTTCCTGCCTGACAAGTGTAGTGTGGCCAGTGTGGAACAAATGGCTGGCACAAAACCCCTCAATTCCACCCAGGGAGTTGCTCCTTTAGGGGAAAAAAGGATGCAAACATGGCACAATGAGAGGATCCTGTTAATTCTGTAGGGATATACAAAAGTTCCTCTCTCAAAATACTATCAGGCCAAAAAGTGGGAGCTCAGCTAGTTTTGAAGACCCCCATTTCACAGAGGTGAAAGCAGAAAGCACATTGCAGCTTTTTGCATTGATTTCTGTAAATGTGTCTCACTGATTACTCTGATTTAATAGCAGCCTGGTGCTCAGTGCTTCAACCCACCTGTGCACAGGTGTGCAAATGCTGAGCTTTTACTCAGTCTTCAGCTGTTTATTTCTTATTTATTTCTCCCCTTGATTTGACACTGAAAAGATCAATCTGCTTCATTCATTTCTGCATTTCAGAAGATCTCTATTTCTGGGCAGAGTTGTTTCAGATGGGATGAAATTTTATGCAAGAATAAGCTTGAAGAGCAGTCAAAAGGCTTAAAGCAGGAGTATTCTCCTGCCTCCTGGATTGAATGTAACAACACAACAGAGGAAAAAAAATTTGTGTGTAGAACTTCCCCCCTTTTCACATTTTAAAAGTGAACAGGACAATTTATCTAGAGCAACAGTTTTGTGACATGCCTGGCTGGCAATTGAACTACTTGAACAAACACTTTGAAAACCTTTAACAGAAACACACAGAATTTTTTTAATGGCTAATATTTTGTGGGTTTTGGCTGGCATGTTTTTAAGTGGGTTGATGTTCTTTCCTAGTCTTAAATGGCTTTAAATGTGTCATCCTAGTTTTGCCTCTGAATGTGAGGGAAAATCTACTCTGACCTTGAAACCAGCAAAAGTGTTGGCCTTAAAAGTTTGGTTTTATTTCTATGTATCAGTTATTTATTCATATAAAAATGCATATAATGCTTTCCTGTATGTTGCCTTTCTCATCTGCATGTTTTCCCCTTTCCTTTCTCTTCTTTTGATACAAATTAATTTTATTCTTCTGAGTTGTCCTTTTGCAGAATGCTGACTGAGTTTGCACTTCCCACCTAATAAATTTGCCTTGCTACCCTAAGTAATCTTCACTTTCTCTACAATGGATGCTGTGTCTCAGCAATTACTTTAATTTCTAATATTCCTTTTTACTCACAAAGAAAATGAGGCTAAACCAAACAGATAACTGATACACCTGAGAATTAAATTCAGAGCTGAGGAGAGAATATGTTTATAATCTAGAACTCCATGATGGGTGCACAGGCAGGGTTGCCTTCTTTCAAGAAGGTATGAAAGAGCAAGGTGTGCATTTTGTAGCCCCTTTAAATTGTCATGCTGGACATCCAGCTGCCTTTTGCTAGCAAATGGAAATCTCAGAGGCTGTGATAAGCCCTCCCATGACACATGGAGCAAAAGTGATGATTTGAATGCAAACCACCAAGTCCCATTTCCTAAGACCTTTAGTTTACAGCTCCGGACTAAGGCTGCTCTCTAATAGGCATTTACTGGAAGAGGTATGGAGGAGGTGGAGGGTATCACTTCCTATTATCTAGTAATTTAGGGTGCACTTTCATCCTCTGCCTGAGGGAATGAGAATGGATGCTTACCTTTTCCCTGAATGCTGCTTTAGTAACTGCTCTCCTTTTCTAATTCGTTTTCACGCACCTCCAAAATCCTTTGGGACAGGGGAAGAAAAAGAAAACGACTATCTTACTCTGTGTGAGAATGTTTCCTGGAAGTGGAAAAACTGAGGCTTGTGGCCAGCAGCTGTTTGCTGGTTTTGGTGTATTATATGGTGTACAGAACTCTAGTGAGAAATTATTGAAAGAGACAAATCATTCATCACCTTCCTCTCCCTCTGCTAAGGAGCACAGATGGGCTTCCCCTTGCTCACATGTGAATTCATCTCTGAACTCACAGAAGACTGGTTATTTGTAGCTCCTTCTCCTTGACTCAAAGTTTTGGGGTTTTTTTGGGTTGTGTTTTCTCCAAAAAGGTGTGGGACCCTTTAAATGTTTTAGCACTGGCTAAATGCCTCTCTCCCTCTCCCCCGACTTCATTTTTTACTAAAGAAAATGAAGACTAATGCTTTAGGTGCTTTCTCAAGGCTGAATTTCATGTCTACAGTTTGAGATTGATTTTGGTTTATTTTAATGTTCAGTTTGCTCACTGGGGCTTTCTCTTTCCTAGTAACTAGTTTACATACGTGTTTATTTCATGCTTTGAAAGATATATCTGACCACAAACTGGTTTGTTTTTTCTGCCTTATAAAGATTGTTCCTCTGTGTAATACAACTTTTTTGTTTTTAAATTCTTGAACCTTCATATATGCATGATGTTTTGAGGATTGCATTTTAAGTGCACAAAAGACCTACAGTAAGCCTGATGTGAAGTCTTAATAAAAAAATATTCCCTTCCAAACTTCTTTCTGAAGTTTAGCTAGTTTTATTTTATAGGAATGAAAGGAAGAGCAGGGATTTATTGAGTAAATGTGCTGTTAAGCTCCTACAGCTTAAGAATACATCTGATGTTTACTGTGTTGACCAATTTGTTCTGGCAGCTCTAAGGCTCTGGTCATAAGGAGTTTTGGCTTTACCCTTTGGAGAAAAAGCCAGGGCATAAAGGCTTACTACTTGTGTATGGTCAGTAAATATCAATTAAAATTATTCTTGAGGATTTTTGACATTTGTTTTACACCCTTTACAGTCAGATTGACATGAAAGACTATAATAACTCCTGAGCAGCTGTTAAATTCCATTGCACTGATGATCTGTGAACTAAACAGAGGTTGACTGATAGGCTGTGGCTGGATTTGAAGGAGATCATGGGCCATTGGGTCAAAAATGGTCTGTTAAGAAGGAGACTAAGTATAAATTCATAACTCCTTGAAAGGAAAATTAGGCTGCCTTAGGCCTGTTTGGATTGTGTTTCAAAACTTTAAATGCTTTTCAGAGTGTAAAGCCTTAGAAATGGTATCTGTAAAGCACTGAGCACATCTGCAGTGAACAATTTTCATCCACCCTGGTGGTGTGTGAGCATCTACAGCTCTAGGAGGGTTTGGTCCCTCACCCCAGGGCTGTGTGCACCCCCTAGTTCATGTCCAAATCTGTACAAGGTGGCCCTTGGACCTGGGATTCCTCTGGATCCCCAGCACTGCTTTGCTACAAAACAGTTTGTGTGGCTTTCTCAGTCTGAAACATTTCCTGTCAGATCCAATTGCAGCTGCCTGGAAAATTGGTTTTCTTTGTCATGAACCCTCTCACTGGTAAATAACTGTAGAGAAAAGAATCCAAGGCCTGTGGAATGCCATCTTTGTCACCTCTGGAGTGAGCTCCATCCCTGGATGTGCTTGGGCAGTGTGATGGATGTGGATAATTGAAATACCCAAACCAGATAGAAAAGAGCCAGCCTGGATGATCAGGGTCCTGTGCCCAAACTTGTTTCCTAGTCCTTTTTTCAGGAATTATACCACAGCTGTGTGTCTCTTTGTGCCACCCCCTGCCTGTACAGTACCAGCAACAAAGTTCTATTCAGAAGGCTGCATTATTGTAGGATTTTTATTTGTTTCTCTGCATTACTTACTGAGTAAAGCACTTGGTGAGTGTCTGCTGCCATACACTCTCCACACCTGGCCTATTGCTTTTGGAGCCAGCTAATGAAATTCCCATTCAGGGCTGTCTTGGGAAGGTGTAGAAAGGAAACAGCTGGCTGTGACAGACACTGCTTTGTGTGCTCCTGAAAGGTGCTAAGCATTACAGAAGAGCAAGGATTGTATGGGGGGAGAAAAAAAATCACAAATGGGATGTTTTGCTGAATGAAGATGGCAAAAGGAGTTTTGCCTTTGGCTGTTGCAATATTCCTTTAGATGCATAAACCAAGCCAGTGGTGAGCCTCTTGGAAAGCTGGCAGCAGGGCTCTGTGGCAGCCACTGCCATAACACCAGGAATTCTGTGCCTGTGCAGCTGATGCAGACCTAAAGGATAGAAAGTCAGTATAGTGGGCTTATGTCTCAGGTTATTCCCTACCCCAATAAAATTAGGGAATTACTCATTTTGCCCTTTTACCTGTCATTTTTGTCTAGCCTGGGATCAGAGGAGTGTGCATGTGAGGGCAGTGAGGAGGTTCTGCTCACCTGTGGCAGGTGCAGTTTAAATGCCCTCAGCTGTCTTTGATGCAGATTTTCAAACTGGGCTTTGTTCCCCTCTGCCATGTGTGGTTTGTAGTGGTTGTAGAGAATGCACTTTCCATGCTTAGCTGTCCTTCTGAAAAGGAATAACTTGTTTGAGGCTGGAAGAATTGTCAAAAATATCCGAATTATTTATTCCTAACTAAATTGCTGTGAATTCAAAGGAAAAAAGTCAGTAAGATTAATAGTCTAAATTACCCACTCTAATTAATAACCACAGGGAAGTTTTCCCTAGCTACTTGCACAAAAAATTGTTTCAAAGTACAGAAGATCTCCCCATAATGCTAATTGCTTATGAGTTTATGCATCTAGAGTTGCTCATCCTTGGACCTATAATGAGGTTGCATCTGTGTGTTGAAAAGTGGAGCAAGCACTTGCTTTTTTTAGTAGAACCACATCAAGCTGATGAATGGTGAGTGATTTGCTTATGAAAAATATCCTGAAGTATGACAACTGACAAACAAAACTTTCTCTTCTCGAGTCCTGTAGAGAAATCTGAGAAGCAATGAATGCATGCTTTTGTTCATGACAATGTATTAAAAAAGGAAGCTGCTGAATACCAAGAACAATTTTCTCCTGAAGACATACAGAGAAAGCTGACAAATGCCAAATGGATTCCTCTGTTATAATGAGATGAGGAGAAAGCTCACAGCTACAGCATAGATGGTTTGCCCTATGCTTATGCTTATTAAAATTTATAGAGGAGAAACTAATTGTTCACTTGCAGGGACTCAGTCAATGGGCCAAAAATATTTGCATAATTATGAATATTCTTGAGCACGTGAACACTCCTTGGTTAGGCTAAGGATCTTGCCTGGCTGCTTGTTTGCCAAAAGAAGGGATGACACAGTTTTTGCTCTTGGTTATGCAGGGATGTTCCAGGAGCACCTCAGAAATAAAGCCTTTTTACTAACTTGCTGCTTGGCTGAGTTAAAGCAGTAGGAAAGCACAATAATGTTAAAGAGTTACAAGCCTGGATTAGAGCACACCAGCTGATTTAGACTGGGTTTATGCAGCTTTGTTGAACCAATACTGTTAAGGTAGTTTGACAGGCATGGAGGGGGATGGAAAAAGGTTCTCCAGAAATGGTTAGAATTGTTCATTGCTGTGGGTTTGACAATGGAAAATCCTCCATGAATCTCTGGTATTAAAGTCACTGCAGCCTATTGCACAGATGTGTCAGATGAGAAACAAGGATTGCTGAAGATGAAAGGGCAGGATAGGAAGTTGAGTCCTGCCTGTAGTGCCCCTTGATCCCTTGGAGCAGACAAGATTTGACTTCTCTGGTCCACGGTAGATCTGTGACTTGAGGGAAGGCATTAAGTGATTTAAGAGCACAGGCTTATCTCTTTCTGAGTAGCATTTGCTTCTCTCCTCTGGGGTTTCTTCTAGAAGCCTTTCATTTTTTGGATGCTCGTTGCTTATTTGGGACTGTGACGGAGGTTATGGTTTTTATTTGCTCACTCTTTATTTTGTGCTTTGGGAAGGGGCTCATTGTCACCAGTGTGGATTTTGGGGGGAGGGTGGCAGGCTGGTTTCACTGCAGTGAGCAGCAGATGGACCAAGGAGGGGGCAGAGCAAGAGGTGGCCAGAGGAAGAAAGCAGAATAAAGACAAGGATATTAGTTAGGGGAGCAGAAACACAGTTGTGCCTGCACCCTAGCCCAAGAGGATGTAGAGTGCAGGAAAATTCAGAAATCAGTTTTTCTTTTTGCTAACCAGTCTCTCACTGGCAGATCTGAGCTGTTAAAGGTAGTGCTTGCTCTGATAAGACATTCTGTTAGCACTTGCTGTTAAGGAGAATCTTTCATACCTCAAAACTGCTAACTGAGGATAGCAGCACTGCAGCATCTAAGCTCCTTCAGGCAGAGAAAAGACACATTTTTTTTTCTTAATTTATCTCTTGACACATTTACGATATTATATTAATTTTTGTTTGAGTTAAAGCAAATAGAAAACACTGGAGCATTCCATAGTCCAGGTACATTTTCCAGGTGATTTCCAAATTATTCAAGACATGCATGAGACTTAAGGAGTGAAAAAGAGTGAGAAATGCCATAAAATATTATCCTAAAAGCAAAGGTGATTTTTGTCTCTTGTTCCCCATTCTTGGCTTGTTAACTCAGAGTGATAATATTCCAAAATAAAGGATCTCTGCCGTCACCTTTGATACAGGGCTTGTATCCTCCTTGTTTCAGGTAGCCACTCCTGCTCTGCATCCAGGAAAGGGATGTGTCAGCTGTCTGATGATACAGCAGTGTCTACTATTCAGATGTAATATCTGCAAGAACAATAGCTCTAACAGTGTTTGATCACAATTTGGTCATAAAATATGGATTGCACAACTGAAACAAGTAGATCACAGCTCAGTTCAGACTGAGACTCAGCTACTCTTGAATGCACAGTAGCTTGACATAAGTATCTGCATTTTTTCTACTTTCTTGCTAGGAATGAGATCACTTTTATAAGGCACAGCCCATCCCTTCCTCCACCATCTTAATGCCAGCTTTTAAATTTCTATAATATGGATTCTGGTGAGGTCCTGAAATGTGACTGTGTCTTCTCCAGTCACCAGTCTGCCCTCCTAATGACATCTTTTGGCTGTGCCATAGGCAAACTGGTGAGGGGGCTCTTTGCTGGTGGCAGCTCCCTCTGATGCTGTGATTTGGGGAGGAGAGGGATCTGTGTCCTTTACTGGGAGAGGAAGATGGCCTGGTGTCACTGCACTGCTCTGGCCTGTTCAGGGCAGCCTTTGGAGGCTCCAAGATCATGTTTGCCATGTGGAAGAGCCATATTCACACAGACATTTCTCCTGGCACGTTCTGGACTGTTCTTTCAGCCTCCTCTGTCCTGCAGCACGACAGCTCTGAGTAGCAAGCCTAAGAATGTACCCTGGGGTGACTCCTTGTAAGAAGGGAATCAGCAGGCAGCCTCCCATGCTGCAAAATCATGTGCCTCCCTAACAGTCCCCAGGGGCATCATCTTTCCTAAAAGCATCTGTTTGACTTCTTGTTTCACTTTCATAGATACTGAAAAGCCTATTTCTGTGCAGAGTTCTTATGCATAATTCAATTTCCAGTGTTGATTTAGAAGCTGTCTTTAAATCTGGAGGCAAATGGGTTACTTTTTCCTTGCCCCACCTGCAAGGAGAATTTAAATTTCCTCTAGAAAAAACTGCATCCACTGGATTGAGGTCACTCCTGCCTTACTGTTCTCCCATCCATGTCTCTGCAAAAGCATGTGAGGAGAGCTGCATTAGGAGAAGCCTGTAATCCAAGTCCCATCACGGAAATCTTCAGCCAGTCTGTCTCGTTCCAGGCAGCTCCTGGTATTTGGCCATTTATTTCCTTTATTCTTCCTCCTGAAATAACACATAATGGATGCACCTGTCCAGTCATGCAGAGAAAATGAGGCCACTGCTTGTAAGTTAAGTAATGATTCTCTCGCCCTAAATGCATCCCCCAGTGCTTTGGTCCCCTGCATGTAGTGGTGCTTTTTATTTTTTTTGTCTCTCTCTTTTAAAGCAAGACTCAATTTAATTCCCTCTGAAGTGTCAGCTGCTGTGATTGCTTTATTACACAATCCTATGCCACTCATAGCTTATCAGATTTTAAATTACCATATAAATCTACATAGTTTGACAATACAAGAAACATCTAATCTCATTTTCAAAGTTAGATAAGAAACAATCAACACTTTAGAATGAAAGTGATACCCCTAAGCTAGAAAACAGCAACCTAACAAAATTATCTACACTAATCATCATTAACTATAATAATACTTGCAAAAAAAAAAAGCAGTGGTATAATTAATTGCCACACCTAGAGGGCAAAAAGGACCAGACAAAACCCAAAATCCTTGGATTACATGTTGTTTGCTGATTCTACAACATGGTAATATGAGGGTTTCCTAATTATGTATGTTAATGGTGCTGAAGTTGTAGCAGAATATTTGTAGTGTACTGCATGTATTATAATGTAGTAGGCACAGCACAACCTCTGTGAATTTGAGCTCCCTAAGTGGAGGAAAAAAACCAAGCCAGCAACAAGGCTTGGCTGGAAATCTGTCTACAATTACCTTGTGGTCAGCGAAAAGCAAGCCTGCTGCAGGATCTGGGAGTAATGCTTAATTAATATGTGGGAGGAAGATGCTTTGGAAGAAACTTTTGCCTGCCTTGGGGAGGGGAGCTTTGGCAGGAGCTGAACAGGGAATACTGAACCAAAGAAACAAATCAGGAAGCCTTGTTTTGAATTTTATTAGTTGTTTGAAAGCAAGCTCTCCGAAGCCCCATTACTGGGGAAGGAATCTGAATGCCTGGGCAAGGAAAGGAGCAGAGATAAACAGGCCTGAGGCAAGAGCAGCCAGGATGCCATGCAGTAAACATGACTTGGGCATGTGAACCTGGCCCTTAGAGCAGGGTCTCTGAGGACTGGGAGGTGCACAGACCACAGAAGTGGCTGCCTGGTGGAACTTGACCTCCTGTGATCCCAGCAGAGATGCAGCATCAGCTCTGCGCTGCCCTGAGCGCTCACTCGTGGCCGCGGTGCTTGGGGAGCACTTTGGCTGCTGTTCTATTAAATCCTGTTCTGAACACAGAGCAAGGGGATTGCTGTGCTTCCCCAGCTGCCTGCAGGGCTTTGCCCACCTTGGTTCTGATTCCTAAACATTCAGTGTGTGTCTGGGCCTGCAAAGCTTGCTTTTGTTTAAAGGACTGTTCAGATGTGAGAGTAAGAATTGACATGGGTGATGGAAGCTTGAAGTAATGTGGCTTGGCCCAACACATCTGAAATGAAACAGAAGTAAGCTGGAAGGGATGGCACTTCTGAGGAGTCTGCCCATCAACTGGACGGATGCCTTGATGCTACAAAAGCCTGTAACTTCTAACTTCTTCTAACTTCTGTTATAACTTGCATAGAACTTCTGTTTTTAGGAGCCATACAAAAGGTTTCTAAGACCTACATCTGCTTTAATGTGATAAATGTGTGTTTTAAATGATAAATGTATGTGACTGCATTTAAAAGTTTCAGAGGGTCTATATTTTGCTTAAAAAGGAAAAAACACCTTGTTTTTCTCTACATAAGTTAAAGATGAGAGCCTGACTGAGAAGCTGCAAAGCCCTATGATAAAAGGACTAAACCTGCTGGGTTTACTCAGGGGAAATTTCTGATTTCTATGGCTGATGCTCCAGACAAGAGCAGCTTATGTTCAGATGTCTGCCTCTCGAGCCCTGGGAGCTGAACCTGCAGCAGGTTGCACTGGGGGCTGATTGCTCCCAGTTAACAGCATGGGAGGGGAGCTGGAAATGGGAATGCCAGGTTCAGGCAGGGCTGATTAGAGCAACTGTGCCGCACAAAATCAACTTGTTCTTTCCCACCTCTGCCTCCTGGAGCTGCACATGGGGCATGAAAGGGAGAGGGAGGGGAGGAAGGGAATGGCCAGTCATGCCTGCCAGGAGCTGTCAGCTCTCTCCTCTCTGCTCTCCTGCACTGGCACCTGCAGAGCCTGTGGGCAAGCAGTGCTCCCTGCCCTGCTGGTGAGAGATCCCTCTGCCATCCCCACTGGCCAAAGCCTCTGTGGGGCTGGGGATTTGCCAGGCCCCAGGGCAGCCTCTACCTGAACTAAAAAGGTCACCAAACAATTCTGGAAAAATATTCATAAGGGTGGCATGGTCAAGCCTTCAAATGCAACTGGGGGGGACAAAAACACCTTTTTTCCTGATTGTCACAGCATGAGGCCAAGTCCCCAGTGGCTCTAAGCTCATTTGGCTCTACTACTTTATTGGAGCTGGGCTGGTTCATCCAGGCAGTTGAACCCATTCAAATGTAGATGGTGTCCAAGTTTCAAATTACTGGGCTTGTAAACAAGTGGAAAGCACAGGTACTTACAGTGGGGAACACGTAAAATCAATTTTAGTTGCGAGAGCCTCTGCTCTGCATTTTAGCCATTTTTTTGTGGTTTCCCAGCACTTCTAAATCTGTTTCCTTTTGATAGGATGGATTTTATAAAGATAACCACAGTTACTCTAAAATCTCATAGAGATGAATTTTAAAAAGTCTTCTGCTGTACTTTTTCTTTTAATATATTTTTCAAAAATAAGGAGACCCTCTCCTTTCCCCCTCCCCCTTACTGTTCCCTTTTTTCCCCTCTCTCCTTATAGTGGAAATTCTGTGTATAAATTGCTGTTTTACACAAGTAATTCTGGCTGACTCCATCCATTTTTTCACTTATGATTATGCACTATGCTTGAAAATGCAAACCTACTACAAAGCGAACAGGAAGCTGGGCACTTTTTTACTTTGATGTTAGTTCTGCTTTTTGGGAAAACTTGCAGAACATGAGCTCAATCTGTCTAGCATGCAAAATTCAGTGTGATATATGTATAAATTTGTATAATGTTTCTACTGAAACCTAGTAGGACTTGTGAACCGCAAAGCGGTCAGCCCCATCTTATCTCTAAACTGCAATGTTGATTAAACATTCTGAGATGAGAAGTAAAATGCAAGCACAGAGGGATGTCTAATAGAAATAATAAGTTATTAGAGTGATGGTTTCAACAGAATAACGTGGCATAAGGTCCTGTTTTGAAGTAAGTATGTGGCATGTCTGCTACTTGGCATCTGCTGAGTGTTTCATTCGCATCTTGTTCACCATCCCTCTGATCATCATGAATCATTGGATTTTTTTGTTGTTTTTGTTCTTGGGTTGTTGCTTTTCATCCCCCTTTCTGACTAGCTCAGATGACCAGGCTTGGAATTCAAGAGACATAAAAAAAATCAAGGATATGTATTGCTCTAGTCACTTCTATTCTGTATTGTGACAGATTTTCCTTCTGATATTCATTTTCTTTCTGACACCTTATGAGATTACTGCAACTTATTTTTAGCCTGTGCAATTGAATGAAAAGTTGAGGCCACTGTAGGAAGTAGCCCTGCTTTTTAACTGATAGTAGGTGGGAGAGGCACTTGCTATGATGTAAATAATGGAAGTTGCCTCTACTGCTCTGCCACTTTTCAGCTTCTCTGTCCTCAGGCTTTGCTGCTGGCTGGAGTTATTTTCTTCCAGGTGTAGAAGTTTCCTTAGGTCCTTGTTAAACTCCCTGAGTTTTCCTGTTGGCCAGTCCCCTGTTATCCAGCTCATGGGTGGGAATATTTAACACTGTCCCCTCAGAAGTCAGCAAAGATCAAAGGATGGCAGAAGGGTCCTTGCCACTGGCTCTGAAATCAAGCCTGTGCAGAACCTTCCTGGAACAAAAACAACCAGCTGCTCAGTCTGGTAATACCTGAGCAAAGAAACTGCCCCATTATTTTAGTCTGTTTTACTGCTTAGGCAAGGAAACTTTTTGTGTCTTGTGCTTAAAACCTCAAAGCAATCAAGCCCCAATTTCAACAAGGTTTTTCTCCTCAAGTCCCTTCCTGGACTTTATGGGTCTGAATGAGAATGCCTTGATTTTCTTTGCCCACTCTCCCTTCTGTACTTGCCTCCTAGCTTGCTGCTTTTTTTGTTTTTGTTGTTGCTTTTTGTTTTTGTTTGAGATCAATGCATGGAGTATGTTTTTCTGTGCCGCTCAGGTGCAGCGAGCCCAAAGCATTTTTATATCAGCATTCCTCTGCATCCCCAGCAGGGAAGATGACTGGGTTGCTCTGTTAGTGTATTCTTGCTGTTCTCAGTTATCCAAGAATCTGTTTGGGGTCCTGGACATTTTGGGCACGAACCAGGACTGCTCCCAACAGCCCTCAACAAGGAAGGGAGAGCAAATGAAAGTAACTTCTCAGGTTAGACTGATAAAGAGCTGCTCATCACTCTCTGGGTGGTTTTTCTCCCCTTAGTAGTTCCTTCTGTTTTAGAAAGATCTCTTACATCACAGTTACATTCCTTTAGTTATTTAATTCATACTCAGGCAACAACATTAAAAAGAAATACTTAGGTAATAGCAAAGAAAAGTGACTTTTGATATTATTTGTTTCTCTGAGGATTCTTTTCTTTAGATTTTTTGCTGCATTATTTCTTTCCCTTCCCCCCTCTGAGTTCTAGGACTTGATTTCATCTCTTTTAAACCTAAAAATTTAACTTTGGGAATCATAACGATACACTTAATTTCTGATTCTTTTCCAGAAACTGAGGTTACCAGCCTGAATCGTAATTACAAGAGTAGTGAACCTCCAGAATGTCAATGTAATCAAAAATAAATTTCAAACTACAGATTACTTTTTCCACCTTGCCAAAGAAATTTTATTTGGAGTTGGGTTTGGGTATTTTTGTTATAGTGTGTAACATAATATATAGGATGGAAAAATATATTTTGACAGGTTTATTTTTTTTGTGGAATTATGGGTTAGGGATCTCCTGTTTCTAGGCTTTTCATCTAACTGCAATTAGTACCAGGTACAATGCTATTTTTTTCCTGCAATATATATTGCTGTAACTATAATTCATTTCCAGATTGACTTTTATTATACAGGGGTTTTTTTCTAATTGTGCAGAAATGTTTCAGATTAGTGTGTGCATGCTCACATTTAACCAAAGGCTGACTATTTCTAATATGGTCAAAGCAGATGAGATTTTGCTTGTGGAATCGTGTGGCTGATTTCATTAAAATGTTCTTAGAAAACAATGCAAATAACACTGCTACTGTTGCTGCATAAGTTGTTTTTTTTCTTTTTGTTTTCATAGGATATTCTGGTTATTGATATTTATACTGTTAAGAGATACAAGTTTGTTTGGATGTTTGAAGAAATTTGTTCTGTTTTCTTTGTAGTCAGTTTATCTCTTTCTTTCTTTATGAACTGTTAATGTGGTTGGTCTGTCAGCCCATCTCTTTTCTCTCTGACTTCATGGCAGCGTGGAAGGGCTTGGCTTGGAAGGGACCTCCAAGCAAAGTGCCAGCGATGGAGGTCTCACATTGACTCCAGCCAACTGTGACTTATTGATTGTTTTTAAAGATTAAATGCCATGGCTGTGCAAAAGGCAAGAATGTTTTTATGCTTCTACCCTAACCTCTGTTTCCAGAGGTTGAGGGACAAACCCTTGCTCTCATTAGCCTGGCTGCATGATTTGGTTTAGCTTGTTGTTTTGGGGGCACAATGGAAATGGCAAAGGGGTCTCACTCCTCCGCAAAAGAAAAGACCTGGTGAATATTTTGCAGCTTGAAGGTCTTTCAGGTGAGACACTGCCAGGCTTCTCTGCCAGTGTTAATGCAATTGGAGCATTCCTTCCCAGCATAGAAATTCAAGCATATATTTCTGCTGATTAGGAGGGGGAGAATTCTTCGTGCTGAATGTAACAATTTTTCTCTTTTTGCCTGGTGAGATGACATCTGCCATGTTTGCTCTTGGAGCTGATTTTGAATAATAAGACTTCTGCTTTTTTTTTTTTCTGAAGGTTAAATGTTAATGTGCTCTATATGGGACTGCACCTTGAAGTAATTTGTAAGCTGAATACAAGCTCCAAACCTGTTGCTTATTATAAATCGTTCTGCCCACATCTAAAGACTTATCAAGAATTATGTCAGCTGTTTTGATGTTAAGGTTTAAGCTAAGCCTCTAAGATTTTACTTAATGCAATGTTAGGCCTCCCTTTGTATTAAAAGTAACAGAAAAGAGGGAGATCTCAGAGGACCTGTGACATGACAAACAATATCAGTTTTTCCAAAGCCATTATCATTTCTCATGTCACTGCAAACAAATAAGGGACCTTTAATCCAAGGGCAAACATCATGTAACACTTTTATCTGTCATCTCAATATACATTTTGATATTTAAAAGTATCACTCAGCATTAGCAAGCTATTGTACTGCATACTAAAAATTTTGTCAAAAAGTCATCAGGGCATACATTAACTGGCTGTGAAGACTCATTGCTATAAGCTTAGTTAATAATTCTAATTGTAGTTGATTGTTGATTTCTCTTGTTTTAAAGGACATCTACCTGTAGAGGTCACTTATAACAGTGTATGTTATGTAAAACAACAGATCAAAAATTTATTCAAGACAAAATAGCAAGAATTTGAGAAGAAATTTTAATCATGCATAGGACAAATGAAGAAAAAAGTGTTTTGGGGTTTTTTAAGCAGGAACAAAACTTGCTACTGCATTTGGCATTTTTTGCCCTTATTGTGCAAAGGATCGTAGGAAAATTGTTTACTTTTTTAAAAATAAGGCAAAGATACATGTTCAATAATCTCTTAAAACTCCTTTTGGCATCTCAGTAATGACCTCAGATTCACAGCTTGAGGGGATATAGTGTTTCTTTATACAAGATAATAGCCTGGGTCAAGAAATCAAAGAACATATCTGTCCATCTTGGCTTGAGAGAACAGCAATGGAGTTGATGTTGAGCAAAAAATAGCAGCATTTTAGGGATAGCTTGGAATAGTGCATGACTAAGAAGGTACAGAAGTCACTGTGATTTAGACAGTTCTCTGAATCCCTGCTCATCCTGCTTGTTTGGAGTGGGTAAGAATTTACTTTTAACCTAGTGAAGTAAATTGCAAACTTTTCCACCAACTCTTGTTTGCTCAGCTGCTTTCATCAGTGAGTTGGAGGAGGGATGCAAAGGGGACAGTCAGCAAGTGCTCTTTTCTCTTCTAAAACATGCTGATAAGCCAGGTAGCTTGAGGTTGATTTCCCTTGTGTGACTGTACAACCTGAGACAGAATTGAGTCAGACTAAAGCTGTTCTCAAGAACAGAAATTATTTACTCTGCTTTTTCCAAAAACAAGCAGAGCTGAAAATTCACAGTGGATTATCTTTTTCCTACTGATTTTGTTTGTTGGATTCTGGGCTTTTTTTTTTTTTCCCCCCTCAGTTAAAGAGAAAATTCCCTTCTGCATCTCTATACTGCTCTTAGCCCCTAGGAAATGGAGTATAAAGATACCCATCACGGCTCTTTCAACATTTTCAAGTCACTGCTTCAACCACGCAAATTCTTCTCCATTGCATGGTTGCAGCTGGGAGCTGATGTTAGTGTTCTTGGACCTTAGTGTGCAGATAGCATCTGCTGTCACACAAACCACTGCATAGCACATAACATTTTGAGCCTAAATGCTTATAGTTAGTGAAAGGGAAGGTAAAAAGAGTCCTGGACCACAGGTGCACTTCACCAGTTTATTTTTCCCTATTTGCTTTTGAAAAAGGTCTATTTTGTCCCATCCTAATTTTTCTTTTTTTTTTTTTTAAATATGTTGTGGTCTTTAGTTTGCTCCCACTCAGTCTCCCAAATGTTATCTTTTTCCTCCAGTAATAATGTTGTTACAACCAGAAGAAATGGGTGTGGTATTTGCTGGGTCCCCAGGAAAAAGGAGGAATTGATGAATCGGACTCTATGTTCTTAGAAGGCTAATTTATTATTTTAAGTACTTATACTATATTAAAGAATGCTATACTAAAACTATGCTCAAGAAAGGATACTTGCAGAAGGTTTAACAAGATACTAATGAAAAAACCTCTTCCAGAGTCCTGACACAGCTGCATGGTGATTGGTCATCAAGTAAAAACAATTCACATGTTGGATAAAAAAAATCTCCAGCCACATTCCAAAGCAGCATTCTCCAAAACACAGGAGAAGCAAATCCTGTTTTCATTTTTCTCTGAGGCTTCTCAGCTTCCCAGGAGAAGAAATCCTGGCAAGGGGATTTTTCAGAAAATATAATGGGGACAAATGGGTGGGATTAGGAGCAGTCCTTGACAATCTGAAACATTTTCATGATCTGTTTTCATGATAATTTTCTTGTTCTTTTTTTCTTCAAAAGCTTTATTCCCACCCATGTTTTCCCCTTATTCTCACTCAGTTTATTCTTTGCTCCTTATCTCACAAGTCTCAGTGTTTCCCCACTCCCTGTCCTTCCCCTGCCATCAATCTCTTTTTTCACCTGCTGTAATAATCAGTGTGCAATTCCTGAAGAGAGGGTGAAAATGTTGAAAACATTTTTTTTTTACTTCCCTGGGGTGGGGCTTGTCCTCTATTGGTCTTACACAGTAACATGAATAGATGATGCAGCGTGGGGAATAACACTTCAGACAAACACCAGAATGATTTGCCTTTGTTAGATTGTTGGCTGAGAATTGGCTGGCTGAGGGGAATGAGCCACTCTTTCACTTACAAGTGGGTGCCTCCAGCTGCACAGGAAAGGAACCTGTGCTATGTTAATTCTGTACAAAAATAAAGGGCCTCACTCTTCAAGAGTCTTTATGATTGTTTTGAAAAGGTTTGGCATTCTGAAAAAAAGAAGAAAAAAAAGGCAACAAAAACCAAGCCCACCCCCCAAAGCAGCAAGAGATTGAATACATTTGAAGGGAATGATGGAATGTGAAGTGAAGGAAAATAGGAGTTAAGTCTTGCTTGTTGCCAAACTGGTGCAGTATGTAGATAGGCTATCTGTAACATGGGGGTTTGTGTTCCCTGCTCTCCCTCTCCCTGGAGAACTAGAGTGCTACTCTCTACTAAAAAAGTTAAACTAAGTGCCAATTCTAGTTAACAACTGAGAGTTTTGCTGTTGACTTCCATGGTAGCAGAACGTCACGCCATGTGCTTCCTCACAGGAGCAGACCTTCCAGAGCTGTGGAGAGAAATAAGGGGAAGAGAAATTTATGTAGGAGAGAAAAAGGCCCCCTAGTTTCTAGTCAAGATCAGGAATCATTCTTAGGGGGCTTGCCCAGCACAGAGCGACACCCAGATATTCCCAGCTCCATCACTTTGGGAAGTTCCCTGCTGGCAATAGGATCAGGAGGATTTAGCCCCATTTTTCAGCGTCCTCAGAGATGTAAGAGTAACATCCCTATGCTAGGCAAGGCAGACTCAGAGTTCTAACAGAAACCAAGTTTTCCCTGGGAGTGTTCTGCCAAGGGAAATGTTTTGCAGAAACAGTGATGAGTTGGGTCATGATGGTGGAGGATCAGGAACTTCACCTGGTACCAAGATCCTTGGTGTGAGACAGCAAGAGGTGATGGATCTCACCTGCTCCTGCTGAATTCTAAGAGGGGTTGTTCTAAACTTAAAACTCATTTTAAAAAAGTATAATTTGCCACAGCTGTATGAACTACTTCAAGCACAGCGCAGTGAAAGAGAGACAACAGCAGAGCCAAGAACCATATCTGCTAAAATACAGCCTGCTGCAGAAATCTGTGCCCTGCGGTTGACTCAGGCTGCACTCCAATAAATCAAATCTGGCACTTCTTTGTAAGAGTTGAATTTTGCTTTGGGAAGGATGAGCATTTTAGCTCTTCTAAAACATTCTGTAGTGTGTGATTCTTTGAGGGAAGGAGGAGAGAGAGTAAAGGCCATCATGCAAACCTCAGTCCTGAGGCTGAGAGTAATGACTTTGAATAAATCCTAGATTCCTTAAAACCATAAATGGATATGAGAAGGCTTGGTCTGAAATTACATGCCTAAATGTATGATCCCACCTCTGTGAAAATGGAGGTAGCTAGCTGAATGAAATGTTCTGTCTCAGACCATTATTTTTCCTGCTTCAAAAATATACTGAAATAGAAGAGCTGAACAGGTGGTGTCTGTTTCTTTCATTTCTGTAACAAAAGACATGATGAAATACAGAAAGAAACAAGATGAAGCACAGATGAGCATGGTCTTTGTGTTCCACAAATTGTATCTCTCCTGTATCTCTTCTGTTCAATAACCGGACCTAGAACCATCTGACTTCTGTATTTGAGTAGTTTTAGTATTTTTAGTCACACTCGGTAACAACACTGTAAAATAAAGAAACCTACTGAAGCCTGAGTAAGCCAAACCCTGTTCTCACTATCTTGAAGCATCCACCAAGGTTTTTCTTGAATTATGTGGAGCAAATTTCACCTACAACCTTGCCAATTTTCTGTTTCCAGAGTTTACGTGTTGAAGTTTTCAAAACTGTTGTAAGAAAGGTTTGCCCTTGCATGAATTTAGCATAGAAACACTTCTGAACTCTGGAAAGAAATGCTGTCAGAAAGCATCCTCTGCCTTTCATTTTTACTTTTTCCTTGTGGTTGGTGCATTCAAGGGTTGCAGCACTCCTTGAATGAAAAGGGGCTGCAGTTTGAATTGTTCCCAGCAGCATCTGTGAAAGCTGCTGGCACCAGAAGCACGAGCACAAAGCTCTGAATGAAGTCTTCTCACTGCTGGCTCCTGGCTTGTCAATAACCAGTGAAGTGAGAGAGAAAATAACATTTACATTTTCTCTCTAATTTAATGAGAAATGAAAAGACAAGATGAGGGAGAGCTTGGTTAATCTTCCATTCAGCATTGACTTCAATGCTTCTACAGGGACAAGCCAAGAAAGGCAGGAAGGTGTAGAGGGTAATAAATCTAGAGCTGCTTGGGTAGCTGGGAGAGGCCTCTGTGGTGCTGAGTTCTGGGGTATAATCCTGTAATTCAGTGGCTCCAGCCCAGTGAGTGCCACGTTGCTTTCCAAGAAGCTCACTTATGATCCTAAGTAGCTCTTTGCTGTCAGTTCTCCTCACCTCCTTTTTCCCTTTCTCTGCTATCTCCCTTGTCACATTTCATCTTCATTTTGATTTCTGGTCATCTTTTTTTGAGCTGCTTCAACTTTTTTTTTTTTTTCCCTGCTATCACCCACCATTTCCATCATAGAGGGGCTAACAAATCAAACCACCTTTAGCACCAGCACAGGTTCTTTGTGTATTTGCTATTTCTCATATGCCTAATTTTTGCTGCTAAACCAGGATCTCTGCTTCTTTCTCAGATCAAGTTTCTAACAGGAGAGTCTCAGTGATGGAATTGTTGCAGGAATCAGTGGAGTTCCACAGCCCATAAATGTTCTGGTACAACTGGTAGTGGTTTGTGCTAAAGAGGTATATAAGCATTTCAGTCTGATATTTTTTAATCTCCCTTTTCTGTTTAATACTTTTACATTATTGAAGCATTCAGATTAATCTTCATCTCTTTGTCATCTACAGTTTCTTGAGACCAGACACTTATTACAAATTTTCCTCTGAGTGTCTCTGGGTTTTTTGGCTTCATCTTCTAAATAAACAAGTAGCAAATTGTTGGTTGGTGTTTTTCTCAGTCTGAAACTTGAACAGGTGTGTGCCATTGCTGTTTTCCATAATTTCCTGCTAGTTTTACACTGTTCCTCTTGAGCAAATTCCATTCCCATCCCCATTAGTAATGTGCAACCTTATCCCCATGAAACTTTCCCTTGGCTTGGTCAGTGACCCAGCCATCTGATTCTCCTTGGCAATCCTGTCACTCACTGTTTGAACAAGCACACTCTTTCAGATAATATATTCTTCTGTCAGAATTTCCCACTGTTTTTTCCACCACATCTCACTCACTGGTTTCACAAATTTTTGCATTATCTCATGCCAGTCCAGCTGTCAGCACCTTTTTGCAGTCCTGCTCATATTCTTGTCTTTGCACTCTGGGCCATAAGATGCAATGAGGTTACAGCAATAGCAGAAGGATGGAGTTGGGTTTTCAGGTCTTTTTTTTGATGAAGACATCCCCAGTGCAGTACTGCTGTGGGCAGGAGGCACAGTCTCTGAATCCTGATAGTCCTTTTGCTCTGGTAGGCATGACCAGCTGAAAAAATTAGTCACAAGGAATGGATATCTTTTGGAGTGCACCATTTTCAGGATTTCCCCCCCAAAAAATCTGTATTTCAGTATTGGGAGGGCAAGAAATTTCCCAGTACTGAGCACCATCATGGAGCTATCTTGTATATCTGCAATAATTGACAGGGTCATCAGAATAAATTTCATTTCCATTGGACAAAATATTTTGTTACAGTTAAAGGGGATTTTTTGATTTTGTTCAAGTACTTCTGGAAGTTTATGCAATGATATTGTTTCAAGTAAATTTTGTGCACAGATTAGTACAAATTGTTTTTTGCAATGTTGTGTTTTTGTTGATAAACTGTAAGGGTCGTATTTCTATAACATTTAGGGAAGGAGGTAATTAGGAAGAGTTTCATGTTGATGTTACTGGTTGTCTATTCTCTTTATCTTTAAAGGAAACATTGCATGTGAGAAAATTGTCCCAAACCTTTAGATTCAGGAATTCTTTAGGAACACAAACATGGTATCTGCTCTTGTATGGAAGTTACTCCTTGTGTAGAAAGCCAACTCTTTAAGTTATTTTCATTCAGGTAAAAATTATTTTGTATATATATTTGAGATGTTTACGGAGTGTATAATGAGACAACCTCCAGGGGAGGGTGGAGGAAATTTAGGATATTTAGAAGTTATGAATGAATCATTTCAAAGAAGGAAACCTGGTAAGTAATTTAGTAGACTGTTTGGCATGGTTTTTCTTATTGTTTTCCATTACTTGTAAATTTTATTTAGTTCTGTTTTCCAGATCTCTTGACAGCCAGTAGTGGTATGCTCTGGGTGGCCCTGTCTTAGAATTCTGTGCATAAATAGCTTTAGAAAACCAACCAAACAAAATCAAAACCAAACACTTTGGTATTGCTTTAACCTAAGTGACAGGAAAGATTAAAAATTCTCCCATTCAGGCAATATCTCTGTGACTGCTTGAAATATTCAGGACTGTCTGGTGATTACCTCAAGGTAGAATACAGGGGATTTTAATCATCTAAATAATAAGAAAAATAAGAAATTTCATTGATCATAAGCTATTTCCTGCAACAGATAACTTTGTACTTTGTTTTTGTAAAACAGAAGTCATTTAGAGGCCAATAGTGTCAATGTTGGAAAAATGATACTTTTTTTTACTTATCTTTTTCATTAGTATTATTTTTATGAAGTTTATTTTGTCAGCTGGTAAATGTCACAGTAGAAGTGGAAAGCGTCATTGTAAACAGAGCATGACCCAAATCACTCCAACAAATCCTGTCTTACTCATATCTGACAATCATACTAATTGGAGCAGTTACCAAAAAATATAGCTTTTTAAAAATATTTCCATCACATTTTTTTTCAGGGTAGCAAAAGGAAATATTTTGACTTAGTAAATTCTTTGAATGGGCAGGGAACTGACTTCAAATAATAGATTATAGGTTTTAAAGGGATTTCAGAATGCCCTGAGGGAAGACAGTGCAGAAAATTACAAGACAAAGTTTGTCTGTATTTCCTGAAAAATGCTTCTCTTGCCTGTTCTTAAAAAAATCTGGTGATGGAAAGAGGATTTCCATGGCTGCGGTTTCAACCTGTTTCTGTTTCTTTCCTTCATGGACATAGAGGATAAATTTTTCTTTCTCTCTCCTCAAAAGCCTGTGATTTACTTGAAGACTTTTTCAGTTATCAACCCTGATTTGTTTGGCCTTTCCTGGCGGGTTATGAGTCTTAGACATCTGATCCCCAGGAATCCGTGCAAGCAACCCACACTTTTATGGTTGGGTGATACCCAAAGCTGAACCCACTGCTCCAGCAGAGCTGGGGAAGGCAGAGCAGTGCAGTTTATGCTGTTGTCTCTAATCCTGCCTCTATGTCCCCCTTTTTGTGCTAGAGAAGGGCATTGTTGATTCATGTTCCTCCTGTGATCCACTGTAATACCAAGTATTTGTCTGGCTTTTAGCAGTTGCTCTCCAGGCTGAGCTTGTGCAATCTTTTTATTTTACTCTTTTTGAGCTGTAGCTTTCTGTGTAAAAAGCTATTCTCAAAGGGGACAAAGAAGGCCCTCATATATATATATATATATATATATATATATATATATATATATATATATATCTGTGTGTGTGTATATACATATATGCAAAATATCTTCTTGGTGTTTCCTGTGCCTTCCCCATAAGCTCCACAGAGTCAGTGAATGACTTACCAGTCTTTCTGTCACAGAAAACTTAAGGTTAAAAGATCTGTTATATCACGAGATAAAGATGCTGGATAGATTTTGATAAGAATTGTTCTTCCCAATTTCTCTTCTTCTTGTTTCCTTGCAAGGTCTTAAAAGTTGTTTGATTGTACTGATAGGTTTTCAGGTAGTAGGTTAAGGTGACTGAGGTATAATTTCTACCATTTTTCTTTTCCATCTCAGAAATACATTTTATATTTGATCTCTTCAGGTTTTTCTAGAGTTCTGCCATTTCCCAGAGCTCCTGAAAGAACAGCCATTAATGGGAAAGTTCTTCCAACTTTCAGATGTTTTAAATTCCCCAAAATGAAGTTTATCAGGCTTATGGAGTCTGAAAACAGATCATAAGTCTCTCTGAGCTGTTTATTCCCTTTTCTGGCTTTTTGCTGCCTACTTCAATTGTGCATCATTTTTCTGGTGAAGACTGACAGCCAAGAAGGAATGCAGTGCTTCAGCTCTGTGGGCATTCTCTGACTACGAAAAGGCCAATATTCTTATTTTTTTTGACCTTGTATTAGTGTATTCTAGGATGATTTCATGTTACCTTTTACATTCTTTGCCTAGTAAACTCTGCTTCACGTTCCCCCTACGTATTAAAGCTCTTCTTTTACTACCAGCTTTAATAATCTTGTGTAGCTTCCTCTAAAATGAAGTCAATGAAGAATTTTGATTTACATAACAGGGGTCTAATTAAATTTTCTGTCCCTCCTTATACTGGGTTAGCTTGGTTTTATGTTTTTGTTATTTCTTTAAGGAATTTTTAGCTGTCTAGAATTTCTTGAGGCTTATCTCATCCCTGTGAGTGCATTATCTCCCACTTCTCTGAGTATTTTACCCCTCTTTATAAAATTTACTATGCTAATTTTTTTGTTCTTTTCAAAACCTATGTTTCTAAGAAAAGTTAATTTTTCAGTTTTCAGCCTCAAATTACTCTCTATTTATCTGGATTTTTTTTTTCTTGCTGGATAGAGTTGCATTTAAATCACTCAACTTTTCTCCATGTTCTGTAAAGAAAATCAAGAATTCTCAAAAGTAACTTTAAGGAGTGTTCTGATCTCCCTTAATACTCAGCAGCTCACAGGATTCAGTCTCAAGCTGCTTATACAGTTTCTGCAGGCTTTGATAAATTCCTTGTGTCTGGAAGAATACCAAAGACCTGAAGCAAAATATGGTCTGTGGCCTTAAGGCTTTGCCATCATGTTGCCAAGCAAAGATCCTCTGTGATACTTTAAACAATTATATCTTTTTTCTCTTCTTTTTTTTTTTTCATTTTAGCACTGCCATCTAATATGCTGTTCTTGTTTCTCCCCTGTGTATTTTTTTTCGTATCATGGAATCCCAGAATGGTTTGGGTTTGAAGGAACCCTAAAGGTTATTTACTTCCAATTTTCCTGCTGCGGGCAGTGACAGCTCCCACTGGAGCAGTTTCAAAAGCTCCATCCAGCCTAGCCTAGGAACATTTCCAGGGATGGGGCATCCACAGCTTCTCTGGGCCAACTGTCCCAGTGCCTCACCACCCTTATGGGAAAGAATTTTTTCCTATTATGTGATCCAATTCCACACTCTTTTAGCTTAAGGCCACCCCTCCCTTGTCCAATCCCTGCCTGCTTTTGGGAAAAGCTTTGCTGTAAATCCTCTTTAGGCACTGGAAGGTGCAGTGAGGTCTCCATGGAGCCTTCTCCACTCCAGGCTGAGCAGCCCAACTCTCTCAGCCTGTGTTCAGAGCAGAGGTGCTCCAACCCTCTGATCCCTTCTGAGTCCCCCACAACAGCTCCATGACTTTGCTGTGGTGAGGATCCCAGAGCTGGATGCAGCTCTGCAGGTGGGGACTCATGGAAGGGCAGAAGGGCAAAATCCCCTCCCTAAAGTGCTGGCCACGCTGCTTTGGATGCAGCCCAGGCTGTTTTGGCTTTCTGAGCTGGGAGCATACTCAGCCTGCTCATGTGAGCTCCTCACCCACCAACACCCCCAGTCAGGGCTGCTCCCAATCCATTCTCCCCCCAGCCTGTTTGGAAAAACTTTGTATTACTGATGAATTTAAAAAAGAGTAAGCAACACCAAAACACCTCTAAATTATCCCAAAGACCATTTCCAGATGCATTTCTCACATGTATTTTTCTAAGACAAGATCTTTCGGCTTTCTTGATTTTCTCAAGTACACACATGTGTCATCATAAGCAGTCTTCAGTAGAATCGGGTCAGTGATGAGGACAGAAGTAATAAATTCTTTATCTCGGGATTTTATAGAAGTAACACCTTTCAAAATACATTTTTTTTCTTTTGACTTCTTTCATGCTATGTTGCTGACTGATTTAGGCAATGGAGCACTGTGGTCAATTGAATTTCCCAAAATCTAATATTAAAAGATGGAAGGGAAGGACCTTTGTGTCAGCAGAATAAACTGAGGAGTGTTCAGGAAGCACCAATAATCCTCTCTGAGAAAAGCAGAAAAATTTATTTGTGTTTTATTATTTTCTTCCAATGCTTGTTACTGACTTTGATTCATTAATGCTACAGCTTTTTTTTTTCCTAATGAACATGGTGTCTGTTCTAGATACTTTTGATTTCAATGGTAGAAATGTATAGTAGAGCCATTTTTCTATATTGATAAAGAGCTCCTATTAAAGAATATTTTTTGCCTTGTACAAAGAGAAAGAGAACCTAACATTTCCCAAGTGAGAATAAATTTGAGACAAGAATGAAAATAAGAAACAATTCTGTAGCAACTAGAGAAAGCTGATTTTTACTTTATTCAGTTTCAACCTATTACTGAAATTTTCCCACAATGCCTCCTTTCCAAATGCACTGATACTGTAATCCAGTTAGAATGGTCTGGTGTGCTTCTCCTGTTTTGTAGGCAGAATTTTTTGTAGTTACACTTTTCAGATAAACCTGTTATAGCCAGCCAGAGATATTAGAACATATTATAAGAAATTCTGAGTTGGATGGGACCCATCAGGATCACCAAGTTCAACTCCTGGCCCTGCACAGGTCACCCCAAGGGTCACACCATGTGTGAGAGTAGTGTCCAAACATTTCTTGAGCTCTGTGAGTCTTGTGGCTGTGACCACTCCTGTGAGCAGCTTCTTCCAATGCCCAACCACCCTCTGGGTGCCAGTCTTGTTTGATACTCATTTTGGCTGTGAGCAATCTTCTTATTTTAGTATTGAATTACTAAAGGTGCTTCTATGCAGACAAAAAAAAAAAAAATCCAGGAAACTCAGCACACAAAAAACCTCCAATTTCTCTGATTCACCTTTCATCAAAAGCAGTGTTTGATCTCCATCTATCCATTTCAGGCTGAAGAATTTTCATATTCATTTCCTCATGTGCCATTGTGCATAGATAAGTGACTACACTTGTTTTTATTTTAAAGATATTAACAGAACGGCTGTGGTGCACTTTTGCATTTTTCATAGAACTTACTCATAGGACTACTTCTTTTGTTGTTGTTGTTGTTGTTTTTGTCAACACATAATCTGGTATTGTGGAATGAATGTCTTCATTTGTCCCTTACTTTCTTGCAAAGCAGAGTCCAGGTTTGGTTGAAGCTTAAAATGTGACACTATTTTAAAATAATAGCAATGACTGCTGTGAGTGTTTCCTTTTTGATGAAAAGAGAGATGTAATAGGCTGGGACACATATTTCCTGCAGGCACTGAAGCACATATTTTGTGACACATCAGGGCTGCAGCTGTAGAGAAGCTCCATGCTAACAAAAAGCTTCCAGCAGATAATTTCTGCCTGTGACCCTGGTGCAGAGTGCAAGCCCATTCTGTGTCACTTTTTCAAATCCATGTGCACCAGCTGAGAATAAGGGAGTATTTGACTTTCCTGGAGACTCCATCCTGATGGAGTTCATCTTCCAGTTTATAAGCCTGATATACTGGATGAGTTTTTGGACAGGCCTTCTAAGTCCTTTCAAAGAGAGAGCTGTATTGGAAGGATGGCATCTACATCCCTCCAATCCCAAAACCAAGCAAACATCATATTTGATGAATGAGTACTCTTGGTTCTTGTGTTGAGTAACTGCATGAATGAGAAGTATCCCTTTCCAAACAATGAACAGAAGATTTGTTTTAATTCTTAATGTGCCCTTTGCTGATGCAAAGGGCATTTATTTTTGATGCAAAGACATCCTATTATTCACATCTGTGTAGTGGCAGCAAGGAATGCCTGGCTGTGGGAACCTTTAGAAAGGTTGTGGCTTGGGGAAGAAAAATTCATATCCAACCTCTCTGAATGTCCACTGGTAGGATGAAGCTCCACAGTGTCCCACAACAATTAATTCTGGATGACCCTGGGCTGTTAAACGAAGGCTTCTTTTCTGTGCATTCCTCAGCAGAACCTTACTTCCCTTTTGGATAGCTGGCCTTGCTTTGGCAAGGGAGAGGTGGCATCTTCAAGGGCTTTGCTGCTGCATTTCTGTGAGTGCAGAGCCTGCCCTGGTGACTCTTTTGCACTCAGGGAATGCAGCAGGGGCTGGTGCCTTTCCCTGCTCTCTGCCTCCCTTCACCTGGGCCCAGGACACTCCCTGGAGGGCCACTCATGCTCTGGGCCCCAGGATTTGCTTCCAGCACCGTTCTCTGAGCACAGAGGTGCTGTGTTTGTGCATGCCAAGGAATTACAGTTATGCATTGCAGCAGATGCTTTATGGTAGTTCTGTAATTAGCACTCTGCACTGTTATGCCAGAGGCACAGATTTGATCTCTTGCTCTCTGAGCTGGCAGGGGATGGGAGCTCTGCTTAGGCACTGTGCAAAACCCCAGATGGGCAGGGAAAAAAGACTATTTTTTCCATTGCTCTGCAGTGGCCCTTACAGCTAATGATGATGGTATTTTGTGCTCTTATGCCTTTCATTTAAGGATCTCAGAGTGCTCTGCAGGCATTAAGCAAGACATTCTGCTCCCCAGTGGAACAGGCAGTGTGGAGAATGGGGGATCTCTCCATCAATTACCTCTGGGCCATAGCACAGCAGCTGTCCAGCAAGGCACAGCAGAATCAGTCAATATTTTAGGATGGACAGTAAGCAATACAGCTTTCAATTAAAACCACAGGCAAAATCGTGGTAGGAAGAGCTCAGTGGAACTCGCACTTAGCTGGAACATGTGGGCCAATGTATCTATTTTGAGTTGGGTTTCTTAATCCAAACACACATTTCCATCAGCAGTAGCCCCTGACAGGATGATGGGTCTTTGGCTTAGTGATTCAGTGAGAAAAATGCCATTCCCTGCTTGACCAGAGGCTCACAGACTGGCAGTGGGAATTTCAAAAGGGCCAGACAAACAGTCTGACACTGCACCACTCAGAATTCCAGACTTGCATCAGCAAATATGGGTTAAGGCCCCTGTGCTACAGCCATCTCATCAAGCTTCCAGCTCCATTTAGCAGCTCCTCAGTTTGCATTTTGTTGAATTTTTGTTGGCTGCCTCCCCTATTTCCTTCAAACTCTTTGGGCCTGTGTTATACTTCTTATGCTCAGCTTAGGAGTTTTTCCAACTCAGATGTTCAGCAGCACTTCTTTGGTAAATTTAGAAAATTCCAAGATGTTCATTAAATTTGCTGAGCTAAAAGATTTGTGTGAGGGTTTTTGATTTACCCTTTCTTGCATTTACCACCCTCTTTTCATCTATTATGTGCCTGTCTTCATTTCTCTCCTTGGGTCTACTTATTTTTCTTGCATAGATTATTTTATTGTGATTAGTTAGACTCTTATGCTTTAGACATAGGTCAAAAAATAATTATCTAATTCTCTTTGTTTTTATCTGGGATCAATGCAGACACATATATTTTATACTTATCACGTTTTTTTCTCCTATATAACAGATTTTTTTGGCTGTGTTGATGTAGCCATTTGTGTTGCACTCTCTTGTGATTCAGGAATTTTAGGCTTTTTTTTATTTCTGCAGGACTTTTGTTTTTATGTAACACTTGAATGGATGTCTTCACTTTTGTGTTGTTACTGTGTGGTTACAAGTGGCAGTGTTGATTCTTTGTTGATCTCTGCTGTTCAACAAGTGCAGCAGCTGCAAGCAGGTTGATATTTCCATCTCAAATGCTTGAAATCCAATACAAACTGTAGATTGAAAAGCCACTGTATTATCATTTATTTAGCTAAGTTGTTGACTACTTCTCCAGAAACAATCAGCAATCAGAGGGCATTGCAGAATTTGAGTCTGGGAACTCTGAATGCTAAATGACAAATTTAGCCATTGAGCACAGCACATCAGAATTATACTACCACCGGCTACCACCAAATTTTCCTCCTGCGTGTCTAAAGCCTGGTGAGGTGATCCAAATGGCCCATGCCTGATTTGTTTTGATTATAATATGAACTAATATCAGGCTTGCTGTCTCCTGAAATGGCCTTGTTGTCTTCAGTGCAGAGTGATGATGCTGTAGCATTTCCTTCCTCTGGCGTCTCGCTTGCTCACGCTGTGGGCTCGTGGAAACAGAACACAGATGCTTTCTTTGCACATGGATGATCTGGGAATAACTCCATTGGAACCTCATGTCAGTTGTACATCAGCAATTGTACCAACAGCAAGAGGTGCCTCTGCCAGGTTCCTCTGCAGGGAAAAAAAAATTAAGAATAGCCACTGTGACATTTTAACCTTTGCTTTCTGTAGTTTTCCAGTCATCTGGTGAAATCAGAGATATTACTGTGTCTCTTTCCCTGTCTTCTGCATGTTGGCATGAATGCATTTCTCAGTCAGGGAACATGACATTGTAACATCACAATACCAATATATTTTCACTCTATAGCTCTGCTCTGAGCAATGTTGGTACAATTGCCTGGCAAAGTTTTCCTGCTGTACTTTCAAGAAAATGTCTACACATCCCTCTGAAGGCAGCCAGCTTTCATTCTCTTGTCTACCTTTGCATGTTATTTCTCCTGCAAAGCTGCAAAACACCAGCAAGGTCTGAAAGTGCTGCTTGTGGTACAAAGTATGCAGAAGACTGTGGCTGTCCTATTAACTCTTTCTGCTACTTCCAATTGAGATGTGGCAGTCTAATAAATACAAATCTACTACGTGTTTATCCATCTCACTCAGTTCATCTTGTTCAGTTCATGATGTTCCCTGTGCAATGGGAAGGAAGTGACTGCACTTAGAGCACCTTTTCCTTTCCTCATCACCACACATTGTGGTGAGCAGACTGCACAGATCTGTGCTTGAGTGCTGTGTCTAAATGCCTCACATTGTTATGCACCACTCAAATACCTCTGCACAGAGGACACCAAGTTCAAATGTTGTTTCCATGGGTGGTGGATCACTTCCCAGAGAGCACTGCTCCTGCTGCTGATGCTTTATCAATCCAGGAAAACTGCTGGCATTTTCTTTGGTGCCTGCTGTGGTTCTGTTGAAAGGGATAAGAACTGTAACTTTTTGGAGAGAGAGATGTCCCCTGTTGTGCTGTGCTATGAGGTTCTGATCCAGCTTTGCAGGGTCCTGGCACTGAGGCACAGCCTTTGATGGGCTGGGCTTGGTGAGCAGCAGCTCATGGGCCACCAACAGGGACCTGACCTGCAGGTGGGCTGGCACCTTGCTCTGTTCTTGTCCTAGAGATCAAGGAGATATTTTGGGTTTCTGGGTCCTATTTATAGATATCAAAGGCTGCCATGGTCACCATGTCAATATTTTGATCATGTCAATATATTGATCTACATATTGAACAGGGCTCTTTGTGTGAACAGGGCTCTCTCTGAGGGCCTTGCTCTACAGGGAGAATCTGAGCTGTTTTGCAGCAGTGTGATTGCTATATAAATATATATGAGTTTAATATTCCATTGGTGCTACTTTTGACATGCTGCAAAGAATACCATTGTAAATATTGCTGGCTTGTAATAAAATAACTTCTTTCCCTAAGGCAGCATCACAAGCTAGATAAGCAAGGGTTAAACAGCATAAATACAGTTTTATCCCTTCTTTCAAGTTACCCATGTATTTGATTTCTTTCGTGTTATTCTTTCATTTCCTTCCATGATTATTTATATCTGGCTTCGAAGCCAGAGCTTCAGTGTTCTGGGCATTGCACAAATACAGAACAAAGGCAGAGCCCCCGTGACAGAGGATTTGCTTTTATTTCATCTGCTTGTTGTAGCCTCTCATGGAAAAGCTGCCTTTTGACAGCTAAAGACAAAGTGTGTGTGCACCTGGAAATTAAATGGAAACTTGTGTTCCTCCTACCCCCTATCTCAGCCCTCACCAAAGTAATTTGTTTTAACTTCGGCTATAAAGAGAACAAACTTTCTTGGCATTTTTCAAATTCAATTACACAAGATATGAAAGTCTCCTGTTTGCTTTTAGAAGGAAATAATTAGGAGACATTTCTGTTTTCCACATGGATCTCACTATTCTGCAAAGAAGCTGACATTATACCTGGGTAAACAGCAAAGTGATTATCAAAACAAAGTCAAATAAAACAAAGGAGAATTTCCCTTGCTTTCAGAAACTCCTGGTACTCTGCAGCAGCATTTCATGTGTAACTGAATCTTTTCTTCTCAGATTAATTTCTGTTGTTGACATGTGGCTAAATATAGAATAATTGAAGCGGTTTTAAGTATAGTAATTTATTTACAATAATTTTATTTTCCTTAATTCCCTTGTTGATTGCATTGGGTTGAATTTGTGCTACAGCAGCCTGCATGCAGAAAAATAGCTTTAATGATTTTTTTGCTATGGAGCTTTATTTTACACCGTGCTTTGTTCTTTGGAATTTGGCTACAACCGTTCCTCCTCTTCCTAAGGTCAGAGTGATTTGAGCTTCAACTAGTTATTTAGAGAGATCTGATAAAGAAATTTCATCTCTGTGGGTGCTGGCCAGCGATGAACAGAACCCTGGGTTTCAATAGAGACTAATCTCAACTCAGGAGGGAAAATTCGGGAGGGGAAAAGCAATCTGCTCTTCGGTGACAGATCGCTGACAATTTGCTTCCACTAGCCACCTCTCTCTTCCTGCCTCAACTGTCAGAGTGCCATGGAAGAAAAAGCCCTTTGTGCCTGTCTGCAGAAAGTGACTGTCATCACCATTATGAATGGTATTTTACATAGGGCTTGTAAAGATCAGCAATTACTTCATCCTTCCTGCCTCTCCTTTGTGCCGGTTTCTCCTCGTGCTGCACCCAGCTGAGGTTCAGCCCCAAGCACATCTGCTTCCCTGCTGAGTGAGTCCCCCCAACTCTGCTTTTCACTCCAGCTCCTTCTTTATGCTCATCTTCCCAAATCTGCACGGGGGGACAGCTTTCCCTTCTCTCCCAGCAGGCTGGGACCAAGATTTGTGCCTCTATATCTGATTTAGAGCCTAAGTCAGGCTGAGATGCAGTTGTCATTGCTTCCCGTGGCTGCTTCAAGCCTCAGGAGCTCCTGCTGGGATGGGAGAGATGATGGAGAGATGGTGCATGATGATGGGTGCATTTGGAGAGGATCAAGGGATGGAAAAGAATGGGTGTGTTAAGGATGGGTGACATTGTGAACGGCTATAGGGGCATAGAAGTTGGATGGTACACAAAGTGATCTGAAGGAGCTTGAAAACTGTGATTTTAAAATCTTGGTTTTTTCCTGGCTTAAGAGGAAAATGAAATTATTATTGTTATAGTGGAAAAGCCCCAAAAAAATTGTACTTGCAAAAGTTTTTAGGCTGGATGTTACATTGTGCTTGCCTGAGCAGGGCCAGCACCTTATGACTAGTAACACTCAGCTCCTTGCCTACTTTGGCTCAGATTTCGGCTCAAACTACATCCTCTCTCAGGCACTAAAGTCTTATGAGTCAGACAGTGCGTTTAAGAGTTTAATTGGAGGGGTTGCTGTGGTGTGTAAATGTATCTGGAGCTCAATAAAGGTACCTACAGGGAAAAGGTGAACTCTAGAATGAGCAAATTTCTCTGGTGAGCTGTCCTGGCAGCTCTGGGAAATCAAATACTGGTGAATCCAAAATGAAGGGGCATGGTTTGGTTTAAAACACAACAGTGTTTTGTTTCAGATCAAATTGTCTCCAAAGTCCTCCTTTCTTCCTTCCATCCTGAAATAGAAAACATAAAACACTGACTTCATAAAGATTTTCCTGTCTAAAGCATCTGGGTTAGGCAGGACACTTTGATTTCCATGGAATAGGTTTGTCACCCTAAAATTCTGAGTTCCTGATAGTCAGTGAGTGAGTCAGACAAGTGAGGTGAATAGGGGTGAGTTTGGGGTTTTATCACAGAGCAGGGAGTGAAGATTGGTGTGATGAAGGCACCTCTGGTGTGGGTGAAATGAGTGTCGAGATGACTTGTTGTAGACAAAGTTTGTTTGAGAGGGATGTCTGTCCAAGAGGTACCAGGAACCTTTCTTTTACAAAAAGGGCAGTCCATGTGAACAGCCAGGAAAGATTTTGACTGCTCATATTTTTCAGTAGCTCCTTCCCACACTTACTTTAACCCTTGTGAATTTTGATATAATGGCTTTTCTTATTTTCAAGAAATCATTTATTTGTGGGTGTTTTTTTTTTTTTTTAATTTTAAACAAAAGGTAGCTAGTATACTTACAGATAGTTGCTAGAGACTCTCTCAGTTACATGGAAAAAATGTTTCCCAGGTTCTATGTATTACAAAGAGAAAGTATTAAAAGCTCAAATTACATATGAATTTAATAAAAACCTTACAAATTAGGAAGCAGCACATTACAAACCCAGAGGATAGGAAATCCTTTGATTGCACCTTTGGGTGCAATTCCTACAGTTAAGAAAAGCAGAATCTTATCAGTCAGGCTGTTTACCTGTGAGAATCAGGGTTTCACTGGTGCTTCATGTATTTCTGCTATTATAGTAAATAGGTTGTGCATTATTTTACCCTTATTTAAATTTCATCTCTTTATTGTTTCTTTATTGTATTCATTCTGTAGTATTTATCTCATTTCCTTTTTAATTATTTGAACAATTGTCCTCCTAAATATTCCTGTTGTTGTTGTTTTAATTTCTTTGGAATCATTTAATGTTGGTCCATGGTCTTTACTAGTTGTTTCCAAGGAGATAATTAGTTTCAGTCTCCCGCAAATTTTCCGGATTTTTCTTACTAATTTGTAATACAAACATAATTATTTTTAAAGTGCTTTGTGAGACTACTTACTTTTTTTTTAATTTGCAAAATAAATTACTGTTCACATTTATAAAGTGCCTTGACAGCCTCTCTGAAGTAAGGGTGAATATATTGTGGAATCTGGAGGAGAGAAGAGGTCATCTTAAACACTCTCAGAACTGCTAAATTTGTTTGCTAGAGCACAGCATCAAAACAAATTTCACTGTGTAGTGTTTTAAATAGAGAGAAGGACTTGAGAGCAGGAAAAAATATGGTTTGCCTGTACTTAGCATGTGAGGAAATTGTGGTGACACTCTTCAGTCTGAAATAAGTTTTTGTTTTCTATTCAGTGGTGCATAAGCCCTGGTTGTAATATAGGTGCTGCTGAGTTAAATGTTAGTGCCCTCTGAGGACACACCTGCACTGTCACAAGTGGCTTCTGCACAGGTGAGCTCCAAAGTTCCAGGAGATGGGGAGCACTGTGTGTGCTGCCCCGTGCCCAGAGCAGAGCAGCTTTGTCCCCTGGGCAATGATCAATGGCCCCTGAGCCCGAGCTGACGTGTCCAGCCTGGCTTTTGCCACCTGGGGCTGATGCCACCAGCAGGTGACACTCCAAGGTCCTCACAGCACACCTTGCTGGGGTGGTCACAGGAGAAGGGTGTGAAGGTCCTTCAGAACTCTGCAGAGGGGCAGGAACTCTCTCTCTGCTAGAAAGGATTCCACCCCTTGCCATTTCTCTGTGCTTGGGATTTCCAATGCCTACAATCGCCCTCCTAAAGCAACAAACACAGGGTTTCCTCAGGGAATATCCACTGCAGGTCTAAAGCAAGGTGCAGCATTTTCACTCCCACTCAGCAGGTGATAAACCTAAAATTCTTTGATTCCATTGGGTTTTGTTTTTATTATTTCTTTGTTGTTTGGTGTTTTTTTTTTTGTTGTTGTTGTTGTTTTTTTTTTGTTTTTTTTTTTAATGTACTCCATGATTTTGGGCAAAGCAGTGAGTTACTATCCTGAGGTTTTAGCCCTGCAAAACTTAGAGGACAAAAAACAAGCTTCCCAAAGCTTGAGGGATTCTTCTTTTTGAGGAAAATTACTATTTTATGTTGTATCAGACCGTCTTGTAAGTTCTTAGTGTTTACTGCAGTAGCACCAGGTCTCATGATATTTCAGATTCCTTTTTCTCTTAACATCCCAGACACATGGCTGTATAAAAATTTCAGCTTTAGCTGAAATAAGTTTCTAGCTCTTCTGATTGTCAGGAAACAGAAGCCTTGATAAAGTCTGTCCCTGAAGACTAAAAGAAAAAGCTAGACAGAAATAAAGAGGACCCAAACTCTGTTCCTTCTTGAAATCAGTAATACATTGGGAGTCTAAGCTGTGTGTGTGTGTCAGGTCTGGCAGCATTACAAACATGAACAGCAAGGTGGGACTGTAAATGTTAAGTATGTGCAGCCAGGCTGATAATTAGAGAGTTCTCAGCAATTTGTCTTCAATTCAGAGGAAGCATTTCTCGATCAGAGAGTGTAACTGAACAAAGATCCAGGAAAGGGAAGCAACACAAAGGATGCTTTTTCCCCCTCCTCTTCCCTCTGGCTCTCTATCCCCTTGGCTTATTGTATCCGAGGTGTTAAGTGCAATATTTTCTCTCCTTTTCTAATGCAACTTTTTATTCTTAGTAGCAATTAGAAATTCATAGGCTTATTTTGCCTTCAGTATTTACATTTTTTGATATGCTTAGCACTATTTTAAAACTGCATCTTTATGACCTGGGTAACCTTGCAAATAGTTAAAAAAACAGTGTATCTTTACTGTGGGTGCCAAAGAAGTAGCTGTAGTAATGTTGGTTTCGTAGCATTGCTTTTTGTTTTTCTTTTTTTTCCCCAGCCCTCTGTCTGGACTAGATCTCACATGTTTTAGATGATAACTCAGAAAAATGCCTCCATCCTTGTATGTCCGCCAGTATTTTCATGGTCATGCTGTCAACATAATTGGAAAAATGGAGCAAATAACAACCTGATATTTAACAAAATAATGTTAAAAATAATATCTTGCATACATCATTAAAAAGAAAGGGAGTATAAATGACTTTGAACATTGCCTTTAAAACATATTAAGTTAAAGGAACAAATCCCTGTATGGAATAAATTGAACATGTACCATTGAAATCAATGGAGCTACACAGATTTAAAGCAATTTGGTACCTGGCACTCTATTGGAAATGCTAGATTAAGTTGGAAAGACACGTACTTGAAAAAGCACACCTTTTCACTTGGGAATCTATAATGATCCAAAAAAAAAGCTGAAATACTCCCCAAAATGTGATTTGCACAAACTCCAACCAGCTCTGCTTTCTATCTTTGCACTGCCTTTACCTGGAAAGATATACTTCAAGTAGTTCTCAAAATGACTGAAGCAAATCTGACAATTTATCATAATTGAAAGTGTCTTAGGAAAATGTCTTGGAGGCTCATTTTCCTGCTGAGAAGGGGAATGTCACTGTTGTCACTGACCTGTGGCTGTAAGAGGCACATGATCAAGACTTATTAATTACAACATTAAATGCCAAATATATGAGACAGTGCAGACATTTTATTGGATGTGGGAACTAATCAACTTGCTACTGAAGTAATTCAATTCCATGCAGGTTTATTATTCAAGCACTTTAAAGCTCAAGGAATGACAGCTGATATATATGGAGGAAAACTAAGAGAGACAGCAGTAGTTCCTTTTAATTGTATTTATTGTATTGGATAAAAGTGATATACAGCTTTCCTTTCTGGTCTTGAAGTGATTTGTCTCATGCTTAATTATCACTTAACTATCAATGACCAGGATGGAGAAAGAGCAGCCATGCTGAAAACCACAGAGCTCAGAGTGAGTGTGTTGCACAGGTACCCTGCTGGTTTTAGGTTACCCAGCTCCACTTCCTGCTATTTTCCAGCGCTCAGCAGAGCAGGGAAGGAGGTGAGCTGAGGTGTGCCATCACAGCCATCTCCATGCTGGGCTCTCCAGGCAGGAGCTGAGCACTGAATGTTTAATTTAGCTCCTGGCCCTCTGGAAAAAGCGAGCGCATGATTTTTCCTCTTTGCACACGGAGACATTTCTGCAGCCAAACTCACGTTTGGTTACCCAGGGATCAGGGCTGTGTGCTGAGGGGACCAGCCTGGTGAGCTGCAGCCCTCCTGTCAGCTGAAACAGTGTTTTCCACAGGCTCTGTTTGCTTGTGAAGCGTGTGGGATTTGGGGAGGTACACAAAAGGAAAACCTGCTGAATTATGTACCTCTGCAAGCACAAGGATCTCTGGTTTGTGGAGCACAGGTGACCATGTCAGCAGGACAGGATTCTTGGTGGTAGACGTCTCTGGTTTCCCCCCCAACCCCCATGGAAATGTATTACATGGCATATGTGAGAAACTGTGCAACTTAGTGAAAATGGAAAGATGCTCATGTTCTGGAAGGATGAGCTAGATGGAGTCCTCGCAGATCATGCATCCCCTTCAAATGGGAATAATATGACTTTATAATAGACTAAACCAGACAAAACTGATTCTTCCCCAGTCCTCAGGGAGTGGATGGTTATGATTTGAATTCATTAAAAATATTTCTTATTTGTACTTTAAGTTTGAAAGCAAGATGTGTCCTTGGCTCAGGAATGAAACTTAGCAGAAGATGCATTTACTTAGCCTCTGAGGCTGAAATTTTATGCAAAATTTGTTTTGTGCTTTAGTTTTGATTTTGAAATGCAGACTTCATTTCTGTTTACCCTAAGTTCAGTCATTCGTGGTCATATTGACACAAGTACTATGGAAACAGAGGGAGTTTGGGGTCTTTTTTAATGTAACTGAAAAATACCCTGTTGTTTTTCTATCTAGCATTGTAGTAGAAGGACTGATATTTTGTTAAATGCTTTTTATGGTTTGGAGTTTTTGCTTTTTGTTTTTGTGGGTTTTTTGTTTGTTGGGGGTTTTTTTGGGGTTGTTTATTTTTTGGTTGGTGGTTTTTTTTTTTTTTGGTTGCCTGGAAATATTTTGTTTGTTGGGTTTTGGTTTTTTCCTTTTTAGTTTTGGTCTATTTTTTTTCCCTTTTTAATGCAGTAGTCCAGAGAGACCAATTAAACTAAAATTCATGTGGTTTTATTTTTCGTTATATTGTGGCTGTCCATCTCTATAAATATAGAATGTCCATTTGTTTGCTGTCCAAAGATGTTTCTAAAACAAAATAATTATGTTATTTGTAGATTTATTTTCACTCTTTTCATACTGGTTTGAATGTAACACCTCTTTGAAAAAGTTATAATCCTCTTTGTGTTTTAAATGGGTTACCAAATTATTCCTTGTGTTAGTACCTGAAGTATTACCTGTCGATCAGGTAGGAGTTGGGAAAGAGGAGAAATATTCACAGCAGCATTTAGGGCTGCATAAAGTCCTTGTGGCAGTTAAGTCATATGCTTGTACAGATTACCAGTGTTAAAAATAAACTAGGAAATTATAAGCAAATTATTTTTAACTTCTTTTTACAGGTGATTGAACCACAGGAAATAAAGAAGAAGTGCTAGCATAATTAGATAAGCATTTCACTTGTAGTTAACAGTGAGAAATACAGAGATACCAGCTAAATTTTGAGTTGGAATTTTATGCAGCATGCTAGCAAAGGGAAGTGTGCCCATGGGGATATTTCTGTTACTCATTCCTAATGGAGCTTGGCTAAGGAAGGCAGTGGGTGTCATCTTCATGCAGGGCCCCCTGGCCAGAACCAGCAATACAAATACACAATAGATTTAATGCAGCTTGGCTGTCCTGTGACCAGCAAGTGGCCACTGGCAGGAGCAAAAAGTACACTGAAATTCTTCAGCCTTGGTCTTGAGGCTTTTCTCAGCATTGTCTTACGCAGTAGATATGAGCTGGGCAGGAAGTGACCCACCGAACATATGAAAATACAGATTAGGATAATAATGAAAGCATGAACACTACCAGAAATGTAAGCAATCTTGCACTGAAAAAGGATGTAAAAATACATCTGTTAATTTAATGCATTGTTCTTAGGAATATTATATTCTCCTCCCCGAGTGTTTTCTGTCTGTCAGGGTCACAATTTGGTATTTTTGAGGAGTTGGAAGGCACAAAGTTCTGGCCCCACTCTGAGGTATTTAACCAAGGCAGAGATCTTGATGATATTAGTATTGAGCAGTGTCGCTGTAGCTGTGAATGGATGAAGCTGATTACAGGAAAATTTAATAGCTGAAGAAATCTAGAAATAAGTTCTTTGGATTCCAACCATCAGCATCTAATGGGTAAATTACAATTGAATTTGAATGAAAAAGGCAGACCTTAGTCACCCACTGAAGGAGTACAATCCAAAATCCCCCTCTAATACTAAAATCAGAACAACCATGCAGGCTTCTCTTTTATACAGTGTTAGTTTCTTTTTAAATGGAAATGAGATTATTTCTGATTTATGCTGGTGGCGTCTTGAGCAGGTTTGTGCCCATTTGCTTACCTGGTTTACAAGAGGCGGATTTTTCCTCTGGGCCAAATGCTGTACTCCCTGTAAAACAAAGGTTATGGCACTAACACAAGCTATTTCCTTGAGGCCAGATTCTAGCCACAGCTTCTTGAATGCAAATCGCTGGCATTACACACGGGTAACTGAAATCTGAATTTACCCTTGAGTGCTCAGTTCAGTCAAAATTATTTTGCAGATTCCCTGCTGATGGCTAAGAAATCATCCAACACCAGTAGTGTAGCTACCTTTTATTCAGAATTCCCTTCACAAATATAGCATAAGAGTTGCTTATAAATATACATGCTTTTGTTGAAAATTGCTGTTGAAATTCACTGCTCTGCATACTACAGGTATAGTGAAAGAAATCTCTGAAAGCTCATAATTAAACATTCCTTTTGTTCAGACAATGCAAAGTGAGTGAAGTTCTCAGACATTATATGCAAGGTGCCATATCCAAACTGTTTTCAGTTCTTCTCCACACAGTTTGATTGGTTTAGGGCAGAGCTGTGCTAGTTAACATTCCTGGTCATCCTCATCACTGCCAATGCATTGTCATGTGCTTCAGATCAAATCCTGCCTTGCTCTGAGCACAAATAATTCAACTCCCCACTGTAAATCTTTTCTAATTAGGTTATTTTTGTCTTTTAATCTCTTGCTCTGAGAGCCATTAATGATTTTGAACTGAGACGTGGATAATCTGTAACAATTTAGCTTATCTGGCTTTTTAAGACCATTTATTTTGCTTTTAATCTTTAACAACCCTGTTTGGATTTAAGGCTATGTGCACCAAATGACAAAAGTAGAAACAGTTTTGGACTTATTATGCAGCTCTTAACCTGGTGTTGAGGCCTGCAGCTGCAAAGTTTGTGATGCCATCCATGAATTTAAAAAAAAACCAGCTCCAAGCCAAGAAAAAAGGTTGAAATCTTAGATGATGAAGGTAGTAGTGTGTAATATGTTCATTTCTTGTTCTGCTGTTGTATCAAATATCAAACTTGGTGGTTTTCTCTTTCCTATTTGGACTGGTAGCTTTAGCTTATTTTCCTTGATGAAATTATGTGGACTATTAGAATTTTTTTGAATTAAATCTTTCAGAGATCTTATGGACTTCGGGCTAAACCAAACAAATTGCTAATAGTGTACCTTGTTTGATTAGCAATGCAGAAATTTGTTTTAGTGGAAAAAATAGTGAATTACCTCAGTCATATTTGAGAATATGATCACTACACTGGACAGTAATTGGAAATCAGAGTAGAAAGACCAAAGACTCAATTAATTTTCATGATCCTACCACATTAGGTTGCTAGATGCTCCTCTACAGTATGAAATATGGATAAGGCAGTCAAATAGTTAAAAAGCCCTGACATAGGTCATGTGTTTTAAAGGGATGGGTAGAATTATTATTATTAGTAGTAGTAGTAGTAATTTTTATTATTATTTATTTTTATTATTTATTATGTTTTTGTGCTACAAACAGTTTTGATTAATCAACCGCTGCTGTTAAGAAGGAATGTTTAGCAAAGCTGGATAAATACCTCAACTATGGAGGGCCCTTTACTAAAGTGAGCTGTAGAAGGATTTTCACAGCTGTATCAGAATCAGCCGACCAGTGATATTTTTATGAAAGGCTTGGTTGCATCTAAGTGGAGGCATTTTCTGGTTGCAGTGAAATGCAGCAAGGGAAAAGAAGTTTCAGATGTGTTTGGTTTATTTAACCTTCCCACCACTTTTGCTCTGCACAGTCAGACAAATGCATGCTCATGAAACTTTAAGGGCCATGAAGGGTGCCAGTTCACATGAAACAGCACTTACACATGGGCTCAGTCCCACTGGGTTCCAAGTCAAGCCTGGGAAGGATGAGCAGTTTTCTGTTCCAGTTGCCCCCTGGCTCCCTGGAAAGGATAATTCTACCCACCAGTCAAATGGAGTGTATGAATGTAGAGCAACTTGAGAAAAAGCAAGATATGACATAACGAGTTACTCATGCCCAGCTGTGGGGAGTTCTATTGATTTCTGACTGATCTGGTTATATTTGAAAATCCCAAATTGGTAGGAAAAAAACCAATGCTTTGTAAGTAAACATCTACCAGTTTTGATATTTACACTGCATGCAAAACCAGATTTAACAGTAAAAGGAAAGAGCTTTCCATTAAAAAAGGTAATTCCCTTTTTTTTTTTTTTTTGTGCTATGGCAAGTCTGTTAAATGTTAGCATGGACTAAATTCCTGTTGGTAATTTCACAATGGCCTTGAGTAGTGACAATGGGTGTGGTGTGCTCCTGCCCTCACCATTCCTGCCCTACAGCTCCTGGCAAGGCAAGCTGAATTGTTACTGACCAGAGAGTGGAAAATTATGTAAAAATGACCTTCTGAGCTCGGGAAAACTTGGAGAAAATAGGTTTGAGGGAGGATAGATGCATCTGTCCATTGCCCTGCTGCTTGGTTCTCAGTGATTACCACAAAACACAAATTGCCTCTCATCCCAAACCCATGTTATTGCAGGTTTTCACTGGATCAATTCCTTCAAATGCCAAATCTTGTTGGAGTTGTAAGGTGAGGGAAATAGGAATTAAAAAAAAAGGCATAAAGTTTTTTTGGGGTTGTGATTTTGCTAGATTTTGTTTGTTTGTTTGTTTCATTATCAACGAGGAAGCCTGATGATAATTCTGGTTCATTGGGGTGCTGAGTCAGAGCACATAAGGACATAAACCCACCTGGGTACACCAGCACCGTCTTGAACTTAGAGGAAAACAAGGATATGTCCTTCATGCTTGGCAGTTCAGAGAAAATGAGCTGTGCTGGTGGCAACAAGTGATTTTCAGCCCCTCTGCAGGCTCCAGCAGGGCATGGTGCTTCCCCTGGCACCGCACAGGCTGTGCTTTCTCTTTGCCTCTCCATCCAATTTTGTTTGCATCTGTGGCAGAGACTTTTCTGAGCACTGAAGTCCTCTCATAAATGGCAGCTTTTCCCTGCTTGAAACCTAAGAAGGAGCTTAACTGCTGCCTCCTGTGCCCAGCCTCTTAACAGAGAAAACAAGTCTCATTCTGAAAATCTCCTTATTTGCTGGAAGGCCCACACACGTTAAAATCCTCTGATTTAATATTATCTTTGGTCAGAGCTTAGTGTCTAAATTTGCTGGAAATAAGCAGAAAGACCCTTCTTTAAAATGGGAAGAAAGTTGGCTTAAGAAGTAGACCTTAATATTCTAGAGTCCTTTTTTATTAACTTCACATTTGAGGAAAAAAAAAATCTTATGACTTATGTCAGGATCTTTTGTTCACTTAATGAATTTTTCAAGGTATTAAAAATAATTTGTGCAATGTGATGACTATTAAGCTAGTAGGTGAAGATGGGAGTAGAATATAATTTCATTTAATATCCCATCTGAAATAAAAAGAATATTCTTAAAGATTTAAGAAAAAAAAAAAAAGAAATTTTACTTATGCAGAGCAGAGCCTCATCTTTGTTGGAAACTAAGCCACAGGACATGGCAATAACAGTTCCACAGGAAGAGTGGGAAGCATGTTAAAGATCAGTCTTTACATTTTACGGTTCAAAAAAATGAACCTCAGTGAAGGCATCACGCAGCCATGCTTCTCATGCATTCTTATATGTGTGAGGACATATATATATTACATATTTTATATATATACTATAACACATATATATACTATAACACATATATAAAATATATAATATTATATATATATATTAAATATATATATATATTTATATATATATATATACATACACATACATCCTCATCTGGCTGATTTCTGTGGGTGTTATAATTACAGACCAGGAAGAGATTAAACCCCAGAGCAGAGCCACACAGTGGCTCTAAGCAAGTTTACTTTGCAAGTGTTAAATGGGTGAAGTGATCTCCAATATATGCAAATGAAAAGCTTCTGGGAGTACTGTGCATGCAGTGAAAAGGAAATATAGCCTTGTGCAGATGGACAAAGCTATCTTATTAGGAATTAATAACTGTCTCAGTCCTAGGGAAATAAGAGAAAATGGTGCATCTATTCCTCACTACAGCAAAATGTAATTAACATGAAGGTCAGAGGGCAAGGACATAGCATGCAATTAAGTCTTCCTCAATCTTCACTACACAGGTAAACACAATATAAGTTTAATAATGAACAAATCCTCTGGTATCTAGCACACATTTTTAGAGCTCTCATTTACATGAGCTCTGTGGGGAATCTTGCTTCTTGCTATAGCATATTTTGCAGTTCTATATAGAAAATTTAGGAGGACTCCAAGGACGTTTCCTTCACATCTTTCTTGAGGTTTCCTCTGATCCCCCTACCACTGAAGCATTGCTGTAGCTCATTTTTCTGCATGTTACTTAAGATTTTGTGCTGCTGCAGATAAGGCAAAGCTGTAAGAAGGCTGCTGCTAACATGTGGAAGCTGTGCTTTGAAGTGATAGTGTAATGAATACCTATGTTAGCTACTGCTGCATGCATCCTTTACCTTGCACATGTCAAGCTACTTCAGGATGTGATTTTTTTTTTTTTCTTGGACCAGGACATTTGCTTGAGGATATGGTATTTATTACATGCCTGTTCACACATGCAGAGGGGGAATGGATTCAGTTGTGACTGTGCTTGGAGCTGGAGGTTGGAGCAGATGACCTCCCAAGGTCACTTCCAACCTGAATTAATCTATAAGCCTAACATTTGCATGCAGGTCTCTGTTAGTTTTTTACAGTTCTTTTAAGAAAGAAAAAATATTTCTGCTAAGTGTTGGATTTCACCTGCAGTATATTCAAGTTCTCAGAAGAGGTCTGTCTTTATCCATGCCCCTCTGCCACCACTTTACTTTCTCCCGTCTCATTTTCTGCCAAGAGCTTTGCCCTTGATTTCTGCCTCATAGAAAATCTGACTAAGACCCACTTCCCTTCTGGTTTCCAAACTCTCTTTTCTCCATGGCTCTGAGCTCAGGGAGTATGAAATGTATGAAATGCTGCAAATCATGACACAGAGACCCAGCCCCTCTTGGCACGGAAATGGGATGCAGCGTTATGGAATAGCATCAGCAGAAGGAACTGCTGTATTGTGGGCTTTCCTTTCTGGGCAATATCAGATAAGATTTATGCAAAGAGGCTCCCTGGACTTGGAGACATCAATAAACAAATCAAAAGGGCAAATACATACACTAAATCATCCCCTAGCTCCTCATGTCAGACCTCCCAACCTCATGCTGTGTATAACTCTGAATGGCAAGGTAGGAGATAATCTGAAAACTCTGTAGTCAGATTAAGGGAATGTAAAACTGACCTGATTCATCTTTTCTGTCATCATTGGAGAAGGCCCTTGCCATAAATGCTACAGGATTTTTTTTTTCTTTTTCCCCCATGGACAGGATTCCCTGGGAGAAGATAGGAGATTACAGTAGGGTCAATGCCCTTTTCACAATCTATGAAAATCACTACCTGAAAAAGAAAGGGGAAGATAAAAGAAATGAAACTGGGACAAGTACATGGATTGATTAGAAAATTAGTGCAGATAGTATGATTTTTCTCAAAATAGCTCTGGTTTTTGAGCTCTCAATTTGTAACCTTGGAGTAACAGTAGGTGATCGTTTTGAAAATTGGGGGAATTCCTGTTCAGTCTAAATCCTCCTGAGATGAGAATAAAAGCCTCTGCAGAAAACAATTTTGCTCTCAATTAAGATGGAAACACAGGGAGAAGAAGAAGAAAGACATTTTTGTCTCTTTTGAAAAAACAAGCCTGAAACTCAGGTAGTAGGTCCTGTTCTGCCAGGGGTGTGGGATGTGCAGAAGAATAAGTGCCAGTGTGTGATATGAGCTTACCCCTTCTGCACTCCCTTTTTCCAAATGCTCAGATGTGAGCTGAATTTCATGCACTCATCTGCTAGAAAAGGTGGGGTTTTCTCTCCCAGGCAGTCATGCCTTTTGCTGCTTCAAAGAGAGAAGGAATGAAGAGCCAACGTAGCAGCCAGCAAGGAGCAGTGCAGAGGGTGAGCTGGGGTTAGCTTTTGAGAAAAGGCCACAACAACCCTGTGCAGCACATCCACCTCTATCTTGGCCCCATCCTTGCTGCCTTGCACCTGCCTGGGATATTGGGGAGGCTTTTCCTCTTGTCATCTCCTTTGTTGGCTGCCAAAGGGGGCCAGTGCTGGAGGGCACCTCCCCTCCTGTGCAGGGTGAGCCCTGCCTGGCTCCTTCCACCCTGCAGGAGCTCCCAGAGGGGCACAGGAGCTTGAAGAATACAGCCCCTAAAATGAGGCATCAGCTCTGCAAAGCCACCCTTCCCACTTTAACTTTCAAGCTCATTTGCTCTTCCCATACGTGTCAAAACATGTCAGATATTTTGAGCGCGATCTCCTGAGAACATGCTAATTCCTGACTCCCTTAATATTCCAGCTCTTTTTATTGAATGATTGTGGTGTATTTTACCCTCATCTTTTGCTCACTTGCTTTCTCTGGTATAAGCCGAGGTTATGTTTGTTTTCAGGGGTATGACTGTATTTTGTCTGACAGAAAATGGGTGGTTAGTCTGAAATATCTGTAATTCTGAACATCCCCCTTTTCTCCCTGAGGAAAATAGGGAGGTGGAAGATGATTGTACTGCAGTGCTTGCATTAGCAGGGGCGAGAGCACAGGTACTCCTGGTTTACTGAATACTGCATACAGGAAGGATTGAAAACCCCCAAATGAATCTTAAGTAATTTACAAACAGAATCAGAGTAAAATTGTAATGAGCTTGAGCAATCCTAGAGAAGATAGCACAGATGGATTCAGTATTTTAAAATTAATGTGAGAAAATGTTTTCTTGAACTTGTGAATTTCGTGGGGAGCATGAGATGCTTTAATATTAATAATCCCCACATAGCTCCATAAAACAAATGGTGGTAGGGGAAATAACCTTACCAATACTTGCTAGTGCATATAATGAGACTGATATTTACAGTTCTTTAGACCTATATTAATTTCACAGAGGAAATCTTGTCCTTTTTTTCCCCTTTGTGTTGGTATTTGCAATTTATTATGATCACTAAGAGCAAAATTAGACTCCTGCACATATGTTTTTCTTGTGAATCTCCTAGCTGAAGAATGATGGAGATAACCTGACCAAGTTTTTAATTTTTGCATGCAATCAAAGCTCAGTTTCAGTCATTCTACTGATAAAATGACTGCTGATATTAGGGAATCTTAGACATCATTCTGAGACAGCTGTACAGAAGTGTACTGCACTTCTTATCTGAATGTGGTGACTCAGAAAAGACATTAATAATAACTGAGAAGTTTTCTTCTTATACTGACTGAGGGACTTGTGCCTGCTTGTTCTATCAGAAAGAAAATTAAAAAAAAAAAAAAAAACAAAAACAAAAAAAAACACCAAAAAACACCTGCAACTGACTGGTAGGAATTTTGCCTGAGCAAAAACTACAGGTTGCAGCCAAAATAAATGAGACGATTTCTTTCAGTGCACATTGGTTTCATTTTCTGAAGTATCTATATTTTGATAGCACCTATGGGAGTGGCTTTAATTTGAGGCTTGAAATTGCTGTTCTAGGAGACCAAGCTGCTGCTGCAGCGATTGTTGAGCTCTTAAGCTTTCGTTAAGGCTCTGCTCTGTGGCCTACTTGAAATCTTGCAAGTTTCTAGTGTTTATCTCAAGTCCTGGGGAGTAGCTGGGAGGATTTTATGCAATGGAGAGGAGGAAAGAAATAGCAGCTGCATCCATAGAAACTTTTACTTCATGTAAGGAGAGCCACCCTCCACCCTGGCACGGGACAAAGGTCCTGCTAATGATGCTCCTGTGCAGGGTGCTGAAGGCTTTGGGCACGCTGCACAGCTTCAGGTTGGCAAGGACATGACACTGTTAACCAGAGCTGTCTCTCACATCCCAGCTGACCCCAATACCAGAGCTTGCAGCGAGTCCCTCCAGGCGCTGATCAGCTCTCTCTGAGTGTGTGGGAATGCAGGGTTTCTTGTGGCACAATTCACAAAATGCATCGCCCAACACAGAGAAATTAAAGGAAACTGCACAGAATGCTGGATTTAAGACAAAGAAGTGCTTCATGGCTTAAGTATTGTCTTTTAATCTATATGTTTTTAAGTACGTGCATGTAAGTAATGTATCTTTCTATGTATAGATGTTTCTGGCAGATATAAATATATATATGTACTACTAGTTCATGCAAATCTCGGCAAAAGATATTAAAAATGGCTGTTTATAAATATAAATAGCTGAAGCAGACATTTGCTTTACCATTACTCCACCTACTGGTGTTGTGCTAAACTGTTTGAGGTCTCAGAGCTTAATCAAATGAGAGAAATACATGTATCCCCAGAGCATGGGCACTGAGTGATTAATTAAACAGCAATGTTGGAGAATGATGGTTTTAAGGAACAAATCATGATTTATTTTGGGTGGGTGGAGGTTGCACTCCACCTTTCTATCCATAAATATATATTAGTAGTTTCTTTGTCATTAAAAATTAATTCAAGAAGAGTCAATATTATAACACATGTATCTGACAAGATATTTATAACAGAAATGTGTGCACATACATTAGTTGAATAATGGTGTAGGATTACCTTAGAACAGTAAAATATCAATTAGAACTAAATCTTCCAAAAGCCACAGCAATGTGAGTAAATAGAGTATGACAGTGTCTGAAAAATTACAGCAGGGAAAACAAACACTGTCACAAACGGACTGTGAGCAGCTACTTGGGGCTGAAGTTTACAGGAGATGATTTCTTATCACAGTGTAATTGCTGGAGGAGCCTGAGCTCCAGGATGAGTTTCAGACAGCCATGGAAGCTGTCAGGTCTGTGTGTCACATGGACTCTCTTGGAGGGCAGGGGCTCCTTGTGACATCCAAATGAAGTCAGGTAAATGAAACACAAGTGGAGATCCACCCTGGGCTCTGCAGCAGAACAGAAAATGCACCAGGGTTTTGCTTTCAGAGAGTCTGTATCTCCAAGGAAGCCTTGTGGCTTCCTGGTTTTTCATTCTTTCCATCTTCCCTGCACTAAAGCAATGCATCCTTTTGCTGGAGATATCATAAAGATCCCACCAAGCAGTGAGAGCTCTGGGAACTTCCTTCATCAGCATATTTCCTGGAAAAGCTTCTCTGGTTTTTAATGTTTTAAGAAAAAATTAATCTACTGTTGTTTGGCAATTCTGCCTGTATTATAGGTGCCCATCACAAAATGTACATCATAGCTATGCTCATGGCCCCTGGCCTCGTTTGCTTTGTGGCAATTACCATTCTGATAGTCACGTTTTCTTAATAGCTGCTAAGAAATGTGGTTTTTTAGCAAATTTTGTATCAGTGTATTTTGTGCCTATTTTAGCAAATTTTGTAGCAGTGTAAATATGCAAAACAAACAAGTTCTTCATTTCTGTGGCATGGTCTCCTGCAAAGGCCTGGTAATGAAACTTTGCCTTGGTTTTTGTAGTTGAAAGGGTGATGAGGCCACAGTCACCTTTTACTCTGCTGTACCTACTGACAGCAACTCTAAAAGAATCATTTTAGAGAAGTTGTAAGGACTTTTTATTTTCCTTTTCTGCAGAGGACTGTGTGTGTGCATGCAAGAGCAAAGCAAACCCTGATCCATCCTCCAAAGGGACTGGGAATCCATGATGGGTTTCCACTGTGAGGTGTAGCCAGGTAGTTCATTAAATCCAGACTTGTCAGCCTAAATCAAGGGTGAGGGGGAGAGGGCATTCTCCTTGCTGTGGCTCTGTGTGCAGTGTTCTTCTGAATACTTCTCAACAATAGAGAAATGTGGATATCTGGAGCAAATGGCAGGCATGCTGTGCTCTGCTCAGGTTCTCACCCATATGATAAATCCCCAGGACACTGGAACAGGCTGTGGTTCTGGATTCTCCTCTTCTTCCCAGGTTCTCACTCATCTCCTTCAGTTGACTTGTCTGGAGCCTTGGGACAGGAACTGGCCCTCAATTATCCTGGAAAACTTCCCAGGAGGGTCAGGAAGAGAGAGACCCGAGGAGAGGAGCGTGCAATGACTCCTTTGGGTGGGAAAATGTCCCTCCTTCACTCCTGGGAGCAAAAGTGCAGGCTGAGCCTCAAGGAAGGAGCAGTGCTTAGGGAGGTGTCACTGCAGGAGGAACCATGAGGGGCTCATTGGGTGAGTTTGCTCCTGCTCCATGCTGCACACAGGGCTGGTCGTCAGCACTGCGCAGGTCTGAGTGGGCATCCAAGGGATGCACCATCAGCCTGAGCCAAGGAGCTCACACCTGTGGATTCCTGATGGAAAAACCCACTTGGATGAGCTGTGGAGCACAGATGATGCCTCAGGTTTTAGTTTTTGTATTTTTTTCAGATTCTGTACTGCTTTAGTGCATACTTACGAGCTTTATGTTAGGGGATGGTAAGCTCTCTCCACAGAGTAGGTAGATAAACCAGTTCTTTCTCTAGTTGGGGATTAAGGATAAATTATGTATTTCAGGCTTAAGAGCATAAACAATTGTGGACTGAAGAGAGAAAAACAACAAGGATGGGATTTCATAAGTTAAAGTCATAATTGAACAATTAACTCCAACATGCTAGTGGACCAGAGCTTATAGAAGGATGAGACCTGGATCTGGTCATCGTGGACCAGTCATCCATTCTGTGACCATTTTGGGCTCACCTTGGGTGTAGCCCTGGCTGGGCTCTTGTGCTGTCCAAGGTCTATCCATTGAGGCTTTCTAATAAATACCTGCTTTATTCTTTAACTCTGTCCAGCCTCTGCTCTAGGTCAGCCTTCACAGGCATCACAGAAATGCAGTGTGAATACCAGAGGATCAATGCAGCTGCTTGCTAGCATCTTGGTTAGAGATGGGTGAGCTAGTTTGGATAAAACAGCAACTGGTCTGACTGTGCACAGTCCTGCAGCTGAGCCTGAATTTGGAATGGTCAAAGCAATACAAAGCTTATATTATTATTTTCATTCTTACACTTGGCTGTTTGTCTGTAGTTCCTAGCTGCAGCAGAACAGCTGAAAGACTCTGGAAGGATGGCGCATTTCTTGGCTGACTGGAAAGAAAGGGATCATTTGGTCCCTCTGTCACCAGACAGGTTTCTAGATAAGAAATGTTTTACTCTGAACCCAAGCACCCATCAAAAAATGTGAGCATTTGCCCATTTCTATCATATTCAACCTGTAGCAGTTGAGAGAAAAGTCCCCACCCCTGACAGATTTTCCTTTGAAGTGTCTGTGAATTTTCTGTAGAGGAGGTTGGTCAGGGCTGGTGTCGCAGACATCTTTTATGGAAAATCCTTTCCTTAGGATTTTTCCTCCTGAGAAGCCTCAAGAACAAAATGCAAACATTGATTATCTGCTGCTGTGGAATACAACAGGTGCATCTGGGATTGGTCTCATGTGCTTGTTTCTAATTAATGGCCAATCACAGTCAGCTGGCTCAGACAGAGAGCTGAGACACAAACCTCTGTTATCATTCCTTCCTATTCTATTCTTAACTGGCCTTCTGATGAAATCCTTTCTTCTATTCTTTTAGTATAGTTGTAATGTAATATATACCATAAAATAATAAATCAAACCTTCTGAAACATGGAGCCAAACCCTCATCTCTTCCCTCAACCTGAGACCCCTGTGAACACCATCACAGGCTGGAGCACTGAAATTTTCCATGTGGGCCCTTGCCAGTTCTCCACGTGCTCAGGATGCAGGAGGCACTTGGCATGTCACTGCCCAGGGGAGGGGGAGCCTCTTGCTCAGTGCTGTAAATGATATTTTGGTGACACTCAGCGCTGTGGCTTTGTGGGAGCACCATGGAAATGTCTGGATTCTGATGGAAAGTGAGCAGCCAGCTGGCAGTTGTGCTGGAACATGTGTTTTCTGGGAGTGCGTCCCAGTATTTTGCACAATAAAATACTGGTTTTGTCCAAAAGATCCCTTAAAATACAGTATAGATAAAATATTGTATTCTTACTGAATATATACATGTAAGGCTTTTTTCAGTCTTTTTTAATTTCATGAAAATAGAATGTAGGAAATTCTGTTCTGTAGTCCTTCATTTAAACCATGGTTAATCTTTGGAGAGCTATATTTTACAGCGAAAGCTGCTATTTAACATACATAATAAGATTTTTTTTTCCCTGTAATTGCACAGAAGGGATTGTTTCCAGTAAATTAAAATTTCTTTGACACCAATTATTTGGCAATATGAAGATGTAGTATTTTGCTTTCATTTAATTTCCTCTAAATTAATCTAATGATGATTAGATTTAAATAATAAAAATAATGAGTTGTTTCCCTCCCTAAATTACTTCTTTGTCATGTGTGTTTCCCTTTTTATTGAACTTGGTGACTTATTTGCTTTTAGTAGTTCTGAAATATTCTGACACTAATTGCATTTTGAAATATAACCTTCCAACTATGTTGCTTCTGTTTTTCACTCATTTCAGATTGGTTTAGGAGCATTGACTTGCTATATTATTGCTGAATATTGAAGCTGAGAGCTACATTCCATATATCAGTGTGCTTTCTTTTCCATCTTTAGTTTTGTTAATTAAATTCTGTACTCTCTATATTGCTCATGATTTGTAATGTTTGTTGCCAATTCCCAGGCACTGCAATGTGAAATCTATTCAATGTAAATATTTTATTTGTCCAAATCTGTTTTTTAAAACTAGTTCAGCCATAATCTCTAGCATTTTCTTTCCTTGCAGTGTACTAAACAACCATTACACTATCTAAAAAATCAAAAGGAAACATCCTGACTACTCCATGCAAAAAATAAAAGATTTAGCTCCTGCTACTTGTAAAAATGGAGACAGTTGTGTTATTAAGGTTTCTGGGACAGAAATATAGCAGGTTTTATAGCATAAAGCAGCCCAACAGATGGGATCAGTGCTCCTTCTGGCTGAGCACTGGATATGGGACAAACCCCAATACTGAGTGGTAGGGAGTTACAAACAACTTTTCATTCTTCACTTACGATACATTTAATGCACAGGGGAAAATATTAATATGTTTCAGGTTCCATGCCTTGTAGCCTAAAGCCATAAACACATAAAGACAATCACAGTGGGTCAGACCAAAAGTTCTGTAGTCTGACCCTGTCGGAGCCTCTAAGTGAATGTTTAGGGAAGAGTAAAAGCAGAGTAAAGATGGGGAATTTTTTCATTCCCTATTTCTGATTGAATTGTTCTCAGTGAGAAAACTCTGTATGCCAAGTCTATCTCCTTCTGCTTAGTAGCTGTCAGTGGATTTCTCTTCTAGGGTCTATCTCCTCTTGAACCCAGATTTTCCATCCCACAGCATGTGTGAGGAATCTCCTGCTACCTTAATTTTGTGCCCCTAGTTCTGATTCTGTTAAGAAGAAATTCAACAGTTTATTCCTAGCCACTCTTTTCTTACCAGCAATGATAGTATAAATTTTTCTCATATCCTCCCTCAGTCACTTAATTTCCATGGCAGAGATTCTTACCTTAAACGCGCCCTATACAAAAGCTGACCTACACCTTTGGTTTTCTGCTGATTTTTTTTCCTCCACACATTTCATATTACTGTATTTGTTCTGAGGTTAAAGAATAGCCAACATTCAAGATATGGCGATACCACGGGTTTATACAATGAAATAATGGAGTTCTCCATTTCATTCTCTCTCCATTTTGAAATAGTTTGTAACTATGATTTGTCTTTTTCAACTGCTATTGAGCACTGAGCAGGCATTTTCAGGGCATTGTCTATCACAATTGAAAGATCACACTCTGAAGCTGCACTGCTCAGCTCAGCAGCCATCACTTTAAATGTGGAGTTGAGATTATTTTTCTCCTGTCTGACTAACTGTACTTTTACCTATATTGAACAGCATCTGACATTTTATTGCTCGGCCTCTTCTCAGCTCAGTCTCATAATATCCTCCTGCAATTTTTCATGAGTCTTGTCCTTCTTACTTTAATAACTCAGTATTGTCAGCAAACTTTGTCAGCTCACTGCTGGCCCCCTCTGGGAGGCTGCATTTATGGCCATATAGAACAGCAGGGGTCCCAGGGAAATTTCACTGATGGTTTTCTTTCACTGCTTGAGACCCAGCCCTATTACATCTTCTTCATCCCATCATTAACCCTATTATTGAGCCAGGAATTCTTCCCTTGCATGTGTCCATATAGTTATCAAAAATTTTTTTCAAAGACTTTGTTGGAAAAAATTTTGCAAGGCTAAATAGGTCATATATGATCTTTATCTAGATTTCTGCTGAAATCCAACAAAGAGAACCTAAAAAGGTCTTTAAGGCACTGCCTCTTTGAAAAGATGCATTGCCTTTTTCCAAGTAGATCATGTTTGTTCAAGTCTCTGTTAATCCTGTCTTTTATTAAGGTTTTTACTAATTGGCCATGTGCAGGCATCAAACTCCCATCTTATTCCCTTAACTTATTTTATTTGCCTTAATTTTGTTTTATTTTCTAATGACACCCTATTTTTATCTTGACATATTAGCACAGTTTTATAACAATTTAAATTATATAACAATATAACCCACTGTTTGTCTGCTTCCTCCTCAGGTTCCCCTGAAACTCCTGGGTGGACACCATCTGCTCCAGGTGAGCCCTTCCTGCTCATGCTGTCCATTTGTGTCTTGACTTTTTCTGCAATGATTCCAATTTCATGTGGACCCTCTGACAAGTCTCACAGTCAAAAGGACTTGGCCATGGTGGTCTGGGGTGTATTCCACATTAATGGCAGTGTTAAAAATGAATTTGGTTTCTCTGCTATGTTTGCACCCTCGTTGAATGTACTTTTTGTTGCCTTATCATTAATTGGTCATGCAGTCATTTTGCTCATTTCATTTCCCTGCTGGTGGAAGGATTTATTATTAATTTTTGTAGCATGTTTATATTGAGTCTGTCACTTTGATTTGTGTGAGTGTGTGTTTTCATTAGCAGGGCTCAGCCTGTTTGAAGGAAGTCTTATCTCAAACCCTACTGCCTTCTTCCTGCTCTTTTAGACATGTTTTTTAAGAGGGTTTATATATGTTCCAGAAAACTTTATGTACTTGCTGGGATGTTCAGTTTGCTTGAAATGCAGTTGCCATGACTGTTGAGTAATCTGTGACAAAATCTGCCCAAGCAGTTAATTCTTTCATCAGATATATAGAGCAGCCTCTATATAAGTGGTGTTTATGTATTTTTTCAAATTAATCCAATTGTAGTAGAGCTACAGTGAGAAGTATCTAGAATTCTAATCAGGTGATTTCTTGTTAATTTGAATCAGTATATAAACAAGCTTTAAATGAAAAGGGATATGGAAATTATTCAGTGAGGGAGACCCACAGAGACTTCTATGATTGCTGTAAACATGAGGGATTCCAGATGGGGTCCCCCACAGGAGATAATGTATGGAAACCTGAACATTGTGCAGGTTCTGTAAGAATTCAGTAGAGTCAAAATGCTATTTTTTCCCCCTCTGTTGCTTACCCATCTCATTGCAACTTAAAAAAAAAAAAAAAGATGAAAAGAGGATAAACATTGTCAAGGTTAAATTCCTGTCTTGTCACAACTGAAAAATTATTCAACACCTCTGGCAGCTCCACAGAATATTGTTTTTGGTATGGTGTGTGATGTGTAATGAGGTCATGGTGTGGGCAGCCTTTCCCTCTGTTTTGGGAGGCCATTTCCAATTGGAATTTCACATTATATTGTCAGTTACAGAAATTATACATGATTTATCAGGAATGCAAATAGGATTGTGTTCTGATTTTGATTCCAAAAGAGAGAACAGGGAAGAGAGATGGGAAGCAGCCCTAGAGCCCAAGGTTGTGGGAACAGAGGTTTAGGAAAAGCTCTTGTGAAGGGGATGGGCTAAGGGAAAAGTGAAATGGAAAGGAAGATTTTCCTATCCCCTCTGGCAAAGGAGAGACACAGAACTGGGCCAAGAGTCCTGAAAGCAGCAGTGCTAATGAGGAAAGGGATGAGAGGGGATGTGGTAACAGCACCCACCCCATGTTATCTGCAGCCATCCCTCAGAAAAGCACTTCAAAGAGGAGCTGGTTGTTCACACTTCTTAGCTCTCAAATCAAATTAATGAGTCCTGCCTAATCTGAATGGACAAATCTGAAATCCAGAGGGTCTCTTTCAATCCAGATATAAATGCTTCCACAAACACAACCTGAGATTTGCTTAGTTTGTTCATTTACTGGACTTCTTCTCTTAAACAGAATAAAGGTAGCTCAGAAAGCTGTGAACAGGGACATTACTCAATGAGAAGTGAATGCCTAAACTTCTACAGAGTGACCAATGGCATCAATCACTCATTTTGGGATCAGGTTGGTTAATGAGCCCCCAGGTATGCAAAAGTTTTGACTGTGGCATGAGGATGAGCAGGTCTGCCCTGTTAATAAAATGTCACCTTTAAAAATAGACATAATTGTCTTAGTTTCAGGCATGCAGTGAGTTAGATTCCCATGCAGAATATTGTCAATTGTTGCTGTGTTCCCTCTGCAACATGGGAGAAGGCTAAAGATCATTAATGCAGCTCCCAGCTGAGGAATACTTAAATGCCATAATGCTTCATTTTTTAACTCTGGTTTGAATTTTTTGGGGTTATTTTTGTGTGTAGTAACACTTATAAGTGTTTTGAGTTTTGCAAATTGAACTATAGAGGCTTTAATTAGTCCTAGCTACATCAAAATTAATTCTTATCAGGGCATTTTTTCCTTCTCTCTGAAGAAAAGCTAAGCATCATTAGTATCAAACTTTTAAATTAGCATGAGAAAAAACCTAAAAAACATAGGTATTCATTGGTTAAGTTCACAAGGCTATTAATTTCTCTCTCCCAACTATCTGTGGGAAAGATCATTCCTGGGTTTCTCCGTTTGCAATATTATCATTTAGAAGCCTAAATAGTAGAAGTGCTAAGAAGTAGCAAAGTTTTCTAGTAAAAAAAAACCCACAAAAATACAAATGAGAACACTGGGAGCATACCTTGGGTAACAGCAGCCCCATGCATTGCTGGAGATTCTGAGGTGCTTAGTCTGGAGAAAAGGGGGCTCAGGGAGGATCTTATCACTCTACAACTCCCTGAAAGGAAGATGTAGTGTGCTGAGGGTTGATCTCTCCTCCCAGGTGACAGAGATGAGAGGAAATGGCCTCAAGTTGCACTGGGGAATTTTTCTATTGGACATTGGGGAAAAGAAAATTCTCCACTGAAAGGGAGGGTCAGGCATTGGAACAGGCTGCCCAAGGAAGTGGTTGAGTCACCAACCCAAAAGTGTTCAAGAAATGACTGGACATGGCACCTGGGGACATGGTGTAGTGGCAACTTTGCAGTGCAAGCTGAATAATTGGACTTGATAATCTTTAAGGTTTTTTACCAACTGTAATGATTCTATGATATTTGAAAATTTAAATGAGGTAAAATGAGGAAAGCAAGACAAGCAGAGACAAGCAAAATCATTCGCAAGGCAGTCAGTGAAGTGAACACCAGTTAAGTGCTGACATAGAACAAGATACAGCATTTCATTGATTTTATTTTATTGGTAAAAGGAAGCCTTGTGTATGTGTGTATACTACATTTCTGTGGGTTAATCTCGAGGACATATATTTTTAAGACATATGGGTGCATATATGAACTGTAAAATCAGAAGAAATATAGATATTTCATAGAGAATAATTCTCCCTCCTCTGCTATTCAAGAGATAAGAGCTGAAATTCAGCTTGGAGAGAGACCCAGGGGAGTAACGTGCCTTGGAACTTTATGTACAGGAGCAAGCGCGAGTCCCATTTCAATGGAAAGTCCTCTCGCAAGGTTATGTTAAAGAACGAGGTCATTCCACATTTATTCAAGTTAACAGAGCGCTCCAAAAGCTCCTGAAGAATATGAAGCATAAGATTAATTAATATACCATGGAGAGGTGCTTCTGTCTGGAAGACGAATAGTGCAACTTGTGCAGGGGCAGCAGCAGGCAGGCTGTCAGTTTTCTACTCAGAAAAGGAGATTTCTCTGAATTTTCCAACTTTTTTTAATAAAAAGCTGCAAAAGAGGAATAAAAGTGCAGTAGCACCAACAGGTGCCTGCCCACAATGCTGTATTTGCATACGTTGAGGGCACCTACTCACCCTGTTGCTGGTGCTGTGTTGGTTTGTGGTTTAAGCTGGCATTAGGCACCCACTGGATTTTGTGTGTAGATAATGATGAATTGAGAGAATTGGCAGCTTGCAGAGATAACACCAGAGCTCCTCTGCACAGGGCTCTCTGCTGGCACTGCAGCTTGGCAAGCAGCCCTGCTTTGGTGGAGGAGGCTGCACAGCTGGAGCAGGGCCCTGGGGCTCCCATGCCTGGCAGGATGCACGTGCTTTGGGATGGCCTGAAGCAATGAAAATCAAGTTCTGAGGCTTCACTGGCAGTGCTGGGTCTGTGCTCAAACGTAGGCCCCTGCCCAGCCTCTTGATGGGCTTCAGAGGAAGCTGCTTGCTGACTCCTCCAGCAAAATATAACAAGTTTCACATTCATTCTAATCTAAATTTTTGGAGATGTGGCAGAGGAAAAGGGGTGGGAGAAAGTTATCATGTCACCTTCACACAAACTGTTGATAAGGAAAGACTGGTAGACTAATCATAGCCAAGAAGCCTTGCTGGTTGCTTCTGGAGGATGAGTTGATTAAAACCTTGCGTAGATATATTTCACCTTAAATTTTCTCTCTCTCTCTAATTTTTTTACATCTTCAGTGTCAAATTACAATTGGAAATTGCTCCTTTTCATACAGGATCAAAAGAGTGGCCTGTCTTTTTTTGAACTTTCTTGCATTAAATCTTACTAGGATTAGTGTACCTGCTATATGGGTCCTGTGAACACTGCCCCTCATAACGTACTGGAATCTTATTTTGAGAAAACTAAATGGATTCACTTGCTTCCAAATGGTGGGTTTCCATTGAATAAAGGATTAAAAAGTTGCTTTGCAGGCCCTTTGACTTTCCCTTTTCTTTGTTTTTCTCTGCTTCTTTAAGAGGACTTTGATTTGTCCTCTTTGCCTCAGTGTATTGCAGTTTTTACTTGCTCTCCTCTTTCCCCTTCCAAAAGGATCATTGGATACGGTTGGATTAGCCCCAAAATATTGACGTTCCTTTTCATGTGGAGATTGCACACATAATCATTGATTAATAATCTTCTAAGCTTCCTCTAAGTGAGGTGTGGATGGGAATCGCTGTGGTGATTGGCATATGATTAGAGGACACTGTGCTCCTTATCAGTTGCAAAGAGAAGGATAAGAGATTGGAGTGTCTAGGCTTGAATGGAGGAAAAGACACTACATTTGTGCATGTCTAGAAAATCATGCTCAAGGGGTCTTAGAAAATGGAAGGAGAAGGACCTTTTAAACAGACAGATAGTGGTTGTAATGTTTTTAAACTGACAGAGGGCAGGTTTAGATTAGATGTTGTGAAGAAATTCTTTACTCAGAGGTGGTGAGGCCTTGGCTCAGGCTGCAGAGAGAAGCTGTTGGCTGCTCCATCCCTGGAAGTGTTCAAGGCCAGGTTGGATGGGGCCCTGAGCAACCTTATCTAGTGGAGGGTGATCCTGCCCATGGCAGGGGGATTGGAACTGGATGATCTTTGCTGTTCCTTCCAACCCAAACTGTTTTGTGATTCTGTGAGCATAGATCTAAAACAAATAGATTGGGGTATAGCAGTGCTTTGGCTCAGCACTGATTTCAGCTCATATCTCACACATTTGGCTGGAAAATGAATCCAAGAGATTTGTTTTGCTAATCTTAAAAACAGTATTTCAAACTACTGCTGTCATCTCTGAAAACAGGACATACATATTTATGACAGAAATAAGCACTGTCTGATTAATGGCGTGCCTAATGCTAAAGGGGACTTGTCCATGACTTTGTATGGGCTCCTCCCTCCTAAAAAGCTCCTTCTCTTCATGAACAAATAAATAAGTCCCCATCTGTGTAAACTGTATTATAAGGCAATTAATGGTGTTGTACCACTGAGGTCATTCACCAGCCTATGAGCTTCTCAAAAATTTAACATATTGATCCTTCTTTGTTCCATTTTCCTCTCCATCCAATATCTTCCGCACAGTTGCTAATTATTTATTTTGGTAAAAACACAAATGCTCCAGTGATCATTGCCAACAGTTCAGCACTAATGAGCAGCTCTCTTGTAACGAACAAACACTGTGTGCATCCAATATGAGAAGCCAAATTGGTAAGGAAAAAGCTTTAAGCACTGTTGTGTTGTTGTAGATAATAGTGAGGAGTAAAATCTTATCTTTGTAATTATTAAAAAGTATCTATCATCCTGAGAACTGAAACTTAATGGACTATAAATATTATCACTACTGGTACTATTATTATTGTTGTTGGGGCAGCAATCTTTTGTTCTTGGTGAAATAAAGGCAGTGGAGAAGCACTAACACTGCAGCAGGTACTTTCTGGATGAACAGAGAACAAGCAAAGCTTTTATTTTATCTTAAAATGCAGTTCAAGATAGCCTATAGATCCAAAACACTTTTATCTGTCAGATATATCAGTCGTGTCAGAACTCTGTAGCAAATCTTTGAGGTGTGAGTAGAAACTTGTAAATTTCCAGGAAGTTAGTTAATTTTTAGCAGAGGAGAGATTCAGATAGCAAATGGTTTATTCAGCTCCATTGGAACTTTCTTCTTCAGGGTCTGCGCTAGAAGTCAAGATCCCTTTTTATCACCTGTTCTGACCACCCACATATCCTTTGATTTCCATGTTCTAACAATTTCTATAATAAGGGGGTACTGAGATATGAATTCTTATAAGATACTGTGGCTTGAACCCAAACTTCAGCCTTTCAGCAGGATCATCAGAAGGATTGCATTCCTTGCTTCCTTGTTTTCATAGAAATTTCAAGAATTAATCTTTTTGAAGCACATTAGCCAGTTAATTTGAGAGGTTGTCACACAAGCCACACATCTTCATTGTGAGCTCTCCAGCACTCCTGTGTCTGCCATGAGGAGTGCACTGGGGCTGGGTGCAGGAATTCCAACAGCTGCCTCACCCATGCTGGGACCACTCATCTTCTCCTGTCTCCAAGGACTTCATCAGTGCTTTTAGCAGCAATATTGTGTTCACAGTTAATGAACAGGCAATCTCTGACCTCATCTTCAACTGAATAATTATTTTCATGGCTGTGATCCCCAAATGTTTAAAGCTCATCCTGCAGTACACATATCTGGGTATTACTCTGAATTTTTGGCTGATTTAAATATACACTAATGGATGACTTTTGTTTAACCAAGAGCTACATTTCACTCTTTAATACTCTGCTGCATCTCATTGTTACCCATTAATCCTTCTGTGCTCTGCAGATTCTAGTGTTTATGCCCTTGTCCAATAATTAGTATAGATGCTTATAATGTTTTAAAAGTGTAGCTATTTAATTTTCTATTGTAATGTAGGAATCCTATATCCTTCTACACTATATTATTTCTTCAAAGTGTTCAAAGTTGGGTGTAATGGAGAGCTTCAAAACATAGATCTAAAGGCTAGGTGTGGCCTCTTTCCAAAAGAATTTCTATTTATTATTAATTCAAATATTCCCTATGTTTGTGTTTTACAAGAACGTGGCTACTGAGATGCCCCCTCAGCCCAGTTTACTGATGAAGATGACATATGAGTAATTCCTCAAATCTTAGTGAAAACAGAGACTGAGATAGATATATATATGTATTTTTGGGTTTTTTGGCAACTTCATCCAAAATTAAGTGTCTTTCTGGGTGAATTTTTAATGTATTATGCATTTCAAAAGTATTTGTCTAATTGGTTTTCAATTATTTATTTTGCATCATTTTTGTTTCAAAATAAGTGTTAATTACAGCTAAATTAGACTGAATCTTTCATAGCTAGGCATTTCATTAGTACATAAGTCTTGCAACTTCCCAGCTTTGCTCAGATTATCTTTATTTCCTTCAAATGAATGGTGAATGGCAACTCTGAATTTAGTCCTACTTTTTATGAATGTCATAATGTAAAGATCTTTTCCAGCTATGGTTTTTTCTTCAGCCTGGGTACTAGTGGGTGCATCTTGTAGTGGTGAGCGATGCTGTGGATTCTCTACAGAGAGTTTCCTTCTATAGGTGCCAGCAGCCACCTGTAGCCCCTGGAAAGGTTGCACTGTACCTGCATTTCAGGCCCTTTGTGGGCTGTGGCTGCTGTATTCAGAGCTCCCCTGCTTTCATTTATTAGCTGTGGTGTGATGAATGTCTTCTCAGGGGCAACCCTCACCCCTCCTGCTCACAAACCCACAGGAGGGTTTGTGCTCCCTGTTCAGTGTGTCAATGCATTGCTGAAGGTGCTAGTGGAAAAATCAGAAAGTTTAAAACATGAAAAAATACAACGATTGTTGAAAAAAGCTTTGCAGATTTGTGCTGATAGTGCACAGCTGCTTTGTTGCAAGAAATATTTCCAGAAATGATGCAGACAGGCCTGATTTCAAATGAACTGATTTCTCTCCCCACCCCACCAAAGAACCATTCCCTAATCTCTGTGAAAGCAGTGGGTTTACAGAGTTTAGGATAAAGGATGCTTGTTTATTCTGCTGATTTCCTGTGTGGCAGAAGTGACTCTCAGCATGCTCCAGCCCCTTCCTGAATATCATCACAGCTGCAGTACGTGCCTTACCCACAGCATCTCCCTGGCTCCTGGGCATCCTTGTGGTTCAGCTGGCACTCAGCCATGCTCACACAGAGAATGAAGGCAGAGAAATCAGAATTTTCCTTGAAAACAATGAATTGTAATGGTTTGGGTTGGGTGCTGACCTTGTGATTTCTGTCTGCTGTTGTGAATGACAGGGTGGGGAAATATATTTACACAGTAGTGAATGCATTTTTAATTCAGATAGAAATGAGACTTAATAATTAGTTGGGAAAGGAGAGGTGGTACTTAGCCCATTTGCATCCATTATTTTAGAGAGGTCACTATGGAAGCCCTAACATAAAGAACAACTCATGTTTGGGTTTTCTTTGCAAGTTCTACAATGTCAGATAACATAAACAACCTGTTTAAGCATAACAAATCATTTTTGTGCTGCAAGCAGCCTTTTGTCCACATTGTCTTTGAAAAACTTCTGAGTTTTCTAAGAATATTTAATAGACTCTGTTAGGTTTTGTTGAATTGTTGTTTTAATAATTTAAATTGATTAGAGCTTAGCATCAGCTTGTTGAAGCTGTTGCTGTGGAGCAATTGGTATGAAGAGGATTTCTTGTTCACCTTAGGCAAGGAGAAGGAATATAGGTTTTGGACCCAGCCCAAACCCATCAACTATTAATAGCTCAGATACAGACACTGGTATCTAAAACATATATTGAAGGAAAAAAAGCAGGCTTAAAAGTTTTTAGATGAAGCAAAGAGACAAAAAAAATCTTTCTTGGGTCCTTTGTCGTGCTTTTAGTCCATTGAGGCTTTTTAACCAAAACAGCTTCTATATTCTGTTAAGCTTCAGATTAAAATAACCCTGAAGCGAGAGCATTGTAAGGAGAAGATGTGCCTTTGTTAGAGACAGTTCCTGCTGAGGAGCAGTCTGGCTCTCTTCCTGCAGCAGCTTCTGTGGGCACACAGGAATGGGAGCGTTCCCTGGGGTTTGAATGGGGTGGAAGAAAGCGCAGCGGGAGGACGGCAGCGCTCACCTCCCCACCCTCGCCAGCCCCTGCTCTCCCCATCCTCACCCACCCCCAGGGATGGGAGCTCTCTCAGGGCTCGTTTAACTGAGCAGATGAGAGGGTTGGTTCTCACTGATGAAGCCCAAACCTGCCTTTTGTAGGGTTTTCATTCTCAGCCTCCTACCGTTGCTGTAATATTTTCTTTTCAGAGTTGTAGGCGTTATGGAGAAGCTTCTTTTTGTCTGTGCTGGGTCGGGGACTGTGGAAGCATCTGCCTGCATGCAGAAACTTCCCTTGTGCCTGAAATATCCCTGTTGCACAGGCACATTGTTCAGCCTCTCCTCTGTGTTATGGACAAAATGCTGCACCCCAGAGCAGCTGTATCTATGTGGCACTTCTCTTGTTTTCTGGTTGTGGGCTGCAGCATCACCTCACTCTGTGGCTTCTCCTATGATGGCTCACAATCACAGAATTGTGCAAAATCCAAAGCTGGAAGGACCCATGGGGATCATGGAAGTCCAGCTCCTCTCAGCAGGATGTAATTAAGTTGAGCTGCAGGAGGTGGTGTGAGCTTGGGGCCACACTGTGGGGTGTAACAGGAGGGAGAGGGGATATCGTGGCAGGAACTGTGAAGAAGTGAGGTAGGAAAAAGAGAACGAGGCAACAAAGGTCTGGTGTTTGCCTTTTTGCACATTTACACAGAGCTGGGGGTGAGCACTGCCAGTGATGGTGTAACATGCTGCAGCCAGTGATACCCAAGCAAAGAAAGCTGGGAAACCTCTTCCTGAGCTTTGTCATCTTTGTAGAAGAATTTCAATTCTGTTTCAGCCTGAACAAACTCAATTCTGTATTTCCCATCTCCTTGAGGAGAGTCAATTACAGGCTGTTCTGGGGGGAAAAAAAATATCACACTATACTCTTCATGGTGAGGCTGTTCCAATTTTCAGAAAACACTGGAAGCTTTCTTAGACCACGCAGAAGAAGAGAATGACATGTACAGCCTATTTGTTAGGCATTCCATGATAGAAAAGAGATAAAAGTTTTGGTCCCTGCTTCACATAGAGTCACTGCATTTCCAAGCACCATGAAATAGATTAAAACACAAATCTTCAGGATGAGTCAGTTGTTTCTAATCAAGATAATTGATCTTGAAAATCTGAACCAAATAGTTTACAGGGTTAATTGTTGATATGTCAAGAGCTGCTGAGATTTCTTTTCATGCTGGTATCTTGGGCTTGTCTTTAAGTCAGTAACACTTTAAGAGATATGGGGCTAGGGCAAAGACACAAGAATTATTTGAAAAATGTTTTCTGAGGAACTTCCTAAGGCTCAGAGCTAACAGTGCTCTGATAGTTTTGCAGTATTTATTCTTTTTGTAATACTTTTTTCTGTAATACTATTTTCTGTTTTCCTTCCAAAAAGATTATTTTCACTTTTTTTTCCTTTGGCTTGGATTATTTCCTCCCATAGAAATATTTAGCTGTGCTTGGCAGTGTATGAGCCTAACTTGGAAACTCTTTTAAGATGCATGACTTTTTCTACTGCCTTATGTAGGAAGCTTGGGAGGATTAGGATTTCACCTCATCAAATTGCAGATTTCTACAGTATCTAGATCTGTGCTAGTTTTCTAGACCCCAGTTATCACCAGGGGAGAGAAATGTCAGTGTAAGAAGTTATTTGACTCATTCTAAGTGACAGAAACTGGATCAGAGGCGCCACATCCTGGAAGTAAATGCTTCTCTGTACTGAGTGTGAATATTCCATGTCCATGCAGACCTGTATCAGGGTGTGCTCCATTGCCAAATATCTGTGCTTGCAGTCAGGGGGGAGGGCAGAGGGCATAATTACCAGTTTAACAAGAACCTCAGGAGCACAGGAGCACATGCCAGCTTCCATCAGGAAAGGCAACAGCTCCCCAGGTACAGGAGCTCATCAGGAACCAGGAGGGGCTGCCCCTTGCAGAGCAAAATGCTGTTAATCACCAGCGCTCTGGGCAGCGTCTCTGCTGTGCCCAGACGGGCCCAGGAGGCCCCTAACTCTTACCTGCCTGTGCCTGTGTGAGACAGCAACTCCCTCTGAGTTTCTGCACATGTTCCTCTCCTCCTCAAAATGCAGTGCTCCCGGAAAAGTTTAATACTTTTTGTTTGTTTTCTTTCTCAGCATGTAGCCTGTGCCTCTCTACTTGGTGTGTGTTGAACAAAGTGGAGGTCTGCAAGAGCTGAATTTGCAGGTGTTTTAGGTCCTGATCTGGCTCAAAGTCCTGCTGTGCTCTCAAGTGCAGACTGAGGTTGGTTGCAAAAGGCTGAGTGTGACCGTGCTCACAGGGGTCTTATATTGAGGGAAGAGACAAGGATCTGACTCCATGTTTCAGAAGGCTTGATTTATTATTTCATGATATATATTACATTAAAACTATACTAAAAGAATAGAAGAAAAGGTTTCATCAGAAGGCTAGCTAAGCTAAGAATAAAAAAAGAAAGAATAACAAAGGCTTGTGCCTTGCACTCTGTCTGAGCCAGCTGACTGTGATTATCCATTAATTACAACCAACATGGGCCAATCACAGATGCACCTGTTGCATTCCACAGCAGCAGATAATCAATGTTTACATTTTGTTCCTGAGGCCTCTCAGCTTCTCAGGAGGAAAAATTCTAAGGAAAGGATTTTCCATAAAAGATGTCTGCGACAGCTGAGCTCCTTCTGCATCTAGGCTGAGGGGATGCAATGTGTTGTTTGAGGTTCTTTGGACATCTCAACAGCCTTACACTCCTCATCCTGAGCAAGATTTAAAAAGCTATCATGTTGGCTGGCACCATGCAAAGGTGTTAATTAGGATCCCAAAACCCAAGGGGCTGTAACAGGTGCCCTGACCAACCAACTTCTCCAGTTCCAATAGGATTTGTCATTCTGTTTCCAGCTGCAGACCCTGAAGCAGCCAGTGCCAGCACAGCTGTGGGTGACATTCCCACAGAATGGCAAAGGGAAACAAGGCACAATTACATCCAGGAGCACTCAAATATTGCTTTCAGAGTTTCAGAATGTTGTGTAACCAGCCATGCAGTTTGAATACGAGTGCTTCCAGGCTGAAGTGTTGTGGCCAAAGTGCTGATTGTGAAAATGATCTTAGAAAATTCCAAACAGGAAAGAAGGATGCACCACAGCCTAAACTCATCTTTGTGGAGGGACAGAAAGTAAGAAAATAGTGCAGAAGGCAGTCTCACACCTGAGGAATTGCAGCTGTACCAATCACCAAAGACTAGGAACAGACGGGCCCTTAACAGGCCACAGCTGTTAGCACCCAATAACAAGGGTGCTATAAAAGGGTGGGGTAGCTGGGCAAGGAGAGAGTTGGAGTTTGTTGGTTGTGCTGTGAAGAAGGAGGAGCCAGTGCTGTGAGGAGATGCCCATGAGCAATCACTGAGAAGGTATGGAACTTTTGCAGTAAGATGACAACATGTCTTCACTTGAGAATAGGGTTAATAGAATAGAGTACCCTAAAAATCTGCACTCACACAGGGAAAGAGGGAAATGGAATCTTACTGAGTGCCAAATTTCAATGTATATCAAGAGGAGGGAAAAAAAAAATGGACTAAAGCCTCCCTAGAGACACATGCTATAAATCAGAGTCCTTTTGATAGCATCAGTTCAATAACTACAACAACAAAGATTATTTTTTAATAACTTGGCCTCCAACTAGGCCAGTACCTTGTAAAATCAAGAGAACAACTGATAGACACAACTATTTAGAAGCCACTTTTTAATAATGCAAGTTTAAATTATAAATAATTTCATGGTCTTTGCCCAGAGAAATCCCATGTCACAGGCCTCACTGAGAGTAGCCTGTGGCTCAACACCTATGCTGCCAGCACAGCTGCTCAGACACAAGGTTTCCCTTTCTTTGTGTGTGCAATTTCCCCGTCATTTATTCCTCTGTCAGTTTAATTGTTTGGAGACCTGAATCCAGATCAGATAGCCCTCATGGAACAATACAGAGAAGTGGTGCTATTATTGCATGGAAGGAAATCATGGGAGCTTCTCAGCAGGAATTACTCTTCTTCTCTAGGATGCCTTTAAAAGTTTGTCAGATTGCCTTTGGGCATTATCTGTCCTTTGAGGGAAGCAAATGTGTGAAAGTAATGTTAACCTGATAGGTTGGCCTAGTCAGGGCAGTCACAAGCTCTGAGCTTGACAATTCTGAGCTGATAATTCCTCCATCCACCCTGTGTCCCACTGCCAAAGGACACTGGGATTGTTCATGGGTTCCTTCTGTGTCTAGGCTGAGGGCATACAATATGTGTGTGCATTCTGGGTAAGCAGGGCTTTCTCTCACCCACTGTGGATGTTCTGCACTTGTTTACTGTCCATGCCAACACTGCCCATAGAGGAACCTCCTGCACCCTCTCTTCTTTCAGAAGGAGCTTCTGAGGGGCTCACATTTACCCTTCTTCCTTTCAATTCCTCCTTAAAATGCTGTCTGAGGTGCTCAGTGTGGAGAAGGAGGACATGCAGAGGCAGTCCCTCCTGCAATCCTGCTGCAGGATTCCTGGTTTGAGGAAAGGATTCCTGGTTTGAGGAAAGCAAGGATGGGAGAGCATTTCCTTGTGCACCATTGCTGGGGAGACAGCAGCATCTGTCAGCTGTGATGTGCTTGAGCAAGGACATGAGTCCTCCTTGACACATGACTACTTGACAATAAAAACAGCTGACAATAGGACATGGCAGATAATGAGCAATTTTACACATCCCAAGTATTAAAAAATCTGGAGGATATCATAAAGCATGAGTGATACCTTAAAAATAATACTTTGAGGTTTGGGGTTTTTTGTTTTGTTTTGTTTTCTCTTTGCTCTTCATTTCTGTGTTGTTAGTTTGCATGATAATTGAGTTTTATTCTTGTTCTCAAAAATCTTTTGGCTGGAAATTTGTCTTAGAGAAAAGAAGATAGCTGACATATTCACACATTCAGATAATGCTGGCACTGAGGACCACTTGGAGGGGTAAAAACAAAACCAACCAAGAGGAACAGAACTATCAGGTCTCCATGAGACTACCAAGTCTCCAAGATTGTCAGTCTTGCCCGAGTCCTCTCAGTTTACATTTCTGGAACCTTTTGCTGTCTTAGTGAAAGTGTTGCCCAGCAATAAAGGAAAAATGAGATTTTTTTTTTAGTTAGCAACTGTTTGAAGTAGCATGTGACTAACAAAATCTTGCTTACCACTCCCAGCCAGTCCCTTTTTCCTTGCTCTACTTAATGAGCTTGGGACTTAGATAAGTCTGTAGTCAGTTCCCTTTCATAAGATGGGGATGCCATGATGAGCAGAAGCACATTTTCTGCAACGACAAACTTTGATCCAGATTTCACTGCACTTCTGAGAGATTAAATTGTCTATTTTCTGTCCCTAGTTGAGGGCTGCAGTAGTTTGATTTCCTAAGTGTTGGTTTATCCAGCAGTATTTAAACCCTCTTTGTGTTAAAATGAGAATATTGTGTTATGCAACTAAAGGGTTTAAAGACATTTGAAAAGAAGCATATTGAGTATACAAAATGCATGGGGTTCTTTTCTCCTGAGGGTGTCTTGAGCGTTTCTGTGAAATATAATCCCCCCAGAAAACCCAAAAAAAAAATGAAACGCCACTTTGGAAATTTAGAGCTGTTGCCTGGCTTGTATAGGGAAAAAAAAAAAAAAAAGATATAGTGAGTGCTGCATTCCCTCAGCCAGCCCACGTTTCTGAGATGTTTCTAGTGGGTAATAGTTTGTTAGTGGGATGATGTATGTTCCCTTGTGGAGGCAACAGTGTGCTGTCATTTGTGCAGTTTGTCCAGAGAGTTTTTGCCAACCATACTATTTTTCTGAGCAGAGCATAACTGCCCCTTCCAGTGTGACAGGGCAGGATGTGCTGATACAAATCACAGTGTGCTTCCTGAGCTCCAAAAACCTCATAAAAGGAGAGCACAGTCTGCTGTAATTAAATTGTGCAGCAGTCCCCATGGAAAAACACACTTCCCTTAAGGTATAATATGCTTTTAATAAAAAGGATAGATCTCAATGCATCCCATTCTCTCCCAGCTGCCTGGCAGTGTTTAGGCATTCAGGATGTTAAATCAAACCCTTGCAATAGCAAAATTGAAAGGCTGAGATGCTGTATTTCTTTTTGATGAGGAATTAATTGTACCATATCACTGACATGCTGGAAAAATGTTGCTGAAAGATCAAGTTCCAACATCAGTAAGCACTTTTTGAAGTCACACATTTTCAGCTGGGAGAAGAGGATCTGTTTGTGATCAGCCTGTTATATTAGGCAATGATTTTCAAAATTACAGCCAGAAATCTATTGAGATAACCATTGGAAATATGGTGGTCTTTTCAGGTCTGACAGCTTTACTTATTAAATTTTAATTTTAATATGCAATCTACAGAATCATTGGAGATGACTGATGTAAAATAGTTCCTATAAAGAAACCCTGCTAATTAAAAGCTGTAAAAAATCCTATAAACAGCCCAGCCAATACCTATCACCATCAGAGGCCTTAATTTCATGAGAAAGATGCCCTCCAGTGAAATTCCAGTGGTGGCTGGCTAAGTGGACTCTTTAATTTACTCTTCTCCTTTGAGAGTTTCAATAATGAATGCCACTCCGGCACCTGGGAATGTTCATTTGAGCACATGTGGGTGTGCACACACACATGAGAAATCTCCACACAAGGAAAGACCTGCCCTTTTCCACCTGGGAACAACACATGGAATTTTGCACTTGAACGTGGCCCTTCTTTCTTGTGTAAAGGACAAAACTAAAGTCATGCGTGCAGCTGGGAAGGAATTTTCCATTTTGACTCTTTGGTAGGTTGTTTTTTTTGGTTTTATTCTTTCCCAGCAGGGCAGAGCAAAAGGCTGAATCACTCTTATCTGAGCTGTCTGAGTTGTAAACTGCATCAGGATGCTTCACTCTGGCTTCCTGCGAGGTCATGCTTAGGGAACAGCACTGACTCATCCTCAGCTGGCTGCCCAAAGCGCCAATTCATCATGAAATCACAAACCTGGGGGCAGGATGGGGGCTGCCTGTTTCCAGTTCTGCAGCCACTTTCTCTGCCCTTCTCGTGGGTTGTACTTGGTGAGCATTGCCAGTTGGAACAGGAAGGTGTGCAGTTAAGAAGGAAGAACAACCCTGTAGGTCTCTCTAAATCATTGGTATGGTGTCTGAACAATTCCTGTTCTCTACCACATTTAACTTCACAAAACTTTAGTGTGGAACATGGTTTTTGCCTGCTTTTTGCTGGTTCGAGCTGAGAACCAGGCAGTGTCTGTGTGCAGATGGACAGATTTCTGTTAGGGCTGCATTTGATGAAGAAATGCTTTGTTTAGAGCACTTACATGGCCAATTCAGCCTGAAGAGAATGATTTTTCACCAGTCTAGCTCTCCTGCGAGTGCCACAAGGCAGCACTTGGGAAGCTGGGCTGAGATAGGAGCATGAAATTTGTTCTCCTGAGGCAGGGGACACAGGATGCAACACAAAAAGATTCAGGATTTTAGGGAAAGATATTGATAAAACAGTGACCCGACATCACAACTTGGTGAGGACTGGTCTCTCTCAGAAGTCTGTTTGGGGGTGTGCTCTGTGCCCAGGGGAATTTCTGCACCAGAATTTCTCAAATTGAGCATCATTGAGTGAAATGCATGAACTGCTCCAATTACAATGCTGAGAAGTAGGGATGGCTCTGCTTGAACCTGTTTTAAACGAGGTTAAAAATAGACTGACCAAAATCACAACTGAGGTGGGAGTGTGTTATGATGGATTGCCTTCTCTTGGTTTCCCATCAGGGTTCCTTGAGGCAAGGGTTGAAGGAGTGGGTGCTTTTACCTCATCACTGCTGTTGGTTTGTGTTTTTGTGGTTTTAAAATCCACTTAGCCTTAAAGACGGAGCTGTAGTGCCAATCAGTGAAGATCAAAAATACCTCAAACAGCGAAAGGAAAAACTAAATTAGATACTGAGCTAAATCCAGTGCAAGTCATTCTGAGCAATGGTTTGGGAATGTTCTTCCTGGCTTTGCCCTTTGTGTCCCTGTTTTTCCAGCTGACATTAAGGACTGTGTTCCAGCACCTCAGGGCCAGAGGGCCACTGAGCAATGAAGTATTTATGCACTGTTATGCAAGGGACATTGGTCCATCAGGACTTGGGATCTAGAGAACCAATTTTTTTAAAATTTTAATTTTTAAAAATATTTTTAATTTTTAAAAACATTTTTATTTTTTTAGTATTTTTACTTTTTTATTATTTTTTATTTTAATTTTTTTAATTTTTATATTTTATTAGTTTTAAATTATTTTATTTTCATTTTTTAATTTTTAAGTTTTTTATTTTAAAATTGTTTTTCTTTTAAATTTTTTAAATTTTTTTCCAAATTTTTTACCCTTTTTTTTGTGGGGAAAAATGGTTGAGAGACCAGCTGCTGATGATTGGTAGGCGTAATTTTTTTGGATGGTTATTATTTACTTTACACCGTGACCAAAACCACAGAATATGTCTGTAACCAAGGTGCTGCCCCTCAGCAGAGAAGAAAAAACAGTATTTCAATAAAGAAATATTAAGCTCGGTCTCATCCTGCTGCTCAAAATACACTTGTAGGCTCGCCACAATATTCTGTATATTTGATTAGTTGGTTTCAATCTGCTTAATTTATGATGGATTTTATTTTCTTTAATTGTGTGGGGACCTAACTTTGCAGACATGCTGATATGAATTCATAAGCCTTGAGGATTAAATCCCCACTGATGCTGAGTCTCTGAAGTTGCAGCAGCTTTATTCTTCTCCTGTATTGTTGTTCAGTGATCCCCTGTGCTGCCAAACCTCTTCCAAAGCTCATTGCAGCCATGTCTGTGCTTTAATTGTAGGTGAAATGATCCTTGCCTGCAGTTTGTTAAACACTTTGACATCCTTTTGATTTAAAGGTGTTGTAAAAATGTGAGATTGTTATGTGGCTTTAGATTCCCAAACATCTCCTATAAGTATTTGAATATTGATAAACTCGTGGCTTGAAAATGCTGCGGTTGCAACTTGAGAAATTTCTTCCGTTCCAGTTTGTTTAAGTAAAGCTTGTTTAACATTAAATATTTAGCAAATTTCTTTCTTCAGATCAGCATACTCATTAATAACTTAAAATATAAACTATCATACATTAAAGATGCAAATCAGACTTTTTATTCAAGCTGGATCCTCAGTCTCCTACACACAGTTATCATAAATAGCACCTTTTGCAGTGAGTCACAGCTTGTGTCAGAAATTACCCCCTGAGCAGGAGGCAAGGCAGAATAAGGCAGCAGCCTGGCTGTATTCATGGCCAGTGCTGGCTGCCTGGCACAACACACATTTAAACTTTTGGCCTCTGTTTTCCAGTTTCCAGGCCCTGGGAATGTCCTGTATTTAACTCACTTCAGAATGTCTTTACCCATGGATAATATATATATTTTTAAATATGTATATTAATATATATTAATATACTAAAATAATAGATATTATATATACACAATCACATATATTATAGATATAATAATATATATTATATATATAAAATAATACATATATATGTATTACCATATATCTATTAAAATATATATATGGCAATATATTGTTTTTTTCTTTTTATCATGGGTTTTTTTTTGGCAGCTTGATCTGTAACACGTTCACCAAATCATTGCTACAAAAAGCAATGATATTTGAATGTTGTTAATGAGTATCCTGTCCATTCTGGGAATAGTGGAAGCTGAGGACCAGCCAGGCTGTTTCAAGCTATATTTTTGTGAGAGAAAAACACAGTGGGATATGTGGATGTCTGGGAGGAGAGGATTTCATGGTGCTGGCAGAGTGCCTATGGGTACACGTAAGACAAACTGACTATCTCAATCACTGGCACAATAAGAGACCCCTGGGCATTCAGGGAAGATACCAACCTCACATGGAAATTGGAAGGGTCATGGTGGAATAAAAACAAGCTACACAGAGTTTATCCTCTGAGTGAAGCATTTTTAATAGGTTTTTGAAAAGGGCTCCCAAAGGATTGTGAAGGATTGGTGAAGAGTACAGGAGCTGTTCAACCCTTGGGGGACTTAGATACTGATGAAAATAGGGATAGACACGGAATGGTGTTGACTTTGAAATAAGCTTCTATTTTGTATAAACAAATTAGATCCTGGAAACAGTAAGTAATTCCATCCAAGCCTATTAAATAAAAATTGATGGAACTTTTTAGGGAAAAAGGCATTTCAAAGAGACATTTAATACAACCTGCCAATTCAACTTGTTTTGGCAAGGAGGAAAACTGAGGCAGAGCTTTATTCCAGCTCTAAAATGAGCAAACTCCTGGCTGAGAGCATTTGTTGTTTGTCTTACTAAGCCCTATCAAAATGCTGAGTTTTCTAATCACATCACTTCAGGATTTAACAAATATGCCTTCAGCACAGCCTCTTTGCTTCTGTGCACTGCCAACAGGCCAATGGTGAACACCCAACAGGTTCTTACATTACGTGATTAAAAAAGGAAAAAAGTAGTTTCACACTGACAACTTTTTTTTAATATGAAACAATTTTTCTTAATTTTCCCCTTCCTTTTTCCCCCTTCCTTTTTCCCCCTTCCTTTTTCCCCCTTCCTTTTTTCCCCCTTCCTTTTTTCCCCCTTCCTTTTTTCCCCCCTTCCTTTTTCCCCCCTTCCTTTTTCCCCCCTTCCTTTTTCCCCCCTTCCTTTTTCCCCCCTTCCTTTTTCCCCCCTTCCTTTTTCCCCCCTTCCTTTTTCCCCCCTTCCTTTTTTCCCCTTCCTTAGCAAGAATTACCTTAAAAGACTAGAATTACTTGAATGTGTGGTTATTTCATTCTGAAAATGATGTGGTTTTAATATTTGTTTTGATTGAGACTTTGGTCTTTTGCAGTATCCTTATTTGAGGAAAATTTCATCAGCTTTAGGCAATGTTGCATCATATTCTTATATTATACATTAATAAGCACATGAAATTATGCATTTTGTTTAAGTTTCTATGGACCAGGCTGTAGGGCTAGAAGACAAAGACTCATACAAGGAAGGAAAATATTAGAAGGACATGAGTTGTATTAGATTTTTACAGAGGATTTTAATTCAGATGTACTTTCTGGTAATTGGCAGTCTTAGTTTGACTCTGGCAGGATAATGGAAAATGGCACCCTCTGAATTCTGAAAACTCTGCAGTCTAAAATGTGGTGACTTGATTTCTATCTGAGCTCTTTGTTTTAAGCTATATGGGTCTCGTCTGGTTATCTCCTTTGTCCCAGGTTTCATACCAGTGTTATTTATTAAAACAAAGGATTTGAGCATTGCCCTTCAGCTTTCAGAGCATTTGGCTAAATGGCTATCACACTACAGGTTGCCTTTTCTTTCAAGCTATTTGTATTGCATCTGAGTATAGAAATTGTTTAGTGCACCACAGCCGTGTGAAAACTGTTGTTTTCCTTAATTCTTTATTTTCCTTTCATCCTAACTGATTACCACCTCTGTCAGAATTTATCAGCACTGCTCTGTGCACTGGACTGTGTGACCTAAATTTTATGACCTTGCGTCCAAATCTAATTCTCTGGTACAAACTCATATTTCTTTGTTGATCTTTTAAAGACATTTTCCTCATTAGCACGGCAGGAAAGCATGTGGAAGCCAAGTGAAACAATATGCAATTTTGCATTGCTCTCAAATTCCTGCTGCAGTGCACTCAACTAACCTTCTATTAAAATTGTGTTTTCCCTCCATATCTTTGCTTTTTTTTTTTTTTTACCAACAAATAATCTGTCAGTGCTAAGGAGTTATTTATTTTGTTCTTCTTTGATTATTCCTGTTGCCTACCAGCCTTCAATTTGTCCATATTTCTATGGCTACTCAAGTAATCACAGTGCCATCAAAGCCTTTCCAGGATTTGAAAAATCCCAGCAATTGTGTTTCTACTGCAAGGGTATCTTTATTTAAATTTAAAATATTAGCAAGAAATTAGATACAATAACAAAATAAATCTCACTCTCAGTTGTCCAGAAATCTGATAAGTGTTTGTAAGTGGCAGCTTTATTTTTTGTGCGCCACAATAATTCTTCAATAATTTAGATTATTTTAATAAATATTCAACTAATGACCTCTCCCAGGCATTTATATATCCATTCTTAGGCCAAAAAAATGTGTTTGTATGCAGCTGTCAATGCAATTTCATTTGGCCATGTCATGTCCTGATAGACACACAAATGCTTATGGGTCACTTGCAAAGCTGTGTAACAAATATCCCTCCAGAAATAGCCAGGAACATCAGATGAACAACTTAAGATAAAATGCAAGATGTTCTTTAAAGTCACAATATCTCCTAAGCCACATCCAGTCATGAAAAATAGGGTTTGTACTTCAATTTATGTAGAAAAATCACCCTGGTAAAATTTGGAGATAAACCAAAAAAAGAGTGAAGGGCATCTAAAGGATTTTACTGTGATGCATGGTGTAAACTCAGGCTGATAGGATTTCACTTTTACTTCTTGGAGAATTTACTGTTGGTATTTAAATCTGATGTCAGTGTCACACCACCATCCAAACCACTGAATTGGGAAAAAATGTTGTTTCCCAGCCTTGTGTTCATCTCTAAGGTATTGTCTGGCTCTGGAAAATAGCATGTAGGTGTTATGATCCAAGTTTTTTTCCTGCTCAATACAGCACAATTTACAGGAACAAAACACAGGTGAGGTTTATGCTGTCATTTATGTATGGAGACCACTTGTTTTGTGGTACATACAGTATGTGTTGAGTAACTGGAAAAATTCTCAGTATTAGAGCTATTTGAGGGAGATGAACACACACTGATGGTGAAAATACTTGATGTTTAGACCTTTCCATGTTTTTGTTACAAAGAATTGGCAGATCCTGAGGCTCTCTACAAGGTAATGTGACAATTTTCTAGACAGTACAAGTTGGAAAGTTAGTGAAGCCTAAAGCACAGCCCCCTTTTCCCCCCATTTGTTTGCTGCCATTAAAATCTGTGCAGTTTTGTGAGCTTCAGATAAACTTTTCACTGTTCACAGTTTATTCAGCAGATGATAACGCCCTTGATTATATGTGACCCCCTGTTAAATTCATTGACTCTTGCAGAGCTAAGGAGGGTTCACTTGTGTGAACGTTGAACTGGGTACCTTTGTTTTGTGTTTTAGTCATTTTTACCAAGTCAGTTCTATATCCCAAGGTTTCCTGCTGTCACTCAGAGGTGACAAAAGCTCCTTCCTTGCTCTTTGTCAAAAGTGGCCTGTGAGACCCCAGCTCCCATCATCTCTCCTATCCAAAAATGACCCTCCAGTATCTTGCCAACAGCAGCATCCCAGGGCAGCTGCATAACCCTGCAGTGGTCAAATGCAAGCACTGATTTAGCTGCATTATGAATTCCAAGCTGCACAGCCTCGTTTCAGCCTCAGGAATGCAAATACCTCTGTTTTGAAATAATTGCCTACAGAATCCTTCAAAGCATAAATAATAACGAGACAATGCACAGTGTTTGCTATGGCAACATGAGTTCAAAAGCCAGCAGTGCAGTAATGATGCCTCTGAAAAGAAGAATTGGGATTGCTCTGGAAGGCAAGTGTCTCAGCACTGCTTAGAAGTTGATCCAGACCTCCCTTGGGTCCCACAGCTGCACCTTAAACAAGGTTGTTTGTATGTGAGTGGCTTCTTGCCTAATTCAGAATGCCTGAAATATTGTGAAAGACTATAAATGAAGTTATTTTTGGTTTTTTCCTAGCATGAGAGCCAAAAGTGTGCACTGCATGCTTTGGAGCACAGCAGGAAGGGCAGATTTTAGGATGCAGTGGATACTGTGATATAGTATTGGAGGACTACACATAGTGAGGAGAACCAAAGCACCACAGTCTTATCTACAATAATAAAATAATAAAATGCAGGTAACTGTCCCTGGAGTAAAATATTTGAAACAACTTAGTTTTGTTTTGGTAGAAACTGATTGGTTGACTTCAAGAATCTAGAATTGAATTTATTTGTGTTCAGTTTGGAAAAGCAGGGTACCAGAACTTAGAGCTGGACTGTGAAGTTGATCACAAAGACAAACCCTTGGCTGTGTTTTATTCTCTGTTCAGCTATGGAAAAAAAGCATTTACATGCTTCTCTATAAAATTCAGTCCGAGTGTTGCATTCCCAAGAGGAACCATTTGCAAATGTTTTATGAGCCTGGATAGAAATCAAAGGCCAAAAGCACATCAGAAGCTTCTGATGTATCTTTCATAACTTCTAGGGCCACGGTGTCTTGAGTGACAATAGAAATTATTTCAAACACAACTAACATCAGACCAGGACTTTGTGCTGCAAAAGAGAGAGCTGAACAAGTCAGATTGTTCTGAAAGCTGAATGATCACAACCTCACTCGTGTTGACTAGCGTGGCATTTCAGCAAGGTTTGAAAAATTATTGTCAGAACCCATCTGCTTCCACAGAGAGTGTGCTTCACGTGTTGCCTGCAATTAAAGAAGCAGAGCTGTCCTCTCCTATTAGATGCTTTCCACACTCTCAGCTCAGCCACTGAAAAGGGCCTGAACGTGCACCAGGTGAGCAGTGTTTGCATCATTTCTCCCAAGCATCCCCACAGCAAGAACTGCTGGAAAATAAACAAAGCAGCTCCTGCTGGCTCTTTAGCAATGTAAATTAATAACAGATGTTCTAACAGAGTTATGACATGTTATGTGGATAGTTAGAGCAACAATCAGGCATTAGTGCTGTCAAAACAGATCTGGAGAAATGGATAAAACCCCATGACTTCTTTGAAGGTGATTTGACAGGAGTTGAAAGTGTCACCTAGATCCTAGAGCCCATCGTCACAGTTCTGTGGGAGAAAGGAATGCCCATAGTTCCAGGGACGTTATGGAATTATATTAATGTCACTGAAAATCACCTGGACTGGCAGCTCATTGATAACAGCAGTGAACACTTGAGAGTGGCTAAACACCTAGATATTGTGAGCTTTAATTGTTTTGTTTCTCTGGGGACACACACACGGTGGGAAGGGAAAGATGTTCATTTCTTGCAGGGAGCTGTGTGTTCAATTCCAGATGTAAAATCTGTTCCCATGAGGAAGCCCACAAAATTAAGATTTATGGTGGATTCTGCAATTCTGGGTCTATAATATGGCAGGGACAGAGAGGCACACAGGTAGGGGGTAACAGCACTCCTGATAAACCTTCAGAAGGCAAATCCTTGCAATTTACCCCCCACCTGTGAAGTCCTCAAGTACAAGGATTTGAAAATGTGTGCTTGAGAAGATATTAGTGGGTGTTCTGTTATAAATCAGAAGGGTATTAAATATGCTGGTGTATGAGATTACCAGCTGAAAATTGAAGACAGTAAAATGTGATTCCCCCATGTGGTTGAAGCTGTGCAAAACTAGGTATTCATTACTGTCAGCACTAGCAGAGGAATACCTTACAATACCCAGCAATTTCAAATGGTTAGTGAAAGAATCTGCTCAGCTGCTTGTGATATTATCAGTGTTCAGAAGTCTGCCCCTCTGGGGAGGATGTCAATCAACTCATTATCATTAAAAAAAGAAGTAGAGAGAAAAGTTTGAAATGTGGATTCTGCCACTCTGAATTTTCCATGTTTTTGACATTGGCTTTGTTCATTAAAAACAATTAATCTAGTTTTTCTAGAGCCAATTAAATTTTGAAACTGTTGTAAATATCTTGTTTTCTATAGAGACACATAGTTTATTGCAGTATGTGTCATATTTTTGGGGATACTTTTTGTCTACTCCTATTGGCTAATTACCTTAAATAAACTCAAAAATTCGCAACAGTGTAAGGAGATAGTGGCTGTTTTCTAAATGAAGCACAGTGAAGAGGTGTGACCTCTGCTCAAAAATATCATGGAGAGGAGTAGGCTCATGATTACCAAAAGGAAGAAATCAGAATATGTGGTATACCCAAGAATATGTGTATGTTTCATGAAAGCTTTGTTTGATAAACTTTCAAGAGGATCTATAAAACTCCAAGATTAGGATACTTCTGAATGTGATAGCTGAGATCAAAGGGAAAATCATAATGTTATATATACAAAAGCACTTCTATCTCTGAAATACATTACTCAGTCATGGTAAGCAACCCACTTTAGATTCCATGATTACTTGAAAAACACTTTGTGGCTTACACGGAGCAGACATAGCACTTGAGATATTCTGTCATTTATGTATTGTAGGAAACAAGCTTGGCATTGCATAAAAATCTTGCACATATTACATAGGAAATCAGCTAGGAGGCTTAACAGTAGAGATTGCATTAAGATGTCAAAGGCAGCCTTGTTCAAGGATCTTTTAAGGGTTTTATTTTAAACTTCACAAAATAGAGTTCTGAGACACAGAGGATAATGTGTGTTCTGCTGGGTTAATGACCCTGGTCAGGGACAGGGGGCATTATAAAGTCTTTAATTTACATCCTCACAGCACTTGTTACAACAGCAGATAATAAAAAGTACAGAGAGAGTTCCCATTTGTGTCTTTCTGCATATGAAGAAATACTTGGAGAATTAAAAGTAATAAGAATGACTAGGAAAAAAAACCTTTTTTTTTTTCCCACTGGCAATTGTAATAGTGAGTGTTTAGTGGTTTCAACATGCTCAACTGACATTTTGTAGGACATGGTGATGTTACTTTTGAAGAACATGTCTGCATAATTACCTGTGTAAGAGGAGAGAGTGGGAGAAAAAACCACCTAATTTGGTATAGTCAAAGTTTAGTCAACCAGTCATCTATTCTTAGCTTTTTATAAAGTTCTTTACAAGCATAAATCACTAAATACTGAACAATCTGTATTAATAAAAGTGTCTTTAACTCCCCATGGGCCTTCTGGATAGTGTTAATACAGGTTGTTGTTGTGTTTTATTTTGTTTGATGGTTTGGTGGGTTTTTTTTTCCCTTGCAATATTGCAGTGTCATAACCTTGTATGATTATCTTGATCCATTTTACCAGAAGTATTTTTTCACTCATGTCGGATTAGTCATTTATAGAAACATGTTGACTGGTTCTTGTGAATGGAAAGTTCAGTTTGTCACTCTTTTCTTCTTTTCTGTCTTCTGGGTTCTACCAACAAACTTCTCTTGTGGTTTCACACTTGAGTGGTAACTTGTGATGGATCTGGAGCTGCTTGGTAAGAAGGATGTGGTAGATTTGAAGCAGGATCTGGAGCTGTTCAGAAGTAATGTATTACTTCAGTGAGGAGAGCAGTACATTTTCTTCTTGATAAGAAAGTGTAATCTCAGCTTCTCTTCATAGGAGGCACTATAATGGTCCATGACTCTGAAAATCTTTCCTGTATGGAACTGGCACATTCATTTTCAGTCTGGTGATTTCTTCTCCTGTCCTCAGCACTGAGACCCTTTCTCAGTGGAGCACAGCAATCAGTCTGCTTTTTACTGCATACACTATCTCTTACTCTCTTATAAATTTTATTTATAAAATTATGAGCTTTCACTAGCATTTTTAAGACTAAATTCTGCATGAATAATTTCTTGTTTGCATTATGTGTGAATTTTAAACCCTGAGTGGCAAAAAGCTGTACTCTTTAAAAAGTTAATGGTCCCTTCATTTCTCTTCCTGGCAGGTGTACTAAGAGGTGTCCATAATCATGCTAAGTGTGGCTATTCTTTGTTTCTTTCCTTAACCTTGATTATTGTTCTTTCACCACTTGCTGGATGTAGTTTTCTTTCTCGTTGTTTTTTTTGTTTTTTTTTTTCCTGTCCTTTTCCACCTTCTCCTAAAAAATAGTATATGGAAATTCCTTTTCTCCTCTGTTTGCTCTCCTCCATCACTCTCTGGCTAGCACTATTTCACATTCCTGTCCAGAAATGTGCCTTCTATATCTTAGTTCAGAGGCAAACGGTGAATCATGCCAGAATCCCTGCCTATAAATCTTTGTTGTATTTGAGTATCAGTGACATGTCCAGACCTGGCAAATTCTGTTTCCATGAAGTCCATTAAGGAAAAGTTCACAGAGGAGCAGGGGGTTTCTGGTTGTGTATTCCCTTGTGCTCCAGAGGATTGTGTTTCTGTGCTGAATCACATGCTTAAGAGCAGTGAACTCTTTTTTAGACATGGTCAGAGGGTCAAGAAATCTAAGGCAAGTCTATGTAATGTTTTTCTCCACTTATACTTCAACTGAATTAGCAGGACTGTACAGCAGGTAGCATAACCCCTGAGACTCTGCATCTCTAAGCCGTGCATCCGTGGATAGCTGTGACTTGTTTTCTACAGAGGGATGCTTTTATATTGTTTAAATGTCTTGTGCATTTCCAAAAGGTGACTCTTTTTTTCCTTCCCATTTTTAAATCCCTTGGAAACTGAAAACTAAACTACATGACACAAACCAGCCCATTCTAGTGAAAAAGTTTTATTTTAGATTTAAAATAACCTTGGTTTTTTGTGGCCAAGGGAAAAAAATCCTTGAGAGGGAGTTCTCCCCATTATTAAGTGAGTGTTGGGGCTTTATAGCTATTTTCTAATATTGCAATCTGAAGCCAACTATCAACTGGCCAACAAGGCAGCTGGGAATGGCATGATCCTTCATGATCCTTCAGTTTTTTACTATTTCCCCTGTTTGCAGTGCTGAGGTTGTATAGGCTGCTGGGTTTTTAAAAGTTTTTGTATTTACATGGCTAACCAGAGACAAAAAAAGGATTCTTTGTCAGGTATCTCAATAAAAACTCGAGTGCTGCTGCAAACTGCACCAGTGCTGAACCCCAACCATGTGGAGAGTTTGTGTGAACAGTGTGTTGGCTTGAAAGCTGCTGGGGTTTGTGAGTTACACAGAAAACTTTTCAAAGGCACTGAGCCCTGAGCTAGCTCAGCTCCCTCAGCTGCTGAGAGCCCTTTTCCATTTCACTTGAGGCAGTGCTCAGTCAATACAGTGCCTTTGAAAGCATCATCCACATCATCCATTCCAAATTTACCACCATTTCACAGCTCCAGAATATCTCCTTTTCCCTTTTTTTTTTTTTTTTTTTTTTTTTTTTTTTGTGTCTTTATCTTCTTTGTTGCCTTATTTAAGGAAGATGTTCAGAGTTAGCAGCTCATCAGATGATGACTGGAGTTGGTTTCTCCACACCTGAGAAGTTTCTGGCCTGATTTTTTTAAACTTCACTATCTTCTTTGCATTTGCTGGTTTGGAGGTTCCTTTTTTGAGGTTTTTTCTTTGGTTTTCTGTGGTGAACATTCAGCATTAATATATCATTGCTACTCTGCTTTATGTTTGTCTCTGACTTGCTGCGTTTTATTGAACAGTTATCTCTAAAGACATAAACTCTTTTAAGGTTTGTGCAGATACCTCAAGTGTCTCAGAATTTAAAATTCAGCAAATTATTTCCATTTTTTTTCCTGCATGCACAAAGATACAAAACCTTTTGTGGCAGATTGAGGATAATGAGATCTCATATAAGTGTCTGCATGTAATATGGCAGCAAATTACTTTGATTTATTGCAGTCTAATTGTATAGAAAGCCAATGAATTGATATGTCATAGACTCAAAGTAATACAATTTAACTACAACAATTATGCAGCTAAGTAGAATTAGAACTTGATTGCTAGTCTATAATAACCTCTCATAACAGAAAAAATCTCTTATTTATCCTTTTTTAAGCAATAATGAAAGTAAAGATGGTTTTTTCACATTTCAGGGAGGGAAAGCAGAATAGGAAAAAATGAAAGGAAGATGGAGATTTGAACTCAAGAAATCTCTTTTTATCCAGTGCTGTTTATTTTCTCTGTTTGCATGGACAGATAAAACCAAAACAAACAAAGCCACAAAACCACCCCCCAAAACCAACCATAAACCCTCAAAAAAAATCCCCAAACAAAATCCAAAAATTATTTTTTTTCCCCAATATTCTAGTTGAAGCCCAAGATGCAACCAAATCCAAAAACCTTAGCTGTCACCTGAGTGGATAATTCACTTCATGTGTCATTTTTAATGCAAGGCTGTACTTAATAGGCACTGACAGCTCCCCTAACTCAGGCTGAAGAATCAAGTGTGTGGTGGTGTGAAAAATACATTGTTCAAAGCCTGTTTCTATCGTGGTTAAAACTACAGGTTATTGTTGTACTTTGCACCAGAGAAAGGGAAAGGATGGGAAATAGCAGGGACAAATTTTCCAAGGTGTACTGCCAAGTTTCAGCAGCAATCAAGCTTGCTCTTTATAGGCAAGTCTGTGTTTTATGCACTGACTTTTAAAGGAAAAGCACCAGGGCTAAAGCAGGGCACTGATGGACGTGAGCACCTTCACCTCCCTGTAACATCGAGTTCTTTGTGACTTGTGTGACCACCCCTCTGAAGCTAATTTCTGATTTGTGCTGTGCTGCTGTGCTGAGGCGAAACAGGTTGCAATTATTCACAGCTCCTGCACGAAATACTCATTTAACAGTTTCTGAAAGGTGTAGGGTCCCTGCTGATGTGTGTCACATACATCCTAGAGCATCAGTTTTTAGGCTGGCTCTGTGATTTATTCAGTCCCTCTGCGGGCCTAGGTGGTGCAGGATCGAGGGGAGAAGGGGCTGGGTGTGATGCAGAGCAGTGCAGAGTCCTTGATTCCACATCTCCTGTTGCAAAGCAGTGTGTCCCTCCTCTGCCTCTGGGAGGAAGGCTTTTTCTTGAGGCAGAGGAACAGAGAGGCACCCGGGTTGTTGCATGCCACAACACACAGATGTGAGGGTCCAGCATCTTCCTCAGTATCAGGAAAATGAGCACAAGAGGTGCCTCTTGCCAGCAGATTCCCACTGAGCCCGTGGAGTAGGAAGGAAGCAATTAGCTGGCATGTATTGCCAGTAATAGCTGCTCCAGGCAGCACATTAAGCAGTGCATTAATTGATGTATTAATTGATTTATAAACACCAGCTTCCTGATTAGCTTGATTATTGCTATTGTACTGGGATGAGGAGGATGGTGGGGGTCTGAGTAAGCCTTAGTGGCAGTGTAATTAAACATTTCTTTTGTTTCACTCTCTGTGACATTCACTGCAACAGCACAGGAATGATGTGTTTTTCTCTGCTCGAGTAATGCACTGGATCCATTTCAGCAAACTTTACAATGCTCAGAATTGCAGAAGGGTTTTCTGAACTGTGATTTATCTAAGAAAAAATAAGGTGTTTTAGTAAAATGAACAATGAAAAGATGCAGTGGGGTCTGAGAGGCAGAGAAGGGCTAAAAACTAGATATTTAACTGTAATGAAATGTGTTAGGAAAGTTGTTCTGCTCACTGTCTCACGTGGACCTTAGAATGTCCTGATGAGGGACTTTCCAGATCCCTTTTCTGAGATGAACATCAATTTTCAGCTGGTCACAAGGAACTGAGTTGTGGCTTTGGGCAGATGGATTCTGCTTTTGCTTTCAGGGCAGGTGCTGCCCTTCCATGCTCTGGGTATTTCCTCTGGCAGCAGGCAAAAGGAAAACCAGGAGAAACTGAAATCTCTGATCCATCCCTTCTGTGATGCTGGGCTCAGGGACAGCTGCAAGAGTACAAATTGCATCCTTCAAAGGCCTCAGGAGAGTGTGTGAGACAACACAGCTATATTTCTTCTCAGCAGAGGTTGTACCTCAAAGTTTGGGCAAAATTTCTGCTCTTTCTGTGCTGCATCCTTTGCTCACCTTCCCTCTGCAGCCTCTTCCTCACTATCTGTGTGTGCAGCCTGCTCCTCCCTTCCCAGCGGATCAGCTGGAGCTGTGAGTCACTCCACATCTCATCCTAAACTCAGAACAATATTTAATCCCTTGACATCCCCCTCCAGTCGTTAATGGACTCTGTTCCTTCTCCTTTTGCCCTCTCATCACGGCGGGGGCAGAGGAGCCTCTCTGGGGTCTGTCAACACTTGGCTCAGGCGGTTGATTGGGCATTGCCTCGGTGTCAGCAGCAGCATTAGCACAGAATCCTGAGTGCAGGGAGCATTCCATCCCAGCTCTGCAGGGATGCAGTGCTGCAGCTCAAAGCACAGATGCTGCCCAGTGTGCAGATGGGGTGTCGTGGAATCTCTGGTAAGTGGGTGACCAGGGAAATCAGAAAAAAAAATTGTATGTGTGCATCCCTCTGCCCACCATACCACTTCAAACATCCCATTCATTGATTGTTTCTGAGGTGAAAGGGTTTGCCATTGCCTGAAACACAGCAATGAAAAGCTGCTGTGGAAACAGAATAATAATACATTAAAAAGTGTTTATTCCAAGATTTTTCTTTGCTTATCTTTTCAATTAGGGGTCCTACACTAATTTTCAGCAGTTCCAGATATGGGTGAGCTTTATGGAATGAGGTTCCAGTGATGATGCTCTGTATTCTTATGAGCCAGGTGTATTGCCTGTACCAGGGAGGTTTCATTCTCACAGGCATCGACACATCCCTCTCCCATGGACAAATGCTTGAGGGCAGCTCAGTGTGCAGGGCATGAAACTGCTGCAGCTGAACTTAATCTTCCCAAGCTTCTAGATTGTATTAATATTTGGGCAGTGTAGGAAGCTACCAGTCTAATTGTACATTGGGAAATGCTGCAGACATTTGTAATAAAGGTAGAGAAACGGTAAAAATAATGTCTTGGACTTAATGAGGAGAGTGGAAAGCAACTTGGAGAAAAAGTCCCATTCATTTCAGTGGAATTTATGTTGCTGAAATCTCTCAGAAATTCTTGACAATCCATCTCTAGCTTAACTAAAAATATTGAAATACTAAACATTAGATATGTTTCTATGCAAACTAACTCTGCAGAGTCTACCTTTTCACGTTTATTGCAAGTGACAATGAGTAGTCTTCTGCTGCTTGGGTCGTTGGCACTGTCAGAATAATTTGGGGCAGGAAGCAGAATAACTGCAGTAATGTTTATTTTTCATTTACCTTCATAGGATCTGTCCCCATAGGAGTGTAAATTACGTAAGAGTGTTTCTTCTGTTACAGCAACACCATTAGGAGTCACTGGTGGAAGAGGGGTCCTGGCTACAGAGGGAATGTGGCTGGAAAGCAAGGTTCACAGGCTAATTCCAGGGTTCAGCTTGAAATGGAAGCACAGGGATGACTCTCTGCTCTGTTTGCCATTTTGCTCACCTCCAGACCTGGGCTATTTCTCCTGCATGCTTCATATTTCTGTTTTCACATTAGTAAGAAAGCAATAGCTTGAGCAATACCAGCATCTGGGCCCTCAGTAAATGCACCATGACCCCTGATATTACAAATGAATAAGACAGAGAACAAAGTGTGTGTAGCTCAATACCTTACACGAGGCATCTTGTCTCTAGACAGTTCATTTCCAGCTCTGTTATTGTTGAGACAGTTCTTCTGGCTCATTCTCTCTTTACAGGAGTCCTTCCCTGTAATAAATGGTAACTGTCCTCCAACTGCTCACAATGAAGTGTGGTAGAGAACAAGTTTACTCTTTAAAAATGCCCAGAAGATAATATCGAGTTTAATCCTCTCATATCGTGCCACTTGATGTTTTTATTGGGTTTTTTGGGGTTGTTATTTTTTGGTTTTTTTTTTTTTTTTTCTTAGCCAGAGGTACTAAATTCTGGCTTTTCAATACTGCTAGAATGGTTTGTGTTGTATTAATAGTAATCATCTGCTAATACATTGTTTGACTGACAGTGTCACTTAAGAGTGGCAGCTTTCCTGACTGTGGACATACATGGAAAACCTGATCTGAACCTGGGGGCAGGTGTGTGCATTAGCAAATATTGTATATATACTTATGTAGGTACATAGTACATACATAATAATATATATTTTGTGTGTGTGTATATATATAATATATATATTGTATATATATAATATACATGTAATATATAATATATAATATTGTATATATTATATAATATATATAATATATATACTTATGTATGTACATAATACATAAATATGTATGAAATATATATTATTGTATTATTATATATTGTATAATATAAATTATTGTATTATTAATATATATATACACAAAATATATACTCAGTACATACATATGTACAAGTATTGCTGATCAATGCTCATTTATGTCTCTTAAATGGCATGATTAATGTATCCAGTCTGTATTCCTGTATTCTGTCACTAACATTGCTGAGGTGGTGCCCTTGAATAAGTTTGTTGTTTGTGTGTTGCTGCTGCTCTGCACTTGCCATACAGGGAGCCAGGTCTGTTCAATCCAGAGAACTGCTGGAATAACTCAGGATCTTTTGAATTTGATGCTGCAGTAATCACAGCACCAGTTCTAACCTGCTTAGCAAGTGATCCCATCTGAGGCAACATGTGGATTCCTTCCCTTCAGCAGAGTGAGAATGAGCAGATTAAAGGCTGTCAGGGATTTAGGGATGATGGAAATGGGGTGTCTCAGAAGGTTCTGGAAAAGTGTAATACAGTTTTTTTTGTGCTACTGGGAATTGGCATTAGTGGTGTTCATTGGCATCCAGTCTGCAGGTTCGCCTGAGCCACAGAGATTCAATTCATGTTGAAGTATGGCACAGACACAGACAGGCCAAAGGTGGGGACAGGGTTTGTTGTTGGGGTCCAGTTTCCACCAAGAGTTCTGCTCTCCTTGTAGGTTTTCTGGAGTTCTGGACATTCTGGAATTCTTTCCTGGTGTGTGATAGAACAGTTGATTACCTGAGCTGTCCTTAATAAACAGCAGCACTGTTGGCATTTCAGGGGAATAAAATATAACAGTGATTCTTCAGCCCAGCAGACACATTAATATGTTTTCTGATTATTAATTCAGTTTGCTGTAATACCAGCAGTCTCCTCTTGTGACAGCAGTCAGAGGCAAAGGCTCTGACTGTAATTACAATTGAAATTGTAAATGAGCTCCTCCAGACTAAGTGGGCATTAGATCAGGTACTCTTTGAGAGGTAAACAGCAAAGACTGAAGGGCCTGATTGATGTCTTATCTGGTTTTGTCTCATTTTGCTGTCTCTAAATCATTGCCATTGTTATGCTCAGATTTTCCCAGTCATGGGAAGATTTGAAAGCAGGAACATTCTTGAGGGCTCATTGGTATGATGAAAAGTGCAGAAGCATATGCTGGTGAGTTAAGTTTTCATTCTCTTGGCTAGTGATGCAGTATTGGAGATTGTAAAAATGTCAGTTTAGGACATATAGCTCCAAATAATTACTCTTCTGTAAGACTGGATAAAGCAATATAATGAAATTACTGCTAATACAGTGAATTATGGTTTAGATTAATGTTCACAGGCAATGTCTGGTGGGATTTTTCTCTCTTTTTTTTTTTTGTTTTCCTTGTTTGTTTTTTCTTGTTTCCCCTGTAAGAAAGGCATTGTGATTTCAGGCTTAATAATCTCTAATAGCTTCCTTTTTAAGGTCTGCTAAACTAACAGTGTGAGGTAACTACCATTGATCTTAGCTTGATTTATGGTCTATAGATGACCAAGCAAAGACTTGAAAAACTACTTTGCACTAAAGAATAGCTATAAACCCCACTTTTCCATCAGAATGAATTTTGTTAGTCTGAAGATTGTGGTAGAAAAACCTTGATATCATGCTCACGGATAATAAATTATCTGCAACCTTTCCCAGCCTGCAATCAATATGTTATTCGCTATTTATTTCCCAATTTTAATCAAATCCAGAGACAGAAAACTCAGAAAAGTCAACCCAGGACAAAACTGATGATAACAATGACATTTATTGACATTTCTGAGGCACAAGGAGATTTAAATGAAGTTAAAAAACCTCTCAGCAAATGACAAGGAGTCTAATGAAAACCCAGTGAACACAATAAAATATGCACCGTCAGCTGCATGCAGGTCAAAGATGGAATTTACATAAAAGTAAGATAACTTTGCTTTTGTGGCAGTTTATCCTGGTGCTAGACAGCTCCTTGGTTGATGCAAACCCCTGCAATAGCATTTTGCTGCCCAGGCCACACAGCCCAACTTGTGATAATGTAAAAGAGAAGGACACTGAAAGGCATTCTTTGAGGGGTAGAGACAATCCAGCAGCTGAAACTCAAAGACCTCTAGGTACATTTTTATTTGTTTATTACACACATTTAACTGGATTTCTATTTGCAAACAGATCCCTTTATTTACTTCTCTGATTCTGGTGGACATGTGCATTTTAACTTCCTGCATGTTTGGCCTTTACTTTCGGGGTGCATTTTATAATGTTCCACCAGGTCTGCACGTGCAGCTGTTACCAAGCCCACTTTCAACACAGAAGTATTTCATTACCCCAGTCTTACCAGAAACATCTCTTTCTACTCAATATGAAACCCTCAAAATATCTGACAAGTTCCTTCCTGTATGCCTGTGTCTGTTTTGGAGACACAGACTTGGAAGCAAGGCTTGCAAACATCTGTAAGCTAAAGCACTTGTTGGATTGCTGTTTCAATTAATTTATTAGAAAAATTTCATGCTGCTACTAAAAAAAAAAGTCCTGTGGCAGAAGACAGAATCAGGCAGTATGAGGGGGAAATGGTGAATTATTTTTTTGCTTGTGTATGTGAAAGCAGACAAGGTAACAGTTGACTCATGGAGTTTCTGGGCTGATGAGGTGGAGGAGAATATGTGGGAGAGTTTGCAGCACTTTCAGAGGTTTGAGAGACTTTACAGAGAGCAGGTTTGTGAACAAGAAATACACTGGACATTTGCACAAGTTAGATTTCAGTTTACAGACTCCAGAGAGCAGATATTTGTTCTTCTGGTGCCCGAAAGTCTAAATTCTGGAACACCAGCAGTAATTTAGCAGTGTGGAGGAGTGGAGAGGTCTTCTTGATTATATCTTCTATGAGGGCCTTCCACACAACCCTGGGGCATCCTTGAGAGTCCAAGCAAGTCCCTGGGACAGCAGGAGAGTCCAAAACCCCAAGCAGCATTTAAATGGAACCAGGTAGGGCTGAATTTGCAACTAGATTCAAATACCTCCAGATTGTACATCATAAGGCTCTGTCAAAAATTGCACTGCTATTGAAGTATGGCACATAAACAACTTTTCTGTCCAAACTGTTCTGAAACTACACTGGAAGTCCAATAGGATTTTTTAAAAAAAAAAAATATTATGGGAGTGGCTTCATTTTCACAGCTCTATCATGGATGATCAGAGAGATTCAGGCTTTATTTAGAAGTGCAGTGGTGTTTAGAAATGAGCTGCTACAATTGCAGGCCTGGATTTCATGCTGCTACACACTAAATAACAGCAACTAAAATAAAAACAGGTCCTTGTCTCATCTCTAAATTCAAAATGACACAAAGAAATAGAAACAATTCTATGATATTATATTGGTAGCTGATGCAAAAAGATGTTCAGCAGACTTTTTGAGCATTGGATACATACAGCCACTCTGTCTTATCAGACTTTGTAGCTGCTGAGTCTTATTCTGTTAGTATCCATTTTGTATGAATATGTAAAATGAAATATGTATAATTACTCCTTTGTAAACAGAGCAGAACAAATATGCAATCAAGCGAAATTATCATTTTACCTTTTTTTTCTAGGCTGGCATAAAATGCACAATTTTGTCATTTCAGAGGTATGGTTTTGATATTCTTCCATACAAATGAAACGAGCTGATGTAACTCAAATGACAGCTTCTGGAGGGATACCTCAATTTACTTAATTCTGCCTTTTTTTTTTACTCTTTCCTATTGTATAGCTGATTACTTGCTTCTAAACCTGTTAATTTGTATGAATTGTGTAAATACTTTTAGTGTTCTGTGCATCTGCAGAAATATTTTTACAGTTAGGCAGCTGAGAGAGCATTAGCTTTTATTATAGGTTGGGCTTTTGCATTTGTCTCTGCTACTTTGTGCTCTCCTTCGATCTCTTTCTGTCCTGATAAGGTGGAAATCACAATCAAATAAAATTTAGATTGATTTTATATTTATACTTCTCATCCTGCATCATACAGCTTGTCAAGAGGGGAGCTGTAGCAAAGCTGCTGCTGTACGTACTAAAGTCATTACACCCCAGATCCCTTGCGCTGCTTTATGAGCCCATAATCTGCTTCCATATGAGGCAACCAGATTAGTGCCCCATAAAAATGGCAGAAGCATCACTATAGCTGTTCTACAAGTTTTTATGCTTTGCTGAATTTTATCATTGTTATTGTTATTTTGCTGCTAGTGTGGCCAAGTGAAGCTGTGGTTGCAAGACAGAGAATTCTTTGTCTAAAAAGAGACTCCAGAGAGGTGTGACCCCCTTGGACAGAAGCAGGAGTTTTATCTGTAGGTTTGGTTTAGGATGCCTGCCCAACCTGCAAGTCCTGTCCATGATGCTCTTCATTGGGCCGGTGGTTTGTGAGGCCAAATAAATTTGCAAGTCTGGGTTTTGAAGTGGGGTGAAATATAATTTCAAAATTGTTGAAATGATAAAAGGGAGATAATGTATCTCCTCATTTAATTATTCAAATATCTAGAGCAGCATTTGAATACTGAACTTCTACATCTCTTATAAAGCCCCTTTTCTCTTCCTTTTGACAAGCAAATTTATTGGCATATACCAGTGGTTTTGAAACTGCAGCTTGGTTTTCAGTATCTCTATTTCTAGGTAACATTCATGACAACAGAAGACTGAACTTGTGAAAAAAGGGGACATTTTGCTTGTAGCTGGGGGCAAAAAAGTAGAATTATGCCCATTTGGGCTGTGGAAATTTTCTGAGAAACTGAGGGAGTTTTATCTGTTTATTTGCATATGTATTGCATTGCTCTGAGAAAGTCACGAACGCTCTTTGTTTTCCCCTAAGTGTGCCCTCGGTTTTAGAAAAACAGGATAATCACAAGGACAGCGCTCCAGAAGTTTTAATGAGAATTCCTGCAGATGCAGAATGATAGAAATTATGTTCTGTGTGCCAGGGGAGGAAGAGAAATCCTTGGGATGAGAAGGAAAGGCAATTTATCAGTCCCTGCAGCTTTTGAGGCAGAAAGGACATCTCTTACAGGGTCAGAGAACTGCAGATTCTGGTGGGCAGCCAGACAGGGGGAACAGAAGCATCTTAAGGGCAGGGGGTGATGCCCATGTCCCTGTTCCATGTCCCTGTTCCATGTCCCTGCTCTGGGAACTTGGCCTGTGCCAGGACACCAAGGTGGGGCTGATCCCTGTAAAGGTTTTTAGATTCAAGGATGGATAGCCCCAGTAAATCCCTATTGCCACGCTCCTGAGTCAAAATCAAAAAAATTACTTTTTTGAGCTGTTTTCTAACTGATGGGAACCTTTTAGTTATCCTCTGGTGCTGTTGTTCCTGAATACCTCGTGTTATAAAGGTCATTTTTCTTCTGTTCTATCTGGTGCTGTATATTGAGTATAAATTATAATTGCAAACACAAATAAGGATATTTATCCTGACATCGCTTTAAGTGTATTTTAGCAGAGTGACTCCAGAGTGCCTATTCAGCAAAATGCATCCTTTCAGGTGGGATCATTTGCTTTTTCTGAGCCTGTCAGACAGAAGACTATTTCAGCTTTTGTCTCAATAACTCAGGGCTCTCTTAATTTAAATTTATTAGAAGCCAGGGAAGGTGCCCTGCTGCAGTATAACCTTGGATGTCTTACAGGTTTTTCAGCTGCAGTATAAGGGCAATGCCCTGAGTAGATACAAATTTAACTAGACATGAGAAATTGCAAAATCCTTTTTTTTATCACCAGTTTTCAAGTCCCTTGATTCGACCATCAGAATAAATTTTCTATGATCTCATAACTTCAAAAGCTCTCCTCGCTCCCTTCTTCCCCCATCTGTTTAACCAATAACCTATTCTCACAAACACTGAAAATCACATTATGAGCAAAGTTGTCTTGATGGGCCTGGATTGTACAGTGGATCCATGCTGAATTAAGTTATGTGTGTGCTGAGACTAGGCAGGATAGAGGAAAAGTGGCACTCTTTTTTTCTTAAAGGTAGACTTTTTAAAAAAACTCTTTTTTTCAACAAAGATAATAATAATGAATTTGGGGCCAACTGGAAAAAAATTGAGATGATTTGTACATCTGAAATTGAGGGGGTTTTTATTAAAAAATATTTTTAATTAAAGGACATGGAATCAAGACTTTCCCCACTGTTTCCTAGTACTACTGACAGGTCAGAATTGTAATTTTGGAGACTTGTATGTATCGTTTCCCTAAATAATTTGAGGTGATGTTGCAGATAATCTCTCTCTAAGTGAATCCACAGAGAATATCCAAGATCTGAATCCACTTGTGGGAATGAGATCAGTGTGGTGTTATCAGAGATGTTGGTTATCATGAAGGACACCAAGATCCCTATTTTGGGAACTGAAGGAGCCTATGAAAAAAAAATTATTGAAAGATGTTAGACCAAAGTTGCATTTAAAGAATGGATTTTTTGGGAGGAAACAAGTGTTTCCACCAACCTACTTTGCTTCTACAGCATGCCAGGGAAGAAGCAATGAATCCCTTGTGTTTTGACTTTGGGAAGTTTTCTGGCTCTGTCTCTCCTGATATCCTCAAAAGTAAAGAAAGCACAGTCTGCAGAGATCTGTGACAGCATCTCTGTGTGTGTAAAATTGTTTGAAACTTCTGCACAGAAGGCAATTACCAGATTTTCTATCAAAAGAGTGGTGTTAGAGCTGCCCTGTGCTTGTGGTTTTTCATTAATGATCCCCACCCTCAAGGTGTGGGCAAGCTGGGAGGGAGGAGGCTGAGTGCCCTGGGCAGCCAGAGCAGAATTCAGAACGATCCTTGCAGCCTGGGCAATGTGAGCTGAAATGGAAGAGGGGGAAGTGCACGATCCTTCACGCAGGCAAGCTGAGTCAACTGCATAAATAAAGTATGAGGAGCAGCTGGCTGGGAAGCTGTTCTACAGAAAAGGGTCAGGGGTTGTGCTGAACCACCAGCAAATACGTCTGAGTCATGAGTTAAAAATGTCACGCTGCTGTGGTGAATCCAAACGCCACGCTGGGAGGCAGCAGGGCACTTGAGGGACTGATTCCGTTCTCTGCACTTTGATGAAGATCCCTGGGCCTCAGGGCTAAAGGGTTATACTGAATTTGGGGCACTTGCTTAAAGAAAGATCTGGATCAGGTGGAGACATTTTAACAGGAGGTTCCAAGAGTTAATAGATTCCTAGAAACTGTCATCTGAGTTCAGAGACCAGATTGAAACTGCATAGCCAAAATAAAAAAAGGAAGATGTTTTTTAAAATGTTTTTTCATGTTTCTGGAATGAGGGGAAAAATTGATCTCTTCTCCCTGCTTGTGGGCTAAAACTACCAGTCTGTGCTGGGCTACAGCCATAGCAAAGTAAGCACAATTTATTGGAAGATGCAGAAATATAAGGAGGACTCTGAGAAGGGGAAGTGTTCAGGAGTTTATTGACTGTGTAAATGAGGATTAGGAATTGTTTGGCTTATCAGGCAAAAGGCAGCATAATGCCACTGGCAATCAAGTAAGAAGGTGGGATGGTTAATCTCCATCTTCCCAGGTGGATAAAAGTTCCAGCTAAGTTCTGTGGATGTGTAGAATATGGGTATTGGCAATTTGGAATGTGACAGAAAGGAAAATGTGACAAGGAACAACCTGTTAAGTTAAATTAACTGGGAAAGCTAGAGAAATAAGGGGCAAATTATTTATAGAGGAAGAAGAAACTCAGCTGAGGAAGGAATACTGCTATATTGCAAACGTGAAAGGTTTATGGGGAGACTCTCTTTGAACATCTCCCTGGTTTAAAAGACAAGGAATTAATGTGCTGCTTTTGAAGTCTTAGGAGCTTGAAGACACTTAGGAGGGACTAGACCAATCTCTGGCAACTTTTACATCCTACTGAAAGAAGTAGTCACTGCACAAGGGTGTGTATGTTGACACTTATTCCAATTTCACCTTTGTTCTGCTTTGTAGATGTCCCCTGAGAGAAAGGCCAGTCCCAGTGGGCAGAAATAGAGGACCAGGCAAATGTCATCTTTCCTTTATATCCCACTCAAAAATCATGATCTGTGTCTTGGCTTGGATCAGATCAAATACCAAAGTCAGGAGGTGAAAACAAAACCTCAGGTTACACTGTCAGAGCAAAACAGAAAAATACCAGAGATAAACAAAACACAAAAAACTCAGAAAAGCAAAACTGTATCTGACTGATGCAACAAAACATTTCTGACTCTTTGGTTGACTGGAGGAAGAGAGGTTAAAGATAAAGGTTGGGAGGAGAGATGGAAGAGGGAACAGGAGATAAAATTTCTGTATCCATCTTGGACTTTGGCTGGGATGGTGAGTGAGAGAATTTGGACTGTGGCTGCAGCTAGGAGCTCTCTCTTTCTCTTGTGAGATTTCTTCATTACCATCTTTCTTTTGTAAGGGTTAGGCACTCTCTTTTACTATGCATATATTGATCATCCAAGTATCAGTTTGGCAATGTGCCACTGATCTGTGTCCCATGCTGCTGTTTCCATGGCTCAGAGAGAAAAAAATCACTGTCAAGCCGGGTAAGGATGGGTAAAAAACATAATAGTAAAACACATGGGGCCATCAGCACATGCTTTTTATGGAGATCAGGTTTGACCCAACCAGAAACCTCAGTCCTGAATAAGTCTAAATTCAGCCCTCTAGCCATGTAAGTTTTGGGATGGGTTGTTCTTTCTTAGATTTTTAAAAACAGTGTTATTTTAAAGTGCCTGGACACTGCACATCTCCATAAGGATTGTGTTCTTGATGAGATCAGAAAGTTCTACAGTCTCCTAAAATAATGGCTGAATTCTAAGCAAGTAAGACAGAGAAAGGAAAAAGGGAAATAGAAAAGAGAACTTGTCACTTTCTTGAGATGAAGATGCCATTTGTTACAGAATGATTTGGGTGGAAGGGACCACATACAACATTTCCACACCCTCCTGCCATGGGAGGGCACCTTCAACTAGACCAGGTTGCTCAGAGCCCCATCCAACCTGTCCTTGAGCACTTCCAGGGATGGGGCATCCGCAGCTTTTTTGGGCAACCTGTTCCAGTGCCTCAAACAGCTAATCTAAACCTGCATGCTGGTGGAAAAATCCCTCCCCATATTTCTTGTAGGCTTTCTTAAGGCACTGGAGGGCCACAATGAGTTCTTCCCTCCAGAGATGTTGAGCTGTTGACCACAACTTTAGGTGCAACCATCCAGCCAGTTCCTCCTACGCTGGGTGGTCCATTGTTCAAATCCAAGCCTCCACAGTTTATAGACAAACAGTCATGTAGGACACTGTCAAAGGTTCTGCACAACTCCAGGTAAATGACACCTCTAGTTCCTCATTTACCCACCCATGCTGGTTCAGGCCACTAAATTTGGCAGGTATGATTTAGGCCCTTAGTGGCACCATGCTGGCAGTTACCAATCCCTTCCTCATTTTCCATGAGCCTTAGCAAAGCTTCCAGAGTGATATCAGCCTACCATTAATCTTCTCGCTCTGAGGAAAGGCTGTGTGAAAAGTGGTAGCTCTTCAGCTCTTTCATTATCTTTTTAGCCATGTGTCTTCAGAGGAGCTCCAGTGTTTTTCTGACCCAAACATGGCAGTGAGATAACCTGACATTTTATTAACACTGACAGAGGTACCTCGTCTCCACAGAGCCCACGGTTGCCTCTTCTTTCAGCGTTGTACATCACAGAGTCCTTGCATGAGCATCTCAAGGATAGGCAGCAGCCAGCTTTCAGCTGTGTCCTTTAAGGCTTTTCAATCTTTCATATCTCTCCCCCCAACCTTTGGAGGTGATGTATTATCCAATTCCTCACATTAAGAATTTACCATTCCTTGGGATGCCACGCTGGCATCCATCCCCTGTGATGTTTAAAAGGACAGCAGTATTTCCTAGCTTTAGTCACTGTGAGAGTAACCTACTTTCACACAATTTTAAATTGGAGTGAGCTTTAAAAATTGTTTGAACTCACCCCCTGACCTGAATATTCACATTCTTGTCACATTAATCCATTTTGATATAATGATTTCGTAGCAGATTTGGGCAAGACTCAGGCAAGTGTCTTTTCAACTTAAGTCTGGAGAATTCTTTCTTCATAAGACCTAAACACATTGAGTCACGCAGTGCAGGAGTTGGGCAATGCAGCTCTGTGTGTTTAAAACAAAAGATTTAGCATTGAAAAAGCACGGGACACAGTGGAAAAGATGAGCTTTGGAAACACTCTGTGCCACCCACTGAAGACAAGAAAAGGGAATTCAGGTCTCTATTATTGTGATAATAGTGTCTCTAGTGATAAAATCGAGATTATTTATCTACACTTTCAACCAAAAATCTTAAGAAGTAAAATGTGTCAGGGAGGTGCAGCAAAATAATGGAGTGCAAATAAAGGATAAATATAGTAACCTAATATTGGGGTTTTTTAATTTTTATTTTTTTAACCAATATCCTGCCATTTAATTATGCAGCATCAGTGTTCCTCATGGCCATACCAGTAATTTTGTTTTCTTTTGGGGTATTGTACTTTTTTTTGTGGCTTATTGTAGACTGCATTCTGCCATCCATGTCACTACTGTATAACTCACATTCTGCCCTCCCAGTTACAGCAGGAATATAAAGGAAGTGAGAGACTAATCAGAGTGAGCACAAAAGGAGACAGAATGTGTCCCTGAATGCTTAAACTCAGCAAGAGAAGGCCTGCTGCCTTTTCTATTTTGAATGCACAGTTGGTGCCCTGATATCAAACACTTTTCCTTTGGTAGTGAGGTCTGTGGTTGCCTGCACAGAAAGCATTATGATCCAAGCACTAATTCCTATTCCCTATTCTATTCCACTAAAAGTTGTCAGTGCTTGCATGCCACCCATTGAAGTGGTTTAATCCTGCTGCCTTTCTGACACCTGAATGAAACCAGGCTCCCTGCGTGGCTTGAGGGGCTGAGCAGATGTTTGCACCAGGCAGAAATGAAAACAGGAATATTCAGGTCAATGGCATTGCAGAGGCAGTAGTCAAGGGCCATGAGGGACAGGAGGTGTAGCAGCAAGTTAAAGTGAAAGGTCTATGGCAACCCTACCAAATCTATATAGAAAAATATAAATAAAGAGGTGAACAAGGGATATGTTACATATAACTCTACATTTACTTGCATGCAAAAGGAGACGCATACTTTCTCTTGGACATGGCCATAAAAGCACCAATGTACCACAAAAAGGTAACATCACCAGAGACCAGGAAAAGGGATTTATGCAATGGATCTCTCAGGCACATGCAGTGCTCTGAAATTTAGCAGGTTCAGACACAGTAAAGCCAGAAAAAGGCCAATAAATGAAGAAGTTAACGTAGAGATAAAACATTTGAGTATTTTTCCAAGCAAAAAAAAGATTGGAAACACTTTTCAAAAGATGGTATTCACGTCATGAACAATGGTATTGGCGTAGATTTTGAAAATATTTTCATTTAAAGGCCTAGCAATAAAGGAGGAGAATATTAGAGCCATTAGTTATGCACCACATCTTAATATCAGTGATAGAATTTCAGCTGTCATAAAGCCACAACATCAGAAAATGAAGGTCATGGCAACAAAAACAAATCTAGAGATCTAGGTAATTAAACAGGCTGTACCAAGACCTGCTTCACAAACAGCAGTGACCATTCAGTCTGAGGTCCCAGCTTTTAAGAATAATTCTCATAAACCAGTCAAACACAGAAAATGTAAAAGTGAAGAAAGGTGTAGTCCCATGTAGAAATTCAATTTTGCCAGTTCCAAATGTCTCCCACTTGCACTGCACTTTGGCAGGGGTAAAGGAGCAGTTGCAATATCAGTGTACTTTATACGTGTCTCCTGCTTTGTTGTCTTCTGTTGTTATGTGCCAAGGCCAACCCATCTTTCTTTGGGAGATAGCTGTGTTCCTGTGTACAGAAATGTCACTTTTATGCTTCATGTTAAAAATCATCATTTTCCAGACAGCTCAAAAGCCCTTCCTGAGGTTTCTGGGAAGAGAGGTTTTCTTTTCTTCATCCTGATCAGATATCTTCCTTCATCTTTCCATTAGCTCCTATGGGCCTTCACACAAATAGCTGAGTCAAAGTGAGGCCCTCATGCCTTCCTCAGGCCTTTTTCAACCTCAGAGCAATATGTCAGCCCCAGTCAGCATGACTGGAGTGATTTCCATGTCTGGAGTGATTTCCATGTCTGGATCCTCTCTTCTGTCCCCCCCATAACCCAAGCCCCTTGAGAAATTTTCTTTTTTGCTCTGCACGCTTGGCCTTCCTGTGGCATCGCTCTGACATGACAAATTCCTGGGGTACGTTCCAAAAAATTGCTTTCTCTTCAAATAATTTCTCAGAAAATACTTTAGGACTTGCTTTCTTTCCTTTCCATGGAAATGTAAAAATTTGTGTTTTCTCTACCCAGTTGGGCTGGCAGGGAATAACTCCTCTCTTTTCTGTCAGGCTCACCAAGAGCCAGAGGCCGCTTAGGGAAAAGACTCTTGCTGGCCTGAGAGGGAAGAATGGTAAGGGACAAAAAAAAAGTTGTGTTCTTAAGTGCTGGATAGAAGTTCTGCAGATTATTGTGGGCTAAAATCAGCTAAAGCCATTATCTCACCACTTTTCTTTGGGGTGTACTACCATGTCAATCATCCTTCTCTATTTTGTGTACTACATACATGTCCATCATCCTTCTCTATTTCAAAAGGATGGCAGTGAGAAATCAGGAAAACTGTGACATTCCCTGTATCCCTAAATCATGCTGTACAAGCTCTGTGCTGTCCTCAGTGAGGTCATGAATTACTATCTGCAGAATATATTGCTTTTCTCCTGTTTGTTGTGGATTGTTTGCACCACTTCCTCCTCTAATGCTTGCCTTCCATGAGATATTTAGATTTATTAAGAAACATTAGCAGAATTGTAGGTGCTCAAATAGTACCCAAACTCTTGATATAATTTGTTTATATAGCAATTAATGGCAGTATTCTGGCCATCACACTGTAAAAAAGTGGGCAGTCCAGTAGCAGATATACTCTTAAGATCTTGTAGGGCCTCTCTGATTTGAGCAGACTCTTGGTAAATTTTCATGAATGCCCTTGTATCTGGATGTTGAAAACTAACAAGAAAATTTTCTAGTTTTAATGAAATTTTAAACTCTGCTGCTAATTGTCACCTCAGCTTACAGAGATGATTCACTGCACTGTACACAGCAATCAGAAACATTAACTTTGCTAATATCAGTCTGACTCAAGACACATTAAAATATCCTTCCAGAAAGCTAAAAATGTATTAAATTTGATCTGTGCATGCTCCCAGATCTTTGAATATTTGTGGTATTACTCAGATATCTCTTTTGTGGGCCCAAAATGAGAGAAGCAAAAACTAAAATTGCCCTTGATATTGCAATTTTGGAAATATGGAGAGCTTGAAAACAAGAAAAAAAAGGTTCTCACTTGCATCTTCTGAAAATGACTTATGTTTCTAAGGATGTGAAGGTGGTGTTATACACCACTTTTGACCAGCCAGCACAGAGATTCAGTGAAATGTTCCCACTTGAGACAGGTGCTTACATAACTGAATAAAATTAACAGCTCTCCTGTTTATGTAGTCATAGGGAGGAAAAAAAAAAAATCTCATTAGGATATGGATCCTATCTCAGACTGCACCACCCTTCAGGAAGCTGCTTCCTTCTGGCTTTGTACAGGAAAATGGAAGTGCTGGCCTTGCTCAGAGTGCATGCAGAGCACCCCAAGGTGACACACTGAGGGACTTTGCTGCCTCGTGATCAAAGAAATGAAAGGACAAACTCACTCACAAATGCTGTAATGATGGTGTCATGAGGCAGTGCTGGTTTGCTTCTGAAGGGAAAGGAAACAAATGAAAATAGTTCTTAACTGGTGAATGTGAACTTAGCTGAACTTTTTAAAAGTAGAAAAAACATAAATGATGTTTCAGGCTTTTTTTTTCTTTTTTTTTTTCCTTTTTTTTTCTTAAATCCTTTTGAAAGGAAACCATGTACCAGTTATAATCCTTTAAGATAGCAAAATTCTTTAAAATAAATTGTCAGCAGAGATCAAAGAATGACTCAGGGATGTAGGAAAGGCTATGTCATATCCAATAAATAATGAGTATTTCTTTAGCATGTTGCCAAAGGCAGCCAGGATCTGGTCTTTTACAAAAAGCACTGGAAGCCTTGGTGTTCATGTTAGGCAAACAGGCTTGAAGAAATGAGGAGGGAGAAGCAAAACCAAGGTAGTTTTTAGCATCCTCTTTTGGTTATAGATTATTTTTCATAATCTGTTATTTGATCAGCTGCTGGGACTGCTCAGACACTGTAATATTTAATGTAACAGCAATATTACATTATTGCTATTGCATTATAATAGCAGATCTTACCATGGATGGAAGAAATGCCACAGGTGGGGAAGGAAGGAGGTGAGAGCAGTGGCAGCACAAAGATGACTCATCTAGAAACAAGGCAGGTAGTGGGGAAAACTGTTTGGCTGTACAGCTCAAATTAAAAACATCAAAATCTCAGGAGCAATCTCACCAGACCTCTCTCTTTTTTCTTTTTTTTTTTTTTTTTTTTTTTTTAGCTCAGGATTTTCTGTAGTTTTAGAGTTGTTTTTCCTCATCCTGTTGCTTTCAGGTGTCCCACCTTTAGCAGGCCAGTTGTTTTTCTGTATGTCCATCTGACAGTGCAGAGCTCTTGTAGTTGCCTTGTGCAACAATGACCAACCTGGTCTCTGCCTCTTCCAAAACAGAGACATGGTTTGAAGCACAAAATTTTCACACACCACCCCCACCCCATCCTCTCCCTTGCAAAAGGACCCATCAGGTGGCAGCTCTGGAAGAATCTGTGGGATGAAGGCAGACAGAATCACAGAACTAAGTTGGAAAAGACCTTTGAGACCACCAAGTCCATAGCATCCTCGCAAATTTTTCTCTCTTTCCCCATCACACATCAGTTTGTGTGTGCTGTATTTGCCAGGCACCCTGAGGAGACCCTTTGGTGGGCTACAGCATCACCACAGTGCTTTGTGTAGTACCAGGAGTTCATAGAAATCCCTGTTAGTGCTGTCCCAAAAAAGCAAAGCTGGATGTCACCACTGGATGCCCTTCTGGCTGCCAAGATAAAGCTGCTGGTGTTAAGCCCAGCTTAAGCAGGGTAATATGAGGGGTGTAAACCACAAGTCACTCAGTACAGCAAGATAAACATGATTTAAATGACTGAATGCCCTTCTAAATACAGCTGTGCACCAGAACCAAATCTAAAGCTTGGCCTTTAATATTTCTGTGTGCTCACCTGTCACAGGATTAGAGCTGATTTGGGATGGGGACCAGCAGAGTTTCTGTTCTGTGTTTCAGGGGTGCAGTGGGTCACTGCTGAGCAGAACAAGTCAGAAATTGTGATTTGTGGCAGGCTGTGCAGGGCTGGCAGTCTGCTGGGTGGGTGGGTGGGTGAAGAGCCTGGCAAATATAAATCGTGAGGTGGGAGTGAATGTTCCCATCTGATGATAGACACATCTAAATGGGGACTTTAATTAGCTAAAAATATTAATTCTTTTAGCACAATAAAAAAAAGAGTAAAGAGGAGGATTAATGGAACACAGTCCTATGAGTCAGTGGCAATATCCAGCTAGGTATAGAGGATTGGTTTTGGTTTGGTTATTTTTTCCTTGATGAGATATCAGAAAGCCTTTCCTCATCTGATTTCCTTGGAAAAAGCAAACCTCCCCAGGGTGGGAAAACAGATTTTATATATATATTGTTATAGTTAGAAAAAATAGAAAAATGAATGAAGACATCAATACAGTTTTCTTTGAATTAAATAGTTCCATTTCAGAATATATATTTTGCTTAGAGTCACATAATTTAGTGTTGATTTTCCAGGCAAGCAAGAGTATGTGATCCTGTTCTGTCTCAGTGTTGCTTCCACTTATTTCTGAAACAGCAACCCAGTTCAGCCAAGACTTAGATGGATTAGGGGATCTCAAAGATGAGAGTCCTATTTTGTGAAAACTCATTCAGGAGAAAAACTGGAGTCGTTGCTTCTGTGGAGGAAAATTCACAGCAGCAGGTCAAGAGTTGATTGGCCTGGTGGCCTCTTCTCAGAGTAAATCCAGGGCTTAGGAGAAGAGCTGAGGCTGACTTGGCAGGGAAGGAAAATAATAAGGCCCTGCTGACACAGGGAGTAGGGGTTCAGGTCATATGCAGAATTAGGAGGATGGTGGTAACAGAGGGATATTGAAACCTGTCTCCTGAAGGATCTGCTCATCATGGAGTTAGTTGTGTCTTCCCTTTCTTTTCAGCCCAGATGGTAAAGCCAGTTCCCACATGGAGATAAAATTATATTTCTGTTTCTTTTTTTAATTGTTGTTTTTTAAAATGGTGTTAGTCCTACTTTACCATGGATGCTGTGGTGGTGAATTGAGGTCTGCAGTCCAGAACAATTCCTTCAATTCCCTGTGGAGTTATTTCCATCTCCAGTGTTTGTGCACCACACTGTGGTAGTGTCATACAAACAATTCAACATTAAGCCCATGAAGGAGTCTCAACAGGACATGATTAATTTATAAGCATGAAGATTTTATTAAATTTATTTCCTATCCACCAAAGACAAGTTCCCTTTTAATATCCCCTCTTAATTCTCCATGTCAGTTTTCTGATACTGGACTGGACTTTTCTGATATTGGCTCTTTCTTAAGTGGACAGAGGAAATTTTTGGTGCATCTCATTCGTGTCTGGAGTGCCTGGGAGCAGGGACAGTGAAAATCCTGAAGGCAGGTGGGTTCAGGGGGGTGGCAGGTTCTGCTTTCTCTCACCTGCTCTGCTCCATGAGCTGCTCTCAGTCTCTGTAGCTGCTGCAGAGCCCTGGCCCAGGGTCGGACCTGCTCTGCCAGGGCCTTGCAGGGACAGCTGGATGAGATTCCCCTGCAGAGAGAAACAGGGAGAGGAGCTTTGGAAAGCAAACAGACCAAGCAAAGCCAGGGCTGGCTGCACCTGGGTACAAAAGAGGATGGCAGGGATTGCCCTGCCCTCTTGGACCCCTGGTCCATCGCCTCCCGTGCCCAGCCCCAAATCCCAGCCAACACCAGATGCTCCAAAGCGTGGAACAAGGCACAGTGCAGCAGGCAGCCATGCTGGCAGGAGGTGCCACTATTAATACTCACCTGTTTCATCTTTTTTTCTGCTTCTTCTCTTTTTCCGCTCCTTCTCTATTTCTACTCCTTCTCTCCAACTCAATAATTTAATTTTGGCACATTCTTTTCTCCCAACTTAGCCTCAAAAAAAAAGGAGTTTGATTCTCCCACTGTAATACCAGTTTCCCAGTCATCTTTGCTAAGCAGCTGAAGGATTCACTGTGTTCTCTTAATAGCAGTTTAATTCTGTAGGTATTGATAGCTGGGGGAATTTATCTGCACTTGGATCTGCTCTTTGGCTGTGTGTAGTAACTTCTCAGGCAGGTCATGTACTCCATTCCACTGCTATCTCCTGTTCCTCTGTATATTTTTCTGCATTTTTCATTATCATTTGTTAAATACATTCCAACCTGCAATTTATCTTAGTCAGCAGTTTTAGGACCTTTGTGGCTCTCTGAACACACAGGGAATTTAGAAATAAATCACTGCTCTTACTGGTTGTTTTTAATGCAAAAAATGTTTTAGAGAAAGTCAAGAGGAGCTTGGTCAATTTTGTCTGGACTCTCCTGTGCAATAAACCATTTTACATATGTTTTCCCAAGTGACAGGAGAATCCTGATTCAATTCAATTTTCTGTACTTGCTATTTTTAATTTTTAATATGTATGTTTTTCATTGAATTCAAGCTCTGTTGGTTAAATTTCATGTGTTGGAGGTAATGCAGGCACTAGTCAAAATTACTTTTCTGCTACTTATGCATTGATTTTTGTTGGCAGGTTTTACATAAAAAGAATCTTTCTGAAATATTTGGTAGGTTAGATAATGCAGAATAAGCTAAGAAAACAAGAAACTGCACACAGCACAGCTTTGTTAAGCAGGGTTTCTTAGATATTTAAAGACAGAACCTGTTTTTAATAAGACATTTCCTAAACTACATTGCTTTGCTGAGGTGGAAACTGCATTAATGTAAGAAAAACATGTCTCTTCTTTAAAACCTGTCAAAAAAGCAGGGTTCTTTGAAATGAGGAGAAGGATTTGCATAAAGATCTAGGTCTCCCTCCTGCACCACTGAAACAAGTGAAAGTCTCTGTGCATCCAAGTCTGACTTTGTGCTGGCGTGGGGTGCAAATCCTGCTCCCAGGGCAGTGAATCACCCTTGCTAGGCTCTCCTGCCTTCTCTAATTATTAGTGGGAGGTGTAAAGGGGCTCCTTTGGTGCCCAGTGTGAGCATCCCTGCCCTGTGCCCCTCTGGATCAGCACCGGGGCTGTGCCACACTCATGGCCCCGGCGTCCCTTGGCTGCTGTGTGGGGTGATGGAGCACCTCTGTCCTCACCACACCCTCTCCAGAGCCTTAAATGAGAATATTTAGGGCTGTTTGCCCATCAATTTGTCTGCTGCTCTCAGCAGGCTGAGTCCTCCTCAGTGCTGGGAGTCACCGAGCACTCAGGTAATGATGTGTAATAAATGATCACGGAGTAAAAAATTGTTGTGAGGGTTGTGCAAAATTGATTCAAATGGGAGGCAATTGTCACAACTCCTTTCAAAAACAAAAGCAGGGCTTTTAACAGACCTGTGGCTATAATGCTTCATTATCACAATCAAGTTTCTGTCAAGAACTAAGGAAGGCTGGGAGCTCATGGGGACCCCTCTTGATAAAGAAGTAACATTCACTTTTTGTCTGTGATGTTAGTCTACAGGTTTAACAAATTATAAATAATTGCTGAAATTAAAAATGACTGAATAATGCATTCAAGGGACAGTTTTCATATTAGCAAATAGGTCTGTTGTACATTCAGAGGAATTTTCTGCCGTGTTATTTAGCAGCAGGGATCAGAAATATTCATTTCCTCACAGTAAGATGCATCTAACAATTTCCTTAATTTGGAGACAATAAAGACTGGAATGTGGAGGGACTATTGCAGTGAAGTGACTCATGCTACACTTATTAGAGAACAATAAGATTACTTTACCTTCTGAAGCAAAACTAAATCTCCCAACTACTTATTTTTAAATAACTGAAGTCTATATATGAATAGGGATAATCGGATTCGAGAGATTTTTCTGTTACTGAACCAACAAAAAGCTGACACATCTATTTGCTGTGCCTGAACAAAAATGAAGGAAAAACCCAACAGTCTAGAGAAAATGACATAAGTTTATAAGTACAACTGATCTTTGCATGTTTGTGTTAATACTTTTGGGGTGTTTTTTGAAGTTCTCCAAGCATTGGTAAGATGAAGTTATTTCAGCTGAAGGAGTGGGCAAAACTTTGCAGCTTGTGCTTCCTTATCACTTCATCAAAAATACAGTCCTGATATGTACAGGCAATTTCTGAAAGAAGGTAGCTGTTATCCTGCCAATATGCCTACCCTGCCTGTTTTTTATGTGGCAAGGCTGCCACAAAAATGAATTTATGGTACACTACTACCTCTGTCTTCAGCTGGATGGACATCCTCTCCTCAAACATGTTCCCTCCTCAGGCAGACACAAGACTTTCAAATAGTCACCTTTCTGCCTGATAAATCTAAAAGTCATCATTATATTTTGCCAGAAAGTTCATTTGCTCAGGAATCTGTCAAGAGATGCTTTTTGGGTTTTATGGATTTATTGTGGATTTATTGGCATAAACCAAATTTCAAATCAAATTTTTCACGTGGACTTCCAAGATGAAAATTTTTTTAATCAAACTTCTCATGGCACAAACAGATTTTGGACAGAAATAGAGAGTCATTGAAATAGGAGATGCCAGCAAAAATAGGGTTGAAAATCAGTGTGGGACTGTCCTGTGCAGCCTTTGTGGTTTTCTTTGTTTTTCACTGAACTTGAAGTGTAGTAAGAGACTAGAAGGAAAGAAGAGGTGAAGTCTGGACAGAGGAGGAGCTTTATAGAGATGTGAGGTCAGAGTTTATGAACTGGACAGGTGAGAGGGAGAGCAGGGAAAAGGGCTGTGGCCTTGCTACAGCCACAGCAAGGAAGGAATGTGAACTTGTCCTGGAGGCAGGGAGAGAAGAGGAGCAGGGAAAGTGGGATGAGGATGAATTGTAGCCATTGCATGACAAAGAGCAGCCTTAGCAGTAGGAATAGTGATGAATAATCAGCTGTACAACCCAGAGCCACAGAGAGCTGCTGGGCAGAGGAGGCTGCACAGAGGGGAAGGAAGATGGAGAGATAATTACACAGAAGTAAATCACAAAGCAGTATGTCTGTTTAAAGAATTTAAGTAGGAATTCAGTAAAAATAAGATTTCCTTAAATACCTTTCCAGATATGGTTCAGATCAGATAGAATTACTTTAGATATTTGCTTTATTTTAAGGATGAAAGGGGAAGCTCCTTGCACCATCCTTGTGAGGGAGGAGTATTGTGACTTCCTAGTTTGTAGGAAGTACAAGGACTTTTAGAAGACAGTTTGCCTGTTGACATTCAAGATCTCAAGAGAATCTGAAATGTTTTTAGGCATCAATTTAGTAGCCAGTAGCATGCTGTTTGAATTCTCTCAAAGTCATCATTTTTTGCAGATGCAATAGTTGGACACCGAACAGGTTTTGAGTGTCCCCTGCAATAGTCACACCATAAAAATCAGCTCCTTACCAAAACAATCTCCTTTTTTCTCCTGAGATTTTTTTTTACTTCAAATTTATTAAAATAGAAGCTAAGGAAATATTATCAATTTTGCCCAGGGACTTCAGGGGATAATACTCCCACTAGAGATTATTGGTACATACCCCAAACCCCATCCTACCAAAAATGAAATGGATGCCAGGTAAAAAGTAAATTCAGCATGATCTCACAAAAATTATCTGAACTGGTAGATTCTGACTACCACAACTGGGTTTATTAGACTTGGGGATGCTTTGAAATCACAGGGGAATTGTTCACTGCTTTTAAAAACCATATCAGCAAAAGATCTTTATAGAGCAACAATAAAAATCTATGAGTTGCAGGAACTTTGGGATAACCTCACTTAAGATTCCTTTTTACTTGTCTAGCTGTGCTGATCACTGTGATCCTAAATGCAGAAGATTTTAGGAAAAGCAATTTTCTTATCCAATTTCTCAGGGAAAAAAAAAAAAAAAGCACAAGAAAAATACTAACATCCAAAAACTAAAAATGCAGGGAGCTCATGGCTCTGTTTGCATCCAGCTGTGAGCCATTACTCACATGAGCAGTCTCACTGATTGCAGAGGGTCTATTTGTGGATGCTGGAGCTCACACCTGGGAGCAGAGGCAGCAAAGGCACAGGAATCAGGCACCAGTTTGGGGAGGCAGGCTGGAGCAGGAGAAGGCTGTTCTGACTGTACTGGAGGATGAGGGGGATGTGCTCCTACAGTCTCAGGCTCTGGTGACACCAATTTCTATAAGGTTTGAGGGCAGATTGTGCTTTACTACCCTGGAACCTCTGCTCTGCACCTCCTCACTGGCCCAGAGGAGCAGTAGGCAAGGGATTGTGAGAGGGTTTTTTGGGTTTTGAGTAAGAACAGCCTAACAGAAGTTGAAGGTGATATTCCCAAGCTGGTCTTTCTTGTCCCCTCAATTATCTGGTTCTTCTACTAACAACCCTCTGTCCCTTTCTTACTCTACTCACTCTTCTCCACACAGAATGAACTCTCCCACCTTTCCATGCCTCTCCTTTATCCAGCTCTCTCTCACTCACCTGCAGTCCTTCCTGCCACATTTGAGAAGCTCGCATTTTATTGCATTCCTGTTACCACATAGATATAATTTTTAGCTCCTTTTGCCCTTGCTGGCCCTCCAAGCACTGCCCTTCAGCACCACACACACCCCTGTGAGCAGGTGACTCCTTCACATCCAGCCTGGCGCTCCTGCTGCTGAATTGAATTTGCTTGAAGGGTCTTTGGAAGGACAAAGCTGAATTTGTAGCTGAGAAGCCTTGAGCTTTCCCATCTGTGAAAGAGGCTGAGGGAGGAATCAGATTTGAAATCCAGCTTTTAGTGATTCATATGTGAAATAAGTTTTTAAGTGGGGTATGGAATAAAGCTCAGAGATCTCAGCTAATAGCTCAAAGCCAAAAGAATAGGGCATGATGTGTTAAATCCCCTTGCTAAAATCTACTCGCTTATTCTAATTACAGAGATGTCTCTTCAGGACACTGACATGCAGTATAGAACCTACTCCTCAATTTTTTTTTATCATGGGAGAAATTTTTAGTGAAGAAGAAATGTGACAGATGAAAGGGAATAAAAATTCCCTTTACCCTTGTTATATTTCTTCCCTTGGATTTAAAGCTTTTGGTGGGTCTGCTTTTGCTAAATATGCAGAGTATAGTGGGCAGCTACTATAAATGCCTGCTGCCACATGTCTGTGGAAAACTGGAAGGACAACTGGCCTAAGGTTATTCTCTTTGACTTTCCTTTTTTTCACACTGCAACCCCTAATATTTCTTACAACAGCATCTTTAGCCTGATTTAAAATATAACTGAAAAGATCAAAAAGGTGTGTACAGCCAAATATGGCTGGAAGTTTTGGCTGGCTTCAAATTGTCTCTGGGAAACCAGTATGCTGTTCTAGGAAAATATCTTCATTCAATACAATAATTACAAAAATACTTAAGTCTATGATAAAATAAATACTTTTATGGATCAGAGACTAATATCATGATAAGCACCTAATCACCTAACTCCTATTGATTTTTTTTTCTTTAAATGCTCAAAGTATATCTGCAGGGAATATGGATGTTTTAAGGTAGATGCCACTTTATGTAAATTGTGTGATTTTAAAAATTTTTCTATATAATCTGAATTGTTCTTGTTTGTTCCTGGAATTTATTTCTCCATCTACAAAAGGTAGAGATGATCCATAATTTGGTTCTCTTGCTTAATGGCTTTTTTTGGCATTCAAGTCACTTGAGCTCCGTGCTCTGTCCCAGCTGTAGAAATTTTCTGTTCTTTCAGGTGAATGAATAGTCACCAGGATTTGTGCATCTCTGTATTCATATTTGTTTTTGTAAGAGCAAGGTGCGTGTAGAGCCCTTCAGAAAGCATTGAATGGCTCATTGAAGGTCTAGATTATTACAAGCTTGCCTCACAGAACCTAATCCTGATGAGGATTTAGCTCTAATCAGCTGTGTTTTGAACAAAGAAATGTTTTTTCATTCTCTTGCCTTAGTGGCCAAATCCACTGTGTGTCAAAGCAAATCTGCATGAAGCCTTCTTACACAAAAGATGGCAGATCATGGCAGACAAACTATTCCTTTTTTATTTTTTCTTACTATCAGGCTAAAAAGTAACATCCTCTCAGGCTTCCTCTGTCCCTCCCTCTTTCAGACCTAGTTATTTATTCAATACAAACTGAACTATTTCTGGTACTGACAGTGAGCTCCTCTGATCACTCCTGAATAGCTGTCACTCACTGCTAGAACACCTTCCTTGAAGCTAGAGAATACAAGTTCAAACAATCGTAAATGGCATTCCCCCTACTTCTGTTTATAAACTTGAAAATGTCTGCAGACCCAACCAGGCTGTGCATCTGCTGAGCCCAGCAATCCCAGAATGTGTCAGATTTCATCTGTGTGGCATCCAGCATGTCTAAGGCATGCTGAACTCAGAGCACATTTGCTCTGAGTTGATCCTGAATCTACAGTGGCATTTGTCTGGCACTTTGGGGCATCCAGACTTATTGCTCAGACGTTCCAAATCCGTAGGTTATGCTGGATGGAAAATAATTTCTCTGAAAAAAAAAATTTGCATCGTTTGACTCAAAAGCAAAATTATTCTCAACGTGCCCAAAACCTCACTTTGCATATGCAAGGAGTTAAATATGTGTAAGACTCTGACAGATGATCTGGTGGACTTTGGCAGAGAAATGCAATCATTAAATTGAGAGCAGCCATTACCACAGCCTCAACCTTGTGACAAACAGCAGATCTGGACACCTGTAATTCCAAGATGAGGGAAAGAGTCTTAATCCCAGAGAGATACTTCTCTGCAGCTCATTATAATGCACTGTATGTCTTGGAAAAGCATAAATGTGTATTTTTTCCAACATCCTGCATATACTCCTCACTCTGGGCAGGGGATTGCAGTACACAGAAAAGAGTCTAAAGTTTGGGAAATTCAGCCTAAGGCTGGAATTTATGGTCCTACAGGTGGCTGAGTTGATCTTGTGCCTTTCATCCAAAAGGAAGTGAGTTCACTTTTTCCTCCTTCATACAGAACTTGGATACCTCTGAGTTGCTTTTGGAAGTAGTGTTAGACCTTTCATCTTTTGGTGGAAGAGGACTTTGAGAGAAGCTCACAAAATGTCTTGTACTGAGGCTCACAGTCTATGAACAGCAAGCAAAAATGACTTTTCTTAATGGATTCCCACACTAAAATGAGCAGCTCTGTTTTTCCAGAAATGGAGATAAGTATTGCAGAAAAAACTGACTGGACTATTATCTGAGATACATAAAATATTTCAGACCGTGTTTTAGGATTTATCTTTAAATTTTATATTATGTGTTGATCACAGCTGATGGCAAATGCATGTGTTGGCTGAACTGGGTACCCTCAGAAAAGCTCAATATTTTTACACAATTATTACATGTAGTTTTGCACATCATGCAAATATGAGTAATCTTATATGTGCCTTCACAGACCAGATGAGGCTTTTCACATCTAAAAAGGGTTGTGCTCAAGTCAGATGTAAATAAGACTCTCTATTGTTTTAGATTCCCTGGTCTTACTAAGAATAATGAATATGGTATTGGATATCATGCATTAAAATTTGTTATTTAAAATATCATACATGATATACCCAGTGAAACTTATCGTGATGAGGGAAAATAATTACCAAGAGATGATAAAAACTGTAAGTCACACATGAATTACCTGGAGAATGAAACTTCTTTCTATTGTATATAACTTTTATAAAGATAGTGGTCCCACTGAAGATTTCATATTGCTAGCTCTAAAATACAACTGCTCGCACGAGCTTATGATAATGTAAAAATGTTGGAAGGGGAGTTAATTCACTCCCTTATAATGGTGAAGTTATTGAGCTATGATAATAATTTCTCTGGATTATATATTTATTGGGGGAAAAAATGTGCTCTGGATGGTTGCTTATTGGGCTGAGAGGGATCTGGGTTTATTCATTCTGGGTTTATTCATTCTGGCTGTTCTCCCAGAAATAGATAGTCGACCTAGAAGACATTCAAATCCAAGGTTTTTTTGGAGAGAAGCCCATTTCAAGCTGCAGACCTTGCTGTTGTCCTGGAGCTTGGTGAGAGGGGAGCCTTGAGCACTTGCCCAAAGTTTTCCATTCCTTGCCATGGGTGTAGGCTGTGCCCTGACAGTGCATGGGGGGCAGAGGATTTCAGCCTGCCCAAGCCTGCTCTGCAGAAAATATTTGCTCATGGCCTCACAGCAACTACTTCTGCAGTTCTCTGTCACTTTTCTTCCTTTTTGATCATTCATTCCATTTCATTGGTATTTATGTGACAGAGAGTACAAGAGCACTCGTCAAATGCCCACAGCAGATTCGATCTCGTCGGAGTCTTCAAGGCACCACTCTCACACAGGCAAGTTAATAATGGCATTAATAACCTCAGAGAACTCGTGACAGGGCCCTGAAAATTTGTAACCAAAATATCTAACCCAAGGTACCTTCTTGATTGTGCTTCAGTTTACCACAGTAACGTGAAAGCGCTGTGTCTCAAATGCCCTTCAGTTTGAGGGCTCTCCTCATGTAAAATACAGTAAAGCCATCACCATTCTGTACAGCTCAAAAGCTCCTTTTTCTCTCAATTTTCTTGCTGAAATTACCTCTGAGACAACACTTTACCCCTCACTCCTATTAAATGATTATACAGCAAGAGCTGTTTCTTAAGTGGGATGGAGTTCGTGGATTTGCAACGCTATTTTTCTCAGTTTTCTTTTTTTAGTAAATATTTTGAGTCCCTCAATTTGGTTCCTTGTTAGATATTATGCTACACATGTGGGCTCTGGCAAGTAGAGGGCTGTGGGAGCAACTCTCATCTGAAACAGCCTCTGGTAAACACAGAAATGAGTGTATACCAATTTCAGAACCTCTCTATCTGGAATTACCAAAACAAACAGCTTTGAAATTGGAAATGTGTTTACCCTGGCCCTTCAGTCTGGCAGAGCAGTGTGGGCCCCATGGAATGGAAATGATGTATTTGAAACATCCCAAACACTATAAAGGTTTGGAGACCAAATATGGAGGGGGCTGAGAGCATTCTGGATTGAAACACATTAGGGAGGGAGCAAAGAGCTGGCTGGATCCACAAGATAATGTGAGACCCTTCTGCTGTGCAGGGTTAGCCTGCACAAAGCTCTTCATTTTTCAATGCAAACAATCACTGTTACTTCAACAGTCTGGAATTCCTTGAATTCTATAGTAACACTAATTATTTTTTAGAGGCATTGCAAATGTAATGGGAGCTACAGTATGATTTTGTCTGTACTCTCTGTTTGTATTGTTTGCAATGAAATAAGTGACAGGGTTTGTTTTTAACTCTGCCGTTATCAATCTTGGAACTTTTTGGCAAAACCTAATCTGCCATGCTTTATAATTAAAATTATTAAAATGTGAGTTAGAATTGCCAAGTTTGCAAATTAAGTGTCCACAGTGAAAAAAAATTATGATCAATGACTTTAATGACTAAATAGTTTGATTAGATCCTCTGAAAATATTATGGAAAATGCTAATAATCTGACAAAGGTTAAATTAAGAATTTTTGTGCATGGTTAAATCACATGGACTTGGCATAAATTTTAAATGTTTTGTGGTTGTCAGGGCTGACAACTATTTTACACCCATAATGAGCCAGAGCTGACTGAAAATAGTTTATCTTGATATTATCTATGGACTAAGGGCTTAAACATATTGTAGCTAAATGCAGTGTGTTTATGGGGATCCTAAGAAGCAGGTAATTAGTGCATTGCAATTTTATTTCCAACATCGACAAGCAATACGAGTCTGTGAGCCAACTTCACAGATGGCATAGTCAACTTTAACTCCATTGATTTCATTGTGATGTCCTTATTTAATCCCCTGATTATTTCAGAATCAAACAATATTTCGGAATCAAGTCTATAATTTCATCCTTTTCCTTGATGATCCTGAACCATTCTAGCCAGTGCTGTCCCACTGATTTGCAGTCATAGTCTGGATTGCATTCAAGTTGCAGCTGGGAGCTGGTCCCATTTCTCTGCAGGTGCATTTAGGCACAGCAGAAAATTACAGTCCTCCCCAAAGTTGTGTGTGTTTTATCAGGGTAAGTCACAAAATGGAGAAGCTCAGTGTGGCAAAGCAGATGTAGCTGAAGACTCAGCATTCTTGTGTTTGCCTTTGGTCTGGTTCCAGGCTGATCCCGTGGACTGAACACTGTGGCTGAAGCATGTAAGGAGAGCTCACAGTCCTTTGGTTAATTTGATCCAGAATGCAGAAATGTGCACGCTGAGTCTGCTTTGGTATGCAGACCAAGGCACAGTGAACAGCAAATGCCAAGATTTAATTGCTGGCCTGAACCAAAATGCTATTGTAAGACATTCTGTAAAATATATTCCAAATCACTCTGAGCCTGGAGAGCAGTTTGGACAATTTCACCTTTCAGCAGTCTGGTTTCAAGTCAGAATCTACAGTCTAACTTCTATGTATGAGAGGTAACCCATGACACAGTTCTGGAATTCCTTCCAAAATGCTGCAATTATCTACCCTCTTTTTTGTTTTACAATGTCCAGCCATGCCTCCCTTTAGGGAAGGAAAGATGTACTGATCTGAGGTTTTTCTCTTCTTTAATGCTGTCAAAAAAAAAAAAAGACTAAGGTGTGAACATAATTTACTCCAAAAAATACAGTGAAGGAAAGAAAGGCAATGAATCTTCCAAAGACATGGTAATGCTATGGAAGAAATATTAGATATAAGAAAAAGTAAGAACTATTCAGTGTTTCTTCACCTAAGATTTTACAGTGTAGAGAAATCAATGGAGTACAGGATTTTTGTGTTTGTGGTGATATCCAAGCTTCAATGACTGTGTAAGTCTGCTGAGATGAGTTTGTAAGAAAAGCTTAGGCAGTTCTTGTCTTTGAATTAATTGCAGTGCTAATGAGCGAGCCTACAAAAATCTCATACAAACACTTTAGCCTGATACAGCTGAAATCTCTGCAAGGCTTTACTTTGTTGCGGCCAATGAGCACTTCAATAAAATATTGCCTCATTCTTCTTCATTGAAGCAGTTATGAGAGCTTTGGTGACTTAAGGAGCACCAGCCTGGCTGAGGCAGTGAAGAGCTGAATTTTTATAATGGGCAAATGGTGCCGAGTCCTTGACTCGGGCTTTTAGGTGGATAATATCTGAAAATCTTTCTCTGGCAGCTCCAATATTTATCCTTGCATGTTCTAGCATGACAGCACAAGAGTGAAGGTAGGTACCCCATTTGAACAAGTCTACCATTTCCAATAGCTGTCAGATCTCTGGGATATTTTTTCAACTCTTTCAAAAAACTCTGGGCAGTTCTGGTAGAAGAAAGCGAGGAAAGCCAGTTCTTCAATTTAAATAAAGTTTCCATGCATGCAGCAAGCAGAACCACTCAGCTCTATGGTAAAATAGATTTACAAATCTCATAACATGTAAGGGAAAATTATTTATATGCACTTGCTTGCAAAGTAATTTGAGTTGATATATCATTTGGCAGCTCATGACATTCTTTTCACCATTATGTGAAAGTAAAGTCCCATCAATTTTTATCTGCTTTTTCAATGTACATCATTCATGTCATCTTCATCATATATTGCATTTTATGTTCTTATGCATGATACATACAGGTTTGTCTTTGTGTGTATGCATCCTATGCATTATATTTCTGCATCCACATACATGTGTGTGTGTAGAAGTATCTATACAGAGAGAATCTCTGTGTGTATCTGTGTGTACAGAAGGAATGAACCTCAAATTAATGTTTCATGGTGTGGTTGTTGTTCTTTCTGGCACAAGGGATGATCACATAACACATTTGCCAAGATGCTGTGGAATAATTTCTTTGTGAGTTCTTTGAAAGGCTTGCCTGTATTTAACCTCTTTGTGAGTGTGTTATTACAAACCAAACAGGCTGAAAAATGTTGTAAATAAGACATGGCTTTTGCATACTTTTACATATTTTACTCCTTGCTGTGACATCATCCTTTTTTCTTTTTTATTTTGGTGATGTTTTGATCTTTCTGTTCATGATTACAATATAGCCACTTCTAACAAAATTTGAAGTAACTTTTGGACTTAGGAAGGTGAGACCCTGCCTGCATTCTCCAAGGGCTTTTTGCCTTTTATAATTTTCTGTGGCATCATCAGTCACAGATGAGGTGAACCTTGCACTCTGCAGTGCCAGACCTGTTCAGGATTTCTGCTCCTGTTTGACTACATGCAGAACTTTCCAGCAGTGGGTGTCTTCACGACTGCAGACTGGTAATTTTTAGTTTCATTTCTCTACTTGAATTCTATTCTTTTACAGATTTGTTTTCTGGAGGTGCCACACTGGTTTCTAATTCTCTCTTTGAGACGTGAGCTCTGTCACAGCTGAGCACGTACAGCATCCCTTGTGGTGTGTGAGACATAGAATGGTCACTCCTGCTTTAAACTCAGAGAGCTCAAATAAATCCTCTGTCTCTTTGTGCCTTTCTCTAGTTTCTCTGCAGAGAAACAGCGTTGAGAGGAAGGAAAACTTCAGACCATGACTGCAAACTACCATAAAACCTGTAATAAAGCAAAATGAACTTAAATACTTCAGGCTCGCATTTTACCAAGCTGCAGGAGTCCTCATCCATTATCTTTATAATTCTACCTGCTAATGAGTTCTGTGACTTGCTTCTGGACCAAAATGCAGCTTATCAACATTAATGAACCTTTATCACTTTTCCCTTAAAAAGTTTTTGATCTGAGCCTTTGGGCTGCAGGAGTGTTGCTGAGACAGATGCTTTACAAAGAGCTGTTAGTCTTGTGCAGCCAAAGGTTTGACAACCTAAGGGGTTACTGAGACCATTTTCCAGTGTCATTTCACATTCCTTAGGCATCTCCTTCAGGGAAAAGGAAAGATATGATACCCAGCCTAGTTTTCTCTCTAACCTGAGAGACATTATGGAAAAAATATTTATTTTATTACAGGTCAAAACAGGACATTTCATCTAAATGTTTTCTAAAAATTATTTTTACACTATTGCATCTCAAGTCCTGCAAATATATCAGTATATAAACATGAATGGTATTTGACATAAAAATGCCTGCATTTGTGTTTCTTAGACAAGCTACCTAATCAGTTTAAGGAGTTATTTATTCAAACACTTATTCAGAAGCTGAAAAAATTTCAGGCTTGGAGATGCATTATTTTATGGATTGAATTTAAAACTGCAGCTGACTTCATGCTGAGGTATAGGTCCTGATTTATAGAATGAGAGGCAGACTATACTTTTTCCTGACATTTTTGATTGGATTAACGCTGAGTACAAATACAACTGTTCTGTATCTCTGAACACAGGCATTTTTCAGAAGGACAAAAATGCATGCTGTTTAAATATTAGGCATCCATGTCAAATGTTCCTTTTGTACATATTCTCCCAGTATATTGGCATTATCCTGGTTTAACTTAGTGCATTTCTGCTCGAGGAATCTGAAACCCATTATTTGCCGGCTTCGGATTTTTAGCATTGATAGTTTTGTCACGTCATTCATTACACCCTTCTGCTTCTCCTTGGAAGGCATTACTCCACTGGAAAGGAGCAATAGGATTTCATGGCAGCAGCATGTTAGCCAAGACAATCGATTACAGCTGTAATTTCTCACAGATGTTTTAACCCGGTGGGTTTAAATTGATATCCAAGTAAGTTTTAAGAGACTTCACGGAATGGAGGTGCATCCCCACTCTACACAGGCTTGTCTTCCTGACAGCACAACTTATTATCTGTAAGGAAGCACCATATGGCTTCAGCTCAGATGAGACAGCACCACTGTGTACTAGATGAATTTCTCTCTGAAGCTGAGCAGCAAAACTATAATGCTCCATGCTAAAGTGCATATGTGAGGAAAGCAAGAGTGTTATAAACACAGGTGACAGCCTGGCAGGCTTTTCTGGAAGTATCACCTGTCCTCTCAAGATGATGCATGATGAATAGATATTGGCTGTGCAGTTCTGCATCCTTACTTAGTGCTTGGTGGTGTTTATGCTACTTATGTGTTGGCTTCTTTGGTAATACCGCTAATAATGTCAGTTTTGACCTCTAAAGACTTCTGCTGTAAATTATATTCCTTTATTTTAGCTGGTTGACTTTAAATTTGTGGGAAATGCTTGTATTATAGAGAAAGTTTCTTAAAAGTTGTGTTTCCCACTGGGCTGTCACAACAGTTGACATATGGCCTTGTGTTATGTGTGAAAGTTAGCACTGCACAAAACCCACTCCAACTCACATGAAATCTATTAACAACTGGCTTAAATAAGAAATCTCACAAAGAAATTCAAGTACAGGCATTTTTCCTGGGGTCACGGAGGGATTTGGGTTTTGCTAATGTTATTCAGTAAGTTGCTCGTGCCTTGGCTTTTGTAAACTGATGCCATGTCACTTTCCACCAAAATATCCCGATGTTTGATATTTTGCTGAAATATCTGTGGAAAATTTTGTCAAAGTGGGCTATGGTATAAAGCTTCCACAGGGGAAGTAAAGTTTAAGAGAAGGAGGAAAATGGGTTTCTTATATGAGACAACTTTTCTTTTTAAAAGGCAAATAGCAAGGTCACTAAAGGTAAGTTTAACACTTTGAGCCTAGCTGGTGACACTTTTGCAATGGGATGAGTTTCCAGGTGAGACATCCCTGCCTTTGCAAAAATAAGATTTTCTTGAGGTACTATTGAAAATATGCTATTTCTTTAACTCACCTGTTGGCTGCTGGTTGATTGATTTTGACTACTGATGTCTTTTTTTCCCCTCATTTTTGTTGTACACTAGAAATGTTTGCTTTGCTGTTGTTATTGTTGTTTTTACTCCTATATCAACTGTGATTTCTCAAGTGCTAGGGCAACATTTTCCAGTAGACTGAACTTAAAATTTTACAACAGGAGGTGAAAGCTGATCCAGCACTCAGGCTGTCATGTACCCAGTCCCAACACAACACTCTGTCAAACAACTCCAATTTATGCAACCTTTGTGAGGTATGATGGAAAAATAGCACCCTGACGCATCTGTTACCATCACTCTCCCTCATCACTGGCATCACCTGTGAAAACATAGTCCAGGACTTTAGTGCTCCCACCTTCTGCACAGAACTGATGCTAATTCCATTTGTGGAGCAGGGAGACATGAAGAAAAAAAAAATCCTGAAATCAGTGAATGTTTTCCCATTCTTTGCTGGAGTGTTTCTTGAGAAAATGGTGTCATTATCTAGAATGTTAAAGCAGAAGTATAACTTAAAGTTATACTGAAAATTAAGGTACTGAAGACCTGACCTTGAACAGGTCTGAAAGAATTGTCCTACAGGTCTGGCCAAGTCCATCTGCTCTCTGCTGAACATCCTAATACGGTCCAGAATCTTTTAAACTTTCTTGTTCCCCTGCAGCCACTGGGGCAAAAGACCTCAGTGCTCTTCTGAACAGCTCGATCATAAGAAGACTTAAGAAATATGGAAAGGAAAACAGATCTGGTGACATAGAGAAAAGTGTTTTATGCCCTTAGTAAGTGCTGGCTATTCACCTCAAATGCTGTATAGTTTTCATGCTACTTGTTAAAAAACAGCTGTAGAAAATCCTAAACTCATTGGGAAATAAACAAAAGTCACACAAAGTAGAATTACAAGATAAAATTTGATAAAAATTTGTACATTTTTTTTTGTATCATAGTGATAAACTATGGTTTTCATAGTGATAAACCTTGGTTTTCGTTGCCCAGGATGAATAAACAGAGAGATATTGATGTAAAAGCAAGTACAAAAAGATACAGGCGGTTCTCCATTTAGATGGCATATTGTTGTTTTCTGCTTATAGCAGCATAAATTCCTATGAAGACTCTCTGACTTTATGCTTTAACAGAGGAAAAAAATTTATGCCTTTATTTAAAATACTTGATATACAGAAAAAAACCCCCAGATCATTGATTTGGTCCATGACATGATTATGTTTTACTCTAGGCATTATTGTGCTAATAATTCTAAAATCTTTGAATTGCCTCGTTCAGGTTAGATGGGTTTTGTTTTAATTGCATAAAATAATCTTAATAAGAATGTCTTAATCATCTTTTAATGTCAAAAATGAAGTACAAATAATAATGACTTCATGTATAGCAATGAAGCTTTGGGATATCAGGATGTATATTTCCCTTTACTTCTACTTTGTTAGGAGTTGGTCAGCGCTAACATACATTAAATTTGAAATTGTGTTCTCATTCCTGAAAAAAAATCAACTTTTTTTTTTTTTTTTTTTCATAAAGAAACAGCACTAATTCAACAGCACTGACTGCCTCAGTGGGTACAAGAAAAGAGCAGAACCCTCTCTCACAATAAGTCCCACACAAACAGTAAGGAGCCAGAACTCTTCCTGTAGGTAAGTATTTTATGGCCATTCTTTGTGAAGTGTTTCATGCTCCAAGATAATATATCAAGCAAGCACAGTGACTAATAGCTGCACTTTTTGAATATTTTTGGATTTATTTTGACTCACTTTGAAAGGTGTTAAAAAGGTGCTCAATTTTAATGTTTTGGGTTGGAATTTGCTCATTTGGATGCTTGGAGTTTGCTCATTTGGCTTCTCTTTTTCTAAGAATTTTCTTTTTCTTACGCAGCTTCTTTCAGTTGATTTCCAAAAACGATAAACATTTATGTTGGGTATCTAAAGTGATGATAACGTTTTCAATATTAATGCATTGATTGCCGTGACAATTGTAGAAATTGATCATGAGGTCTGTAAATTGAGAGATTGTAGTAGTGGTACTCATTTCCTCTGGCTTTTAGACTCGTGAAGATGAATAAATTTCTCTACTGAGTTACAAATAATTCTGGAGAATTAACAATCTCAACAAGGAACAGTGATAAGGTAGGCAGAGTTCCCCTGGTCTTCCAAGCTGACAGAATTGTTTGCCTGATATTTGTTTATCCATACACTCATGACTGAAAGAAATATCTTTTAAATTAGGCAGTTTTCTTGAGTACTGAAAGCACATAGAGGTTGTCTCATGCATTTACAAGTAACATGTCTGATGGTTATTACAAAAACACTCTGTAATCAGCCCTATAAGCCAAATATTGCCCAAGTATTTTGATTAATTTGCAGCAATCCTTGTGAGCAAAGTGGAATCATTTAAAGAGAGTTTAGATGGGCTGACCAAATATCAGTATAAAATAAATAATTGCGCAGATTTCTTTAATCTGTTTCCCCTTCCTGCTGTGCCTGTCCTTCCAGTTCCTTGAGGTCCATTCCTTCATTTCTTTTTAAAGCTTACATTTATTAATGGCTTTCTCCACCAGTCTCTTTTCTCCTTTGCACCTCTCAGGTTTCCTCCAAGGACAGCCTTTGTATGTTTAACCATCATTTTCTCAGGGCACACACTCTCAACATATACAATGAGAAACAGAAAAGCAGAATTTACTGTCACTGTCTCTGCAGATTTTATGAGTTCCATTTATGTTTTAAAACCTCTCAGATTCATCTCCACTCAGGTCTGCTTCCATTTAGGATCCCTGGTAAGGCAGAAGGATGTGATTATTCAAGGAACTGCAATCCAGGTTAAACTGGAGATAAACACAAAACATTTCTGTTGAGGGCCAAGAAAGTACAGAGTAGAGAAACCCAAAGCAGGGAGTCAGGCTGAGGAGGCAAACACCAAGAACCAAACAAAACCCCATAAATGGTCTGATTGAGAGGTTTGAGAGTTCCCTACATTTCCAGATAGTTCACTAACACACCCATATTCCATCTGGAATGGGAGCTTGTTCTCACCAGCATCTTTAACTGTTTTCACACCAACCTTTTCATGAGGAAAATACTTTCTGTGCTTCCTCATCCATGATGCAGTAAAAGGCAGCTGGTAAATAGAGCTTGACACATAGTCCAAAATAGTTTCCAATGAAACGTTTTTAAACTACAAAGGGTTAATATATCTCATTTCTACACCCTTGTCCCAAACAGTACCACTATCTGTCTTTCTCTTTTATATATTCCTTATTTTTGTTCCTCTGTCTTATTTAGGTTTCCAGTGCTGTTCAAGGTGGGAAACACTCCTAACTGGGAAGCTGATGTGAACAGACATTTCACATGACTATACAGGAGGAAAGAGCTGTAGTGGGTAGGAAAAAAAAAGTGTAATATAATGCTAAAAAATATCTTTTGTTCAGGATGTCCACACAGTTTAAAACACAATGAAATCAGTTTCGTATGGCAATTTTATAGAAAAATCACCTATTACTACCATTATCTTTTACAGTGTTTTTCAGATTTTTTTTTTACTCTTGTGAGGGGGGATTGCAATCTTCTTCTGATCATAGAAAAGTATTTCCATTCTGCTCTTGTTCACTTGAAATACATTTCTCTGCTCAGGCCTTTAACTAGCTCAGTAAAACATTTCAGATCTGAACTCTATCACTCCATTGACTGAACTTTGCAATTTAAAACTAATGTGCTGTTGCACTGTCTACAGGCACTCCTAATGGACAACTTTAACATTGTTTAGATGCCAGGTAATTTGTTACACCCTGAATTTCCTCTTCTACTTAATGGCTGAAAGTTAAATGTTTGCCATCAGAGCCAGTGGTCTGTTGAACATTGATCCATGTGAGAACAGTGAACCTGTGTCTCTGCAAATTTGTGAGTCATCCAAGAGGCAAAGCAAAGCTGACCTCGTAATGTCAAATCCCATTTAGAGCTGGTGAATAGGTTGGAGAGAAGGTACTTGATATCTTTTGAGCAGTATTAAAAATACAGTGCTGTGCAGAAGGATGAAAGCCTCAGTAAATTAATGTAGGGAGTCTGGCCTTTCCAAATAATTTGTAGTTGAGTTTTGTCTTTTAGAAGGAATGGGATGCAGTTAATAAGTGTTGGGACTTCAGTAAACAGTTTCTGAGCATACAGGTTACCAGATTAGTGTTGGAAGCTGCAGCTTTGCCCTTCTGTATGCACCATTTTATTTTAAATTGTCTTTCCTTAAACCTCATTAGTAATTACTTTCTAACTTCAATTAAAAGTGGTAACTCACATCACTTAGCTAAAGCATCCCTTTGGAGTTGAAATAGATATCTTACTGCATTTTACTGAAATATGAAGTTTTCATTTAGTCTATATTTTACTTAAATTCTTCATATTCACTGGTTGCTGGCCACAGCAGCACCTCAGGCACAGACTTATGAGCTGAGTGGGGCTGATGCCCCGCTCTAGGCTAATGTTTCCATTTCCCTGCCAGGCATCTGTGTTGTCCTCACTCAATAAATTCACTCTCCTGGATGTCAGCTATGAAATTTTGGGGGCTTCAAGACTTGCACCTTTAAGATCTGATTCAGCCAGCTTGCAATTTGCTGCATAATTTACTGGATAGCTATCCACTTTATTTGCCTAAACTAGCAGGCATTGTTGCTGTTTAACATTCATTTTTTGCATAATGGGAATTAAATTTTTAAAGACTTTTTTAAAACAGAAAAGCTTAATAGCTGAAAACAAAAATGTTTAGGCAGTAAAGCTTTTGCTTACAGGGCTTGCAAAGTCTCTGAGCAAATGCAGGAAAGATTTGCATCCACTCTCTTTCCAGAGTGTCACTGCACTCTTTTAAACACATATATGCTGGCAACACCCAGGGCAGGATTTGAAATGGAAATCAAAAGTTCTTTTGAAGGGCAGTAGCAATTTATCAGAATTGTCAGGGACCAGTGAAGAGGATGGTTGCTGGATATAAAAACAAGATGTGACTCTGATGGTTGTGTGTGCTAATATATTTATGAATTTGGGCAGAAAGATGATCGGACACTTCATCTGTGCCTAATGCAATTTCATGCAGATTCTCACCAGTTGCGACCTCTTTGCATTGCTCCAGAATGTTATGCCTGAAATAGCTTGCCCTCCTCATCCCAGTATTTTTTATTAGGCTTCTGCTGTGGCCAAAACCTACAAAATCTAACTATGCAGCCTGTGGAGTGCAATGCTTTCTGAGGAATTTAAGTGGAGCCAAAAACCAGGCTCCAATTAGACAGCTTGCTACATTCTCACCATGGAGAGGAGACAGCATGTAAACTACCCATATGCATTAATTATAATCTCCTCCCCTGCTTTCCATTTTTCAGCTTGCCAACTCTCTCTCCCCAGAATGAATTCTCCTGCCCTTCCTTTGTGGCTAAGATTAGGAGGTTTTGCCCTCTGAAATTAAATGGAGACGGGCACAGCCAAAAAAGGCTGGTCTGTGGGGACCCAATCGGGCTGGTGTGGGGATGGGGTGTTTTTGTAGGTTTTTTGTAGGTTTGTTTTTATTTTCTACTGAGTCATCGGTGGTTAAGAGTGGCAGTGGGGAACAATTAGTGTTTTCATAAAACTTAGACCTAGGGCTGCGGGGAGAGCAGGAAGCAATATATCTGTGGTGAGTAAGCCTCAAGAGCCATCATTTCCCTGTTTGTTTCAGTTCAGATGAGTGCCACCCTGTTGTTTGTTTTATAAACTGTTTAATAAACTGTAATGTTTATTAACAGTAATCCATTAAGATCATCTCCTTTGAGACCTTTCCTGTACAGTCAGTGCTCTGCACTTCGATGAGGAACCCAGTTTTATTTTCCTCTTGTTTCTTGTTTTGCACCAAATCAGAAACTTTAATGATTTTATCTGAGCTTTTATACCGCGCAGCATAGAGAAAGAGATCTTAAAGCTGTTTAGGCAACCTCTGCCAGGTCCAGGCATGTCAAACAGAAAAATAATGAAGTCTAAAATATGTGTATGTGAGCCCCATCGTCTGAAATTGTAACAGCTCAATTTCCTTGCTAGGATGTGGGAAAATTAGCTGTGCTGTGTCATGTGGTGGATCAAGGTGGGAGGTAGCACAGGTGGTCATAACAACTGCAAAGGTTTTATTACAGAAGGCTCTGCTCATTTTTAATAAAATTGTCCTTGAAACCCAGCTAGCCAGAAATTAATAGGAAGCTTGCAATGAATTTTTTTTCCCCCCAGGAAAGCAAATCTGAAATTTCACATAGTGAAAATCACTTATCAGTGCATCTAAACCGAGTTTTATTTTAAAATACAGTTTTTAATTAAAGTTTGCAATTCTGAGCCTGCTGCTAGTACCTGATATCTTGCTAAAAGGTCACAGCACTGGTGGCATTAATGGCATGAGAGCCTGATATAGGAGATTATGAATGCTCAAATTGCCTTTCAGTGCAGGTTTTCATTAGGAGGGGTGAGGCTGAGGGCAGCTTTAGTGATGGGAGGGGAATGTTCACTCTTTGGCATGGCTGTTGTCACAGGAACCAGGCTTTCCCTGGGTTGTGGGTGAGCAGGGAAGGGGCAAATGCTGGTCATGGGCTCAGCTCCCTCCTTTGAGGAGGATGCTGCTCCAGCAGCCCCAGCAGAGGTTGGGATGGTGACAGGGGGGCAATCATGCCCTAATCCCTGGAGAGAACAGGGGTTAACACCCCCTCCCTGCCCAAGCCTTGGGAGCTGTCCTTACCAAGAGCAGGAACTGCCCCTTTGCCTCGTGTCACTCACTCTTCAGGTGACAAAAGTGACTTTGCCTGTGCTGCTGGGCAGCCTTGAACTGGATTGGCTCCAGGTGTACCTTGAGGTGCAAACAGAAGATCCTTGAGCTGCTTTGCTGCAGCTGACAGCGATTCAGGGGGACTGTGGAGCTTTGGGCACTTTCCAGAGGAGAGAGGAGGTGCAGCTATTCTCAGAGTGGCATCGCACAGAGCTAAGGAGAAGCAAATTCGATTTGCAAGCTCTGAAAGGACCTCACCAAATGAGACAGAAGTAGATGGTTTTTTGCTGTGGAGGGCTGGCATTGCTGTGTTCTGAGCTCCTGGGGCAGCCCAGAGTCACACCCCCTGCCTCTGGAGCATGTCTGAAGTAAAGCAGAGCAATGAGCATTGCAAAGCAATGTGAGTAACTTTGTGCTGCCTGAGCCAGCAACCTGGAGCTGCTGCTGTGCAGGGCAGGCAGAGGACAAGGCTTGAAAATCCTCCAGTTTGGCTTGAGGGAAGATGCTAAGGAGGCCTCAGAGCCAATGTTCTCCAGCAGTAAGCACCAGACTAAGCCGTCTGCAAACAACCCCAAGGATAGATTGGGCACAGCCTTACTACTCTGGTCATAACTCTGAATTACTATTACTTTAAAAATATATTGGTCTAGTGAAAGCTGAAATTAAGTGGAACATATTGCCACTGCCCTCAGGGATCTGGCATGGAACCACCAGTGAAAGCAGAAATGATCATTTGCAAACAGAACAGAAAGCAGAGCTCTGAGAGTCAGAGGCACTCACTTCAGAACATCTGCCAGATGAGCCATGGCATAAGCTGCAGCGTCAGATTATGTGTGTTGGGCTGTTGGGTTTTGTTGCTATTTTCTTTTAAAATTGCTGTTTGGACTCCTATAAAGCCATGAATCTTTGCCAAAGACAGTGCTGAGGGTGAAGATCCAGATGAAGTAATTATGTCTAGCACAGTGTCTCTGGGAGAACATATTTCCAAACTTGTGTTATCCATGTGAAAGTGAGTTAGCAATAGCAGATTTTTCTAAGTACAAAAGGGGTACAAAGAATGTACAAAGAATGCTTCAGAAAATTAACAAATAAATAAAAGAGCACATTTAAGAGGTTTTTGTTAAGGGATGCAAAATCTGAGCCATGGCTTGAGCCACATTGAGGAAACTACCATGCTAAAAAATACTACCTGCAATTGCTAAAAGTAACTATAGAGTGAAATTTTTAAAATAATCTCTCAGTTTACTTTTCTTGCATAGAGAAAAAACTGCTTATTATAAACAATTACTATTATTTTTATGAAGCATCCTTTCTGTAAGAAGACAAACCAAGTAAACTTTCTAATTTGGAGCCTTGGGAACCACAGCACGTTCCAAAGAAGTCGTCTGTGGGAATTGGTGGTGACAAACAGAGGCCTCAGGTAGGTCACAGTGATATCAAAAAGGGACTTTTGTCACTGCAGAGAAATTCTTGCTCAGGCAGAAGAGGTTATGTCAGTGCGAGGCAAAATGGGAGGGAAGCAAAGGTCTTTGTGCCCAAGACAGTTTTATATGGGCAATAACCTCCCCTTGATGAGCTGGCTGAGCCTGGGGATGGGATTTATCTGGTGCTAATGAGCTTTCTGCTGCCTCCAAACACCTGAGACAGCTCAGGGTGTCTCAGAGATTAGCTGACTGCAGTTAGGAACTTGCTTTCTTGTGCTGGAGACTTTTTATTATGCTGACTGCCATTAGGGCTGTGTTTGGTGGGGAAGGTGGAGGAAGTGGAAAACTGTTATTCTAAGAAGATCTTTGTGCAGAGGTCTGTGCTAGAGGTTCAAGGCCAGGCAATAGATCTTAGAAAACTGAATGAGTTTCTCAGCACAGCTTTTGTGTTGCTCAGCAGCCAGGAAAACAACCTAAGGATAATGGCTTTTGAGAAAGGTAAAGACTAAATAACTTTCGGTTTTCTCATTAAAATCTTCTCATTATTTAGAAAGATATTCGCCTAAGACAGCAAAATACTGTTTTGTACTTCAGACTTCCTCTGAACTCTGAAAAGTTTATACTGCAAAGCAGACAGAAAGAACAAAAAAAAAATGGAAGGAACTGCCTGCTCCAGCTAACAAAGCAGGAATTAAATCCATGCTGGGTTATTCCCCCACCCTCCATGCAGCCTGAGGATGCTGATTTGGCCAGTGCCAGCTGCTCTGCATTGGTGAGTGACACATAGTCTTTATACTTATAAAAAAAAAGTACAGTCACTGATAAGCCTCTCGATATGCCTTGTCCTTTCCACAACAAAGTTACCCACTGGAGGAAGCTTTGCATGTAAATGAGGCTCTCTTCAGGTTTCAAATCTAATCAAAGTGGAATTCAACTTTCTTCTAAAGGATATGCAGAACTAGTTGGTCAAACATCCTTCAGCCTCTAAGTTTATCGCCAGCCTGACGTCAGTCTGGAAATCCCAACTTTCTTAAGAGATGATAAATGTTATCTGCCAATCTCTTCCACTGAATAAACTCTGTTTGATCTGCATTAATCACACTTGGCAGAAGCTGTTCAAGCCTGCTAGCAGCAATCCTGGTGAACAGCTTGGCATCATTGCTTAATAATGAAGTGGAACAGTATGAGAAAAAAAACATGAAGGAGCCTCCTTTTCATTGCCACCCCAAAGTTAATGAAACACACATTAAAATGTATGGTTTGAAATATTCAATAGGTCTGAAACTGTCTTCTTGTAATCATATTATTGCTCTCAAGGGCAAAACTTATCCCTTTCTTTTTCCCTTTTCTGCTATAATGCTATGCGTCAGAAGTGCACGGAAAAAGAAGCACCACATACTTCTGTAATTTTTGGTACTTTTTTATCATTTTAATAAATGAATGTTCAATGTCCTGAATTAATCTTCACAAATTTTGCCCAAGAATATTTGAGTCATTATTGCTTTCACTCCAATACAATGAAGCACAGCTCAGAGCTCAACAATTCCTGCCATTTTCCTTCGTAAGGAGAGAGGGCCTGGGACAGGTCTGTGCATCACTTCAGCCCAGCAAACCCTACTTTGGGGTGGGCTCTCTGGATATTTAAGCAGTGACTGGAACACAGTTACTTTCCACAAAATTTCCAAAGAATTTCCACTAAAATGATCTGTCTGCTTGCAGGCTCTCATCCAGCAAAAGCTTCAAAACCTCTTTTCTGACTTTTCTTGCTTGTGTGGCTGCACTAAACTCAGTGGGACTGTTGACATGGGGAAAGTCCAGCACAGAAATAAGGAATTGATAGAAACATCTATTAGAAAAAGATGAATAGAGAAATGTGCTCCTGGGGGGTTACACAGCACCTGCCTTGGTTTGGGATAAATGGGAAGAGGGAGTAATAAAGAAAGTGAGCAGAGAGGGAAGTACAGAAAGTGGAGTCACAGCACTGAAAAATGAGGTGTGAGAATGGAAGAGAAAAGGACAGAGGAGGCCAAGTGAAAACAGTGAAATTATTTCGTTTGCTTGTGGCTAGATGGGGAAAATAATGCTTTTTAAGAAGGGAAAAGATCTTCCCCAAAACCTTCTGTACAGTTTCTGGGTGTGCAGGGCCTGCTCAGCAATTACTCACAATGCTCCAGTGAGGAATCCCTCTTGTGAAAAAGAACATTGGCAAAACTAGTGTGATTGACAAAGAAAAAGCACCAATTAACTTTTCCTCCATAAAAAAGATAGCAGACCTCTCTGGAGACATTAAAAATATTTCCATGTTAGGAGTGTGCAGGGATGTAAGGATAACATGGCTGATCTTTATAAATGTTCATTCATCTCATCTTAAGCCTTGAATTTTTGAGACTAAAAGACAACTTAAACACAGTTTTTTTCAAAGCATCATCATCATTTTGTGATCTTCCGGGCCTTTTCCTAAACTTTTATTTCTGAAGGTCGAAGTTGCTTTAAAACATATCAATAAGTTAAAAATAAAGCATATTCCATCCTAGTATTCCAACAGATTTAGTGAATACATCCTGGTAAAATATGAACTTCTTCCTCTAGCCTATAATATCTACTACTATTGGGATTTTTCTAATTAAAAACTGTGTCATTTGAATCCTGAGAGACACATGCCTTCTGAAATCATGTCATATTTTAGTTAAAGTAACAATGAACCTTCTTCTTTTTCTCAGGAATTTATTGCATTGCACAAAAGTTTATTACAGAAGGGAAAGGCTTACAATGAGTAAAAAAATTAAGAAATGATGGCATAAACATACATTAGGTAAGACATTAGCATGATGTATGACATTTTTCAGAAGTTTGTATATTCAGACGAAGAAATTAAGAAGGAATTAAGTTATCAAATTTTGGAAGATGTGTCTAAATACTTCAGTTTAGTGCTGGCCACAGAAGCTACTTTCATTCTTAAAACAAACAAGTTAATTACTGAAATTTCACTTTGATGCTTGAACTTTCACATTAGACACTTGGAAGTCTATGAAAATTTTTAATTAATTACTAGTGGGCCAAAATATTTCCTATTACTGGTAATGTGTTTTCTTACTTGCTGACACCTACACTGATATCTCATGAATTTACAGGGATTTGCTATGTATTCATCTCCCTGGAAATACACTTTTGGCTATGCCCACAAATAACTTACATTTTTAATTCTATTTCATTAAAGAATTGCAGTATCCATATGGCAATATATATGTAATGCATACTGTATTAATTCAAATTACTCTCCACTCTCTAAGAAACTGTCAGTTTAATGAGACATCACAAATAAAGTGCAATCTGAAAAAAAAAAAAAATCTCTCACCTATAATTGCTCAAAGCATGCATTCTCTCTCCAAGCTTCATTTTCACTGCATGTGTAATGTTTTTAAAGTGGTGTTGGATGTAATGCCTTTTACTCTGAACACTCTTCACTTCCTGGCTCAAGTTTCCTTCTTGATATAAGAGGGAAAAGTTGAAATTGCTTCTAGACATGTAGGGAGAGCACCAGAATACAAATTAAATTCTTTGCAAGGTTTTGATAAGTCAAGAGTCCGCTATCTCAGAAGCAGTTAGGCTAATCAATAATGAGGCAATGTTAATTAATTCATGTGCTTGGAGCATCCTTTTACAAACATATGTATAAATATGTTTTTATATATGTATATATATAAATGTATGAGGTGACTAAGGATCACATTCTTTTGTCTCTGTTATTCAAAGGAGCATTTTCTAAAGCCTCTACTGAAAACTGAATCTGACCACACAAAACAGGAAGAATATAATAAAAGGAAAGGATGTATGAAATGTATTAAAGAAGAACTATCAAAAAAGCATGGACCCAGAATTAGGGCCAGTGTGGAAACAAAAAATTATGGATAAAATCTTCAAAGGCATTTTATTCCCAGGTTCCAAAATGGTAGACTGCACCGAATTGAATTTTACATCCATCTGCTGGAATATCTGCTCTCAGACACATTTTAAACCCAGGAGTCTGAAAGCAAATATTGCCCAAATGCATTTTTGTCAGGAACTTTTGTATCTAAATGTAGATGGTGAGACAAAGAGTAAGTTATAATGGCATGATATATACATATTGGTAACTGCAGTGTCTCAAATTCTTTTTTAAAATGTTTTTTGGGGGGTTTGTGTAAATGGCAAGGTTCCTGCAATTTCAGTTCCTTTAAAACTGCTGTATGGTCGGAAAAGGATAATTTATGAGGAGTGGGGCTGTTTTGGAAACATGCAGCTTTTAGTATCAATCTGAATTTTTCAGATAAAGGGTAAAAATTGTATTGAGTAATATAGAAAACAGAAGACCTTTTCAAAGGTTAATGTAAATAGCAGGAAACCATTTAGACCATTCTTTTATATTATTATTTTGTTTATTAAGATTAAAGGACTTACTGCTGTTCTGAAGTGAAGCTTCAGTACCCTGGGGAAGGAAGAAAACTTTGCTTAGGAATTCAGGTGCTGCTTACAGACACATGCTTTATGGTGCAAAATATTTGAGGATACTGCTACAGAGGATGCTTAAAAACTTGCAAGGTGATTGGCAAGTTGGAAATCTTTGCTTGCTTCAACATAGCAAGGCATGGTACCCTTGTATTTATAAAACCATAAAAACCATAGCATGACTTAATTAGCCACGTATTTATACCTTAGAGAAAATGGTTATTTATGAATAAATTCATTTAGAAAATCCAAATTAAAATGGTAAATACTCTGCTGTATTTCTTTCAGAACATCTCATCATTGCAGGATGGACAGAGCGGTGAAGGACCTGGAGATTAGAAGGTGACCTCAGGATAATGAAAAATGAATGCATGTGTATGCTGGCTAGATGGACTTGATTCTGATGTTATAAACATTGTCAAGGAGGTGTAAAAATGGTGGAAACACACTTCTGAAGATGGCTCATCAGGATTTCTGGTAAGCACAATTTTTGTCTTCATTTTCTGCTGTAATCTTTGGTGTGGACAACCAAATCATTCCCCAGATTTTAACTTCATGACTACAGGCAGCTGGAATGCTGAGGTAAAAGTATTTATCTTCCCAAGGGAAGAAACCAGGCACTGCCAATGGGAACTCAAGGGTTAGCAGTCTGAATTTTCCTCCTGTATGGATTTGGCTCTCTGGGTAACCTACCAGGTCTCTCTCCTCACCTTTTTGTTTTATTTTTCTCAAGTCTCAGATTTGCTGTTGATGTTCTCTTGTGCTTGTTAAAACTCTGTCATTCCTGGTGAGCATGGTTGTGTTTTTCCTGTAAACTTATCTGCAACTTCTGATGGCCCTTGAAGTGTAAGCAATTAAACAAATAAGTCTGGTCAGAGTGATGGCAGATTCACTTGTCTTTCAGGTAGCTGACAGTGACTCATTTCTTTCCAAATAAATGCCAGTTTTCTTTGAGCAACACCACAGAGTAGATAAATGACATGAGAACCTTTAAAAAACCCAAGCACAGCATAAAAATGCGTTGTCACTTAAAAATCCCAATTAAAAACGAAAAAGAGACAGACATAGTACACCTGAAGCATTGGATCACACATGCTGCAGATAAAACTAACAAAGCATCACCTGCCTTGTGGAACAGAAAAGAAACCTTGTTTGAACATAAACAAATGAATATGACAGGATTATTTTTGGCCTGGTTTTAGAGGAACAGAAATGCAGACAGCTGACTACAACAAATTAATTCTGAAACAATGCTTAGAATCGTTACTCTTGATAATTAGAAACAATTGCAATTTTTTTTTTCAATATTAAGATATAATGACAAGCACCCAGGAGTAATATTTCCTTTTCTTTGACACATGGGAAATTTTTAACTTTTAACAGTGAGAGCTATACTGTGGAATCTAGAATTTGGAACAATATGGATTTGAACATGTACGAGTGCAGTTTCAGTATTTCTTTTAACACAAGTAGCCAAGATTCTTTTACCTCTTGGTTTAACCCTCACATAAGGCCATGGGTCTTCCTTGCAATTATTTTCTATCTTTATTATTTAGGAAAAAAAAAGCATCAAAGTGTGAATGTGTCAGAGTTCTGATGGTGACTACAGGGACCTGTCTTGGCAGTGCTATATTTTTCTAAATGTTCTTGCCAAAAAAGATGTGATAATGCTGCCACATCAGGTCTCTCAGTCAGCACATATTCCCTTTAAGAATTGGCTACTATTTCTTCAGGGAGTGGATTTGATTGTTTATAGGCCTAGGAGCTCACACAGCAGATCTTCCTGTTTTCACTCATGGGATTTCCAAGCACTCCCCAGTTTTCTGGAGATAAACTAGACAGATACATGTAAGCTAATTTGATTATTTGTTATGACAAGGTTAATTTGATTATTATGACTTTGAGGCTTTGAGATCCAGCTCTGTCATCATTTATCTTGCCAGGTGATGGTTTTTTTTCCTAAGAATTTCAAAAATAGAACCAGGCCAGGGTTAACTGTGTGTTTGACTTCCCACAGTGGTTATTCCAAGGTATCTCACTCAGACACCTGACCACCAGCAATCTCCTTTATCCCCGTGGCCTTCATCCATTGCTGTGAAGATGAGTTTATGCATTAAACCCCTTGCCATAATCAGCTTAACAACTCTGAATTTAGGTTCCTGTTTGCGGTTGCTGCTGTCTCTCGGGGCTGACAGAGTTAATGGCAGCCTTCATAAAGCACACGAGTGTTTTTCCTGTAAGGAAATAATAACTGCAAGGAAAAAAAAACACTGAAGCTAAGAACAAGATGATTAAACAAGCATCTTTAAACAAGGCATGATACAGAGCAGGTAAATAGCTGTGAAACAATTGAGACCTTGTTTCCTGCTTTGTCTTCAGATACGTGTCATGCTGTGAGCTCCTGGCTAATTGTTTAAAATATTTCCCTCTAGCCTCTTCCTTTTATTTTTTTTTTAGTTCCTTCTATATTCATGGCCAGTAACAGCTACTGCTTCACTCTGGTACAAGCAGTCAAGTCTGAACAAGTAGCAGGCTGATCCATTCCTTGTGGTCTTTATCCTTAAAATCCTTATAGCAATGGACACAGAGAAGTTTCATCTTTAACTGAATATGTGGAAAAGAGAACCAAATTTTCCATGATGTAATTGCACCTGAGCTCTTTAATAGAGACAATGAAAGGAGCATGCATTGGTTATTGACTGGGAGAGGAAAGCTAAATGCTCTGCCATCTGGGGATTTTATCGAGCAGCACTTGGAAATATTCTAAAATGAAAGTGAGCAGCCTGATCCATGTGTTGGCAAAGGAGAAAATGATTTGAATTAAATTTGCTACTCTGGGTTCTAAGACACTATTGGTCATCGTAACCTTGGAGGTAAAAGAGGTGTAATTGCTTTCCTGCAATTATAGGTGGAGTTCATACAGAAATAGTTCCTAAAAAAGACAAAGGAGGTCAACCAAGAGCCAACTATTGCAAGCCAAATTATCTGCCCACAGAAAGAGCCACAACCCCATTGACACTGGAGGAGTTTTATCCACTTACAATAGCAAAGATCTGCCTTCTCACTGAGGTTTGTTGTTGTACACAGTCTGCCCTGGGGTCACTCTGTAATTACTACAGAAAATAGTGTACTCACTTGATAACTTCTTCGAGCAGAAAAGCAATTAGCCTGCCAAGTGACTTGATGTTCCTAAGAAGGTGATGGAGTTTCGGAGGCTGCAGGTTTTCAGCAGAAATAAGTGGAAGGGGGGAAAGTCTGGCTGGCAGAGTACAAAGGAGAGGTCTGGCTAGGGAGATATAGAGATGGCCACTTTAGGGATTCAGCTCCCAACAAAAACTCCAAGCTTTGAGGCAACACCAAACTCAGAAAAACACTTTGCTGCCAGCTAATGGTACAGGGTCCCTGCAATAGTGGGAAAAATAACTGGAGATTCTGCCTCAACAATCTCCCCAGGCTGTTCTAGGCTGGTGAGCAGCAGCCCAATCCTACAAGATCAGTTGTCACATCTTTCTGATCTAAAATTTTATTGGTGCAAAAAGGAAAGAATTCCTTCTGTTATTAGCATTATTATCTTATGAATATCATTGCTAATGTGTAAAATGCTGCTTGACCTGTGCTTCAGCCAAATCCAAGCTTACCGGATTAAGATGGTGCTGGTGAAATCTCAGTTTATTGGGCACAAAGGCAGGGATGGAAATGTTAGTGGATATCTCAGATTGTTGCAGTATTGTTATCACAATAGCACAAAGTATTATTTTGTTATGGAAATCAAGACAATTTCTCTCAAACAGAAAATAGATGCAACACATGATGGACTGTGCAAGGTCTGAAAAAACTGCTTAGGCAGTTGGGAATTGAAGAATAAATTAAAGTGCAGCAACCCTAAAGAATAATAACCATTTTTTGACTCTATTAGAGGGGAAAATGATTTTGCAAAGTGTGATTTACCTGGTTCCATAGAGCAGGCTGTATTGCAAGCCTCTGTTGCATTTTCTTTTCTCGTTATAACTCTCAAAAAACAATTTTGAATCAATATGATGTGGAATATTGGAACGTCAGTATCTATTGAAAATGAACTGGTTTATGCTGATCTGACCTAATTAAAATCAATGCAGATATCTTAAGAAAAATATTTTCTTTTGGTGATGAAGCCACATATTTGGTAAATAAAATGCTCCCAATTGTCTGCTTTTTTAGATAAAATGTTTATGTGATTGAATCTCTTTTTATCAATAGCTAATGTTCTTTTTTGTTCCATGCAAACTAGATTAAAAATGAAAAGACTCATAAATCACAGTAAAATTTATTTTAAGAGATGGGACTATATGTATATAAATGTGTAAAATAGATTTTTTCACATCTGCACATTACTGACATTAGTTGGAACAAATAGAATGCTAAGTCCATGTATATCTAAAAACTTTGTTTCTAGATGCAGGAGAAATAGTAAGATTGTATTTCCCCATCTTCTTTCAAAAAATGAAAACAAAACACCTGCCAATTAATAACAAAAACTCATTTTAAAATCCCAGTCAAGTTCCTAGAAGGCTCCTACCAGCCTGATTTGAGTTTTGTAAAAGTCACTGTAAATCCAAAAGAAAGCAAATCTGTGCAATGCCATGCCTCTGAGGAGACAAGGAATGCAGACTAGATCTGAGGAAAAGGAGGGTTAATGTTTTCTTCAGATTAGAATGCACACTATCTAAGTTCATAAATTCTTCTTGAAATCTTCACTTTTTATGGTAGAAGGAAAGGGAGGGGTGGGAAACAGTCTCAAGTTGATTTTTTTTAAGGGAAACTTTTAAAATTAGTTTTCACTTTCATTTTAAAAGAAGAAATATACTTTCTGTGTTCAAGGAAGTAGATTCTGGTTAAATTTAAGTGGCCATCAAGCAGTTTCAGGACAGAATTCACTTCATGCATCAACCCATCTCAGAGGGTGTATGACATCAGGAGCTCTCACTACTCTTCAGGGACTGCAGCTGGTGGGAGGCTTCCTGAGAGAGAAACAGGAGTCAGGAAATACAGAATGTCTTATAAGCACCGATGGTTTTATCCTTTCCTACTTTCTAGCCTTTGTTGGGACAAAATCCTGCAGATTCACGAGCAGGGATCCTACAGATCTCACCTAAAAGAGTGAAATCTCCAAGGTGAGGAGTACTCAGGTAAAGTTTTATAATTGATGCATATTTATGAGCATGTATCACTTTTCAGGGATATTAGATGTAAGAGCAGATGTAATGAACTAGTGAAGTTCAAGTGTGAGCCTGTCATTGCTGCAAGCTGGGAGTAAGAGTTGCAGCCAGCAGAGTTCAGTCTGCAAGTATTTGACATCCATATGCAATGTCAAATAATTTTCTAGGGCCAGATAGTCATGAATAAAAGTTCATAGATTAATTCCACAGTTTTCTCCACTACAATTTTTAATGAGTTCTCTCACTTTGAGATTTACATAAGGCAGCCTGTTAAAAATTAAATTGAGATGCTTCCACCATAAATCTGAACATGTTGTAACATCAAACTCTACTTGGGCAAAGTAAACTTTTAGAGATTTTTTTTTAACAGCATTTTGGTTTTTTGCTTTGGTTTTGGAATGTAATTTAATGAAAGTTTTTGGTCTTGTAAAGGTTCTTTGGATACCTTCTAGAAAACTTTGCTTTGAGTCTACTGTAATGACTGCAATTGTATTTGTCCCTCAGCCCCTTCACTCCAGCAGGAAACGTTTAGTGGTGAGGGTGGTACAAGTTAGGCTGTGTACATTCACAGGTAAAAACAGTCTCAATACAATTAAGTCAGCTAATTGTGAGAGCACAACTTGGTCTAATGCTTGTCCTGTCACTCTATAAAACTGTACCCAAGGGGAAAATGTCATGGGATTATCAGAGGTGACTCCTGACCCAAGGAGTCCTGCCTGTTTTCTGTATTTCCACCTATGGAAGTTTCACCAACTCGCCCTATTGTAAATCACTGGGCTGGCTTTGATGCATCCCCTGCTTTGGATTGCATTTCCAGCAGCTTTTCTTCTCTCATCCCACATGTACTCCCAAATTACCCATCCTGACAGCTGTTTGCAGTGAGCCAGCATCACAGTTTTAATGAGCTGGTTTGTGAAATTTACTCTTTTTTTCTCCTCTGAAGACATATCAGGCACTGCAGACCTCTAATTAATGGTGCTTATAGTTAAGTCTTTTGAGGCATTAAGAGATTATATTCTTTAATAGCTCTGAAATTAATGAAAAACATCATTTTTGCTTCTAATTTCTCAGCTTTATTGATATCAGGATATAATTTTGTGTCATGGAATGTGTGCATTATGTCTTTAAGAGGCTGTACTGGTGCATTGGCATGTCACCAGAACAGGGGAAAAGCTCTTGTCTATCAAAGAACAATGAAACCCAAAAAATTGAGTGAATCAAAATTAATGTGTGTGTGTGTTTGTTTCTGTCAGGGAGAACTTCTACTTTTTTATCCTTGGCTGTGATCTTGCAATAGATCAAATTGTCCCTTCTCTTTCATTTGACTGACAGCAGAGCCAACACTTGCTGTAACTTTTTTTTCATTCCTCACGTTTCCTTTCACCTTTTTTTTTTTAAACTTCATTTTTCTCTCTTCCTCTCCAGAGATCCATCACAGCAGCATGCAGCTCCCAAGTGTAATCTTTGATTTGTTTGGCAGTGTATGTCTAAATCAAAGAGAAGGGGCAGAAAAGTATCCTGACTGATGTGCAACCTTATAATGATTTTCTTCCATAATCCCTCACAGAGTGTCATTCAAGTAAAAGATAAATAATTACATTAAAACAAGACCTCAGAGTTCTGCATGTCAAAAGCTCATTCTGTATCTCAATTGCAAGGAATAGTCTATCTTGTCAAACAGTCAGTCAATTAAAGAAAAAACAAACAACCAAACAACTCAAAATCCATAACAATAAGGAACCAAAAACTTGAAATATTCCCTAACAAATCAGTGATCCCAGCTAGTCGGAGGAGTCATAAAAATTGATCCCAGACACCCCAAATATTCCTTTCTGTGATTAATGTGTTAGAGCAAAAGTCAATGAAGACTGCCTTGAGTTACTTTCCCACCAAATTAAGGGTATTGACTTGTCAATGCACCTCAGGCTTTACAGATCTTATCAGATGTAGCTAAAATCTGCAGTGTAAGAGCATTTTTCTTCCTACTGTAGTGTTCAATTGAAGAGCGATTTCAAGTGTTTGTTGTCAACATGAGAAACATTCAGCAAATTTTTGGCTCTTTTTCTTCAATGGAGCTGCTTATGTTTTGTAATTATGGAGTATATTTATTTATCTGTAAGGTTCTGCTTCCAACATGTCTCTTTACTAGATGTATCACTTTGCTTACCCTATTGCAGCATATTTGTCATATTTAAAGAAGAACTCTCAGCCCCTGAGTGCAGCTCTCCCTGGTTTTAAGCCAGTGTGAAGGAAACATCCCAGTTGCCTCTGCATGAGCTAGACTCCTGTAAACTTGTGGCAGAAGAAAAGGAGCCAACATGCGCATTTCTTCAAAGGTGAATTCATTTTTTTCTCTCTCTTGAGTTCTTCACAATTTTTTTAATGTACTTTTGGCTTTGGCCATGTACCCTGCTGGGCAGGCTCAAGTGCCATATGAGAACGTTTGTTAGCTGAGCCACAAATCCCCAAATGTCCATTTCAGTCTGGAGACCCCCTTGGCACCCAAACTTTTATCTTCTAAGCTGTTTGAGTTCTGTGAATAGCCAGCAGCCATCACACCTGAGCTAATGGCAGCAATTTCACGCCCTAGGACCATTTTCTATGCTTTGAGAAGTTTGTTCTGCTGGGCAAATTCAGAGTATTGCCTTTGCAATCCAGCAGTGGCTTTAAAAACCGTAACCAGAGGAAATTAACCAGTCTCTAATTTTTGAACAACTTAACGCATCTCCCATCTAGGAAATGAAAGACTTCCTTTCTTAAATATCACCTTGTATTGCTTTCCTACAAGATAATCATCCTCATTAATTATTAGAATCACAGTTGTCTTCAATTCCCCTTTATTGGCTGTTTGGCTCTCTGAATCTTGGATATTTTTGTAGTATGGTGGCAATGAAGTGTTTATTTTCCTCAGATCAGTGAACATCTCTCTGCAGAGAGCATCACACAGGAAGGGCAAAGCTGTGAACTTAAACTTCTTGTGACCAAGGAAGATCAGGAATTGTACTTCTACTCTCAGGTAATTTTATCTTGGCATAATTGTAGGTTAGCAATTATGAGTTGCATTGTTATCCTATTGTCCTAAAAGCCAGTCATCCTCCTCAAAAATTCACTTTGTGTGAGTTCTGCATGCAGGAATGCATTTCCCATATAGATTGTACAGACTATAGCCGTGGATCAACATTTCAAATGCACATTTCTTTTGGGAACACTTGTGCTGTTTGGGGTGTTGTGAATCTCCCTGTTAGGTGGAAGTCTCGTTGTCTTTATTCACTTAAGAGAGAATTTTGGCCCTAAACTGAATTAATGACCACAGAATCTGGCACTAGATTGCTCTGGCCTTTTATCTGCACACATTCGCTGCAAATGCAATCAGAAATCCAGATTGCTGAGCTATGGACATGGTCATCATCTCTGCCAGACTTGATTGGGCTGTATTAAATAATTATGCAAACATGAAAAAAATAGCCATAGAGACAATGGTGAAAGACCTCAAAGTACCAAAGGAATGGAAGTTAATTTCATTCTCTTTTCCATTAGAATATTCAGTAATATTCTGGAGTACTTCATGGAATCATTAAATACATTCTTATTTTATGTCCCTATACCATATAACATTATACAATAACATAATTATCAGTTATTATTAATTTCTTTTTATGGTGTGTATAAGTGAGCTAGACTTTGTTGTTATTAATAATTCAGCTTGTGTGTAAAACCATACAAGACTGAATAAAAATACAATCCAGCTTGTTGTAATGCAATTATATTCAAATCATCCCAAAGTAGTATATAGAATATGTTGTTGTTAGGTATCATTAAAGACCTTCCATTAACGAGGAAAAGCTCTTTGATCGTTTCAAAGATAATTGAGAAGAAGTTTCTTAACATAAGACTAAAAATAACAAGTGCTCTCAAACAAATTTATCCTACAGAGAAAAAGCTGGGAGAGAACTGACTTTTGTCCTTTCTTGGTCAATAGATGCTATTAAATCTCTAAAATCATATTAAACAATATTTTAGGGAACTGACTTAAATCCACAAGGGGAATAAAAAAGAATGAAGGCAGATATTTATTCTGAAATTTCATGCTGTTGCAACTGCATTTCAGGGGCTGATGATACACCATGAGCATGTTATTATTCACTTTGGTCAGACAGCAAGGGTTAAGATAGGAATATCATCCCAGGCATTAGCCATTAATCTGGGTATCTCATTGCTTTACTGAGGTTTAGGTTATACAGATAATAACTCCAGGCCATATTCTGACACCTTTATTCATGCTGAATGGCATCTGAGGCAGCATCAGGTCCCACAAAAATCAGAGGGTTATTTACAGGGAAATGCATTAGTCAATGTAGCAGAATATTGTCCTTTGGCAACATCTGCAGATGGAATTGTGCTGTAAAACATTACTGCACCAGCCAGAGCAGGGTGTCAGAATGGCTTTGTATACAAATTTGAAACAGATTCTGAGATAGTGGCTCCTGATAATGTCATTTTTCTCTCTTTTTCAACGTGTGATTCCTTGCCACAGAGGTGTAATGACAGTACAACACTAATATTTTATCAAAGAATGACAGTCAGACCATGGATAGGAGTTATCAAAGTTATAACACTGAGACATGTTTGGGACTCAAAGTCAGGAAGAAATTCACTGTGTTGTTCTTAAAAACTGTTTTAGTTTGATGTAGACTGCTTTGTGATTCTGTGCTTTCTTTTCATGGTTTTATTGCTTTATTCTGCAAACAAAATCACAGACAATTGTTTGAAAACGTACTTTAAACTTCTTTTGGAAGTAAATTAGACTGTTTTGAAGCCATTTCAGTCTACTTGATAGCCATAATATTGAAAAATATTATTGTAAGGCTTCTAACAGTAATATTTGCGAATGGTAAGTCCCACTTTAATAACCCCAAAGAGCTACGCTTACAAGAAACTGGCTTTTGGGGAAATTAAAATAGCAGAGAAAAGATATAGCAAAAATTAGCAATGGAAAACCTGCATTTTAAGAGACAACAGAAAGAGCGTTTTATTTGATTGAGTCAGATATCTGGTTTCAGCACAATGATAGTAGTTTGTGTAATCAAAATCCCTCACATCAACAGCTAATAGAAAATAACCGAATGTTAGTGTGTACTTCCTGATAGCACAAAAATGAGTGCACACCATGAAGTCTTGCCAGCAGATGATCAATTTCAACTTCAAGAACAGGAGCTCCAGGAGAACCTTAGGCCTGACTTCAGGCACCTCTGCCATTTGGATCTCATGGTGCTACATCTGTGTCTTCAGCAAGATTTCTGGAAGAGAGACAGGTACCTGTGCACGTGAGAGCATCCCAGGAGGTCTTATAAGGTACTGAGGGAAATTGTGATGGTGTTCGCAGGGGTCTTAGGATGAGGGAAGAGACGAGGATCTGACTCCATGTTTCAGAAGGCTTGATTTATTATTTTATCATATATATTACATTAAAACTTTACTAAACGAATAGAAAAAAAAGGATTTCATCTGAAGGCTAGGTAAGAATAGAATAGGAAGGAATGATGACAAAGGTTTGTGGCTCGGACTCTGTCCAAGCTAGCTCACTGTGATTGGCCATTAATTAGAAACATTCAACATGGGCCATTCACAGATGCACCTGTTGCATTCTACAGCAGCAGATAATCAATGTTTGCATTTTGTTCCTGAGGCCTCTCAGCTTCACAGGAGGAAAAATCCTAAGGATTTTCCATAAAAAATGTCTGCGACATGAAATGAAGCAGAAAAAGCCCTGCACTGCTGCCTGTGTCTTTCAGAGGTTTCCAGCACTGCAAACACCATGTTGGTGGGAGCTGCTCTGTTCTCCCAGGCAAAAGTTGGTCCTGTAGTGCTGTACAGCACATTATCAAGCTGCCAAGGTCAGTGGTTAGTCCCTACATTGTCACTTTTGTTAGTGATTGATTAGTCCCTATATTGTCACTTTTTTTAACACGGGACATAGAGTTTATATTGCTTGTAGAAGCTGAGGAAACCTTTCTGGAGCCTTTCCAATGTTTTTCACCCAAGATGTCAGATCTCTTGCCTGAGAGTGTTGAACCCTGTTAAGATATTTGGGCTCCTGATGGAGCTGGACAGAAGTTCAGAGCCCAGAAAGTGAGGTATTTGAACAGTCCCTCTGTCTGGAGCAAAAATGTGTTCATGCTTTGAGGAGACGTGTGGTGGGCATGGGGATTTATCAAGTGTGCTGAGAGGAGTCATCAGGCACTGAAACACTCCAGAGGACATCTCCCTCCCACTCAGACCAGAAAACTTGGGTTTTGATAAGGTGTTTCAGGAGCATTGCTTCTTCCCATGCTGAGATCTCCTGCACCACTTGGTGCATCAGTCACGGACAAATGGATGTGGCCGTAAAACGTGATCTCATCCACACCTTCCTGTATCAGACAGCTCACCCAGCAGAACCTCCCATGGTTCCCCTCCCTGGCTCTCTCATTCTTTTAAAGGAAGCTGTTAGATGATTCTCAGAATCTGTATGTGCTCCTTTGCTGTGCTGACATCATGCTGCCAGGCTCTGTCCCTGTCTTCACTGTTACCCAAAATCTGCTATTTCCTCTGAAGGTCTTTGTTCTTTTTGTCTCTATTGCTGCTTTCTTTCCTTGTATCCTCTCAAAAATTGCTCATCTAGCATATGAAAATGAGATTTTTCAGAAGTTAAAACCTAGACAAGTTTTGTTATGAATCTTTCTCATGGAATAGCATTGAAGTGCCCATTACATGAAGGTGACTGTCTCTCCTATCCCATTCTGTACCATCTGCTGCTGCTGTCACTTTGCCAAGTTTCTGCAGAGCAAATAAAAGTTAGAGCTTTTCAACCCAACAGTGGGAAAGCCTTATCCAACCCCTCAAAGCAGCTAAAGCAATTTGCCTGAAAATCCCCTCACCCATATCCCAAAGATGCAAATCCACATGAAAAATTAGTCCAAAGGAGACACAAGCAGTTTGGAAAGTTTCATGTTAAGTGATAGGATGATGACAACATAAAAAAAATGAGAAATGTTGTGCAGGTTGAAGATTGGCTGAAACTAAAGGCAGAACTTTTAATTAGAATCCAGATAGTGAAAGCAGCACAGCTACTGATACCGGGGCTAAAATCTGCTCTTGGATAACTATTTTGTAAGGAGTTCCTATCAACTTTCAGCAGAAATATTTGCACAGATCCAGCTATGAATTTCAGCCTAGATTTGCAGGAAGTCATGTTTGATTTTGGTGCTGGCATCATTACCAGTTAAAGCTGGAATAATTTCTGTCATTTTCTATTCCATGCTATGAGGAGAATAGATAGCAGCAGCATGTTAGGATGGTAAAAAGATGAAAAGTTTTAAATATAATTACTTTAAAATATAATCACATTACACTATTGGGCATTATAATACTTCATGACATGCACAGTGCCACAGATGGAAATTTTAATTTTTACTATTGATAAATTATTACTTTATAACTTCCTTGGAATTTTTGATTCTCCTCATGGGAGAGTTCCATGGAAACAAATATGAAGTCAGCAGAGTTGAAATGTGCAGCATGGGTGGTGAAATGGCCAAGGTGATGACTTTGTTCTGGGTTTAGTGGTTGTAGACAATTGTCTTTGATTTATTAAAAGTAAAGAAAGCACATTAAAATAATTGAGACCCCAGTAAGTACAAGAAACAAAAGAGAGGACTTCCTTTGGTAGACACAGAGGTACAAATACAATATTAATGCTCAGTATAGGTAAAGTAATAAATTGTCTGCTAAAGAAATCTGACTGCATTGGGAATCTGAGCCTTTCCAGGAATTGATACTAATGCCTAATCAATTTGTGTTCTAGACATAATATGAGTAATAGGAGAGAAAAGCAAATTGAAAACTTCTATTGTGTCTTAGTAATTAAATTCTGTGTCTTAGGACATTGTCCCACCACAAAAATATTTTCAAATAAAATGGGTGGCCTGTAAGTGCAGCTTTAATAACATTGACTTAGCTACATTCCAGCCTACCACTACATACCTGTGCTTTTAAAATTTAAGGCAATGTTTCTAGTTAATCCTCTTTAGCACAATTGGAATTTCTAAAACATTTGCTCTGAGATTCTGCATTAAAGTTTAGTTGTTGAACTTTTGTCTGGCAATCAAAGAACCACTGCATCATATTGATTGCTGCTGCCAAGTGCCTCTCAGTCCTTAGGACTGAGCAATTTTCTTGGGGAACTGGAGCTAACTAGGGCTAGAACCAGCTCACCCCTGTCTCAGTCTCTGGCTGTCTGCAAAAGAAAACTTCTCCAGTGACTTGAAGTCTTTGATCTGCAGACTGCTCCTCACAGCAAGCAATAATTTAAGGGTTAATCTGCTTTGTCTTCTGCCTCTCTTTAAGATGATCTCCAAATTCAGCTCACAGATTTAAGCCTAAGACTTCTCTGACTGCAAGGCCTTTCCACAATCTTAACCCTACTTTACCCCCTTTATTCTTCTGACAGATCTACAGTGATTTGATTATAGGACTTTTTAATAGGACCATCTCCATCCTGAGTGTAGTCCTATATGCTGTGGTTTTGTAAATACCTGTGATGATCTTTGCCTAAGGAGATGAGAGGTACCTGCTCTCATCAGAGCAGAAGAGCTTATGCACTTTAACAATCTGATCACTTTTTTGCTACAACACTTTCCCCGATAAAACAAATCTCTTCTCTCATAAGATCCTGCCAAGTTATTCTGGGCAAAATAAGTTTCTGCAGTAGGACTTGCTCCTCTGATCATCAGTGTCAGAGAGCAGAGTGGCTAGCAAGGAGAAGTTGTATTCTCTACAATGCAGAGGCCAATTTAATCTTATGAGGTGCAGGCATCAATCTGAAGATGCCCTGCTGAAAGCAATAATAACAATTTAGTCAACAGGAGAAACAAACATATTTATGAAGTCCTGGCCCCATTGAAGTCAATGGCAAAACTTCCATTAACTTCAGAGTATTCTCTTTTCAAATACTGTGAAGTACAGAAAAATGGGCCCTGAGAAATAGCTGCAGCACCCAGCCACAAAAGGCCAGCTGCTCCTTTCCCCTTTAGTGGCAGTTTCTTTCATCCCTCAGCTCCTGCCATCAACCTTCCCATTTGGGAGCTGTGCCTAAGATCACAGGTAACATTACAAATGATGGGATGTTTTCCTTCTGGTAAAACTCTCTGCTTTTGAACTGCCTGCCTGCCTGCACAGCCTGAACCAGCCTAGGACAGAATAAAGGAAATGCTCCCAAAGGTAAGCCCCAGTCTGCAGTGCTGATGTGAAACAGGGATTGATTCCTTCCATACCCATCACCATCACTGCACATTATCCTTGCTGTCCTTTGAGGCCCAGCCTCATAGCTCATGGGGTAAAGGTGTTTGCAAGCAGCACAGGGTCAGCCCAGCTGAATCCCTGCTCTTTAGCAGCGCTGCAAATAGCACTTTTGCTGGAGTTTTGGTTGGTTGGTTTGTTTGTATGTTTTATTTTTCTTTGCGGCTTGTTATTTTTAAATATCGTATATGTGCTTGATCTCTTCTCCTTTTAAATAAATAGCAGTGGCACTCGGGAAGTCAAGAGGGAGAACAAACAAAGTTTGTTAGCACTAAAGCCTTTATTTTTGTCATCCTGTCAGCTCTACTACATGACAGGGGATAAGGTTTAGATGAAACAGCAGGACTGATCCTACATCAAAATAAGGAATGAGCCCTTCTGCTTAAAACTGTGCTCATATGAATGCAACCATTGAATGGTAAGTGGATCTTTGAAGCTGAAAGCTTAAAAATAAGATTTCAGGCATTTAAAAATACACACACACACACACACATGAATCTTTCTGAGAATTTGACACTTTATTCCTACTGCATTGTTGGTGACAACTGGATGGCCAACCAAGCGCTCCAAGCGCAAACATCCAAAACAGCAAATCCATAAATAACTGTGTCAAGCAGTGCAGAGAGGACTTGGGAGTTCTCTTCAGACATCTCTAGTAGTTTAAAAACAAACAAACAATCAAAAACCCAAAAAGACTTCCCCTACCTGCTATTGAGAATCAAAAAGAAGGATACATAAATCAGTGAAAACTCATTGCAAATATCTGAGTGAAATTTTGTGAGAACTTTTTAGCCATGGGTGCTGATTATTCAGTGACTTTGCTTAGAAGCTTCTTGTTGCATTTGGATTGTTTATATATTTAGTGCAAGATGTTTTCATACAAACCTTCCTTTTTATGGTTGGCTGAGTCCTTTTTTCAAAGAGTATAGCATGGCAGTAAAGCAATAGATGTGGAGTTTATAAGAATCTCTACACTGAGACAAATCTAAGTGTTTTGATCAAAGGCATGGCTGAAGTGATAAGAAGCCAGTGTTCCCATAATATCCAGTATAGGGTACAATATCTCGGTATCAGTCCTTTATCTCTGAACACAAAAACAAAGAGGAACCAGGTGATCAACTCTGGTTTTAATATCACAGAAAAGAGGCTGGATTTATCTGTAGGAGCTCTGCAAGGTTTGTTGCTGTTATCCCAAAGGCCAACACCAGTACCACTATTACCATATCTGCTCTGTTAGTATTCAGTCACCCTCAGCCATTGCCGCAGTGCTCCATGAAAGAGGGAGAGAATTTGGAGTTGTGCAGACAGGATGCAGGCAGAGGATGGAGAAGACAACAGAGGGGTAGAAAAGCCATGTCACCTTTCAGCCAAAAATGCTCAGGATGACATAAATCCATGCCTACAAACACAGAAAAACACCCCCCAAAAAAGGGAGACACTAGAAGGAGCAGGGTCAGGTGAAAGTTGGATGAATTGAAAGGGTCCAAAAATTTGAAGATATTGTGCCATTGTTGAAGTTTCCATTCTCATCTCTGCTTTATTTTCTCTGTTGCACTAGACTGGTTACTGACTGACAATGTGATTAGGCTTTTGGTCTTTTGATTTCACAGCAGAAAATGCAAAGTTATTTCAGTGCTTCTCATTTCCCACCTCACTCACATCATATCTTTACAAGTTTAGGATTGTTTTGCTTCCTTCCCTTCTTTATCATCCCTTTCTCCATTTACAATACTTTGCATACTGCAGTTCTGTGCCCCACTGATGTGCAATCTGCAATAATATACAATTAGGTGACTTTTTACTCCATTTTTTTGGTAGTAAGATATCTGTCTTATGATGATTTTTGTCTACTGCCACTGCAAGCATCCATGTTTAAAAGTCATATCTTTTGTAACAATAAGAAGAAATAACTGAAATCAGATTCAAAATGAGGACATGTTAGATACAACTGGGTCTCTTACATTCCTTACAAGTTTTATTCATCTTTACCATGGTTCAAGAGATTCTGCTTCACTGTGATTCTTCATTATGATTCTGTAAATCAAAATTATTTAAGCTTCAAGCTGGAAAAGAAATAAGGAAGGAAGAAATTACCTAAAATGGGAATTCATCTCTTTTTCCAAAAGATTGTTTTATGTACAAGTCCCAGCAATTTGTCACTGTGCCACATTGCACTTTCATGTCTTTATGGCATTATTACTTAACTTTTTTTATTGAAATTTTTGATACAGCATAAAGACAAGACAAGTAAAGCCTAAGGGACAAAGCATTTGATTTATGTATGCTTCTCTTATGTGTGACAATAAACAAGCACAAAAAAAGCAAATATATTTCTCCACCAGATGTATGAAAGTAAACACAGATGAGGAGGTTTCAAAGGAGAACAGCATTAATGGCAAGTTAAACATAACCAAACCATCAAAGGGATCTCTGGTGCGGTATTTCTTTAACAAGAATAGTGAAGAACTTGCTACAAGGAAAAAACCACCCAACTTCTTGTCACAGTGAAATGATGACAGAGCCTGCAGAGCATGCTAAAAGGAGCAAACTAAACATGGTAATTAGACTTTTTGCTTGTCAGCGCAGCCTCTGAAGACTTAAGCAGGCTGAGCTGAAATATCAAACCAGAGGAGAAATTGCCTGCAACAGCTATAATGGCAGAATGTCATTGGAACATGTTCAGGTTTTAAGTTTTTGAGGGTTTTTTTCCTATTTTTTACCACAGTCCAAAGAGTTTACCTCTGTCCCCCACTGCCAGTATTTTGGGACTTTGTGAAGTGTGGTTTGCTCTCCAAGAGTGGCACACACGAGCACAGCTCCCCATGCTGGGGATGCCATGTGGAAATGTCATCACTGCTGCTTCCAACCAGAGCAAAGAGCTCATTGCACACCTCTAAACAAGAGGACTGTGTTCCACTACCATGAGGAATTCTGCTCAACTTTGTGTTCCACTGGAATAATTCCCATGGCATGGTCAGAGAGGTGGCACCAAGTTTCTCAGCTATGTTTCCAGTTTAATGATCAAATCAAGGAGCTGTTGTGGCTTGCACCAACGTACCCAAACTGGATCTTGAAAGTTCATTTATTCTGAGAGTCACTTCCCATTTTCTGGTCATGGTGACAATGTCACAGAGGCAGCTGCCCTCTTGTTGGAGCATAAATCCCAAAGTGTTCATTGATGCTCACCTTGGGCCACACACAGGTGCCCTGTGTTTAGAACCCTTCAGCTGCTTGGAATGAACTCTGGTAGAAGTAATTTGTGCCATGAATTGCAGGAATGCTGAAAATATCTCGTCAATTCACGGGTTCCTTGCTGCCAAGAGGATTTATTATGTCAATGACTCATCCTGCACTCTACACCAGTGAGTAGCTGATGTTTCTGCAGCAGCCTCAGAGCTGTGACAGAGTGACTCCCACAGTGCTGAAACCCTGGGTCCAGAGGGGTACTGGTGTTCCTGCTCTGTATTTGCTGACAATTTAGGTGATCAAGTAATTTTTGAATATGTTTCTCATCCTCTGCTGTCCCTGATATTCTTTCTCGCCCAAATCTATTAATAATGGAGGTTTTGTCCAGGGGGATTTTTGCCCAGTTTTCTCTCAGTATTTCTCTGGGATCTCCCATGATATCAGCAGCTTTTTGGCATTTCACCATTAGCAGCCATTTCAGCCTCATTCCTTGTAAGTCCTGGGGATGCAGCCCTGTGTCCTCCTTGCATTCCTCCTGCCAAGCTTGCTCAGATCTCTCAGCCATCCTTCTCTGGATAGCAAAAACCGAGTGGAATCAAAGCTCTGTAGGAACAAATTGGCCCTGTTTTATATTTCATGGGGCCCATTTATTCCTTCACACATGTCTCTCTTCTGACTCCTCACCCAACCACTTCACTTCTTTTTTTTCCTATTCCCTTCTGTAATTGTAGCACCCCACAGTGCTCTTCTTCCTCAACATAAATTTTTACACACCTGTGTGTCACTTCATCCAACTCCCTCAGGTCATGCTGACCTATGAAAACAGCTCCTGTTCCCTTTCCAGGAGCTTCTGCCAGAGAGATCTGAATAACTTCCCCCCCTTGACTTTAAATTGGTTTTGCATGTCTTATTTTCAGTGAAGAACTTGGAGAAGCAGATGAAAATAAGAAGCATTAACATTAAGAGATTTTACTGCTGTGGTACTGGTCATAGAAATCCTGAGATTAGTCCTCAGACTACAGACTGCAAGTCACTGCTTTACTCTTTAGAAAATTAAAGTAAAGTATGAATAAATGCAGCAATCCATCGAAGCATAGTCAAGTATAAACTAAAGGCCACAATTATAGCAGAGTGAATAGTTTTTTTCTGTCTCATCACATCTGTCACACTCAAGAAGTTCATGAATTCTGAAGAAGTCTTCTCATTTAAAATAGAGGGAATATCTCCTGTATACTGAGATTTTACTTTTAAGGGCAGCTTATCTGGGAACTTCTGTACATGTATAATGAAATATATATATATATATATATATATATATATATATATATATATATATATTTATATTTATATTTATATTTATATTTTGGAATTAGCCAAATCTGAAAAATTAAATAAAAGGTGTTTATACAAGATCAAGGTATGTGGTCATGCCCCCAGCTGCTTTTCTTGGAGGTTACAGTAATGCACCACTACAAATTTGCAACTGCTGCTTCTGATTTGTTCTGCCTTGATACGATAAATCTGAATTCATGGTCTCACCCTGTGCTTCCACAGAGATGACTCATGGAAACAGAGAAAATGCAACAGACCCTGCCCCAGTGCTGATGGCTGTGACCTGGTGTCTCCACCACAAGGTCAGTCAGTTCAGAGCTGAGTGCCTCTAACCTTCCCCTTTCTTGCAAATTTAATTGCTTTGGTTGTTAGCTAACGTCCTGAAGAAAAAATAATGGAAAGGATGCAACCAGCTGATTTATATTTATTTATTCTGTATTTGAATGTTTTACCGATTAAGAAAGTCATAGCCTGAAATTGTGAGTGCTGCTCGAACAGGAATATTTGCAGTGCTGGCTCACCAGATTAGCTGAGTGCAATATTGCATTTTCAGTGGGTTGTCTGTGCATGTCCTAATTCAAGAATGCACCAAACATTGCTGTTTGGTGCATTCTGGAATTAGACTGCCAATACTTTTGGATTCTTGAATTAGACTGCCCATATATTTGGATGCTACTTATGTTTACACTTAAGCATGCTGTCCAGTGATGGGATGAGTTCCTAAAAACCTCCCTCATAAACAAAGCAGAGACTGAGAGGCTTTAAACTTCAAATTATGGGATTCACATGGATTCAGTTGCACTGGTGTGAAACTGTGTGGTTGTGCATACTTTTTCTGCCTCGTATGCAGGTGGGCAGGAGGGCAAGGGAAGCACTGAGACTGTGATTTTTAAACAGTTAGATTTAACCTTTGGAGTTTATCTGATTTCCTTAAAATTACCAAAAAAACAAAAAGAAAATAGTGTGTTCCAATTTATTTAGTCCCTTGCAGTGAAACCAAGCACTAAGATAGGTCTGGCCTGAAAATTGAACAATGAGATGATTTAAATGCGACAGGAGATGGTCCAGAACTGTGTATTGGCTTTGTTTTGCAAAATTTTTTCTGTTGTGATGTTCACTTTGTTGAATAGTCTTGTACCTAAGCAGGAATGTTACTGCCTTGACAATCACTGAGGCCGAGTTCCCAGAAACTTCTTCCAGCCACTTTTTGCGAGCTTGACTAAATGAAAATGTCGGTCACTTTAGTGACAGTGTCAGGAAATGAAAAAAAAGTCACCCCAGAGACACCCCAGTAGAGAGGAACTAATTAGCAGTGGGAAATGGGAGCAAGAACAATTTTCTTTTCTCAGGGAAGACATTAGGTTTTTGTTTATTACTTGGATATTAGTGCCATAAAGCCTTGATATGTTAATTTGCTGGATGTGAGTGTGCTCAGGCTCCGTGATGAGGCTGTTTTGACACTGGATGATGGGGATGTTTTGATAGTGCATTTCTGAGGTTGTGCTGTTTTGACACAAAAGGCTTTGACAAGATATTTGTAAGGTCACTGTGACCTACCACCGCTGTTATGTGGAAGTGATGGAAATGTAAATGCTCTGATGTCTAATCAATGGAATGAAGCACTGTGGGATATATGCAAATTGAGATGTAAATCAGGTATTTTGGGTTATAAATGAGCATGTTAGAAAAATGCTTCATGGGAGCTTTCTTGGCCATCTTGGTTTTCCAGTCCTGTGGATAGAGGAGTATTTAATTTTAAAAACCTTATGGGGCCTTTTGGTGGTCTTCCAGTATTTAACAGGAACCTACAGGAAGGATGGGGAAGGATGGTTTATCAGAAAATCTGCTGATAGGAAAAGAGGTAGCAGGTTTAAATTGAAATAGGTAGATTTAGATAAGATATTATAAAGAATTTTTTTACTGTGATGATGATGAAAGGATGACATTTTTTTACTGTGAGACATTGGAACAGATTGACCAAAGAAGTTGAGGTTGCTCCATCCCTGGAAGTGTCCAAGGCCAGGTTGGATGGAGCTCTGAGCAACCTGGTCTAGTGGAAGGTGCCCCTGAATACTCTCTAAGGCTCCTTCTAACCCAAAATTTTCCTTGATTCTATGGTAGCAAGAAAGAAATGTTTGGCTTTTCATAGCTGCCTCTTTCCACTGATTAAGACAGAAAAAAAAAAAAAAAAGAAAAAGAAAAAAAAACCTAATAGCAAATTTGAATTGAAAAAAGCAACCAACTTTACTGGGCCATAATGTCAGCTTAATTTCTGGTCAGCCCCCAGTGGGAAAGCTGGTTTAGTGATATGGAATCCACATCACAAAATTCATTTTCCCTCTCGCAGAGAAGAGGCTGCGGCCACTTGTGCTCCTGGGATGGCACCTGGATGAAGCAGGGAGAGCCAGCAATGCCAACTGCAGGGCTGGCAGAGCAGAGGCTGCCCTGGGCTCTGGGATGCTGCTTGTGGCTGTCTTTTCTTTTACTGTTTTGTCTGGCCAGGCCAGACAATGGTTGGAGAATCAACAAGGGGCTGCCTCACAAACAGAGCAGCCTGCTGTATTGTTTATTGTGGGATTTAATGCCCTAACAGGAGATGGATCAATATCATAGCAGGAGAGGTAAGGAATCCAAGAATAGTCACAGAAGGTGAAAAGGGAAAAGAGGCTAGAAGAGGAATGAAGAAAGGTTCTTTCTTTCCTTCAGAAATAATATTATTCCTTTTTATTTTTTGTCTCTTCGATTTGGCCTGTGTGCCTGTATATATTTGGGATTTGCTGGAGAGCTTTTGCCAGTATTCTTTTTTTGGGTTTTTTGGGGTTTGTTTTTTTGTTGTTGTTGTTGTTGTTTGGTGTTTTTTTTTTTTGTTTGTTTGTTTGTTTGGGGGTTTTTTTGGTTTTTTGTTTTTTTTTTTTTTTAATTTTTGTAATCATGTGTCTGCTGTATTGCTCTAAAACATGCCAGAACTTGATATCAGAGCATTGCTGCCCGAAGAGCTTGTCCTGGCCTCTATTTCCAATCCTGTACAATCTCAATTTAATCACTATGGCAGTCAGCTCAGAAAGTGCCTGTAGGTGGAAAACATCACTGTAACATGATGCAGTTGGTTTTACTTCAGCATGGCCTTGAGACAAGCCACACTGGCCCATGGAATGTGTGCAGCAACTCCTCTTTCTCTGCACCAATTCACACACATTGGGAGATATAAAATTGCCCTCTCTGAAAATAGTTTCAGAAAATGTTCAATAAGCCACCATTTTTAGAAGAGCAAATATTAAACAGATTGTAAACAAGGCAGCCTGACAGAGAAACTTAAGATGGATATCCCATTAAGCAAACACATCATTCCTTGCTCCTTTCTGTGCCCTTTCACCAATCTTATCACTTCATCAATCTTCAATCACTCTAATCATCCCTTTCCAGCTCGGCAACCTGCAAAGAGTTTAAAAATCCCTGCACTGGCTTTGTGGTTTCATTTCCCTTCTCTTTTCTCCCAGCAGCACAAATAAGTGATTTCCCAACCATTGGGAAGGGAGAGCGGAGGGGAAAAGGATTTAACCTAGCTCATCTAATCAGAAGCTCCTAACAGATGGAGGGAAACTGCTCCCTGAGCCCAGCAAGGAACTGAGCCAGGGCTCTTCCCTCACCACCAACTGCTGCCAGCTAAACATCTGAATTTCCTCTCTCCTGGAAGCTTGTGAAAGCTCCAATCCAAGGAATGGCACCTCATTCTCTCCTCTTGCCTCCCTCATGCCATCTCCTTCTCCCACAGCACATGGTGTTACACCCTTCCAGACAGATGAGCTTCAACATTGTGACAATGTCTCAGTCGCCATTTTCCACCCACTGTGAAATGGGTGGGAAAAACAGCCAAAAAAATCAAAACAAAACAAACTCCACAGGAAAAAGAAAAAAAAAAAGAAAGAAAACCAGCAAAACCTATTAACACCTCCTGTTTCCACATGTCCTCTCAAGGTTTGTTTTATCTAAAAGGTTCAGAGCACCACTGAGGGTCATAATCTCTGAAATATCATGAAGAACCACATTTTAGATCATGAGGGTAAAATTCAAGTGGCTCTCTGGCAAAAGGTAGCATCTATTAGCCAACCTCTTCCATTTTTGTGGGCTTGCCTCTCCTTTTTGGAACACAAATTCCATCCTGCACCTGACTGACCTCCAAAGTGAAGGTGGTACCTTGGTCCCTGTCAGAGCAACAACTTTGGGTGCCAAAATTAAATTGCCCATTACACTAATTACTCATTTCCAGCTAAGTGCTATGTCTGGGCTGAAGGGAAGGTGGACATGTTAAAATATTTCAAATCCAGCTCCTGCCTGGTCATCCAGATGGGAAAGCCAGCCAGTATTCCTTGGCTCCTCTCCTGCACAGCACCACTGTGTGCAGAGGATGGGGACGTTGGATTACCCAAATGAGGGGCTTGGAGCAGTCAGCCCCAAGGGCTGGAAATGCTGCAGTGCTCCCCAGGTTGGACACAGCTTTACAAGCCATGGTAGAGAAAGGTTTGCAGACAATGGAAGCAAATATCGGTATTCAGCCCCAGGGAGACCAGTGAGTTGTTAACTCTTGCAGCTTAAACATAAAAACCAACTTTACCTTCTGACCAAGCAGGGTCTCTGGGCCTTTATTGCAAAAGATCTGCCCAATGCAATCCACCTGCTGAAGTTCAAAAGGATAAAAATTCAGGTACAATTCACTTCATTAGACAGGGGGTCAGTATTCTGTATTTCATCTTCATTAAAGGAAGAAGAACTCCTTTGGAAAGGAAAAAGAACCCCTTGAATACCAGGTGCAGGGTCAGCTAGACCCTAAGGACTTTCTGAGAAAGGGATCAGAAGCAATGGGTGTGAAACATGGACGTTCAACAAATTTTAGTTTTGCCATTTTTTAGTTTTGCCATTATTGAGTGTGATAATCTTTTGGTAGTTTATACCATGTTCCTGTTCAAATGCTCTACCAGAGACTCCTCCTGGGTTTTCCCGTGTTCAGTTTTGAGACTTGAACACAAAATTCTTCTAAGTTTCACCTGTGTTTTTTTCCAGAGACCTAATGTGGATACAGCTCTACACAAATGCATCTACACCTCTCACTGTAAAGGAGTCCAAGAGTAGGAACCAAACAAGTAAATTCTCCTAAAGTTTTAGAAGAAGGCCCAGGAACAATACTGTAATTTCTCTCTTAATATCCACTATGATATCAATTATTCTATGGCTTTTATTTCAACCTTCATTGGCAAATAATTCCTTTATTTCTGTGTATAGATGGTGTATCTGTCATATTCATTAAAGTGAATAAGACGCTATTTTTGTTTCATAAGGGTTTTGATATGTCCAGTAGTATAAATATCTAGGTTGATGTGACAAGTTCACTTTGTCACCTTCTGAGGAAAAACAGGTGCACTCTTTGTAGCTGTTTTATTTTTCCTGCAGAATATACCTTGGCAAGAAGTCTGTTTTGTGAGTGTAATGAGATGTGACTTTCAAAAGTAGTAAACGGGCACCAATTGAAATATAAAACATTCTTTTTAAACAAAAAGAAAACCACTTCTGGGTTTTTTTCCCCTCTGGGAGTGCTTGAACACTGCCACAGGCTGCCCAGAGAGGCTGTTCAGTCTCTGTCACTGGAGATATTCAAACCCCAGCTGGGCATGACCCCAAGCAATGCCTCTGTAGGTGACACTGCTTTGAGCACAGGGCTGGACTTGACAATTTCCAGAGATGCCCTCCAGCCTCAGCTGCTCTGTGGATATAAACAGTTGTGTTTTCTGCACAGCCACAAAGGGGTAGTTTCTTTTTAGATTGTTGCATAAATTCCTCCCGTTGTCAGATTCAATGGCATCAGTCATCTCTCTGTTGCTGTGATAGCTGAGCTTATCAGAAATCAGAGGGGCAATTCAGAGGTGATTTCTACCTTTCCAGGGGAGAGGGCTGAAATAAAGATTAGCTGTGAAGCTGTTGCAAATTATGGCTGTGGAGTTAGAGTACTCCTTCTTAAAGTGGGAAATTTTTAAACTTTCGTGTTTGTTGTTCTTCTTCTTAATATTTAAAGACTCTCCATCCATTGAATGCAAAAATCTTTCAGGTAAATTAGAAATAGGGAGAGTTAATGTGCTAAATGATTGAAACAAAACAGCCAAAATGAGGAATTGTCTTCCTCAAGCTGCATCCTAATCTGACATTCTTCAAAGGGATGAAACTAAAAAGAGAGGATGAAATGTGTTTGGAACAAAAGTAAAACTCCTGTGTCAAATGTGTTCAATAAGCCATTGAAAGAGAATATGATATACTGTGAAGGTTAATTACTAATGAAAAAAATAAGCACAAAAAAAGGGGGGGGAATAGAAAGGGGAACTCTGGAGTTTGTAATGATTGAATGCAGCGTGCTTGGGGGACTATTGCCACACATCTGCTTTGTGACAAGTACAGTAAAATTAGTTATGGATCATCAAAGTGATTCCTAACACTTAACAAAATGAGACCAAAAGTGCCTTTTTTCCCCAGGTTCAGACATCTGGGAAAACATTAATCAAACACACAGATTCAGTGGGAGGAAAAATTTGGAAAACAGCACTGTTGAAAAAGACTGAGTGGATAACATTGGCAGAAATTAGATGTGAATCTGCAATGCAGCATCACAGCAAAACAGCCATTTTTGCATTTTATTTGACTTCTATTTTTTTCAGTTTGCCTATGAAAAACCATCATACTCCTACTCAGGAAGGAACAATAATTCTGTTCTGTTCGAGGATGGTGAAATGGAAAATCTTAGTTGATTCTGCAAGATTTTAATATTTCTTCTAAGTGCCCTTGGGTCCCTCTGATGCAGAAGGGAGCTGGCCTTTGAAACACAGAGTTTGGGGCTGGACAAGCCCTCACCTTGAAGCTGCAGAGCAGTTGGAAAGGAAATCAAAGAAATGCAGTGCTGGTGATTGCTGAGGGGACTGGCTTGCAAGAAAAGATTAAAACTTGTCTGATTACATCTGTGCCTGGTGGGATGCAGTGAGGATCTTCCTCAGAACTAGACAGATAAAAGGAGAATTCTGTGGTATTGGCCACTGCATAAGAGCTGATTCCTCATCTGGGGAAGAGAGTTGGCTCTTGTTTCTCTGGTGTGTAGATGCAATCTCTTGGGCAGAGATTTCATCTTGGTTTTCATCTAATGTGCTTTATCTTGAACCCTTCTTCTTAACCTAATTTAAAATGGCAAATTTTAGACTCTGGATTTTTCTTTTTAATCAATGCATTCAATTTATTATTATTTCTAGTTAGTAGCAGATGATATCAAAAAATAAACAGTCGCAAGTACAAGAGAGAGAAGAGTCACTGTGCAAATGGGTACAGGGAAGAGCAAGGGAATAATGCTCAAAAAGGGACAGTTGGCTTTGAATATCAGCAGAAATAGCTTCTCCCAGGCCTGCCTACATGACCTGCTTGGTTTGCACAAGAGTGTGACCCCTTTAGCAGTTGCACATTCAGTTCTTCACTGTATCTGTCTCTGTGCACTTGCTTCCACCTCTCCACCCACTCTGAGCTATTTTTTTGTGTGTAGGCGATAAGCATTGTGATATTTTTTGTTCTTTCATTGGTGTGCTGTGAATCCTCCTGTCTGCAACTGCAATTCTGGGACCAAATTCACACATATCCATTCCTAGATCTGCCCATTTGGTGATTTGGTGGCTTTGCAAGCTATTTTGAATAAAAAGCTGTCGAGTGAGCAGCTATGAAAGCAGAGAAATGAAGAGAAACTCCTTACTCAAAATCACATTTTCCCTGGACACTCAATCACTTAATCTTGTGGTCTATATGGAGGATGATAAAAAATTCAGATCTATATGATTTCCCCTCCTTTTCTTTTCATTTGCTTTTTTGTGTGCAGCATTTTCTTGTGCATTTGATCAAACTTTAGTACATTATTTCTTAAGGAGTTCACAGGCTGTTTTAAAGGGTCTTTAAAAGACCTTTAAAAGTGGGGGAATACTGTTTTCATTGTGTGTAATGTGGCTATGTTCCCACTGTTATCCCATTTTCTTTTAATATTAGCCTATTGGACCATGAAAAAGTTCAAAGTATGAGAAATGTACTTCTTCTTTTATGCAGCTACTATTATGAGCCTCATAAAAGACACATCTCAGATGACTAAACAAAATACTTATTTTTGCAAAACAGAATTAGGAAGACATAACAATTTAGAAGATGTAACTGCTTCAAGAAACTGTGCAGAATTACACAGGTTGCAACCACCGTGTTGTTCCATACCCATGGGTAGAAATGAGCCTGGGTTTCCCAAAGGCTGTGGGCTGAGCCACCCTGTCCTCCAGCATGTTTCAGTCTGCATTTTCCCAAAGTTTCTGCATTTTTGAAACCTCATGCTCTTTGTCAGATTTGGCTGCAATTTTTGAAACCTCATGTTTTGAAACCTTCCTGTTTCAGCTACTCTCAGTTTGAGGACTGTGGAAAGGGAAGGAGGAAGGACAGACATATGAAGGTGGAGAGAAAATTTCCTTGGATGAGCCTCCTTTCCAGAGGAAAGCACTGAAGGTTAAAAAGGATCACAGGGGCCCATAAGGGTGCTACATTTCAAAATGATCAATTCCCAACAAAAAGAGAAAAAAGGCGCTAAAGGTGCAGCCTTTACACCTCCTGCTGCCATGAACTCTTCTCCTTCTCACCTTGGATTTGCTGTCCAACACAGTTCGTGTCACACCTCTCAGGGACAGGCACAAGGTACACAGGGGCAGCAAATGTGCTTTGGAATAGTGTCAGAACACCAGGGGTTAATGATGCCCGGAGCCTCCTGCCTCACTGCTCCGCCAGTCCCTGCATTTCTTATGCAGAGCTGATTTGCAGCTGCACTGCTAAGTTTTATATCCTGGGAAAAAAGCCTCAAAAAAATGTGTTTCTGCTACAGCAATTCTGCCCTTTGTAATTGGGGAGGAAAATGCCTATGAAATATGACATGGAGCTGCATGGTGCTGCATCCTGAAATGTGCTTCACTGCCTCCCATGAAAGCTGGAACTTCAAAACCCATTGATTAAAATGAGAGCATTACTGTACTCTGCTAATTAGGATATAGTACTTAACACTATTCTTAGTTTGAACTGTGCACAGTAAGTACACTTCTATTAATAGTTTTTGGGGGTAGGGAGACAGTGTTTATATATATATTTTTTTTTTTAATTGCATGAAAAAGCAGGAGCCAGCAGTCACATTTTAAAACTGCTCTGGTAAGAGAAGATTTCCTGCTGGGAGAAGCCAAATGAGTGGAAGGAGAAAATATATGTCAGATGGCAGAAGGGGGGAACAGACCAGTTGAGAGATGGATAGCTGAGATACACTGAGCTACTACATTCTCAAAATCTTTTTTTTTTAACCATTATTTCTGGGTTTGAACAGGGAAAATACTTACCCTTTTGAGCATTTAGGGGAAAGGGTTATCATCATGCATGAAATAAAACAGGGCTTGTGAAAATCCCTACGAACACCCATTTGATAGTCAGAGTGGGAGCAGGAAATTTTAAATGCACACAACCAGCAGCGAGTCTAAGTAGTGTTTTCTCTGCCACAGTCACTGAGGAAAGGTTAAAACTTCAAACAGCTACAAGTCTCCAGCAGATGCATGGAAAAAACAGGTCCTGGAGGTGTGTCAAAATATCTAATATTTGCTGCAACTTATAGAAGCATAAGGAAAGTTGAAAGTAAGAAAAGTAAAGGAAAAAAAATTAGCCACAAGCCCAGCTCAGTTTCTTGGTACTAACAAGCTGCCTATGCAAAGTGATGACAGGTTTTACACCAGTGGTGCAAAAAGATTCGTGCTGGGCTCTCACTTGAGTGCAGAAGAGCAGAAAAACCCTGCACTGACCTTGTGCAGCAAATCAGCCACCTGCAGAGAGAGCCTTGAGCCAGGTTTGCTCACCCAGCAGCCCGAACCTTCCCCTTCTCTCCTCTGCAGGAGATGTGCCAGAGGAGCCCGTATGGACTGGGGGTGCCACCAAGGGGACGCCTGGGCTGTGTTTCCCATCCGAGGGCTCCTTCCAGCGTTCCAGAGGGAGCAGCTCCTGGTGGGGAGGCACGGGCAGGAGCTGCCTGGGGCCCAGCTGCACCCCAGGAATGTTGGCATGCTGTCACTGAATGCGCTCTGAATCCACCCCGGCTCCAGAAGAAGCACAGAATATATTTCCTCCCAGCAGATAATGCGTGCTGAGATTTGTGCTGTGTGAATGCAGGTCATCCAGACGTGCAGAAAGCAGAATGGGAAAGAATGGGAAGGGAGTCCCTGCTCCCCTGTGTAAACAAGTTCTTAATCTCTCTAGGTTCTACCTGAGAAAGGATTTAGCATGCTGATCCTCAATTTTTGCAGTCTCCTCTCCATCATCTGTGGGTGTTTACCAAAGCGCCAGGTTGGTTACATAATGTTTCACATTATTCTCACAGGCTGTCCAATGTATGAAGTCTGTCTTTAATTGAAGTTTCTATTTGCATGCTTCACAACCCTTAAAATATTCTGCTTGGAATGTCAGATGAGGTTAATTGAGGAGCCTCTTGATGATGGTATTATTGTAATTTGAACTTGGAGAATCCAATATTAATTCTAGGAGGATTCTGTAAGATTTATTTTTCCTCTTTAGGTTTTATCTTTGTATTGAGAATTATCTTGCAGTTTAAATTCAAAACGATTTTCAATATAGTGAAATTCATCATGTTCTAATGAACTCTAGAAATTATTCTATTCCTAGAAATAGGATAATAACATTGCATTTAAATATTACTATTTGGATTTTTACCACATAGAAGACTGAATTGTACCATTTCTGGCTGGTATGATTTGAGGAATTTTTATTTCCTCTTGGCTATGTGCAAGAAACTATTTCTCAAATTTGGCTGAGATCAGCTGTAGTTACTATTCTGGGCTGTTGCCTCCCTGTGCCTGGAGTTGTGTATTACTTTTGGAAAACAGACTGTAAAAGTTTTTCACCTAACAATAATATTGTTTAGGAATAGCCTGGTTTTGATTTTCCTTGCCATTTGTTTTAGCAGACAGGGCATTCCTTGAGGAAAGGTGTTTGCCCCAGTTTAAAACACTGAGTAAAATTATAACAACCTCAGTGAAAGGCACCTTTGTCAAAGAACTGAGGCATCCATTCAGATCTGTAAATGCAAATTTTATCACTCAAAAGTTATGGAAACTTTTTTTTCCCCAAAGAATATCTTGGTATACATTTTTCTGTCATCATAGTAAGCCCATGTCCTGCTGAAGCATTTTTATCTTCTGTTGGCAATATTTCCCATGTTCACACTGCTATAAAAATTCTGTAACACAGGGAAGCAATGGCACACCATATACATCTTAATTCCTTATCCTATTTAAAACTGAAACTTACAATGATATCAAAGAATATGTGTAACAGCTTTTAGCCCAGAGTTTTGTAAAATCATTTAAAGCCTGATACAAAGCAGAGTTTAATGAATGCTTTAAAGTTGTCACCTAACTTAATATCAATGTATTCACTTCAGAGTTTCAAAATCCTGTCATATCATTCTCAATCAATTGATTTATTTTAGGAGGGAAACCTGAATATTTGTTTCCTAGCACATCATATCCTGCTTCCATAGAGCTGAAATGGAATTTGGATAAAGCTGTGATATTCTTTCACTGAGTCATTAGACAGTGTTTAACAATCGGTATTTCAGGCAATACTCTTGCACAGATTTGTCATTTCAATTTCTGTGTCTGATGCCTCAGAAAGAAGAAGAGGCAGACTTTTCCCTCCATATGGAGTCAATGGCTGCATTCTAAGGGTCATCTGCAGGGGATTGTTTCAAAACACCAATTTCATGCTCACGTTCATATCAGTTCTTGAACCGATGTTCACGTTCATATCAATTTTATACAGTATGGCTTTTCTTTGCTCTGCTGGACTGTTCAACAAACTATCTTTCTTTGGTTTTTAACTTAATATTCTGGCCTTTCAGTTTTACTCCTCTGCACACCTGGATTTGAGTCATGAGCTGAGAAGAAATGAGACAATATTTTATTCTAGCAGCATCCAGGAAGAGTTCTCCTGCTTGCCCAGCCATTCCTGTTGTTTCTGTGCAGAGGGTGCTAATTATCCAGTATGTGAAATTACAATGGCAGAAAATAGTGAACATCTCAAACAGAGAAGTAATTGCAATGTAAGACAAATTATATGGTTCCATTTGTTTTTTAAAAAGTGTTGTGAAAAGTTTTCTTTTTTTTTTTTTTTTTCAAATTTCTTTCCTTTTCTCCTAAAAGCTCTGTGCTCACCTCTGTTTCACCACTCTGGAAACAGCAAGCTTGGAATGCTCAGACCCCCATGGGCCACAATCCTGTTGGTGTTAAGTGCAGATCACTCTGGAGCATGTCTAGCCAGGGGCAAGAGGAGCTGTGGTGAGGGGCAGGTGTCCATATGGATCTCTCTGCTCTTTATACGCAGGGCATTTCCCCTCGGATTTTCCAGCTGCTTCTTATCCTTTTCCCTTTAGATGGGATCTTACATTTGCCTTCCTCTCCCTAAGGTGTCACAGCAGAGGGAGGTGATTTGTCCACAGGTTATTGGAGCAGACACCACATACACTAGGAATTCCCAGTGCATAAATAATGTCCTTGCTAATTAATTTATTTTTGTTTGAGCCTCTCGTCCTGTCCTGTTACTGGCACCTGTGATGATTAGAACAGAAAGCCCAAGTCCTTTCCCAGTCCTTTGTCAGATGGCTGCCTCTTGTGTTAACCGGCGGGCTGCTCTCTGCACCATCCTTGGCATGAAAATTAGCTGCTCTGCAGAAAGGCAACAGCAGGGGAAGAATGGAAATTATGGAGTCTGAAACTCCACAAAAATTAAAAATAAAAAAAATACTGCTGTCATGGTAAGCCTGGATATAAATAAGGAAGTCATACAAAAGCCAAAAAAAAATGTGTCCCCTTGTCCTTGGCCAGGCCTGAGCAGTGAGGAGACAAAAGCTTCCCTCTGAGATGGGATATACAAACAGGACACCAAGGAATGGAAATGATGGGATATACAAACAGAGCACTAAGGAATGGCAATGCTTGTCTGACCACTGATACCACTGCCACTGCATGGATTTCCAGTAGCCACAAGAAATGCACCCAGATCTGCTCTGGCAGCTGTTCCAAGCACTGTAGCAGAGTCTTGTTCAGGTGAAAAAAGACAAAAATAAATGTTTATCAAAGGGTTCTGATTGCTAGAGAATGGTCCCCCTGGCTCCTAATGGAAAGTTACATTTTGCAGAACAATCTATAGATGCTATCTCACAGCTGTCACAGTGAAATTACCTTCAGAGAAGTGAGCCAGGAGTCACAGGATGTGCAAATGTCCTGAATCTGAGTGCCTCAGAGGTGCAGTTTTATCTCATCTTCATTAAAGAAAAAGTGCAGAGAGGAAAGATTTCACATCATTCTTTAAGATAACATGAAAACCACATCAATCCTGGACTGTAATATTCTTATTCTACCCACAGGTAATTTGTGTTCTGTGCATAAGCAGAGCTGCTGTTTCTTCTTGTGCATCCTCAGAAGAATGTTTTGTTTCTTGTTCAACAGAAACTCTGGGTGAAAGCAAATATATTAACTACCTCTACTTCTGTAAAGTAACTATGCAGGGTGCCTGACCCACAGTTCAGAAGGCTGAGAAAAAATGCTCTTTGTTTTATATTTGGGGTTTGGGCTGGGTTTTATTTGTGTGTTTGTTTTTTCTGAACAGTGTCTATGCTGAGAGCTATGGAAGTGATCAACAAACCAGAGAGACAAGAACAATAGCCACCACAGGGAAGTTCAGAAAAATCTAACTGATGAAAAATGTTTAGCAAACGGCCTGGAGAAAATACATGGGAAATGCTAAGTGGTTTTCCCCCTCTTTATTTTCTGTGAGTGATAAGCAGAATGATGGAAAAATATGTGACGTGGGAGTTTTGTTTTCCCAGGGGCTGGACATGTGCAAGAAGCAAATAGGGCCTAAAATAAGGGTGAAAATGTAGATTATCTAGTGGACAATCTACAATCACAGTGGACTAGTGGACAGTTCTACAGAAAAGCATTTTGTAACTGAAAACTCTTAGGGAAGTAAAAGATCCTAGCTATTGAATGTAAAAATGCGCACAAAATAAAATTCCATACAAAGCCCTGAAGAAATCAGGAGCCACAAGTCTTGGCTTTAGATTTTTAATCTAAAACCAGAAGTTTATTTTCCACTTATCCAGCAATACATGGGTTAAACTGGCATTCACGGTATCACATACTCTCAAAGACTTGCTCAAATGGGAAAGGTATACGTATATGTATATATGTGTGTATATATAAAAGCCGTATATAATATATTTTTCCTGAAAAGTCCAAATCTGGAGAAGGATGCTTTTATTTCCTGGTCAGATGTAAAAGAACAATTCCTCTCCTTGGTTTAAGACCAAAACTGCAACATTTAAAGTTGTTTTAGTAAGCTGTGGAGACAGAGAGAAGACTGTGGACTAAGGCAATGGCTGAAGTTGCTGTACCTTAATGAAAAGCTGTCAGTACCATGTTATTACTCAATTTTTTGCTGCTTTGGGCAGAATATTCAAAAGATAGACACGTTCTGACAGGCAGTAATCCTGTTCTTATACCCCAAGTATTTAGATGCTTCAGGACATTTGTCACAGCTGCCAAAACTGGATTTACAATCAGCGGGTTTCAAAAAGAGAGTGAGATTTTGCCTGTTCTTGCTTTGGGAAAAGGGGCAAATATTTTCATTCCTTCTTCCCTTTCTCTGCCTACATCTTTTTCACCTGCTTCTGGCTGGACTCAGCTCAGTGATAAACCATCCACAGGAGCAGCCAGGGCTGCTTGTGGCTCTTTGCTGGTGAGGAAGCTGTGCTGAAGCCACACCTCCTGTAAAATTCACACAGCAACTGAGCTTTCCTATCAGGCATCTCATCTTGCTATCATTCCGTGCTGGGAAATGACAGACAGGGCTGCAGAGTGACTGGGGGAGGAGGGGAGAGGAGAGGAGGCAGTGCTTTGTTTAATCATCCCACTTCAGCCTGATTGCTGCAGTGTTATCTCGAAAGTGAAAAGATTTGGGAGCCAGATTCCTGGTAATTAGTGCTCTGAATATTGTGATTCCAGCACCCAGCACCTTTCACTGAGGATCAGGTAGCAAAGATGGGGCTCTCTGTGCAGCCCCATCTCCTGTTTCAGCCCTATCTCCTGTTTCAGGAGGATCCCATGCTGCTGTCCTGAGGGTTTGCAGGCACTGCTGTCATCACCACATCCTGATGAAACTCAGCTGTCATTTACTGCCACTGCTGAGGCTGGAGAATGGCACACACAATGGGAAGGAGCTTTCAGCAGCAGCCAAGGATGAAGGGAGTGTGAGTGTGTCAGATATTGATGACACAGGGCGCCCAGTCTGCAGCTGCACCACAGGGGGAAACCAAAAGAATGCATCACAAAAGCAACAGGCATCACAGATTGCCTTCCACAGTGGGAGGTGAGCTGCACTCTTACCTGGACACAAGATAGATTTAGGTTATAATTCACAAAGAACTAGGCTGTGTGAGCTCTCTTGAGGGGCTGTGCATGTAACAGAGCCAATGGTAAAATATCAGCAAAAGCTGTGCAGCTACCTGCTGTCTGAGACAGAGCAGAACAAAACACCTGGATCCCCAAAATGACTGCTCACATGAGAGCACAACCTTGTGACCACTCCCTGGGTTTGTACCCATTTCAGGGGATGTTTTGGAGCATGTGTTGGATGCACAAGCAAGCATATACATCAAAACCCAGGAGTTTGCCAAGGAGAGAGAGAGGAAGCTTGCTGCCCACCAGCTGTGCTGCTGGCCTGGAGCTTGGGCAGCAGCACACAACACCTGTTTCCATTTGCTGAGTGGTGCTGTGGCACTGGGGTGAGCAGTGACATGAGGCTTTTCACATGGCCCTGATCTGCTTTCAAAGCCCTGCAAACGGCTCTCAGCTGAAAATACTATGTAGCATTTTGTCCCCTTTATTGCATGCAGTTCATCCTCAGAGGAAGGAGAGCTCCTGTGCTCATCTGGGCTTGGGAACAGCATTTCCCTTGAACACAGCAGGCATCCAACCTGAGGCTGAGCAGGTTCAGGCACTGAGCCACCCAGCTTTGAGTGTGCATAAAGAGGGAATTATGAGTTGTGAGCAGGGGGAGATAGCTGCTAGTTGGAAATAAGAGAAAATGCATTAATAGAAATTCAATTTAAGTTAAAAAAAAAAAAAGAGAGAGAGACCAACCTAGTTAATTTCATAAGGATGCATGAGTCAAAATGTAAGACCTTTAGTTAGGAAATAATTGCACACTTATGACCTGAGGCAACAGTCAGAACTTGCTGAAGAAAAAAACTGGCACATGTCATTAAATTTAATCATTTGTAATTATAAAATCATAAATATTTGAGATTGGAAAGGCCCAGCAAGTCACTTAAGTCCCCCTCCTTACCAATGCAAGGTTGTTCCCTCTTGCATATATGCTGATATGTTTTCTGCAGACTATTAGAACTCATTTTCAGGAGGATTTGCCTCAGATTTCTCAATTCTCTATTTCTTAATTTTATCCCATTGCTCCCTGCTTGTTTCCTGCTAAGTAATTCCTTTCCTTCCCTAGTGTCTCTGTCAGTCAAATATTTGTAGATGGTTGGAATGCCTGTCCTTAGGTATCACTTAGCCAAACTAGACATATTTATTTAGCTCTTTTAATCTTCCTCACAGGTAAATCCCTCTAGCCCCTTAATTATTTTGTTGCTCTTTTCTGAACTCTCTCTTTCCAAACCTTGTAGTCTCATTAAATTCAGTGTCCTGGTTCATGTCATCCAGAGCCATGGAAAAATCAGGGGTGCTGCTGCATCTCTGTTGCAATGTGATGTGTCTTTGTGTCTGACCCACTATAATATTTTTTTTCCCCCTGATCTATCATGCTGAACACCGTGCAAGGCTGGAGAGAGGTCAAGACAAGCTCTGTTTTTAAAATTCTGCCCTGCAGCTATTCCTCACGGTGCTGTCAGCAGGGAAGACATTTTGTCTTCTAAAACCTTACTTCTGATAGTTTTTCCATCTGAAGATGTTGTAACTCGAGCCTTCTTCTGCATTGGGCAATAACTTCACTTACACTTCTCTCCCTCTGTGCTTCTTTACTGTCCTCTGCCCCGTGTGTTTGAGAGATCAGTAAGAATGGCAGAACAAACAGAGCAGGAACAAAAAAACCCAAAATGTAGCTTACTGCACAAAAAGCTTCGTCTCCTGGGTTTATCATACCACAGATTAGCAGCCCAGGATGAGGAAAAGGCTCCAGGGAGACGCTGTGATGAAAACTGGAGAGTGAAGACTGAAGCAAGGAGACAGAGTAGTACAGAAATAACTTAGAGGGCCAAGCTGTCAGGGGAGATGAGAATAGGACAGACAGGGCATGCATTATCTCCCTGACCAGCAACCAGCAGCAGATCCTGCTCTAGAGTAATTGCTGCTGCGTTGATTGCTGCAGAGGGCTCTGTTTTGACTTCTCCTTGTCAGTTTTGATATTTCCATTTACTCTGAAACACTTCCCTCTTCCCCAGACCTTGGCTGCATGGAGTTGGAAGGTGGGCCTTGCATGTAGACCCTGACTTTGCTTTCCTGGCAGGTCCTCTGCCCTTGCCACAGGGTCCACAAATGGTGACATCCATCTCTTTAGGGTGCACTCAATGGGGAAGGGTTTCTAACAACACCCTGCAGAAAATTTAGGGGCTTTAGGATAACCTGGCTGATGCCCAGGGCTAGAAAGAGACAAGTCAGCATCCATTCTCTAGAGGTCTTACCTGTTTAAATGAAACCAAATATTAAATATTAAATAAAAAATATTAAATAATAAGTACATACTGCCCAAGAAGCACTAGATTAAAATAATAATCAGTTGTATTGGTGTTCAAGCCAAGGGATTTTGTAGTGTTTGCTTTATCCTTATCTTTTACACTTTTCATTTCATCTTGTAAAATCGCGGCAATTGGCAGAGCTGTGCAGGAATGCAAAAAGTAAATGTGAAAATCTGCAAATGCAAAGGTATATATGTAAATATTTCAACAAAGGAATGAGTGTCTGCATAAAAGACAACATGTTTCTTCTTTTTTTTTCTGGAAGTTTTCATCTGGTTTGTTTTGTTGTGGCTTTTGTTTCCTTGAAAATAATGAAATTGTTGTGTCTCATACTTTTTAAACAACTATTCATATGGCAGTTGCCATGATATTTGTGACAATTAATAGGAAATACCTTTTCTTAAGTTATTTTTCATGTAGCTGCCAGTGATCTCTGTTGCATACGTGCATCTGATAAATCATTATCAGAGTAACTCTCTGAAATCATTCCATGGGAGGAAACTGACCCTTGAGAGAAATTTATTTCAAACAATAGATGAAAACCATAAACAAGGAGTATTTGCATCTTTAATAGAATAGTTTTCAATGTTTTATGCATCCAGCCCTACACAGAAGAGTGCCTGTGTGCACGTTCAGGTGAATAACGAGTGCCTGAGGATGACAGGATCCATGGAAGGCATCACCTGCCTGTGGAAATCATGGTGCTTGAACAAGGGCTCCTGGAGAGCTGTCCTGATCAAAACATTTTGCAATTGCACAGGTACAAGCAGCAGCCACAGAGGCAGAGAGAGCAGGGTATTGTGAGACCACGATTTTCCAGCGTGGGCTTGGCTCTTGTTGTCCACCGTCCCAGGAAGATTCCCTTCCTGTTCTCTCTGGGTGCTACAGGAACATAAATAAATTTGAAAACTGAATTCCTGAGGCAAATTCAGATGATGGATCCTGAAAGCTTTTGCCTTTCTCTGACTTATCTAATATGTCAGGCAGTCAGCATGACACAGAAAGAAAGGTGTTTATGCAGCATTTTTTCCCAACTTACATCATTTTCTCAGCCTGTATCTAAAACACTCTGACACTTTAAGTTGTTTCTTCCCCCCTTAAAAAGGTTTTGAGACATTTTTGGGAAAAAAGAAACCATGCAAAACATGCAGAGATTAAACTCCAGTCTCCAAATCTCCTTATTTTAGATCTTGGTTTTGGTGGCTCAGAAAATGAAGGCTATGGGCTCTTGGATTACGTAAACTGACACAGTACATTTAATTTCATTTTCTTCAGACTGTATGCATCAACTTATCCAGAAACTATTGATTGCAGGGGGCTGAAGCTGTCTGCAAGTGCTGGCTGGTTTTAGGAGAGATTTTATTTGCAATTCTGCCTCAAAAGCAAGGTGTTGTTGTTACTTATAATAGAAAGTATGTGTTGAAGACGTGCAGGTGTGTGTGGGAGAGGGGCTTGCACTCCAATTCCTAAGTTTGGGTCTTTTTGCACAGTATCTGTGAAAACATGAGGAAATCATCACACTTGAGTCATCCTTCTGGGGCAAATTGCCTTCAAAGCTTTGTTTTCCCTGCTACATCTGCTATCCTGCTCGCTCTCTCTGTTTTCCACACTTCTATATCTGCGAGGGATTTCCCAGGCAGAAGCGTGCAGCTCCGTGCCAAACCCTTGTTCTGTGCACAAACAGCAGGGAAAATGTTCCAGGGATGGATCACACACCGAGCTCACCCTCAGCAGATCCAGCAAACACGGCCTGGGCAAGCAGAGCTGCATGGCTGAACCACAGAAACCCTGAGCACCTCAGAGCTGCATGGCACAGCCACAGAAACCCTGAGCACCTCTGTGCTGCATGGCACGACCACAGAAACCCTGAGCACCTCAGAGCTGCATGGCACAGCCACAGAAACCCTGGGCACCTCAGAGCTGCATGGCTGAACCACAGAAACCCTGAGCACCTCAGAGCTGCAGGGCACAACCACAGAAACCCTGAGCACCTCTGTGCTGCATGGCACAGCCACAGAAACCCTGAGCACCTCAGAGCTGCATGGCACAGCCACAGAAACCCTGAGCACCTCAGAGCTGCATGGCACAACCACAGAAACCCTGAGCACCTCAGAGCTGCATGGCACAGCCACAGAAACCCTGAGCACCTGTGTGCCCACCCGGCCACAGCACAGACCTGGCACCTCTGAGAGAACCAGAGCTCAAAACCTCAGGGTTCAGGGAAAATTTTCAAAGTCTTTGATGGAAGCTGCACAAAACTTCCTCAGACTAAGGGCTGATTCTAAGAGATCCACAGCCACCTATCCAAATTATAGGGTGGGACCAATCCCTCTATTGACTCTTGTATCAAAATCCATGGGGATTTTGATACAAGAGTCAATAGAGGGATTGGTCCCTTCTATCATTTCCTTGAGGAGAGGGCCAACGATGCTGCCTCAACCCTCGGTTTAGGGTCACAGCTGGTGAATACACAGGTGCACATTTTTATTTTTGATCTGCTCCAGTGCCCTCGAGCACCAGGTGGCCCGACAGCCGTGCCAGGCAAGAGCTGGCAGAGCTGCTCCCCTTCCCCACATCCCGTTTGAGATGTTTGCTCGCCCAGCTGGCCCTTGTGGCCTCCTCAGCCCCAGCAGAGAGAGGCAGGAGCACAAAGCACCTCCAGGGGCGATTCCGCACCCAGGGGCTGCAGCCGGGGGTGGGTACCGGGATGGGCGCTGCTGCATCGCTGAAGGATGCTCGCAGATCTCAAACAGGGTTTTAAATTATTCCCTACCTGCACTCAGGACAGGTCAGATTTTCCCTAGCGAGATAAACACGCTCTTGCCTGACTTCCAAGAGGCGCTAAGCGTTTCCGAAGTTTCCCAGGTGTCCGAGGGAAATGCCGAGGCTGCGGGATGGGTTTCCCCGTTTCGCTGCCCTGTGGCTCCGCGGAGCGGCGGGCGCGGGCAGTGCCGGGCGGGAGCGCGGGGCTGGCACACGGTGCCCAGCGGATTGCGGCACTTCCCTGCCAAAACGGGGACAGCGCCCATCGCTCCTGGTGGCTGGGTCAGCAAAGCGCTTATCTAGAGAGGCGTCTCTGGGTTTTGCTGTGTCTCTGTTCTGTGCTCTATGTCTTACCCTTTCTCTATGCAGAGCATACAATTTTATTTTATTTCATTTTATTTTACTTTATTTTATTTTATTTTTTATTTTATCTTTTTTATTTTTAATTTAATCTATTTTATTTTTATTTCAATTTTATTTTTAATTTTATTTTTACTTTACTTTATTTTATTTCATTTCATTTATTTATTTTATTTTATTTCACTTTATTTTTATTTTATTTTTATTTTATTTTTATTTTATTTTTAATTTTCTTTTCTTTATTTTTTAATTCTTATTTTTATTTTATTTTTAGTTATTTTATTTTATTTTTATTTTATTTTTTATTTTATTTATTTTTTAATTCTTATTTTTATTTTATTTTTAGTTATTTTGTTTTAATTATTTTTATTTTATTTTATTTTTAATTTTTTATTTTATTTATTTTTTAATTCTTATTTTTATTTTATTTTTAGTTATTTTATTTTAATTATTTTTATTTAATTTTATTTTAATGCATCTTGATTTGTCACACCCGTGTTGTCTTACTTTTTTTTTAAAAAAAAAGGATTTCTCCAAACCAGAGCAGTCTAGGTGATTAATGAATCTCACATATTCTTTCATAAACACTCTTTTCAGAATTTAACAGTGCCACGTTGTTGCAGAGCATACAATTTTATTTTATTTTTATTTATTTTATTTTATTTTTGTTTGGTTTTCTATTATTATATTTATTTTATTTTATTTTTTATTTTCTTGTTTATTTTTGTTTTATTTTATTTTATTTTAAACATCTTAATTTGTCACACCCGTGTTGTCTCACATTTTTAAAAAAAAAAGGATTTCTCCAAACCAAAGTGGAGGTGATTAATGAATCTCCCCATATTCTTTCACAAACCCTCATTTCAGAATTTAATAGCACCACATTGCAGCAGCTTCTTGTGCTCCTATTTTAGGGAGTCGGCGTTCTCACCACGCAAGGCAGCCCCAGTGACTTTCTCAGGTTTTGTGGCCCATCTGCCCCACACTGGAGATCCCCAGAGGTGTCACTGCTGAGGGGATGAGACGTTCTGGTTTAAGTGCTCGTGGTCTCTGCAGAGCACAGGGCTGGGAATTAAGCGTGCATCTTATGAACACTGGTGCAGAACAGCATCAGTAAATGACTATTCTCCCCTTTAATGTCTACTTTTAGATTCAGGGGGACTACAAGCAACTCCTGATCTTTAATTCCTGCTCAGGCCTGGATTGGTACTGCTGAATTCTGTGCCTCTGGGAAATGGGCACAATACTTGCACTCATCATGGAGCTGTTGTGCTGACCGGGTACTGCCCAGGAAGTTTTTTGAGTGTAGAAGTGCTAAATGGGAAGAAAGGTTTGTGGCTGTAATGGAACAGGGCTTCAGTAATGATTCTTGGCTAAGGTGAGACCACCAGCCCTGTCCAGTGAAATCCTGAGTAGTTTGCCAGTTGTCTCAGATGGATAATTATTCTATTTTTCGTGTTATTTCTTCCACTGCAAATACTTCTGTTTCCTCTACCAATATATGCCACATGGCCAGTAAGCCTGCCTGTGTGTGCTCTGCTGCAGGTTCTATGATTTTTGGTTTTTTCTTTGGTTTGGATGGCACATTAAAACACAGAGGAATAATCTGATGGCAACGTAAGCTTTGTGTTGAGGCTAGCACTAATATACAGCAAGAACTCCTTGTGCTTAAAACACATCTATGGTGGCTGAATTATTGTCCCTGTGCAGTTTTCACAGTTATTACTTGGTAGGTTGCCTCTTCAGTGTCAAATTAGAAGTCATTCGGCCAGAACCATTGCAGTGGTGCCTCTTGAGGTTTGTAGGTGCACACACTCCAAGTATATTACATATTTTTCTGAACAGTTGTGCTTTCACAGGGGTCTGTATTAGAACAGCATGAAATCTGCTGCTGTTTACACAGGTTTCATCTAAGCCTCACTGGTGGGTTCACTTTCTGCAGTGTCAGCAGCGCTGAGAGTCAAACTCTGCTTCACACAAAGTTGAAACTTAAAAAGAAAACTTTGACTCAGCTGCTTGAATCTCTTCCAGTATCTTTCTCCTTTCCATTCTTTTCTTCAAGGGCAAATTTGCTTTTAGCTTTCAGATACTGTGTGAACACCAAGCAGTTTCTTTTCCTACTTTTCAGGAGCCATTTCATTTTGCAGTTTTGTTTGCATGCGCTCATCCATGTCACACACTTGCTGGGGTGTACAGAAAGCAGGATGGGAGGCAAGTATAAATTTCATTTACCTTTTTTTTAAACCATATTTCTGGCCATGGAGGATGAATTTTCTGTGCTCAAGTGTTTGTTAAAATGCTGGCTGTGGAGACTATAAAAAAATGTGGAAATAATAGCAGGGCTGATGAAAACATTCAAGGAACTTTATTCACCTTATTCACCTTATTCAGGTGAAGAAGAATTTCTGGGAAGAAATGTTTACACATTATATTGGGCATAAAGTTAGAAAGTCTTTTTCTGTCCCTTAGTAATTAATAATTGGACTGGTTGGTGAAGCAGAGAAGTGTTGTGGTTCTCATTTCACTGTTAAGGGACCTACAGCTGCAAAAATTGAAGGCAGATAGAAGAGAGATATCAAAGCAGTTTAAATTTGTGTAGAAACATTGTTAAAGGGTTAAATGTGGAATTATGCAAAATAGTGATGAATTTTCTTTTCTTCGGGTGCTTCTGCTTTTTTAATTATATTTGGTCTCCCCTGTTCTTTTAAAAATATTTTTAATAAATAATACAAATGGTATCTTATCCTTTAAACTTGTATGAAAACCAGCCTTACTTTTCATGTAGTGCTTTTGCCTGAAAATTGTCACTACAGTGTCTTCTGGCAAATGAGAGAGAGATTTGGGTATGGTAAAAAGCAAATCTGTGTATGGATTAAAATGGAGATTTCCAGTCTCCCCATAGGATTCTTAATCTTAGAAAGTAAGACCTAGATGAGATTAAAAGGAATTATATAGCAAATAAGAGTTAATGCTTTTATCTAATACAAAAGGGAGGGAAAATTTTAGACACAGACAATTAGTTTCAGTTAAAATTATTAAAACTAAGTATTTTATATATACATGTATATGTTTTATATTCTACAATGCATGTTAAAATGGAGTCTCTGGGGAACTTGTTAAAGTTCAGAACTCAAAGTAAAAAACTGACTGAAATTTCAGCCTTGATCATGGGTTATTAAAATAGATATCATGAACCTGAAATAGTCCTTGTACAGTTTAATTCCTTTGTCTTTGTGAAAGAAGATGAACTGTCACAAACTTTGGTTTAATGCTCCTTTATCTTTTCTGGAGAGAAGATGATAACATTTCCCTGTACTGAAGCTTGTGTTTGCAAAGCATTATGGACAAGTGGGTTCAAAGTGACAAAGATCCACTAAAATACTTCCATTTATGTTAGGTGTCATTTTTTTATGTGAAATCATAACAGATTGCAGCAATCTGAAGAGAATCCTTATAACCCCTTTTCCATGAACAGGAGAGGCACAAATGTGGCAGTTACTTTGTTTGTCGGACACAAGAGTTTATAAAAGCAGCATCTTCTCTAATTTCCTTCACTGTGTCAATCATACACATGCAGGAACACACATCACATTTTACTTGTGTATTTTTCAATGAATTTGTTTAATTTTGCTGCTGGGAACTAATATTACTTCTGGATTATGAACAGATCTATCCAGAGCAGGGATGGAGCTGTATTGTCTAAGAGGGAGTTGTGATGGATGAAACTGATTAATATAGAATGAGACTCTTGGGACAATCCTTTCTTTGGGTACACCCATGCACCAGTGAATCAAACAGAAAGAGGAGGGTCCATGGAGCTCCATTCTGCTGTTGGAGCTGGGAGTGCTGGGCAGGGAAAGTCTGGAGTTTCCTGAAGCCCCAGTGCAGATCCAGCCGGGATTACAGGAGCCTGGGCACTCTCTCCAAAAGGCTTTGCCATGCCCTCAGTGGGAGCAGCTACACCCCTGATACCTGCCCAGAGACATTTCCATCCATAACATAGGATGTGCTGGCCCAAATCTTGGAAGTTTTACCAAGCATCTGCTCAGCCTTCCCAGCAGGGAAGTGGTGCTTACACGGGAAGGTGCTGGGCAGAGTCTGCTGCGAGATTAATGAGGGTAAGCAGAGCTTTAACAGAAATGACAAAAAGAAGTATCAAATGAAGTCTTGTCCAGGCCTCTCCTGTCTGCAGAGTGCAGCTCAAATCCCTCAGCCACATAAGAAACAAAAATAAATTCTTTCTAGGTCATTTTATTGTTGAAGATTAACTCGAGATCAGAGACTCGCATCACGCTGTGCCGATGCCTCTGTATTTTGCAATATAGTTATTGGTACAGATTTTTGAGGACTAAATTGTCAAAATATCTCAGTAGTTGTGTGAAATCTAATAATTTTGTACAGATTACAGTGCCTCTGTGTTTGAAATGGATTTTCAAATTCCAATTGCTGAGACTGCATCTTTAGCTGTTCCCTGATTGTTTGCAGGTATTGTGAATGCCTTTGGATCATGCCAGAGAGATAATGACTTGGAGCACAGAAATGGACTTGCAGCTGGATTCCCAGGAGAGCTTTCCACACAGGGTAATAGCTCACATATTGAAATGTGCTCACCAAAGAGGTGTTAGGGAAGCAGCAAGGAGAACCTAGATTGGCCTGCAAAATGGGGATTACACAGAAACCAGAGCAGGTAAAATGAAGCTATTTTCTCATAGAAGTTCTAGTAAAACTCCAACCCCATAATTTTCATCACTAATTATAGTCCAGGATCTGAAACCATTGCTGAAGGTACCCATTATCTTGTTCCCAGTGCAATTCCATATACTACAGTATGTGTCAAAGAAACATGGACAATTGTTTTTCCCAGGCTGCTTAACACAAGTGTCAGAACTGTTGAGCCTTTATTGATTAAGATTCTAAGTTCTTTATATGATATAACCAGCCTAAGCAGAAATAGCCGATGTCAGTAGATTTTATTTGCAAAAAGAACAGCATGAGAGGATCTGTGCTGCAGTGATGTCTTCTTTACTGTTGCTGTGGAGCTGAAAGCCCATCCATCTGTCCTTCTTATTATGTTAAATTCATTCTTGAGTCACTTAACTGAAGTATCCTTAACCCAGTGCTTCTGCAAACTAGTACATCCACACAGAAAATAGTTATTAAAATAAACATCTCATTATGAGCAGCCTAATGCAGTACCATTGTGAGTAATCAATGAGGTCTCTGGCAATCATGGGAATTATACAATATAATTGAGTTATTCGTAATAAAATTGCTGAAGAGTTGCTGACTTTCCCAGTTAAACATTTTTTTCTTTCTTTCATACAGCTTGCTGATCTTGCTCTGAGTTTTCAACACATTATATTTTCTTTTTGTCCTGTCATAACTTTAGAATAGAAATCTATTAAGCTAAGCACAGGTTTATAAAAGATCATGAAGTCACATAACAGCATCACATTGTGTTCCTTAAGCTTTAAAAACATCACTTCAGGTAAGAATTTTATGCTATCTTCCAAAATGAAATAGAAGCTGAAAAGATACAGTACAAATTTTTTTTTATTATGTGTTGCTTCCACCTCATGCTGACAGTTTATATTTTGCCCCTTTTGCTTCAGTCTGTTAGTCAGCCAAGCAGTAAAATGGGTTTGAATCCCCTGCACACTCATTACAGAGAGCATGTAAGAGTCAGGGCAGTGCTGGAGCCTCAGCTCTGAGTAAATAAATACAGGAATAAGAAGCCTTCAGCAGACACCATAAAGGCATACAAATGCCTTTCCTCTGCAAGCCTGTGCTCCCCTCCCCATCTTTCCCTTCTCTTCCACTGACCATTGCCCACAGACAAAAATCCTGGTAGAAAGTGCTGCTCCTCCCCTAGATATTTCTACCTTAGCTTAAACAGGTGATGAGGGTGATGCAAAATAACCTTGTGTTTTTTTTTTTTTCCAAGAAGGAATGAAGGAACATTCATGTTCTTCAGTTTCAGGAGTAACTGGTAATCTTCTGGGAGTAGTAAAGTCCTTAACCACATCCAGCACTGGGTGTTTGCCCACCCCTGCCTGGAAAGGGAAGGGATGCAGAGGCAGCTGTGATCTCTTGCCCTCCAGACTGTCTGACAGTGTAGAACACAAATGCACTGGATAGCTCTACGTTTATCACAAATATTTTTTCCTCTCCATCAGACGCTCTGGCAAATATTTGGACCCTCAGAATAAGATGGTCATTGAAATTCATAGTCCAGGTTCTCATCAGCACAACTCAGTTGTGACACCATTGATATCAGGGTTTTTTTAGGAGAAAATAGGCTTGTCCCCTTTCCTGTGGGCACAAGGTTTACAATGCTGTGCTCTGGCTCAAGATTGAGAGGTTAGAAGACACACAGGCCACCAGTGTGAAAATGAAAGGAATCAAATTCAGAGATCCAGTTCTGTGCCACAAAAAATATCCAGAGAGCAGCAGCTGAAGCTTGTGTGTCTCTCCGGGAGATGAATTTTCAGGTGAGCTGGCTCCAGGCTGCACAGAAGCTGGGGAGCTTTCCTGTTGGCTGACAGCAATGAGCTGGGGACACCTCACAAGTCAGGCGGGCAAAAGCTGCTCCCTGCAGGTACAGTGGTGCTCCCAAACAGAGGACACCATGTGTCTGAGGGAGGAGGAGGATGGGAGGGTTAAAACATGGTCATGACTGCTCTGAAACACGAGTCAGACCTAGATTCCCTCAGTCTCCACCCAGCCTGAGGGACAGACAAGGAAAAATCACACGGAGGCTTGCAGGGGATGGTGCCTTGCACCTCTTTTAATACATGGGAGTGATGATGGAGGAAGGCTCTTGCCAGCTTTTTTCCCCTCATTTGAGGGGAAAGCTGTGCTGCTGTGTTTCATTTTACTTAATGCAAAAGTGGCAGAAGGAGGGAGGCAGAAGAAAAGCGTCTATATCAGACACAACAGAAGGAAATATGGGAGGAGGGTGGGGAGGTGGGTTGGTGGTGTCTGCTTTATGGCCCTTCTGTGCCATCTGAATGGTACAAAAGGCTAAAAAACAGCCTGAGCATCTGTGTTGCTCTCTGCACCACTCCAATAATGAAAATGCACAAATGCTTACAGGAATAAACAACATTTCAAGTTTCCTGAGGTTATATAAAAGAAATATTTATTCTATCCGAAAAAGACTATGCAGAGAAGTATTGGAGTTAAAAAAAAAAAAGTCATAATGTGTTCACAATGTGAGAGAGAAGAGCAGCACAGCAAGCAACCTTAACTAGGCTGTTTCCAAACTTCTGACTGCCTAACCATGCAGCTTTAATGCTCTGTTACCATATTTGTCATGCACACAGTATTATATAGATATATATAATACCAACTGTCTGGCTAGATATAGATATCTTATTTTTATTGGAATTTTATCCCCAGTCTCCTCTCTGCTTCTCTTTTCACAGTTTTTCTTAAGCAGAATGTGAAAGTAATGCTTTCAAATTTCAGCTGCAGTTTTGAACTCGTGATATTTGAAAGCAATTTTTTTCTCATCACAACCCGAAGTTGATATGTTGTTACACAGGAAATGTTGCACATCTCAAAACTCTCCTCTCACAGAAGAGGCTGAATGTGTCCTTCTGAAGGTGTGGGATGCACGTGAAAAAAGTATCGAGATTACTCGGAAATTATCACTGCAACTCTTTTCCCTGCCTCTCTTTCTTTACACAAGTGCCAAAATTGTTTCCTCAAAATGCTTAGAATTCATCTTCTGTCTCATGTAGATGCTGGAGTTTATTTTGGAATGCAAGCTTGTCTGAGAAAGCTGTATTATGCATGTGTTTGTGCTACCTAAAAATATTAACATGAACTAAATCCAAACTCAGGTCTGTGACCGTGTTCACAGGGGTTCTTGGATGGGGGAAGAGATGAGGATCTGACTCCATGTTTCACAAGGCTTGATTTATTATTATATTATATATATCACATTAAAACTATACTGAAAGAATAGAAGAAAGGTTTCCTCAGAAGGCTGGCTAAGAATAGAATAGGAAGGAATGATAACAAAGGTTTGTGGCTTGGATTCTCCGTCTGAGCCAGCTGACTGTGATTGGCCATTAATTAGAAACAAGCACATGAGACCAATCACAGATGCTCCTGTTGCATCCCACAGCAGCAGATAATCATTGTTTGCATTTTGTTCCTGAGGCCTCCCAGCTTCTCAGGAGGAAAAATCCCAAGGAAAGGATTTTCCATAAAAGTTGTCTGTGACACAGGTCCATAATTAGATCTAAGACAGGAATTAGCAAAGCACTTAAGCGATGCCCAAGGTTAAATCCTGCCTGCCCAATGAAAGCCAATGACACTGGAGCCCTCCAAGGTCTGTGATGATAAAATTATCTTGGCACCCAAGTATTGTCAAGGATTTAGGTACCTAAATCTGCCATCTATAGATGGACAATTCTACCTATTTTGTTACAAAGGAATTTGATTTTGGTGACAAGGAGAAGAGACAGAAAATGGAGCACAGTCCTTCAGCCCATGTCTTGAATTTGTGGCAGTTAAATGAAACCACAAAACAGCCTTCAAAGCAAGGAGAATCCTCATCCAGGAGGGAATATCAGGAGGGAGATTGCTTTTTGTCACTCCTGAGCAGGATCAGATGCAGGATAGGAACACCAGGGAACTTTCTGGTGAACATCCAAGTATCTTTATCCTTTTGGATGCCAGCAAAGTTAAGAAAGGGTTTTGTGAATTGTGTTTTTGGATTCAATGTCTAAATCTCACATAAAACCTACCCAGGAAATCTAACTGCCTCTGCTGAATTGATTTTGTTTCCTACTGCTTTTTCCTGATTACTTTTATATATATATATTTATATTCCTTACATGTGTGCATTTTTAACCCCATAACTGCTGATGTACTCTGTGGCAAATCAAATTTTGATAAAGTTTTGAGGCCAAACTCCTAACTTCTTTTCATTCCTGGAGCTCAGTAACTCTGGATAGGAAGCATTTGTCATCCATAAAAGTGTTGATTCCATCTCCAGTAATCACCCACCCCTCTAATCCATCATACTCCAACTGATTAAATGTAAATCTGATTAGCTCACATAAGAACTAAGAACTTTTTCTTATTCCCTTTGGTAAACACATCAGTCCAATGACCTGGGCATCAAGAGAAACAAGCTTTACACTTTACAGGGGAGCATCAATAATCCCAAGGAAATGCTGATTCTAAGTGCTCACAGCCACCAGGAAGGCTGAGGGCACTTTATGAGAGAAATCCTTCATCTCTTACACTGCTCAGAGCCACAGATTTGCTTGGTTAGCTGATCATGCTTCCTTCAGAAGGCCTATCTGCTTAATGCAACAGCTCAATAAGGCAGCATTAATTTTAATTAACAAATTGCTTGTACACCTACAGCTCTATCACATTGTCACTGTGGCCAGGGTTAGGAAATTGTCCGAAGAAAATAAATTTGAAGCAACTCAGGCACAGGTAAATAGCCTGTTATTATCCACCAACCATTGTCATTATGGTCATTTCTGAAAAATCCTGTGTATCCCATGGTTCATTAAATCTGTTTTAGTGCCTGGATAAATGAGCTACTTTGAGGTGTCAGCAACAACCCCAAGCAGGAGGCTTTATTCTGCTAAGAAAGATGGCAATCAGCAGCAAGAAAGGCAATCCAGAAAACATCTTATACAAAATTCATGGGTTTATTAATTCATAATGTTAAGTGGTTTTGGCAGCTAACTAGTCACAGAATTTCATCAAGATGTGCACTTATAAACAAAGGGAAAGCAATTGGCTTTTCTTTAGCAACATTGCTCTGATACTTTAAGTCCTTCAGGGAAAAAAAAAAAAGAAAAAGTAACGTTCTCAATATGGAAATTTTCTATTTCAGCAAGCCTGTCTACCAGATTGTCAGAAAATGTCTTCAGGATGGCCAGCATGAGGCTTCCACCAAGATTTATCGACAAAATGAGTCAGAAAAACCCCACATCATGGAACCAGGAACCAGGAAAAGGTAAGAAAGGAGCAGGGGAGGAGACAATGTGCCCATTTCAGCCAGAGATTTGTGCTGCCCTTGCCACAAAAACAGATTTTAGAGCAGGCCAGGCTGATTAAGGTGGCTTTAGTTCCTCAGCAGGCACTTACACGATGGCACATGGAATTTATTTCATGTGATACCATTAGAGGAATGCTGTGAAGAGGGAGAGCAGAGACAAAGAATGGTGCTGGAGCCTGTGCTGTGGTTTGGAGAGAAACACCCCAGAAATAAGAGAGGAAGGGGAGCTGCATCTTCCATTAGAGCATCCTAACATGCCAGACTCCCGATTCCTCTGGAGGGAAGGGCAGGACAGGTGGTGGGAGAAGAGGAAAGCAGGGAAAGTCTGAGGGAGTGAGTGCTGGAGAATTTCTGAAGGGAGCCAGAGGCTGCTGCAGAGGAGGGCAGATGTACAGGAAACCTCAGAAATGGCAGAAAATGGCCTTGAGGACTCCAAAGAGAAGTCAGGGGAGGGGACATTTTATCTCAAACACAGAAATACTGAAAGTTGCTAAAAATTTGAAAGAAAGCCCAGAGAAAAGGACCCATGCTTCTCAAGAGGAATATTTCTTTTCCAGCTTTTCATATATTTTATTCCTCACATTTAAGGTTCTGAATTTTTCCTGCTCAGCCCGCTATCTTGCTTTACTCTGTGTGAGGTGTTCAGAACTTTTCCCCATAATTAATCCTAATTTAAAAGGGTACAAAACTAATAATTTGAGATTAATAGGAAAGGTTTGCTTTTCATTTCAAGGTGCAGGTCCTGTGAGCAGGTAACCCTACCCCACCAGTTGTAGCTGCCAGTACTGACAAACCCCACAAAAGCAGAGGATGGGTAAGGAATAATGTTGAATTACTTTAGCAGGGCTGCACAGGGACAAGGAGAGGAAACTCTTCCTCCCTTCCTTTCTCTAAAATCTGCAAGCAGATCTGTGCTTATATGCAGATGTGTAGCCAAGTGACACTGCCCAGCCTCTTGCATCTTTCAAATCCAAAAATCTAGCTGGCCTTGGGCATGTGCATGCAGCAGAAAACTGACGATGAGGAGACAAGGAATCACTTGCTAGAAATCAATGAATGACAGCCCTAAAAGCTGTCTGTGACTTACCTGCAGGTGTACAGTGAACAGATTCCTGTTGATGTGCATCCATATTACATGGTGGCCTTTTGTAGCCTCCCCAGCAGAGCAGAACCCTGCTTGTGACCCAGCACTGCCCGTGGGGCAGCCTGTCCTCCAAACCAGCCACACTCAGGATATTGAACACACGTTTTTTTTCCCCCTGAGTGCAACAGGGTGCATGTGGAATATTATATTGGTTTCCAGCCACCTGCCAGGGTTTGATGGCAGGAAATTTGCACGGCTCTTGTTGTGGCCAAGTGACAGATAATAAGTGAGAGGTGCCATTGTTGGAACTATCACTATCAGATTTTCTAATGCAGCCCTGGTGTAATGAGATCATACACATTGCTCAAGCTTCAATCAGAACTTCCACTGAAGGAACAAGCCTGAATAATAATAAAAGTAGAAAGCATTTTAAGTAAATAGAATTTCCCAGATACTGCATAATGGTGTTTGTTATTGCTATCTTTTATGAGCCTCGAGAAATATTTTGTATAAGAATGATTTCCTTCAATATAAGCTGTTATCATGAAGGTCTCCTATGTCAATTCTTATTTAAAATATATTTCCTTACAGTCCCAACATTATGAAAGCACAAATTAATGCGACCTCTTTGCTTCCATTCCATGTTCTTATAAAACCCCGCCGCCGCTCTCCAAAGAACAGTTACGTGCCACGCTGTACAAATGTAGCCCAAACCACTCCAAATAATAAGCTCCATTTTGGCAGTAAAAATTTATTCTGTGTACATCTTTCCAAGCCCCTGAAAAGCCAAGGTCTTTCAGTGAGGACTGCAAGGAGCTTTTTTTTTTTTTTTTTTTTTTTTTTACTCTGAGCTTGAGTAGTTCAGAAGCGTGGAGGGAGCTGATATCCTGCTCTGCTCTCCTGATGGAAAACCTCCACGAGCCTGAGCAAGCCACACTTCTTCTGCAGAGATTTTGGGAGCACAAACAGGGATCCTGGCAGCCAGTGCAGAAACAACACCCCAGCAACAGTACAAGGCAGGGCAGGCTATCCTCATGAACTGCAGTATTATTTCCTTCTTGCCTAAAGCTTGCCATTGGCAAAAGGACAAAGCCAAAACAGTGTGCACATTCCTGTTTAACGTTTCCCATTTTCCTGTTTTGCACAGTTTGCTTTTTGGTTTAGTATGTGTTTATTATTGCTGGCAGCAGATAAAAATTATTTCATTATATCGAGTTCTGACCACTGGATCTCAATAGACTGCTTTCTGGTAATGTAAAAAAATTGTATGATTTCAAAATTTCTCCCCGAAGTAGTTAAAATCTTGTTTACAGGCAAAGAGAAAACATACCTTATACATAAAGTCAAAATTTATCATTAGTACAATTGAAATCCTAAGAGTCTCATCCAAGAATTGTTATTATTCCACATGGAAAGAGAAAGAATAAGTCTGTGCAGAAAATATTCACGAATGAAAATAGCAATAATAACAATAACAATAACAATAACAATAATAATAATAATAATAATAATAATAATAATAATAATAATAATAATGCAGTTAAATTTTTGCACGTGCACTTAGTTTCTGCCACTTTTCCTGATGTTCTGCTTACCCTTCTGGTGTCCCTCTTACCCCTGGGATTGGGGGTTTATTTCTCATGGTGGTTTTGCTCCCAGTGAGTTGTCAGCACCCAAAATCCTTTGCCAGGAGGAATACAAAGTTCACTTTGAGGTTTTCCTCTATCAGTGTGTTGGATTCTTTTGGGGTCACTTGTAACATTCTTTTACAGCCAGGCTTTATTTCACTCACCTGCAGCTCTGAGTTACAGCCATTTTTAAAGGCCGATTTACATGTGCTGGATTCTGTTTCTTTCTTTGCTTGCTTATCCTAAAGAGCAGAGCAGCCCAGCTCCAGGCCTGCATTGCTTTAGCTGTGGGGCTTTTAGGGTCAAGTCTGTGTTCCATATTCCATCATCCCAAATCTCTGCCCCTCCACATTGAACTCTGTGTCTCCTTTATCCTGCCTGGCCACATTGACCAGAACTGGTGAAACCATGGTGGCACCACAGAAAGATGAACAAAGGTAAAGCAAATCCCTCAGGAAGTCCTAAAGAGCTGGAGAAATTCCTGTCACAACCAAACCAAATGAGAAAAGGCTGCAGGCAGGTCAAGGAAAGTTCAGGCAGAGCAAGTCCTGACACTTGGCAGACTCAGTGCAAAGTTTATGGCCACAGCAATGCAGTATTACAGATCTATATAATGACAGCATGTTCTTACATAATATCCTTTCACTTTTCTTAGAGACATGAAGCAGGTTTACCTTCTTTATGCTTTTAATTGTAAAACATGAATTTCACCCCCCAAGCAATTCAACAGTTCTCATAAATCCTTTACTTTGTTTTGTGATCTTCAGTAAAGTGACAGTGATAACAAAGTAGTTATGTAATGTAAAAAGCATAGCTTGCTGAAATGCATCATAAGGGACAAGGTGCTAAATTTCCTGGATGTCACCTTTCTAGACAGTGTTTCTTGCTATTTTAGGTTCTAGCATTTTTAATTCTGTGATCCAATATGGCTCAAAACAAACCTAGAAGTTGTAACATATAAGGAAATAGAAAAGCTGATAGGGGCTGAGTGTTGTGTAAGTAAAGGCAACAACTGGTGAGACTCTTCTGTGCACTTTAAAAAGCAGCAAATGCCCAGATCCCATCACTGGATTATCCACATGTCCACCACAATTAGATTTAATGAAAATTCATACTCTTATTTCCTAAATAATGGCATTTGAAAGCATGGTATCTCTATGAATACATTGTTTTCATCTGTTTCCTCCTCCTTCCAGTAAGTTTTTGGACTATTTCCCATACTTTGTCTATTTCAAAACAGGGCAACTCACCCCAGAAACTACTAATTTCTTACTGAGGAAACATGGGTTTAGTCCCTATAAAACACAAGAAAATGCCATCAAATACAAGAAAAAAAACAGGCACAAATCTGCATCTCTCTGGTCTTTGGCTGGGATGTTCTCAGGGCACATCTTGCTGGGATTGATGGATTGCTGGGCAGTGTTCAGTGCTAACCATTGTAACAGCTCTTATCCAGATGGAAAAAAAATGACTGGGAAAGACAGTGCAAAGCCATGAAGTAGCTGGTGGACTTTTCAGTCTCAAGTTTCCCTTCTGTTTCCTTGGGGTTTTTGCTTCCACCTAATTTCCAGTGCTTTTTTAATTACGAGATTTCATATTGGAAAGCATTTCTCTGTGGCAGATGCACAGATATCTTACCATAAAATACTGTATTTGTGACCTATTCTGAGTGAAGAAAACCAGCTCTTATTCTCTTGCTACTTCTCTCCTTCAGCAAGTTCTAGAAATCCCAGGCAGAGGGAGAGGACAATACTGCAAGATGCTGCCAACACATACAGTGAGCAGCAGCTTCTGTTCTGATGAATCTATGATTATCCACTCCATTTATCTCAATGAGAAGTGAACTTTTAAATTTGCATGGTCCATTAGGGCCTCAAGTGAGCAAGGCATTTAAGCATGTGCTTAAATCCATCTGTATTCAGGAAACCAATTAAGTACATGCTTAATTTTAATGATGGATTCTGTACTGAGGGCTATAAAGCTAAACTGCCTTTAAACTTGGACAAAGTCCCCTTTCTCTTTATTTCAAAAGAAAACAAGGAAGGTCAATGCAGGAGTTGGTGTTGGTGCTAAAAAAGCTTTTCAATTTCAGCTATCAGGAATGGAAGCAGTGAGGAGGAGCTGTAATAACTTTAACCTAGAACAAGCAGGGTTAATTCACAAAACTCTGCCTAACGAGTCAGGGCAATTCTGAGTGGCAACACAGAGACCAGCACAACCAGAGTGCAGCTGGCAGTCACTCTGGATTTGTGCAGCCAGGCCTAGAATCCCACAATCTCCCACAGGAGACACTGTAAAAGTACAAAGCAAATTAGCTAACAGAACATTTCTTCTCCTGTGCATTTTCATCTGCAGCTTTAATCATTCCATTAACAGTGCCATAGATGCCTCTATTTTGCTTCCTAAGCACTGCTGTCATCAGGACCCACCGAAGCTATAAAGTTATTTCACACTGAGATATGTATGATGCCTGTTGATGTCCAAATTAAAGGTTTCTGATGAAGAAACAGTGCTGCAAAATTATTATTCATTCCCTTAATTGCTCATCTGGTTTGAATCGGATGTGACATTTCATAATATATTCTATTTCACCCTCTTCACCACACTGTGCAGGGCAGCTAAGTACTCTGGAAGCTTTGAGGAGGCATTTCCATTCCTCAGGGCAAAGGCAATATGTGGGCATTCCTTAACAAAGCAGGTCTGAAGCAGCATTTAAAAAGTTAGAAATTAAGCAGCAGCTTATTTAAAAGGAGCTTTATTGACAGATGATTTTAGCAAAGCCACCAGTATTTGAAATGACTGGGAAGTACCCAGCAACACCACAAAATTACATGAGGAGACAAACACCACAGCCTCTCTCTGCAGGTGAGAGAAGCAACAAGCCAAGGCTGGCCTGGCCCTGAAGGACTAATTTTGACCTGTATTAACTGCTTAATCCAGGGAGTTCAGTTTAACACCATTAGAAAAAGCAGAGCACACGTTTAACAAGTGAACAGACAAAAAAAAAAAAATACCTCAAAGCTCCAGCTCAGCTTGTACTACTCAATAGAGCTGTTAGAGCAACACTGGCCTGGGGCACATGGCAAGTGCTAGAACAAGAAGATAAAGAGGTCAGCAATACATTTACAGATACTAACGTTATGCTTCTGGGAAGTATTTTGTGTTCCCTTCTCAATGTACACATTGGCAAAAAGGTAAAGATTAATTTCTGAGCAGTGCATAGATGGGCTGATTTTTTTTCAGGAGACAGTTATAAGATGGACATTGTTAGTAGCATTTGTGCCCAAAATTCTGCAGCATGTGGATGTGCAATGGCAGGAAAATTCTTCCTTACTTTGCCCCTCCCCTGCCTCTGTTAACTTTTCCATTCTGTACCTAAATTCCCTCTCCTTCTCCCAACCACCAGGTAAATTGATCCAGACCTACATGCACGCAGTGTTTGATGTCCTTGGCAGCAAGAACCTGTGATGGCAGCCAGGATGAGCCCACGTGAGTATTGGGCTCTTCAATTATCCCCCAGGAACCAGCAGAGCTCTCACAATTCCTTTTTCTTCTTTGCAGTCTTCAAGATTTTGCTGGGTTTGCAATGTGGCAATTATTGCCAGAGAAATGGAAGAGATCTCACGTTTCCCTGGGTGAGAAATAGTTAAATATTTGCTGGGTCACAGACACAAAAGCTAATGTGTGCTGCATTTCTCTTAAATTAACCCAAGGTGCAGAATGGGCCGCAAAAGAAAGACAAGGCACCTCATTTCCAAGGGTGTTTATCCAATGTTGGCTTATTCCAAAGCACAGAAAACACTGCTACAGCCCTGGGAGCAGCTCCCATTTTCTTGGCTGTTGGATGGCTGCCCACACAACGAGGCTGCTATGTGAAAAGGGGGCCCACCTCCTCCTTTGGCCATCTTTTAAAAGAAAACCACCTGTTGCCTCTATATCCTCTCCATGCCCTCCAAAGACCCACGGATCAGTCCTCATTTGGAGAGAGGTTTTGTTTCTATGCCCCAGCTGACACGAGCTCTGCTTTGAGCCTTTGAGAAATGCAGCAATTCTTTATATACCTACAGAGAGGTGAGCAAGTTGCCAGTGGTGTTTGGGCAGGGCCAGAATTGGGATGCTGATCAGTGGGTTTGCTCTTGGATGTGGGTTTGGATCATGTCCCTGAGCTTGCACGTGGGCAGGAGTTGTGTGTGAGAGCTCTCATCAGCATTTCTCACTGCAGGAGCCTTCAGCCTTTGCCACAGAATCTCAGCTTTTTTTTTTTCTTTTTGCCTTTTATATGTTTCTGAAAGCGTCCTAAAAACATATGCTTTTAATCTCCTTTGAGTCATCAAAGAGTTTGAAACAACACTCCTGAGAGCCTGGGGACAGGAGCAATGCTGTGCCACCATGAAATCTGACATTTTGCTAAGGTACCACATGAGTCAGTGTTTTACTGCAGATTTAATTATTTTGCTGCAATCAGAACTCTGAACACATTAACTTTTCAGAGCCCATTCTTGAGTGAGACTGGATATGGCTGCATCTTGCAGAATGTAGATATTCTTCTCTGCCAAAGAAGAATACATTGATGGTGGTGGGGATAGGAAAACCAAAGCTGTGCCACCGAGTCTAGGAAAAAAAAAAGAGAGAGCCCAGAAAGCAGAAATATCTTCCTACTAACCCTATTTGGGTTTTGGTGAGAGAGATGATAGCCTGACAAGCAGAGGAGAAAACACTCCTTAGCATCTGCTGTGACTGTAGGATAGTGAGAACAAAGGAAAACCCTGTGCATCCCTTCCCATTGCCCTGTGTGTCCATCCAGCACTTGGATCCTGTTGCAGCTTTGTCTTCACTGTGTGAAGGCTTTGTTTCTTTGATCTTGGTGGATTTCTGTTCTTTGAACAATCCTTTCCTTGGGCAATAAAAAGCCCACGCGTTTCTACGAGTAAGATTTTACGCGTACCCCCTCAGAACAGGTGCTAAATAATAGTTACAAGGAGAAAATGAATGTTTGATCCTGATAAAGTCACCCGGTGGACAAATGACCTCAGAGACGTGCCCAGGAACATGCTGGATCTGCAGCCAGCTGGAAATTGTGTGGGCGCCATGGGCTGCTGTTAAATTGTGCTGCTGTGCTAAACTGAACTGGTGTTCACCACCTGTGGAGCTGCTCCAAGGTCAGCAAGGAAGAATCAGGGCAATAATTAGACATCCTGTTTTTCAATTAGAAACCACACAGTAATGAAAAGCTTTCCAGAAGATCACTTACTGTATTATTGGGTTGGGGTTTTTTTAATTGGCTCTTAAAATGAGTTCTGCTTTAGCGACTAACTGGGTAGTCACTATTCAGCTTGGGAAGTGCAAACAGGCTGGGGTAACCAAAGCAAAAAGGACTGAATTGATTTTCATATTAATAGGAGAGTTCATTCCAGAGAGAAAAGGTTAATTTGCTTTTCAGTGAGTTTATGGAGAAAGTGCTTGTGGTCAGAGTGATAATTTGTAGCTAAATCACACGTTTAAAGGCAAAAGTGATTGCAGAAAGGCTATGGACAGCATTTTCAGTACTATGCAATGGAACTGTCAGCAGTGTTTTCTGTGCTTTCTTCTTCCCCAAGCACAAGGATTTGAGAAAGAAGCCAGCACAATAGCACTGTCACCTGTGACCTTATTTTTTCCTTATATATTTTTTTTTGTATGCACATCAGATATTTAACAAATACAGAAGCAGAGAGAATGCTGTCTCACCCAGCTTTAATGCTGGTCCTGCTTATGGTCTGGGAGCACTCCTCAAATACACATGACTTTTGTTGGGCTTGGCTTCCCCACAAAGGTGCTGTCTGTAGATTTTAATTTTAATTTTTAGTTTATTTTTTGTTAGCATTATAATTCTTGAGATTTGTGAATTATTAGAGATGCTAGTGAAACAATTTATGCTTAACATGATGACTTGACATAGATAAAATTCTTGTGAATATGGGTTGGGGTTTCTTTCTTTAGTTTTAGCCAAGAAGAATCTGTGAAATTTAAACTGAGTATGAGATGGGCTAACTTGTTTCATTGGTTTAGGAGTTGAAATTTTGGATAATCACCTCCAAGGCAAAGAAAGAGTAACAGTGGTAAGTGTGCTGCTGATTTAAAAAGTGATGTAACAAATGTGACTTGGGGAGCAGTGACAGCAGCTTGCCCATCCTACCTTTGATGCTTTATCAAAGGCTTAAGCAAACAGGCAAACCTAGACAGGTAAACAAATACCAAGCAATGCCTGCCCTTTGGAATTGTTTAAATAAAAAGTGCTAACAGAACACCTTTAGAACTGTGGGGTTTGCTACACCTGATGTAGCTTGCACGGGGGTGGAATGAAAAGCCCAAGTCAGAGAAACATCCAGAAGGCCACACTTTAAATTTCTGTCCCTTCTTATGTGAGAAGGGACAGAAATTTAAATTTGCAGAGTTCAAACTACTTGAAAGTAAACTTTTTGTTGTAGCTGTTCTGTGCTATCCTGGTCAATGACTGAGACTCGTGGGCTGCTTCTTCCTGGTCTCTGCTGCTGTTTGGGGAGGTCAGAGCTTTGTTCCACTGGTCCCTCTCCTTGGCCTCACCTTTCTCCCCCATCACTCACCTGCTCACATCTTACACAGCCCTCATCTCTCCTGCTGCCCAGTGCCACTGCCAGGTTCTGGCATTGCCTGCAGCCTGAGACTTTGGCATCTGCATATTTTCCTGAGGGCTCCATCTGTGAGGTTATTTGAGCCTGGTTACATGGGGATACTTCAGACTAGAACCACTTTAAACTCATTTGGTAGTACAGAAGCATCCCTGAAGAAATGAGGAGGGAAAAAAAAAAAAAAAAAGAAAGCAGACCTGCACTTTATAAGCTCTCTTGGATGACATGTACAAAAGTGCATGCAGGTATTTTTACAGACTATAAAAAAGAGTTCAAACTGATCAAGACATAGATAAAACCAGTAATCTTCAGGATGCTATCTGCAGTAAAGATTATATATTTCAGATTAAAATCTATGCTAAAAAGGGTATCTTCTTTGCTGTGCCAAAAGAATGGTTGAACCTGCCACATTTCCAAGCTCACATGTGGGCATGATAAAATCTTAACAACATGCCATTAAATATGCCTTTACAACGTCTATTCTGCCTCAGCTAGATATATCTGTGAATCCTCCCTTTGCACTGGAGATTAAATAAACTCCCTGGACAGCTGAGAAGAATTACAGTATGACCTGATAGTTTCTCTGCTTGACAATAATATTGTCTGTCAGTTTGTGCTGTATCCAAGATACTGTTCTCTGGCCCATGCTCAGAAAACAGATATTGATGGGTTTAGCTGATTAACATCTCTACATCATTTGTCCCTTCAGTCTCAAAGTATATTTTACAAAATGTTGCAGCAGGTGCTTTCTAGTCTTTGCACAGTGGTGCTCAATGCAAATATTTCCATGTATCCCCTAGCTAAAGCCTTGAAAGGTTTTTTCTGTCTTAGACAAACAGCAGTGCTGTCACATTTGGCCACTGGAGCCCAACATTTTGACTGAGACAGGGTTTATATTCTGGTAAGAAGGTATAGAAAGATTGTCTGACTATTCCAAGCTTCTCTCAAAGGAGAGAATATCAGTTTCTAGCTGGTCTAACTGCAGATGTGCTGATACCCCAGCAATTTTGGGTTGGGCACCTGGACAGGTGATAACATCTGCTACATGCTTTGAAGCATATTGACAATTCTTAAAAATAACCATGGTCTTACCTGTCACAAAAGTGGAATATCCAAATTTTGGTGTTCATCAAGCGATGATGTGAGTGGGAGAGGCTGTGAGTTTTCCTTTGGAAAAGGAGAGAGGAAAGCTGGATATGGGGCTGCTCATGGGCTGCAGCCTGCTCCCTGACCTGAGATGCCTGTAAGAAAATGTTTGCTCATGCATTGTTTATTTAATAAAACTTTCAGACCTTTCATTTATTTAGGCTTTCCATCAAAATCACCCAGACTTCCTTTAAAGAACAGTATTTAGTCCATAAGTGAAAGCAGCAGTGACTGGGATGTGTCCCACAGGAACCATCACTCACCTCCAAGGCTGGTGAGGAGAGAGGGGGATGCAAATTTGGGGAAACCAAGAGATCACAGATGGATTTATTATCCATTAACTTTCTTATCCTAAACAGATGGCCCAGTCCCAGATCCTCCCTTAATTTAGAAGGGAGTGCATCCACTTTCCAAATTTGGATCTGTGTGCCAAAAGTGAAATTCACACTTCCCATGAAAAGGAAAACAGTGACAGCATCCTCAGGGACTTTCCCTCCTCAACCAGCCTATGGAAAATGGATGGAAGTTCTAGGAAATAGGAAGTGTAGGCAGCAGGAACAGTTCAACTGCCCCCAGGCCCCTGGATCCAGCAGAGCTGAACACCTGAGCATCACCCACTGATAACAGCCCAGGCTGGCTCTGCAGGAGCTGGGGATGAGAGGCACAGCCATAAACTGCCCAGGCCCTGCACTAAACACAGCTGGGGAGTGGTTTGGGCACTGCTGGGACCCCTCCCAACACCAGCATTGGCCCCAGACCCTCCGAGAGGCCCAGGGCAGAGGGAGGAGGCAGCTGTGCTGCTCTGGTCCTGCTGGTGCTCAGTTTATGGCCAAGATGTGCTGGTCCAACTTCCTGGAGCCCACCATGCCATGCAGATGGAAAAGGGGATAAAGCACCCACAAAGTGTGTGGTGGCATAACACAGATGATGAAATACAACCATGGCTGCACAATAATGGTAGATGTTCTAGTAAGCATAACAATGAATTAAGGCTGCAATGAAAATGCATAATTTCTCCTCTTTTTTTTTTTTTTTTTTTTTAATTTTGTGTTCATTAACTTCTGCCGGCTTGGGAGCCATTCCTGTACACACTTCCAAATGCCATAAAGTCATTTATGCACCACTGGAAATTATTTTAGATATTCAAGCCCATATTACTACAAACTGCCAGTTGATGACCAAACTATAGCTTTGGAATCCAATTTAAATTGGCCATTTTAGCACAAAGCTACACACTTTTGTTACTGCATATGTGTAGAGGAGTCATTCTCCATTGTAAAGCAAATTGTATTTTGTTTATCTAGTGTTTAAATGTCCAGTGTTAAAAGAAAAAAAAAAAACTGAGGTAACAAATTAACATGCTAGATTGGCATTTTCCTCCAGCATGATGATTTTAAAGCACTTTTTTTCCTTCATTTTTGGACACATTCTAACATTTCATAGCAAACTGCTATTCATATTTGAATTCATCTTTCTTAGCTATGGCTGATTAAAACTGGAGACAGCATTGCAGATGAGGTCTAAGCAGTAAAATGGCATGAACTCTCCCTCATCCTTCCTGCAAGGAACCTGTCAGAGGCATTTTTGGACAGTCATTGCCTTTTCACAGCTCTGGTGGCTCTCAGTTGTCCCATGGCAAAAACCCCCTGATCCTTCTCAGCATCAGCCATCCCTAGCTAATGATCTCCCACTACAGAGCAGAAAAGTGATAATGGTCCCCAAGCCCGAGCCCATTTACCCTCTGCACTATAAAATTTAATTCCACTTCTATTACTTTTCCCCCTGAGGCTATGCAGTTCTTCCTCCAGTGCCAGCCTGATGCTCTTTACACTGGTGCTTCCTCCTGGTGCCATCAGCCAGTTCCATTGGTGGCCTTTGTGGCCATGAAATAAATATTAAAATAAATATTTTTAAAATATATATTAAATAAAACCACACCTAAATAATAAATAAATAAATAAATAAATATTAAATAACACCAGACGTAAATATTAAAAAAAATATATTAAATAACACCAGACCTAAATATTAAATATATATATATTAATTTTAAATATTAATATATATTTAATATTAATATTAAATATATATTTAATATTAATATTAAATAAATATGTATGTTAATATATACAATTATATATTATATATACTATATATTAATATATATTTAATGTATATACATAAAATATTTTAAAATATATTAAATAAAACCATACCTAAATAATAAATAAATATATATATAATAACACCAGACCTAAATATTAATATATATATATATTAAATAAAAACAGACCTAAATATTAAATATATATATATATTAAATAAAAACAGACATGCTTTCTCACTGCTTTATTAACAGCAAACCAGGAAATTATTAACATGAAACTAAAGCGAGTCCATTCCTTTAACAAGGATGTTGAACAGGAAAATAATTTAGCCAAGTATAGACATCCTAGACATCCCTACAAGGACTTCTCTTTACACTGGTGCCTCCTCCTGGTGCCATCAGCCAGTTCCATTTGTGCCCTTTGTGGCCATGAAATAAATACTAAAACAAATATTAAAAATATATATATTAAATAAAACCAGACCTAAATATATATATATATATATATAAAATAAAACCAGACATGCTCTGTCACTGCTTTATTAACAGCAAACCAGGAAATTATTAACATGAAACTAAAGCGAGTCCATTCCTTTAACAAGGATGTTGAGCAGGAAGAGAATTTAGCCAAATACAGACATCCCTACAAGGGCCATCGCAGATCCAGCTGGGATCCAACCCTTACAGATCCACCAGCATCCCCATTTCTGGTGTGACCCAGCATCATCAACCCCACCTGGCTGCCATGGCCAGGGCCAACCCACAGCAGCCACCGGGCCCATGGGAGCAGCCAGAGAAGGAAGCAGAGATCCTGCAGGAGGTGAACACAACAGATGTCTCAGCTTCTCATTCTGATGGTCTTCAGCTCGTCTTGCCCCTGGCTTGAAGTGCCCACGTGCAGGAGAAACATCCTCATCCTCCTCCAGCTTTCTCCCCTGGTCATGCAATGCACACACTTCCATCTGAAGGAAGCCCAAGTAAGTGAAACTCTTATGGCCTCGGCTTTTATTCTGAGCACCCCATGCAGCTTTTCTGAAAAAGGACTGTTATAAAGATTTTTCAGAGAAATTGGGGTCACCTGCTGCAGTGAACTGAACATAATTGGGAAGCACTGTAGATCTCCTCTGTTTGGAAATGCATTGCGTGTGGATGGGGCTAGTTCAGCTTTCTATGTGTTTCTGGCTTCACATGCTATTTTTAAGAGCTGTAAATGGAGCAGGTCTTGCTCCCCTCCTTCCACCCTCTCCTCCTACTCACTGATTTCTCATCTTAAATTAAATTGGGTACAAACACTGTAACAAATAATTTTCTCTCTACATTATAAGAAGATAGGCACAGACAGAAGTTCAGAAACATACAGCATGTAGCATCTTTACAAGATAAGATCAGCACTGTGGCTTTCTGTCACAGGGTTTGCCTTTAAAAATTGCAATCATCAGCTCAGAATGTTTATCACCCCTTGAGAAGGATACTCTTACCACTGCCTATGAAGAGAGAGGTGTCTGGGATAAAAGATTGTCTTTATGTTTATCAGAACCTTTTAATTGCCCACAGCAGGCAATCCTTGAGCAGCTAAACAAGTGCGGCTTTGCAAGAATTTACACCAAGACAGGAAAGATGTCACTATCATTTGAGAAGATGTACATGTTAAAAAGCCTAAATTTAAAAGTGGAACTAAGAGGCTGCAGGCTTCCCCAGCTTCCTTTGTCCTCACAGGAGAGAGGAGCTAGAAACCAAATATCCCTGCCCTGCTGGCTTTTGCTGTTTTCTGCTTTTTGCACCTCTGAGGCAGGTCCAGCAGTGCTGGTTTGTTGGATCAGGAGTCTGATAAGAGCAGAGCAGACACCCCTCTTGTCTCCCCCAGCCTTTCATGAGTGTCCCCCAAAACAATTGGCAGAAGCTCTCAGTTCCACCTTGCTGGTTTAGCTCAAACTCAATTCTTTCTAACTTGTGCCAGATAGTGCCTGCTTTGATGAGCCAGATGCCAGCTGGAGATGGGATGTCCCAAACTCCTTGTGCCATTTCATGTAGAAAAAAGCACTGCACAGAAGGGCCTCCTTTGAGGTGCAGAGAGTGCTCCAGGTGTCTTCAGAGCACAGGTTGAGGTGAATGGGTGTTATTGCTGTAAATCAGACCTTCCAAGCAGCTTCTGTTTCTTTACAGCTCTGCCCTGAGCTCTTGACACTTTTTCCTGCATTTATCGCTGGTCTCAGGACCATTTCTATGCTTGGTCCAAGTGGTCAAGCAAAGATTCAGGGTCTCACAGTCTATTTCACCCAGGAGAAGAAATTGATGAGGGCATCAGATAACTTGGAGATAATTGTGCACCTTCTCAAGGAAAGGCAAGGTCTTCTTTTCTACCTCTTTAGGGGAATTGAAAACCATACACTCAAATCTCCTTTCTGAAAGGGCCTTTCCTTGGGCCAGACTCACTTTGCACACCTGGGCAGTGCTGGTACAACAATCACTGAGTGCCTGTGATGTCTGTGTGTCACCCAAACACTCCAGCTCCTCACAGAATTGAAATGTAAGCCCATTGTTCTGGCCAGCGGGGTTCCAGGTGCTCACATCTCTGGTTTGAACAGGGATGAGGCTCCTTCCTGGCCTCTGGAGATGACAATTAGCTCAGCTGCCTGCTCTAGAGCTTCTTGCAGCCCAGGACAATGATCTTTCCCACCATTTTGCCCCAGTCTGCAGCAACATCTGTGGTGCATGTCCCCAAAGCCATATGGTAAGGAAATGGCAATTCCTTGCACCTGGCTGGGCTGGCTATTTCTTAAACAATGTAGGCTGATTCTGGGTAACAGGGAGATAATTTTGGATCTTAAACCATTTCTTTGCTGTTTTCCTGAGGAATGGCTGAACAATTTGAATTCAATGCAAAGGTTCTCGCTGAAATCCCATTTCAAAAGCTGAAAGAGTGTTCTGATTCCTTTGCTGCTCCTCACACACACTGTGCATGCACTCACCATCTACTTGCCCTTCAGTGCTTGGCAGATTTTGCTGCATTCAGCCCAGCAAGGCACAGGTGCAACCACAGCAGATGGTGGCAAGCTTCATCTAACAGAGGCAACTTTAGGGAAAAGCAGATTTTTGCTCAAGAAATAGAATATGAAAGGGTCCAGATACCAAGGGTTATGAATCCAGCAATAACATAGCTCTGCTGATAATGACAATGTTTGGAATCATTTTTATTTGAATAGATCTGCCTGCATTACCAATATCTACAGTGTTGCTTGGTAACTATTTCCCGATACCCAGAGACTGAGAAACATTTTTTCAGAACTAAATTACAATTCTGATATTAAATTTCACATTTTAGTGGTTCCAGTCTCCTCTGTATGGCTGTTTAGCCACAGCAATATTCCTGGTAGCATTTTTTTTTATATTATCCACTTTTCTATATTTTTTTTACTTTCTTTCCTTTCCCAAAGGTGCCAAGTGAGGTTACAAGTAAATATTTCATACTCCTTCCTTGGAAATATGTTGATATTTTAAGAAGTGTCAGTAAAACTGTAAAGTGAGAATACTGGTGATCTCAGACTCGAGTTGCATAATTCAGGATGAGTTTCAAAACCCAAGTAGAAAGCAATTCTAAATTATCAGTGGGTGGAAATAAAATTGCCACATAAAGCAGTAAAGCAAATGGTATTAAAGTGTTGCATGGAAAATAGGTGAATATGTTTAAATATTAGTCACGCTTCTCTGTATTTGTTTTGCTGTTGGTGCAGTGCCAGCATTCACTTATTATCCAGAAGCTGCATTGTGTGGTCATGAAGATAAAGGAAAATACAATAATAATAATAATGATAATAATAATAATAATAATAATGATGATGATGATGATGTAGCACTGTTGTTGGGATCACAATTCAGTAACAAATAAAAAATCAGAATGCTCTACTTAATTACTTGTCAAAATTTACCTCAAAATAAAAAGGCAAATTAAAAAGAGGAAGGAACAAACCCCACCATGCTGCAGTTTCAGAAGTGTATCTGCTGATTTCCTCATGCTGCAAATTTTAGTTACAAAGTCATGCCTCCCCCATTTTTTGAGGATTAACAAATTCACTTCTGCCTTCCCTGCTAACGAGGACAGCACTACAGAAGGTGGTAGGCTGCTTGTAAATGCCAGGGTTCTGCTGATTTGTGGGTACTTCTGTGACTAAAGGAACGTAGCAGTTGTGTGAGACGACCCCTAATATCTCCTTTGCTCCCTGACAATGCCAGATTGTGCAGGGAGCTGTGCTTGAAAGTGAAATTCCCACCTCCCCAAATATATGCACAGTGACTTTCTGGAACATGATTTTCACAACAAGTACCCACACTTTGTTCATTTGCTTTCCCGGTGGCCTCTTTTGACTGAAGGCTTGAAACTGGCAGCTCAGAGCTGTGGAAGGTCAGAGGAAAGCAAATAACATTTGTTTAACAGCTATTTGTAGTATAAAAAGTTTAGCTGATTGTGTGGGTGATTGCATCAATTCTATTCCATAGCTCCTACAAAAGAAAATAGATCTTGAGATCACTTTGGAGCACCCTTTCTCTGGCTTTGAGGAAACAGCAAATTTTACATTCTGGTAGATGACTGAGTTCTGATTCCTACAAAAATCTTTAGCCACGCTAAGAAATGCACTTCCTAAGAAATCCTCAATTACAGCAAACTAGACAATTTGGAGAGGACTGGGTACTTCTAGACATTGTGAAACATAGAAATGGAGGACACCTGTAGAAAAAGCTGCAATCTAAACCTTCCCCCAGTTCATTCTCAGGTGAAACTGACTTCTGACATTTAAAAAATAGAAGTGGAAGGTTTGTTTGTCCCCAGGGCCCAACTCTGTCCTAAGTGCCACATTCCTGTCGAGGCTATGGAGCCTTCAGCACTGGAAATCTCTAAAGAAACAGATCAGGCAGAGCTGTCTGGAGTGACATCTGCAGGCAAGCTTGCTGTAAGACAAAGGAACCCAAAAATCCTGGTCTCACTCCTGCCATTAGATCTCTAACGTTATTAATAGCATTTGGTAATAATTGCATTAAAAGATTTGTCCTTTTTAGTGCAACTATGGGAAGCATTTAAGCCAAGGCCAGCTATGTTCCAGAAGGAATATTATATCTCTCCTGAGGAGATTTTTGTTCTGTGCTACAGAAAAGGTCAAGCCCCATGGCTGCAATTATCCCAAACAATTCCAGATTCAAAGAATACATCACAGCAGTTGTTTATTCATTGTTATACTACAGATGTACTTAATATTGCCCAAAAGCAGACACCATGGGTTTGGCACATCTTCAATCCATCCCCTCTCACCCAGATTACGGCATCTGTGATTCCTCAAATGGCTGTGGTGTGGTTTGTTCAATCACACAGGAAATAACTGGGACAATGAGATGTCTCAGGTGTAGGCTCCAGGGTACTGCCATCCCAAAATACTAAAAAATCTATTAACTCCATGCCAAGAAACAGCAGTTCAGAAGTTGTGAGTTTTCTTTTTTTGCTTGGGGTGGTGGGGTTAAACGCCTAGATGTCACATCAACATTTTTGATAAAAACCATGAAGTTCTCCTGAGTTTGTGTAACTCAGTCTGGTGGAACTTTTCAAACAGCATTATCCTAGAATAAGCCATGCTTCTGAAAAATTTAAAAAGTTGTTCCCTTTTTGCTGAGGAGAAAAAGAGCATATTGTTGGGTGGCTTGGTGCTTCATAGGTGTGATAAGCTGAGAACTCAGTACTCCTCCCAGGTTCTGGGAATTTAACATCTCAAGTCCTTAGTCCTTGCCGAACTAGAAATTACTGTTGTTACTTCTGTGATCTTTTACAATTAGACATTTTCCTCGTGTGTTTTTATGCTTTTGATCACTAATATTGCACTGTTTATTTCTCTGCTTTTATTATTGTCAAGGCTAAAATAATATGTGGGAGAGAGATGCAGTCAGAAAAGACAGACTTTAGTTTTATTCCTCTGCTCACACTGCAAAATACAGCACACAACAAATCTGCAAGCAAATCTGGATTTGTGACTTATGGGGGCCATTAATATTTAATGCATGCAGCATCTCCTCTTCTGCAGGTTTGTCCATATTCTATTCTAATGTCCTGTAAACAGTCTCCAGGTAATTTCTGACATCTCTGGAGCAAGAAACTGCTATGTATACAAAATTCAAACTGTGCTGGAGATGAGAAATGATGGCAGAAATAAGTGTTAGAGCCCTTTGATCCCCCTTCCTCTCTGCAGCAATAAATATATTCAGAAAGGCAGCACTGTAGATTTATAAATGTTAGCACTCTGAGTGAAGTCAAACTAATTTACTCTGTGAACTTCTCTGACATTATGAAAACTTTACAAAGAGATCATTGCATGTGAAGTATTAAAATACTATAATTTTAACTTAAAAACCCCACTCACCAGACCTTCAAGTTCCCTTCTGTATATCTGCCGTGCTTTGAAGTGTTTTAAGAATAAGTGGGAACACCATAAAGATGGCAAAATAAATTACAGCTCTTGAAGTTTAGGAATACCACCAACATAAAATAAAATTGTGTGAATTCATTTTTATGGATTGGGACTTTGGCGAGGGAGGGAGAGGAAGAGTAAAAGGGGATTGTTCTGAAGGAAGGGATGGTGATGAGGAAGGGACAAGTGGCACTGGAAATGTCTAATACAGTGACAGAGGGGTTGAGCCTTGTCTCATCATTTGTTCTGGGGGAAAAATAATTGATTGGGTAAATTGAGGAATTGAATATTTGCAAATTTGAGAGTGGTGAGTACAAACATCTCCGGAGCCATCAGCACTGGGTCACTTTCAAGGTTTTTGGCTTGAAGATGTGAGGCAGCACTTGGCTCCAGTGGGGAAGGAGGGCACTCAGCACCACTGCCCACAGAGCCACGGCAGCCCAGGCAGGAGCACCAGCTGCAGTTTCAGACCTTTCCCTTTGCTGATGGGTGGAACAAAGGGAACATCTCAAAAGGAGACAAAGCCCAGAGGCTGGATCTGAGCAGATCAGTCAGGAAGGAGGATAAAACATGGCTAGGGGAGTGCTTTCCCTCCTGGTGTGAAACTCTCTGCTGGCAACAACTGTAAGCACCACTTTCCTAGCTTCTGTAACAAATCATTGATGCCTTAATTAGTTCAGAACAGTGCTCTGCATCTTTTGGCCTGCTACAGACCTGTAGGAGCATTGCTCCCCTCCCTCTGGTGATGCCCCATCGATTTTAAAGTCCTGTCCTACCCTTGGTTCTCATCTGAGAAGGTCTCAGCAGCCACCTGGGACTGAGCTAAAGGTCACACAAGACATCTCCATTTTCTGGTGTTTGCCTGGAGGACCTGACCTGTTCCATGTGCTGATCAGAGGTTGGCTCCCGCCACTCTGCAATCCTAAAGGGAACAGAGTGCAATCCTAACCAGTGATGCATCCCTGCTTTGTTCAGCTAACAGAGGTGCCTGTCCAAATCTCAGCACCCAGGTTAGGCTGCTGAGACTTTGCTTGGATCCTTTTCTTCACAGCACCATCTAGTGCTGCTAATGCAACCCACAATTTTCTTTGTCCTTGCCTTCTTTCACATAAATACACAAAAACACATACATTTTAAAATAAACACAGAATGGACTCCAGACCTTTCAAAAAATATATACTTGAATAAATACTCCTCCATACTGAGGAGTTCTTTTCCCCTGAGGAAATGATGAGAGAAAAAAAATCACAGCTATAGATATGCAGGGATTTGAAGTCTAGAAACAATGCAGGTGAAGTTGTTACAAGAACCTCAGCAAAGCAGGAGGCTAAACTAAAGTATAAAATGAAATAAAATGCTGCCTCTTTAACTATGCCTTTTGTCTGGACTAAGAAACTGTGTATGGTTAAGTGTGTGTTTGCCTAGATGGACTCCCTTGCCTTTTATATGCCTTGCCCACTTTTTCTAACATCAGAAACTTTTTCTAACCTCTAACCTTTTGCTTAACATTGTTAAAACATGTTTAACTTCACTAAATAATGAATGCCAAAGATAAAGATTGTCTTTGCCAATACCTCGCCAACCTTCATCAATTGCAGTGTGAGTCCTTGCAGGAAACTTTCCCTCCTTGATGATCATTGCTACAAGAGACAAAGATCCCACAGCCTCTCCCCCAGAATTTGGTTTGTCCTTTGCTATGGTAAAAGTAAATGAAGGAAAAGGGAAAAGAGTCAACATTAAAAAAATAGAGAAAATAAGAGAAAGGAAAAAGATGAAAAGGACAAAAGGGAAAGGGTAAAAGAATAAAGCGAAAATACAGGGAAAGGGGGAAATTATAAAAAGGGGGAAAGGAAGAGGACAAGGAAAGGGAAAGTGGGAAAAAGTAAATACAGCCAAGCAAGAAAACTGCTTATTTTATTATTTTATTTTATTTTTAATTCTGATTATAGCAATTTAACTTTTTCAACCATTCTGAAAATTGCCAAAATACCAAGAGGGAAAGCAGCCAGGCATTTGCCATGGAGTTTTTCCCACGATCACCTTGTACTGCTGCAATAAATTCCTATGGAATCTCCTGGAGATCACAGTGGGAACCAGGTGGAGAAAGCTGCAGTGAGTGCCAGAGCAGTGCATATGGATGGGAGTTGGATGTGCAAGTGTTCTCCCTCCACTAGACAGTGTCTCGTCGAGTCCCACATTCATTTATTGCAACTTTGTAATTTGACCTTGACAGCTTGTAAATTTTCAGGACACTATTCTTAAAAGCAATTCAGTCGTGTTAGGCTTTCAAATCACTGGTTTCATGGCTGGGCTTTATGGGCAAAGGTGCATGTTTTAAATAGCTTTTGTGTAAAATCCCTGCAGGCTGTGCCAAAGGCAAACTAATGACCACTGGTGGAGCTGCAAATGGAATTGGATAATATATTGATACCAGCAGTAAACAGCATTCGATTTTAACAGCAACTAGTATAGAATAACATGTCTAATTTAATTTATGAACCTAATTTAAACATTGGGGAGGCATGACACAGAAAAACTAGTTGCTGTGTTGCTCCTGCACTTTTATTTTCTGCCCATCAGAAGAGGGGAAGGATGTTACAGGAGTTGATGCTAATTTGTTCATCTGCTTATGCTGTTGGTGTTTCTTGCCTGCTCATGGCACTTTTGCAGGTAACTCTAGCTGCTCTTAATCCTGACTCAAAGAAACAATTGATTTTCTTGTGATGATTTATTATCATTGATCAGGGTGCAAATAACACATTTTTGCTTTTAGCACTTTTTACAGCCATAGCCAAAGTTACCAACCTTTTTCTGTTTCTCTCTGCAGTGCAGAACTACAGCTCCAGAAGTGCAAATTCTCTTTCTTTGTGAGCAGCCTTGCCCACCCAATTAAATCATGTAAGTAAATTCACATGCACAAGACCTTGAACTGGGACCAGGATGGTTGTGTACAGCTCAGCCCCAAAGTTTCTAATTCTCCTTTTCTTTATGGCATACATTTTAAAAGATGTTCAAGCTATTTTTATTAATAATTGAGAAAGCTGAGGGTCTGAGCCTGCCTGACCTGCAGCTGTAGTAAAATTTTGAAAGAGAGCAAGGAGTCTTTACCATGAACAAGCAAAAATATCCAGCTTTGTTTTATTTGGGTATTTGAATGATGACCTTTTGAAGTATATTGAAATGAAAGAAAGAAGCATTCTCCAAAGATTTTGTACAGAATAAAACAAGCATTACTAACTTCTGTCTCATTTTCAGGTCTTACAGGCCTGTCTTGCTTTGCATGGACCCTTGCTAAATAGAAATGGTCACTATGTTCTTGTAAAACATAGTTAAATGGGAAGATTTCACTTGAGTAACCACTGAAAGACCATAAAACCGTACCACAAAACATAAATACATTCACTAGAAGATACCTTTCACTGACTAATAAGGAAAATATTTCTGACTTTCATAGGGAGAACAATATTAATGCTTTTTTTAATTATCCTTTGTGCTGGTTAAGTGTGGCTTTTTCTTGGCTTTAGGTATCAAATTTTTCCAAGAATTCTCCATCCTGTAGAGAACTAGAGTCCCCCCAGTCACTGAGAGTGAAAGGGAGGAGGTTTTTGACCTTCTGTGACCCCCAGATAAGGGATCAGTCAGGATTTCAAGAGCAGCCCCTTCCTTCCTTCAGGTATTTTTTTTGGAATTGTGGGTGTAGGTCATGATGATATTGATAAAGAAAGCAGCACAGCAGAACAATCAAACCCTGCACCAGCTGCCCCCGTGGCATTTTTGGTGGGCAATATTTTTCTCAGTGTTCTACTGGGTGTGCTTGGGTACCTGCAAAGCTCAGCTCAGCAATGCCAGGGGGGGTCCTGAGATTTAGAAAAGTGGCTTTTAACAAAGCATTTGCAGCTAAAGGTAGGTTTGCTAAAATCAGAAAAGGGTGACCAACTTCTGGTTTTAATGCTAGCAAGAACTGGCACAGCAATGGGAATTCTCCTGCAATGCTTCATTTATAGGATCCGAGTTTTCTGACCAAAAATAAAGAGAAAAAACTAAGATTAGGGAAATTTTTTTATAGCTCATCTACTTCTGCTTCCCAAACTGTGCCTAATGAAAAGAAAGATGACAATTATTCCCATTCTGAACACTGGAATTTGTCACATTAAGAGTATTTTTCCCATCACAAATCTACACTGGGATATTGAGAATTGGGCTACTGATTCATGTGCACTATTTGAGACAAAACTTAAAACCACAGGTATTTCAGGCTTAGAAAAAAAAAATTATTCTGAATCATCAGTAGCTGGAAGTAGAAATTCTTTGTGTGCATGCAGAGAAAAAATAGATTTGGAGTGGAAACTTTTTTGACAAGTATGAGTCTAACAGTATTTGAAGTAGATGAGATATTGATTCCTCAAAATAAATAAATAAATTCAAATGCCCAACCATTTTAAACTTCAAAACTATCTGCAAAGTTAACAATTTCACGCTTAGAAAATTGATAACAAAAGAAATCCTTTCTATACAATTGCCATGTAAAAAGATTTCTGTCACTTTTCCTTGATGAGGACAGCAGCATGCATGGCTGGAGAAAAAGTGCCCAACCTCAGGAGTGGTTCCTGGGCTTTGGGATCCAGGTCAGACCAATCTAACAAACAAAGATGGATGTTAAAAAATCTGCAGTCAGTGTCCAGACTGGCTACTAAAATAGCAATTTAAAAAATTTTAAATAAAATTTAAAAAAAAAATCCCAACCCTGCAGCAAACCTCACTCAGGCTGGAGTTTCAGCCCTTCCTCTGGACTGTTCCTGGGAACTGAACACTGTTAATTTGGTAGCACACACTTGGTGAGAGCAATGAGGAGATGCTTTCAGACTGACAGCAGATCTGCACACTCCCTGCTCTCCAGCTGTGAGTCAGCTCCAGCCCACCAACCACAAACATGTGCTCAAGCCCCAAGCTGGTGTCCTTTACCTTGCAGCTGCATTTTGTGCCCCACACCAAGCTCCACATTCCCAGCTCAAGAGGAGCTGCTGGCACCCAGCTGCCCTGGCTCGTGGCAGCAGCACTTTTATTTGCATTTTTATGATTCCTCTGCAGGATCCCACTGCTCACACAGAGTTTGTGTGCAACAACTCAGCTCGCAGCCAGGTTTGGAATCAGCAGCAGCTCTGATTGGAAACCCAGGATCCAACAGCCCTGAGGGTCACAGCTGCCCTCTGCTTCATTCCTGCCCCAAGGGCTCAGCAAACCCCAGGTGAGCAGAAATGTCTCCACATATGTGGAGTTCTCAAAATCAGAACAATTGCAGTAAAACATATATATACACGCTATGTAGGTTCCAAGGCATTTGCTTTTTTGGGTAAACTTTAAAGCAATAAAGTAAATGACTTAGAAATGTGTCTTTATGTGTGTTGATGAGCTTGCAGACCTTACATGAGTAGTCAGAATTCTGGGTTCATAAAAGAAATACAGAAATCAAAACGCAGAATGAAGGCTAAAGTTCAAATGCTGAAGTCTCATTGTCTCAGTAAGTTTGATCATTGTGTTTACAAAGTCGAATCTGTTGATAGAATGAACGCTTTAAGTTTTTGCTTCTTATTTGTATATATGAACTCTGCAGGCCTCATACAAAGATGGTCATTCAAGGTGACTTAACTCATCCTATTTTGTGAACTTCTGCAGTGTTTTTCAATCAGTATCCATCAAACATGTGACTGTGCTTTCTGCTGCAGTGGCTGTGGCCACAGTCCTTCTAGCGTGGCAGAAAAATGAAAACTGCTGTGATAATTTTCTTTTGAAAGATTTTTGGGTTTTTCTAAATTGCTGTAGTGTAAAATAGCCACCCTTAAAGCAAGCAAGAAAACTGCCTTAAACAAGCAAAAAGAAATACATTGAGTAGTGGGAGATTTTAATTTTGCTGATGTGCCTTTGTGTAGAAAACTTATTTAGAAAAACAATTTTGCTAAATAAAGAAGTATGTACTATAGCAGAGCTAGAGTTGTTTTGCTAAATAAAGAAATATGTACTATAGTAGAGCTATGTAACACAAAGTAGTTAATAAACAAGAGAGTTAAGAGAGTTTCTTTGTATTTGTACCAAGAGGGGGAATTTTGGGAAGCATAGAAAAGGTAAGAAGACTTTCAGAGAGCTGTGAAAGCAGGCCTGACAAACAGAAAGAGCAGGGAACTTAGAGCTGCAATGTCTGAAAGCAGGGAAGTTACAATAGTACAGCAAGCAAGGCCATGAAACAATAGCTTGAGTTTTAGGCTTGGCTAAGATAGACCTTAAGACTGTAGAAAAATATGCCTGGCAAGGTAGTAGAAGGTTTTAAGCTTAATAATGGAGTATTGTGTATTGTTAATAGAAGGCATACAAGCAAGTATTGTGTGAAACAATGTACTTTTACCTTTAGTGATTAGTTTGAACAATTGTCTGTAAGCTTAACAATAAGTTATTGGCTAGAAAGTTTTAAAAATGCTCTGTAACAAAGAAATCTTTGGTAGAAGGTGAGCTGCTGCCATCTTCCAATTGTCTCAATCCTGTAATGAGGCTGATGCTGCAGTAAAGCTCAAGGAACTTATCCCAGCAGTCCTGTCCCATTTGTGCAAAATATATTTAACAGATATATCTGTTATTATTATTTATCAGATTTATATCTGATAAGTCTGTCGGTTTCCAGAGCTCAATGTTGGGATGGAAAGAAAGGGGAAGAAGGGAGAGAAAGAATGAAATTGCCATTAAAGCTCAGCAGTCTGAGAGGGACACGTCGTGTGGCTGAGCTGAAAGGCTCAATTAGTTCTGCCAGGTTTATTTCATTAAAACACTGCAGAAGCATTTCAGCTGCAGCACCAAGAGGAACCAGAAGGCTTTGCAGGGGCAGGTTTTGGTAGCAGGGAGGCTGCAGGGGAACTGCCAAAATCTTTCTCCATGTCCAGCAGATCCAGGCCCTGGTGGCTCCAAAGATGAGCACGCTGCTGGCCAGGGCTAAACCCAGCAGGAATGGTGGGAATGCCTCTGATAAGAGATTTGAGAAGAAGAAATAAGTTGTGGAACAGATGTAATTGTGGCCAGAGAAGAGCAGGATGAGAACATGTGAGAGGAACAGCTCTGCAGAGCCAGGTCAGTGCAGAGGGAGGGGCAGCAGGTGTTGTGGTCCAGCTGATAACAGGTCAAAGATGAGACTTGATGATCTTAAAAAGATTGTTCCAACTTAAATTATTCTTTGTTACTAAGTTTAGCTATTTAGTGAACTGAACATAATATGCAATGAGAGAGAAAGCAGCTTTGAATGTTAAAAATGTAATTTCTTCTAAATTAAAAGTATAGCCCTGGCCTACACAAAAGCATAACTGTCACAGAAAAACCAGGAGGTGAAAAGATATATCTGTAGATATGAAAAGGTATATCTGTATGGAAATATAGTGCAGGTTATGTGGAAAGACAAAATTAAATCAAATAAAATCAATTTCAAAGATAAACTGCCACTGTAGTTCTTCTGGGGAGGGGGTGGATGAGGAGCAGGAGGAAGAGAATTAAAAAGCTTTGGGCTAGACTTTTGGATTTAGCTTATCAATAGACTTTCAGTGGGGATTTTTGTACCCAGGGACTTGTTTAAATTGTGTCTGATAAAAATGAAAAGAAAAAGAAAAAAAGAAGAAATTACATTTATGAACTTGGGAAACAATAAGTGGGAGCTTAAGAGTTCCTACAGAGCCCTGTGGAGGTTCTATGGTCACAGTGAAAAATCCAGAGTTCATAATTACACACTTAAAGATCAATAAATTTACATGTACTCTAAGACACCTGATGCATCATGCCCTCGGAATATAAAAGCTTTCTGTTGACATTTTTTCCCTTCAGCTCCAAAAATTGAAGTCTCTGTATCTCAGCTTCTTAAATGTGGTCTTCTCAGAAATACATTTTCCCAAAAAGAGAGTTAAGGCAGGCAAGCATTTCAGGTATTCTGCTTCAATAATCTCTCATGAAAAACTACAATTTTTCTGTCATTGACTCACTTATAAAGCAACTCTGGATTTATTGTGGCCAGTAAGCCTCAAGGATAAGTAGATGTTCAATTGTAAAATATGAAACAGAAATGAAAAAGGGAAAATATCCATCCAAAACATATCAGGGAGCACTGGCCATCATACCAGGGCTACTGTGAGACAGATTGTGGTTTCCAGGGAGTGTGCTGGTAAATGCTCTCTGTATAGAGGTTTTATAAAGTACAGCTGGAAGCAGGACAATGAGCAGGCAGTAGGATGGGGCTTTTTTTTTTTTTTTTTTTTTACATCAGAATTGGAGTAATGTGAAAAAGAGAAATCTGACATTTTTTTGTTTTGGTTTGTTAATTTTCTGTTTCCTTGAAGAGCTGGAATCTGTCTCTCTGACTTGTTACCTACACCTTTTTACAATGCACAACGTTTTAATTATGCGGTCCCTTTGCGAGCACCTCAACTCTGATGTATTCCAAAAGGTTTTGTGCTTCTGAAAAGCTGCTGTTCAGCATCTTCACATCCACTAGATGTCACTCAATAGTCATCATTTCCAGCACTGACCCAAAAAAAAGTCATCATTTCCACACACACAAAAAAAAAAGGCAACAAATATTTTTTTCCTTCAGACTCAAAACAGAGTTCTTTCAAAAAAATTTATTCACTGTTTAAAATTAATATGTGGTGTCTGAAAGGTTTTCAGCATCACTTCAAAAATTAAAACTTTTAGATGATTCAATTAGAAGCTGTGGTTGTCACCTGGAATTTGCATATTCCTTTAGCATAGTTCTTTCAAAGAAAAAAATATTAAAAAGATAATTTGGAGGGTGGTGGACTTGATGTTAATGGATAATTGTGTCTCTGGACCATGACCACACTGTTCAACATTTTGATCTGCCTTGTCCAGGTTTAGAGCAAATTTGGGGAAGAATCCCCCAAAGGAGCTCCGGTGGGAAAAGCAGATCCAATCGGCCTCTTCTCCCAACTGGTCCGGGAGGAAAAAATATCTCCTTGGAGAAAGGTGGAAAAAAACTGTTTATTAAACAATAAAACCAAAACAATATCAAACAATGAGACCCCTTGCCACTCTAAAAGAGATGACAAACTGAGAAAACCCCGGGTTGCAGCTCAGCTCACTCAGTCTCTGATCATTCCCTCAGTGCTGGAATTGTCACAGGCCAGGCCCGGCCTGGTGGGCCTCAGGTGCAGCTGCCGGTGCTCCCCTGGGTGTTCAGGCCAGAGCAGTTTCAAGAGGTCCAAAGAAAAGAGAAAAAAAAAAAAAAAAAACAGTCCAGGGAACTTCTTTGCCTCAGCTAGCTAACACTAACTAAAAAGCAAAAGAAGAGCTCTGTCCCGCTGTCTGTTTGTCCACAGACAACACAGTCAGGAGCAGGAATGTGGAGGAGTGGAGTACAGTGTCTGAAAACCAACTGCTGCCTCTTCTCTCCCCACCTTCACCCTCTGGAATGCTCTTAAAGGTACAAAATTTATTATTCAGCATAAACAGAATGAGATGATTGGGGATAAAAGCATCACATAGTCAACCCAGGACAAGACAGAACACGGGAGGGACAGGCAAAAGTGGAGGCTCAACGAGGATGGAACCATCAGTGCATACCTCAGTGAGCAACTGGTGCTTGATATTGAAGCTATTTAAAAACAAAAACTCTCAAACTAACAGGTTTTAAGTGGGTTTTTTGATTAAGGTTAACTTCCATAGTCCAGCTTTTTTTTTTCCCCTTTGTACTTAAGGTCAGAAACTGAATCCTACATTTCCTGCCCAGTTGCTTGACAGTGGGACAAGAAACAGCAGGGCAGGGAGGAACCTTTCTCTTTGGATTCCAGAGGTTTATTTTGATCAGATGAACTGTTGTGCTTTGGGGAGTTAAGGAGTGCCGATGGCAAGGAGTGCAAGTTACAGAAGACAAAGTGGTGAAGGAAAATCAACCACAAAACAGCTCAGAAAGGGAAAAGGAGTTGGAAAAAGAAGGCTGGTTAAAATTGTCATTGCTCAGTTGCAGAAACCAGCCCCCTACCTCATGGAATTCCTATTTTTCAGCTGATTTTTCTACTTAGTAACACTTCTCAAAGCTTGTATGTAATTTTTATGAGTATTTCTTTCAAAAGCTTTTCCTTCATGACTTTCTTTTGTTTTTAAGGAGGAAATTACTACGACAAGAATCACATCATTATGAATCAGCCAATAGAAAACAGACCTTCACAGAAATGGGATATTGAAATATTGTGAGTAAAATTCACCCCACAGATGGACTTTTTGTGGGCTACCAACAAGTAGAGGGGAAAAAAGAACCCAACTACTGAAGTCACACACCACTGGAACCATAAGCAGCAACTCCTCTCTATTTTCCTTCGTGCCAAGCACCGGCTCCTAAAAGAACTGAATTTTGCACAAATCTGGAAGATGGGAGGTTGATCCAATGCAGGAAAGCTGATTCTGCAGGGGCTGCTCCTGTGAAAGTCAGCATTCCTCTTCCTCTGAAGTATGAAAGGTCAATGCAAAAGAGCAGGCAGAGGATCTGCAGCATGGGAAGTGCAGGAGATAAGAGGGGAAGGGCTCTTCAGAAATGCTGTCTTTGCCTTCCTCTCACCCTGCTGGAAGCTCACTGAGCAGTGAATGCACTGGTGAGCTTCAAGGAACTTGAGTTGGGCTTTTGTGTCCCAAGTGAAACTGTTTAGGCTCCAAGCGATCCTGAATCATGTCTCTCATCAAAATGCAATTAGTTTTGTTCAAAAAGTTCATTTGAACTGGAATTCCAGCTCAGCATGTGAGATGAGGCAATACAGGGGCCTTTCACCCCCCAAGTGACACTGGTAAGCCTTTGTCTTCTCTGCTTTTAGCAGCACCAAAACCAGCTCACCTTGGCATGTGTTGCCAAAGGTGCCAGCAGCTGCACTCCAGGGCTGGCTTCACGGTCCCAGAGCGGCTTGGGGACATCAGGGGCACCGTGGTGGCACCAAGGACAACTGATGGGCAGAGCTTGGAGTGCCAGGGCTCTCCTCCATTTCCACACTGTGCAACCACAGCCATTGCTCCAGCAGAGCCAGACCTCACTGACTGCAGGTGGTGCTTGAAAAGATTTTCCTGGCTCAGCCACAGCCCCTTGGAAGGCTGTGAACTCCTGATGGGGAAGAGAAGTCCCTGAGCTCCCCAGCTTCAGCAGCACTAAATTAATCTTCATTTTTTCCAGCATTTGTACATTCAGGGCATGTATTTCTAGGACTATTTAAAGAGTTCAGGTTAGCTGAAGACAGGTATTTGAGATTCCAAAAGCTGTGCCTGCTGGGCACTCAAACAGGATCATCCCCAAACAAAGACATAACTCTAAGTTTGCCACAGAAATAAAATATATGGATGTCTATTTTTGTATGAAATGGAGGTCTATATAGTACTATTTAAAAAAGAAAAATCTACTTGCACCTACTATTTTACATTCTAAAATTATCATAAATCTGCTGTTTGAGTAAGATCCTCAAATGTATGTATATATTTTTTCAACTGAAGCACTTGTTAAGCTTTTTTCCATATAAGTCAGTACATCAAGTGTTCTGCATGTGACTTTCCATATGAAATTTTAAAAGCCTGTGTAAAAAGTTGTAGTTTTTTAAGTGAAGAATGACTAAATCATACTTGGTGTCTCAGTGTTACATAACAAAGTAAAGCAGGCTTTTGTACTTAAGAGACCTTGAATGTAAATTGCTAAAGCATGTATATTTTAACTGTATAAAACTTTTCCGGAGAAACATTTTGCTGGTTGGATTCTTTTTAAACAAACCAAATAGTTTTCAGCAGATGTTGAGCACATTCCTGTAAAATATTTCTTTTCCAATGGCCAAAAAAGGGGGATAAGTATATTGAATGTGTGGCTGTTATGTGAGATTGCATATTAAAAATCAATGAAGTATTAAAGTAACTGCACCACACTCATCAAAACTCACTCAAGAGAATACTGAAGATTGTTCAGTTTTCTTGAAGATATAGATATAGATTCCAGCTGCAGGCTTTTGGGTTACTTTCACTTGAAATTGGTGCTGGGGGAGGTAGAGGATAAATATTATTCTTTGTTTATTCCAGGGATGGCAGCATCTGAGGGAAAAGGGGTTTTCTTGGGCAAAGTTCCCTGTGGGAACAGCACATGCAGCTTTTACCTGGAAGCTTTTGTTCTGTCAGGGCAATCAGACAGATTTTCCTGCTGATGAACTTTACAAATGAAAAAAACAAGTTAGAGCACCAAAATTCACACTGTCATTATCAACATGTTCTTTTCACTTGGTTAAGTTGGCCACTTTTGCCCCCAACTCTTAGACACTAAGCCCAAACTTCAGGGTTTCAAAATGCCAGTGGATTTCAGCTTAAAAGGACAGAGCAGTTCCAAAACAAGAAGAAACTGCTCAGGGCTGTTTCTCTCATGGCTTTAGGTGTGGAATGTGATGTACATCAGCATTCCCCAGACTGCATTCTCCTCTATTTTTTTTTTTTTTCATTTTTTACCTTTTTTTTTTTTCACTTTTAACCTATGATGTAAGATTTTGGGTTAAAGCCTTTTGCATTGGACACTTGCTGATGGGAGCCTCTGCCTGGAGAGCCCATCAGCATCTGCTGCAAGACCATCCCTCCTTTGGAGGACATGAGTGTGCAGCTTTAAAGATCCTGCTTGTACAGCAAGGAGCAAAGGTCTCTTTGCAGGAATAAATTATATCCCAGGGCTGCTTTGCCTTCCAGACTATTTGCAACTTCTTCACCCAGGGGCATCTCCTCAGCCCAGAGAGAGGGAAGCTCCCAGTGCACCACCAGCTCCTCTCCCAGAAGGGAAGCAAGGAGTGACTGCAAATGCCCCTTGGAGTGGCAGGCACTTCAGCCAGATCCCAGCAGAGCCCAGCCTGGGGAGAAGAGAGAAAAAAAATGGAAATCAAGAACTGCTGCCAGCAGAGACCAATCTGCAGCCAGTGCTCAGGATTTGCCTTCAAAAGTCTGGCAGGACATTGCAAGAAGGTCATTCCCCATGGAGCAGTCAGGCTTTGGGGAAGGAGGGTGGGACAAGGAGCAGGTGCCCAAGTGACAGAGCCAGTGCAAGCCCTTCCCTGGCTCTGAACCTCAGCAGGGAAGAGCAGCGAGAATTCCTCTCCTGGGCAAGCTTCTCTTCTCCCAACAGCCTCCTGTTGCATCAGAGCTACAATTTCATTGCCCAGGAAAAGGGGAATGGGGGAAAACAAAAGAAAGAAACCATAACAAAATCAACACTTCCCAAGAACACCACAACATTCAGCTACACAGTCACTGCACCGGGGGAAGGACTGGATTGGGAAGGAGGAGAAATGGGACACAGGTCCAACACGTTGCTCCCAAACCCCCCCCCCCAGAAGGGGACTCAGGCTCTCACATCAAGATCCAAAAACTTCAGCCATAAGATTGAGGATTTAATGAACACAGTATTTCCACTCATGCCCTGGAAAAATTACACTCAAAAAAAAAAAAAAAAAAAAAAAAAAAAAAAAAAGAAAGAAATCAGTCTGAACATGCTCTGCCTCCAGTTTGGAGCTCACCTCTACATTTCAGCCTTTCAAAACCCAGCCACCACTAGAGCAGAGCTGGATCCCCCCTGCCATCCCATCCCCTTACACCTGATGTCATTGTCACAGGCTGGGCAAGTCACCTGTGGGAGAGTGGTACAAAGCACCTGAACCTAATCCCTGCCCATCCTGGAAAAAGTCTGGCTCCTCCAATCACTGGTTTCACAGGGAAAAACCTGCATCCACCAATATTTTAATTGGGAAACATCCACTCTAAGCAGGAATAGTTGTTTCAGAGGCACAAAACTTCATTCTGCACCCCCCACCTCTAAGGGATTTTATGTCTAGGACATGTTAGGGAAGCTTAATTCTGCTGTGCCAAGCTGCTTTCCCTGTCTGGGTTCCCTGGATTTATACCTGATTTTCAGCCCCTCTGGCTGGCATTTCACACAGCAAGCAATGTTGCCTTTTTGCTCTGTCTGTGCCCAGAGCACTAAACCCTGATCCCTGCTGGGCATCTCCACACCCTAAATACAAAAAAAAAGAAAATCCATAACAAAGCTCAGGGGGTAGGGGGATTATATTCACATTCCTTCAAAGGTGAGCTTTGCAGCTTCATGCACCACATTTAACCTTTTAAAGCTAAACATTTCCATCTTTGCTCACAGTTTTGCTATCTTTCTTAGAGATGGAGTGTGATGGACACATTGCCAAGGTGTTCCAACAGAAATGAACTCTGGGAGGAGCATGAGGATATCAGGAATGCCACTGAATTCCAGGTCTACCCCAACCAAACATCTCCAGGGCTGCAGGGCTCTGTCCTCACAACCAGCCAAGCATCCCCAGGGCTCCTGGCAGCTGACCCAGGGTAACTCCAACTGGGGCTGACACTTCCGACCTTTGGGTGTCACACAAGCCCAGCTGGCTGTGGGGAGCCCAGCAGAGGAAATCCCTGAGGCAGGGCTGGGCAGGCAGCGCTTCATGGCCCTGCACACATCCCTTGGTGCACAAACTCCATTTCCTGATGGGTGCAGGCCCATCCCTGCACAGGCAGTGCTTCATGGCCCTGCACACATCCCCTGCCCCACAAACTCCATTTCCTGGTGGGTGCCAGGACCATCACTGCCCTTGGCTGCTTCAAGAGAGGTGCACAAAGCTGGGGAGTGCAGGGAAAGCTGCTGGAGCCATCCTGGGGCAGCAGCACTCACATCTGGACACTGCACGGTGCCTCTGCTCCCCAGGAACCTCTTGGAACCCCAGAACCATTCAGGCTGGAAAAGACCTGGAGGATCAGGGAGTGCAGGCTGTGCCTGATCCCCCATGGGGGATTTTGGGTGTCCCAAAAGGCTCAGGGCAGCCTGGCCCTGCAGGAGGCACTCAGTCACAGGCATCCTTGGCCTCCACACATGGAGTTTGTGTTGGCAGCTCTTGCTGGACCCCACTGGATGTGCCAGTGTGTGAGGCAGTGTTTGCTGGGCTCTGGAGGTGATTCCTGCCCCCAGCAGCCTTTGGAAACTCCAGAGCAGCAGCATTGCCCTGCCAGTCCCTGGTGCTGCCGGGCTCATCACCTCTGGCAATTCAGGGCAGCTGAGAGGAGTCAGGGGGGAAATGGGGCAGGTGGTTTGGGAAGGTTTGGGAGTTTGGGATTAAAGGAGGCTGCAGCCCTGAGAGAGAGAGAGAAAGAGAGAGAGAGAGAGAGAGAGAGAGAGACAGACAGACAGACAGACAGACAGACAGAGAGACAGAGAGACAGAGAGACAGAGACAGACCGAGACAGACCGAGACAGAGAGAGACAGAGACAGAGACAGAGACAGACAGAGAGAGAAATAAAACGGGGGAGAGAAAGAGAGGAAAACCCAGGAGAGAGAGAGAAAGAGAAAGGAAAAAGACGGGAGAGAAAGAGAGGGAGAGAGAAAAAGAGAGAAAAAACATGAGGGAAGGAGGGAGAGAGAGAGAAAAAAGGGAGAGAGAGAAAAAAAAAACAGGAGGGGGAAGAGAGATAGAGAAAGAGAGAATAAAATAGGAGAGGAGACAGGAAGGGAGGGAAAAAGAGAAAAAACTGAGGGAGATGGAGGCAGAGAGGCAAAGAGAGAATCAAATGGGAGAGAGAGAGAGAGAGAGAGAGAGGAAAAAATGGGAGACAGAGAGAGAAAGAGAGAAAAAAATAGAAGAGGTGAGAGAGGAAGGGACAGAGAGGGAGGGAGAGAGAGAAAGAGAGGAAAAAAAATGGGAGAGAGAATGAGAGACAAAACCAGGAGAGAGAGGGAGAGAAAGAAAGGGAGAAGGAAAAACCCCTTGGGCACGTTCCCCAGTGCCTCTCCCTTTACTGGACTAAAGCTGCAGGACTCTCTCCTTTCTGGGACAAAGCTGTGGCATTTCCTGACAGGTGGGGAATTCTCTGGGACCCTGGCACTGCCCAGCTCCAGCTTGTGGCCGGAGGGGCTGGGGGTGCCTGGCCCAGTTTGGTGCCCCCAGTTTGGGGCCCAGCTCCCCTGGGTGCTGCTGGCACCTGGAGGTGCACGGGGCACCTGAGGCTGCCCAGGACACAGGAGAGGGGACATGGGGGCCAGGGGCAGGCACAGAAAGGAGCACATGCATGTCCAGAGCGGGCACTGAGGGACAGGCAGGAAGGGTTTTGGCAAATCTCACTGATGAGTGCTGTAAGAGCTGAAATGAGGGATGCAGGGCCCCAGGCAGCTCTCCAAAATGCAGTTTATTGTGTCCAAGCTGTTTCAGCAGCCCAGGGCTGTGGGTGACAGAGGTGTGCCCACAGCTGTCAGCTCCAGCTGCAGGCAGGCCTGGAGACCCTTTGTGTGTCAGGCCAGGCTTTGGTGACACATTATCTCTTACAGGGTACACAAAAATGGTCCCTGTGCCATACAGCACAGCCTGTCCTGTGCCTCACACGGACACCAGAGCCTGTCCTGTGCCTCACACGGACACCAGAGCCTGTCCCTGTGCCTCACACGGACACCAGAGCCTGTCCTGTGCCTCACACGGACACCAGAGCCTGTCCCTGTGCCTCACACGGTCACAGAGCCTGTCCCTGTGCCTCACACGGACATCAGAGCCTGTCCTGTGCCTCACACCGCACACCAGAGCCTGTCCCTGTGCCTCACAGTGCACACCAGAGCCTGTCCTGTGCCTCACACGGACACCAGAGCCTGTCCCTGTGCCTCACACCGCACACCAGAGCCTGTCCTGTCCCTCACACCGCACACCCAGCCTTTGCTGCTCACACAGCCCCGGGGAGGTCGGGGGATCCCGGGACAGCCCCGGTGCAGGGCCCGCAGTGCCGGTGTGGGCCTGGAACTCTCATTTGTGTGGGGTGTGCTGTGTGGCCTGAGGGACAGGGATTCCTCACAGGGACAGGCAAGGCTGGACAAGGGGAATGGCCTCAGCATGAAGGAAGGCAGGTTTGGATTCAGTATCAGAAGAAGTTTTCCCTGTGAGGGTGGGCAGGCCCTGGCACAGCTGTGGCTGCCCTGGATCCCTGGCAGTGCCCAAGGCCAGGCTGGGCACTGGGGCTGGGAGCAGCTGGGACAGTGGCAGTGTCTCTTCCATGGCACAGGTGGGATGGGATGGGCTTTGAGGTCCCTTCCACAATTTAGTGATTCTGATCTGTATGATTCTGATCTTTAGTGATTCTGATCTTTAGTGATTCTGCTCTGGGCTTGCTGAGGTCAGTCATCCTGAGGAGCTGCTGCAAATTCAGGCTGAAAGATGAGTGCTCATAATTTACACTGTGTAAAGCAAGAATGAATGCCTGAAAAAATGATAATGCATGACTGTTTGGGGCTTTTCTTTTTAGTTTTTGTTTTTTTTTTTTTTTTTTAAGGAAAGGGATGGGGCGAGCTGCTTCCTTTTCTTTTCTCCTGAATCAATGTTATTTCTCACTTACAGCTTAGTGGAAACCTTATTCTGCTGTGGCTGCTCAAAGAGCCTCGGCAGCATCTACAGGTGCATCTCAAGGAGCCTGGACTACGAGAGAGATTTGTTCTGTTTCACTATTGACTCCATTGAAAGGTGAGTACAGAATGTTTGTGTGCCAGCCCCAGGATTGCACTGAGGGCTCTCCTGTTATATCTCTGGGAAGTGCAGAGGTGGCTTTTTCTGCTGCTCTGCCCCAGAGTGGTTTTCGGTATTGCTGGTGAGGAGCCTGATTTTGGAATGTTTGATGGAATTGGCCCAGTAGCTTTTCCTTCTGGGCTTCCTGTAGTCTGTCCATGGCAGGTCCAGCCTGTGTCTTTAGCTTGGAGCCCTCAGTCCTCAGGGAAATGAACCTTTGAGAAGTTCTTACAGCTCTGCCCAGTGCTGTATGGATTGGGATGATTTTCTGGAATTAGGCTGTCCATTCTGACTCGTTTGTTCTCTCTCCCTGCAGACTGTACGTGCTGAAAGGCTGAGGTGACACCAGGATCTGTGAAACCCCTGACTCCCTGTGCCTTCCTGAGGCTGAAGCCACGTTTGCTGTCAGTGACCACAGAGTGGAAGATGCTAAAGACTGAAAACTTGGGGATTTTTCTCCTGAATCCCAAGACTCTCTGCAGCTGTACACTGTCTATCTCTTAAAAGAGTTTCTGGCTTTATAAAGGTTTTTACATTCTGCAATATTTATCTGTAACTCCATTAAAAAGACTCATACTGTATCAATGTGGTGTGAATGACTTTGTTTGAGTTGGTTAATTAAAGCAAATTATTGATAAGGGGCTTGAGCATCCCTTAGATGGAGCTGGCATCTCTTCTTTATTTTCTCTTCATTCCTTTAATTCCTTTCAATAATTTCTTAAGCAATTACTGCAATTAGGATATACAATAAGGACAGCAGCATTTCTGCCCTGCTGGATTGGGAAATCCAAGCCCAATTCCTTGCAGAGACTGAGGGGATGGCTTTTGACAGTGGGAATTTGGTGAGGAAGAGAGAGGAGAGGTCTCACAAAAAGTGGTGAAGGCCAGTTCTGCTGGCTTTGGGTGTTCCTACCCCAAAAATCATCCTGGCTAAGGGAACTTGGGGAAGCAAGGGGCCCTGTGCCCGAGGCCCTGTGCTGGGACCCCTCAAATTGCAGCCAGAGGCGCTGGGCACTGCAGACTTTTGGGACACGGTGACTGAGAGGCTCCACGGCCTGATCCCGAGGGTTTTCCCATTGTTTCCTGTCGTGCTTAGCACCGGGCAAGGCATTACAGCCCCACAGGCTGCAAATCCCATCGGAGCAGTTGGAATCACAGACGAGCACACAGAAACCAGGCTGGGAGAGGACGTGGGCTGCTCCACAGATTTATTTTTCACAATGTGTTTTGAATTTATACCAGAATCTCTCCCCTCCCCTCAGATCCCGTATCCTTTAGTTTTGAGTTTTCTCATAAAGACTCCTCGGCCTACACTGGGAAATGATTCCGTGGCACCGGGGGAGCGGCGGGATCTGGGGGTCCTGGGGCCGGCACGGGGCTCCCCCCGCCCCGGCCGGTTCCCGGTTCGGTCCGTGTGGAGCCTCTCCGTTCTGGAGCTCCCGCCGCCCGCGGCCGTCCCGGTCCCGATCCCCGCCCCACACCGCGCCCGCCGCGGGAGAGGCGGCACCGCTCGGGACCCCCCGGCAGCCGACACCGACAGGAGCCGAGCCAGAACCCCGGCCCATCCCGACCCCGCCTCAGCGCTCGGGGCTCCGCGCAGCGCCGGGAGCAGCCCCGGTTCGGCCCGGTGCGACTGGCGGGGCCGGTGTGGGGGACACGGGCGGGGCCGGTGTGGGGGACACGGGCGGGATCGGTATGGGGGACACGGGCGGGATCGGTCTGGGGGACCCGGGCCGGGCCGGTGTGGGAGACACGGGCCGGGCCGGTATGGGGGACACGGGCGGGATCGGTATGCGGGACACGGGCGGGATCGGTATGGGGGACACGGGCCGGGCCGGTATGGGGGACACGGGCGGGATCGGTATGGGGGACACGGGCCGGGCCGGTATGGGGGGAACTGGCGGGGCCGCGAGCGATGGCCCCGCCCCCATCCCGGGCAGGGCGGGGCGGGCCCGGGGCTCCGTGAGGCGGGGCTCAAAGGCGGAACCAGGGCCTACGTGAGGCGGAGCCGGGGGCGGGGGCGGGACTACGTAAGGCGGGGCCAGGGGCGGGGCCTAGATCTCCGTGAGGCGGGGCTCGAGGGCGGGGCCAAATCTACGTGAGGCGGGGCCGGGGGCGGGACCAAAGCTACGTGAGGCGGGGCCGGGGTGGAACTTCAGGGGCGGGTCCTGCCTCCGGCTCAGGTGTGCGTGCTTGGGGCCCGGGACCGGCTCAGGTGTGCGGGACCCCAGCGCGGCTGCGCGGGGCGGGGCCGAGGTTATTTAAGATCCGGTAATCTCGTTAACCGCCATTTGCTCACTCGGAGCACGCTGCGGACGGGTGGCTGCTGTCCCCGCTCCGCAGCTTTTTCTCCCCTCCTGTTTCCTCCTCTACCTTTCCTTTCTCCTGCTTGTATTCCCCTTCTTTCTCTGCTTTTCTCTCTCTCCCCTCTTCTCTCCTCCTCAAAGCCGACTTCTCTCCCTCCTCTTTCGGCCTCCCCTCCTGTCTCTCCCTCTACCGTTCCTTTTCCTACTTGTATTTCCCTTCTCTCTCTTGCCCCCTTTCCTTCTCCTCCCCTTTCGGCCTCCCCTCCTGTGCCCTCTTCTACTCTTCCTTCTTCTCCCCGTATTCTTCTTCTTTGTCCCCCAGACCCTCCCCTCCTCTTCCCCTAAACCTGACCCCCCTCTCCTCTTTCCTGTCCTGTCCCTATGCCGCTACTCCTTTCTATTCCCCCTCTCTCTCTTCTCTGTCCGCTGTCCCTCTGTCCCTTTCCAGCCTTTCCCTTCCCTTTCGCTTTCCTCCCTGCTATTCCTCCTCTCTTCCCGTTCTGTCCATTCCTTCTTTCCCCTCAGCCGCGGGGCTGGGGGTGCCGGACAATAATAAAGCCCAGAGGGCCGGAGTCCGGCGCCCCCGGCCCCGCTGGAGCCCCGCTGGTGTCCCCATGCAGTTCCATTGTTGAACGCAGGGGGCGCCGCCGGGGCTCCGCTTCCCCCATCCCACGGGGGCCCCTCGTTTGGAGGGGGTCCCGGGATGGGGGGTCGGGTTTGGGGACCCCCTTGTTTGGCGGGGGTCCCGGGGTGGGGGACACCCTCATTAGGAGGGGGTCCTTGGTGGGGGGTTAGGAAGGAGCCCCCTCATTAGGAGGGGGTCCTTGGTGGGGGGTTAGGAAGGGGCCCCCTCATTAGGAGGGGGTCCTTGGGGGGTGGTGGGGGGGGTTAGGAAGGGCCCCCTCATTAGGAGGGGGTCCTTGGGGGGGGTAGGTAGGTAGGGCCCCCTCCGGAGGAGGGGGTCCCGGGGGGGGCGGGGCGGGCCCCCTCCGGAGGGGGGGGGGTCCGGGGGAGGGGGGCGGGGCGGAGGGGGCATTCCCCCCTCCTGGCCCCGCCCCCTCCCCCGGGCCCCCTCCTCCGGACGGGGTCCCGGCCCGGCCCCCTCCCGGGGACCCCCTCCTCCGGACCGGGGCCCAGGGGGGGAGGGGGGCGGGTGGGGTGGGGGGGAAGCAGAGGGGGGCACGTCACTCCGCGCCGTGAAACTCATGTACACGTGTAAAAAAAAAAAACACACACACGAACCGCCCTCCCCGCCCGGCCCCCCCACCCCACCCCACCCGCCCCCCTCCCCGCCCGGGCCCCGGTCCGGAGGAGAGGGTCCCCGGGAGGGGGCCGGGCCGGGACCCCGTCCGGAGGAGGGGGCCCGGGGGAGGGGGCGGGGCCAGGAGGGGGGAATGCCCCCTCCGCCCCGCCCCCCTCCCCCGGACCCCCCCCCTCCGGAGGGGGCCCGCCCCGCCCCCCCCCCGGGACCCCCTCCTCCGGAGGGGGCCCTACCTACCTACCCCCCCCCCCAAGGACCCCCTCCTAACGAGGGGGCCCTTCCTAACCCCCCCACCACCCCCCAAGGACCCCCTCCTAATGAGGGGGCCGCTGTAACCCCCACCCCGGGACCCCCCAGTGTGATGTAGGGACAGCCGGAACCCCGGCGGTGTGGGGCGGTGCATTGAACTGCAATGGGGGGACCCGCAGAGCGGCTCCGGCCCCGTGTGGGGACCCCAGCGAGGGCGGGGGCGCCGGGCTCCGGCCCTCAGGGCTTTATTATTGCCCGGCACCCCGCGCCCCGCGGCTGCGAGGAAAGAAGGAGAGCGGGGAATACAGAACGAGAATAGGGGAGCGGGAGGGTACGTGAGGGGAAGGCGGGGAGAGGTCGGGGTGTGCAGGGCAGCAGGGGACGGGGCTGGCGGGAAGGCAGGGTGGGGAGGGAAGGAAAACGATGGAGGAGTAGGATAAGGTAGGGATGAGTAGGGTAGGGGGGAGTAGGGGAATAGGAGGTGGGATGGGAGGAAGAGGGCGAGGGGCGGCCGTAGGGGGGGAGGGAGGGGAGGGCTAGGGGGGAGAGGGAGGGGGGGGGGGTTGGGGGGGGGGGTGGGTGTGGGGGGGTGGGGGAGGGGAGGAAGGGAGGGGAGAAAGGAGAGGTGTAGAGAAACAGAAACACAAAAGAAAAGAAATGCAGAAAAAATACAGAGGAACAGAGATATAGAGCGCCGACCGACAGCAACCTACCCCGCCGACCTCCGAGGAACAAATGGCTCTGCCCGGCCCTCCCCGCGCCTTAAATCCCCCAAGGCCCCGCCCCGCGCAGCCGCACTGGGATCGCTCACACCTGTGCACGCCCCGCCCCTCACACCTGTGCCGGCCCCGCCCCTGGGGACACACCTCCTCCCCGCCCCCTCTCCCGCCCATAAAAGCCGGCCAATCCGCGTCTGTCCCGCTTTCTTCGGGGGATGCTCGGCTCGGGATGCTGCGGGAGCGACGGTCGGAGCGCTACAGGAGATCCGGATCGGGGGCTGGTGCTGCGTAGAGCCCGAGGTGCTCAGGTAAGACCGGGATCGGGCTCTGGGTCCGGGGGCTCGGGTCCTGATCCTGCCGGTGTCTGCTGTGGGAGGCGGGCAGGGTGTGGGTGCTAGGTGAGACCGGAATCGGGATCTGGGTCCGGGGGCTCGGGTCCTGGTCCTGCCGGTGTCTGCTGTGGGAGGTAGGCAGGGTGTGGGTGCTAGTGCTGGATGGACGAGGCGCGACTGAGCCCGGGATCGGACCGACATTGCTGCAGGTAGGGAGAGCCGCTCCAGGACAGACGCTGGGACCGAACCCGGCACTGCCACTCCGGCTGCGGCCATTGCGGGGCTGGGGTCCCACTGGGGCTGGATGGTCGAGGCGGGACTGGGGCTGGGATCAGGACCGGTATCGTTGCAGGTGGGAAGAGCCACTCCGGTATGGCTGCTAGGACCGTGCCTGGTGCTGCTCCTCCAGCTGCGGCCAGTGCGGTACTGGGGTCCCGCCGGGGCCGAATGATCGCGGTAGGATTGGGACCAGGACCGGACCGGCATCGCTACAGGTAGGAAGAGCTGTTCTGGGACGGGGGCTGGGACTGAGCCGCCGCTCCTGCTCCGGCCGGTGCGGGGCTGGGGTCCCGCCTGGGCTCTGGGCCGTGGGGAGCCGGGGCTCTGGTGGTGCCGGGCCGCCAGGAAGACGGCGCTTCCCTGGAGCAGCTGCTGGATCACGGCTGGAAACGGGTAAAGCAGGGGAATCGCCTGTGGCAGCCCAGTGACCGAATCGGCATCGCCGCTCCCTCAGCGCCGCCGCCCGTCCCGCAGGGCGCCCCCTGGCGGACACGGCACCGCTCTTCAGCCCTGTGGAGACACCGAGCCCGGCCCGGCAGCACCGCGGGCACCGCGCTCCCCTGTACCGGGACACCGCACTCCCCTGTGAGAGCCACAGCGCCCGCATCCCCCCGCTCCGTCTCCGCATCCCCGGGGGATCCCCGCCGAACGAGCGGGGCTGTAGCGCTGGGGCCGCTGCTCTCGCTGCGGCTGTGCCCGGTGTGGGCCTGGAGGAGGCCAGAAGCCCCCGAAGGGCTGGCAGCCCTCACACCCCTTGGGAGCTGCGGGAGGAGCTGTGCCTGCAGCGTGCCGAACACACGTTCCGGTGTGGGCACCGGGGTACTGGGACAGCGCTGGCACAGACACGGCTAAAGCGCTGCCTGTGGCCCCTCAGCCAGGGGCTGCTCTGAACAGGTATGTGGAAACGCCTCAGCCCGGACAGACACCACCGACAGCCCAGAAGGACCCCAAGGAGCAGTGGGTATTGCCTGGAATGGAGGCACCGGCCGTTTGCAGAGGGGCTCAGACAGCAGTTCCCGTTTCTGACCTCCCAGAGCTCCCACACAGCTCCCAGGTATGTCTCGGCCAACCCAAATCTCCTCTCTCCTTTCCAGCCTGAGGCCATTGTTCCTCAGCAGCGCTAACACCAAAGCCATCTTCCCTCACAGATATTGAATCCCAAGCAGTATACCTGGGAGATGCCTCAAAATCAGAGGTTCAAGCAGGATGAAGTTTGGAACTTCCCAGGGAGCCAGCTGAAGTGCAGAAGTGAAGGAAAACTTTTGCAGGTGGGTCCCACTGGAGGTGTGCTGAAGGCAGGGATGTGCATCCCTTTCCTGAGGGAAAAAAATGTGCAGAGGCTGCTGCTGAAGCTCTGAAAAGAGCTGGGCTTTTTCAGGGAGAGGTGTGCTGCCTCAGCACAGGCTGGGAGTGCATCCAGCCACTGCCTTGTCCTGCTTTAAAATATCAGCTGGAGCCTGAGCTCCAGGGGTGGGGGGTGAAATCAGCTGGGTTACAGGGAACTCTGCCAAGTGACCCCAGGGACATCAGTGGAGCTGGGGGATGAGGGTTTTAAACAGCAAGTTCTATGGAATATAGACCTGTCCTTGTCCTGATCCCACTCAGCTTCCCTGGAACCTCTGCTGGCTCCTAATACAGCTGGTGTAAAAGTGGTAGCTCTGTGTGGGAATTTCCACTCTCCATGAGTTGCTGTCAGGTTATTCCAGGAGGAATTCATCAGGGAATGTGGGGCTGTGGGTGTAACTCACCTGAACTAGCAAAGCTGATACCAAACCCCAAATCCAGACACCACATAGAGAACAGTCTCTGTGCTGCCCTGTCAGCTAAAACCCCTGGGCTGGGAAATTTCAGCAGCCAAATACATGAAATGCTCTAAATCCCAGCAGCCAGCATTCCCCAGGCGTACAATCCGAGTTCCAGGGTGGCAGCTGGTGTCCTTCCCCTGCTGCTGGTGGGACAAATTCCCCTCAGAATGGGCAGGGGCTGGGAGCAGGAGGGGTGGGAGCGGCATGGGGAAGTGCCGGGAGATGAGGCCGCTGCAATGTCACCTGAATCGGGACATGAGGCCGCTGGAATGTCACCTGAATCGGGAGATGAGGCCGCTGCAGTGCCGGCTGAATCAGCTGGGAACATTCCTTCCCTGCAGGAGCCAGAGCAGATCCCTCCTGGCCAGGCTGGGGGGCAGCTGCTGGGTCTGCTCTGGGGTAGAACCCCCTGCCCTGCCAGCAGCCCTGACTCTGCTTTCCCTCCCAGCTCCTGAGGGTGTCAGGGCCACCGTGAGGGAGCTCAGACCCAAAAACCCCACAGCCCACAGAGTGAACGATCCCAACAGAGAAATGCAGTGTTGTGATAAAAATTCTGTTAAAAAGGCTGTGACAACACTGTAATGGGATTCCCAGGAACCTTCTAGTTTGCTCCTGGGTCTGTTTTTATGTATTTTTAGTCCCTCAATGGGCAGTTTGTAGTATTTATTCTGGGACTCCGGGGTTGAGCAGGGCTGGCTTTGGATTGGCCTTCACCTCTGCTCCCCCTTGGGCCGAGCTGGGCGGACTCATCCCCTCAGCTCTTCCCTCCAAAACATCCCTGACTCATTTCCCTGCAGGTGAACCCGGGTTTGGCCCCAGGCTGTCCCCTGCTCACCTGCCCTTGCCCTCAGGGTGTCCCTTCTGTTCCCCACAGTGCCCTGGTGACACCAGGGAGGTCCCTCTGCCTTTCTCCTGCCCCTCTCCAGCCCCGGCCGCTCCTCTGCTCGCTCTCTCTGCCCCTGTCCCACACAGCGGGGCACAAAAGGGGAAAGGGGTCATTAATTTAATTAATTCTGCAATTAATTAATTATTTCCAACTCCCCAGTGAGAAGAACATGAACTCACAGCCACCGAGGCCTGACAGGTTCCTGCAGTGAGAGCTCAGCGCACGTCCACAGAGGTAAGTCCAGCATCTGAAGGAAAAAACAAAACACAGGAGAAAAATGTGATTTATTTTGCTTATAAGTTATTTCAGGTTCTTAGAGCCCAGCCAACATTTGCACTTGATTTTGGTTGAGTGAATCGTGAGCAATGGGCACAGGTCATGCCATCCGTGGGGGCAGAAAAAGTAGATTGAGCTCACCTTATTTCAAGTTATTAAAAAAGATTTAGAACTCTTTAAACACAACACCCTTCAATTACCATAATGTTTCTTCCTTGATTTTAACTGATTCTCAGTACATTTTATAGAACTTAAAACAACACCTCCTCCTTAGCTGACTCATAAAACATTAGACAAAAGTCCTAACACCAGTCCCAGGCTTACACAAGAGACCTGCCCCATAATGAAACAAAAAAATCAAACTAATGTACCAAAAGTAGACATTATTAACATTAAAAATATAATTCAACCATATCCAAAAATAACTCCAAATTTATTTCCTCCAAAGACCAAATACTCTTCAAATTCTAAATCAAAAACTCTTTAAAAAGTAACAAAACCCATTAAAAATTATTCAAATATTGAAAACCTATAAATAAATATTACTCAAAGCCCACAAAAATATAGAACATTCTAATCAATATCCTAAATACAAAAAAAAAACTCACTTTAAAAATTAGTACCATTCTAAATAGAACATAAATAAAAATCTTTTACCAAGAAACATAGCTCCCAATAAATAAAACCACCATGTAAAGATATAGGTAGTAATAGTAACCCAACAATCTAAGGTTTCTCCAAAACACTTTCAAAACTTCAATATTTATAAATAACAACCTTCAGTAACTCAAGTATTAATGAAATCAAACACAATTAAATTTCACTACATTTAAGTCTAAATAGTCTTAAATTTCATTTTATTGCTGTAATGGTCTAATAAAATAAGGTTTATTATTCCTTACTATCAGAATTAATTAATTCTAAATCTTATTTAATGAAACTTACCCTAAATTTTATTATAAATAATTTTTCCAAACTATAAAGTATGTAGTTAATTTTCTTAAAAAAGTAAAACAACTCCAATTAAAACAACTACAATAAAACTCTAACAAACACCTACTCATTATTACATCATCCATTTCATAAAAAAATCTATTCTTCATTACAATGTCTAGTTTTTATCTTTTATAAAGAACACCAAAAAATAGCAATTACTATTAATATCATACTGTTTTAAATTTTTTACCCTATTTCCCTAATACATAAATCTTTTTAGAAAGTTATCTTAGGTTCTCCAAACACTTAGTACTAATAGACTAATTATAAAAAATTAAGTTTATAATAAACATTATTTATAACATATTATTAGAGTATTTACAACAGACTTTCACATACTTCACCATCTCTTTATATAATTACCAAAACCACATAATTTCAAAATCCCACTTTTTTATTCTTTACTTATACATCTCTGAAACCAAGTGAACTCCCTAACTAATCTCTACACTAACTGTAATTTAACATATCTCATAATTTTAAATATTTTTCAAAGTGAAAAAAACTTTATTAAAAACCTCCTCCAAACTATTAATTTTATAACTTTCCTCAGTTATTATTACATAAACACTTCTATAAAAAAATCCGACTACAACATTAATTTATTTTTCTAAGTTCCATACTAAGTATTCAGCCTCTCCCCTACAACTACATTTCCTCCACCCTCACACTCTCAATATCCAAATCCAAATTCACAATCCTGTCTATAACCACTTTCAAATCTTTAAAAAATAAGTTTACTGTACTCAAAACATCTCTATTCTAAAAATACTTTTAAAAACCCAATTATTATATGATTTAATTAATCTTTAATCCTAAATTTTTTACTCATAACTGCTATTTTTAAAAACACTACATAAAAATGTATTAAGTAACATGCAGAAATTACAATTTAAACTATAATCAAACACTAGCACTACCTAAATAAAATCATTAACAACAATCCCAAATGTTTGCTATATCAAAAATAAATTTCAAATAGTTTTAACTTAACAATTTAACTTTATCAATATAACAACTTAACCTATTTTTAACTATTGTGTAACCTTCCACTAATTTAAAATTTATCAACTGTTACTAACTCTAAAATAATATACAATATTTTAATACTTAATAAATATATAATTTCACACATTACTAATTATATATAATCGAAAAAATTCCTAATTATTTTTTCTTTACGGCATACATTATTTTAATCTAATATTTCTCCATACTTATAACAAAAAAAATTATAATAATAATAGCATCTTAAATAAGTATCTCACAAATCTCTATGCAATTTTATAAACCAAGATGTATCAACAGTTTATTTCTCATATGAAAACATAAAGTTTACTTACATCTCAGCAGGTACAAAAACCCAGGTAAGTTTCAATAGAAAACATAAAACAACATCACACAAACAACCACACTGACCACTCCAGCACTAAAAAATCAATGGAAATACAAATGGAAATTACACAGAAATTCCAATTTACACCTAACATCTTGTATTATGCCCACCAAAAACTATTAACTTTAAGTGTCTTTATAAATATAAAAATCAATAGTATAAAATTCTTATTACATAATAACTTAAAAATATAAAATTCAACCAAATATTATGCCTCTATTTAGTTTGTTTATTTTTAAGTATACAACTTTACTAATTAACCAGCCTAAACCAAACATTTAAATAACTTCAAATAAAGTTTCAATTTGAAATACTTTGTATTTGTCGCTACTCAAAATAATCTGTTCTTTACTTACCTAATCAATATACCAATTACAAATTATCCATATAAATATATTAATAAAAATTTCTTAATACAGAGTGAGAGGGGAGATGTGGGAATTGGAAAACCAGAAACTTCCAGAGACACCCAAAGATTGGATCTGCAGCCTGGGAAGAAGCTTGGATTGATGTCAAAATACAACACACAGGCATTAACAGGAAAATAATACATAAAGCAGGTAGAACTGTGATGGTTTCTAATTAATGGCCAATCACACTCAGCTGGCTCACACTCTCTGTCCCACCCACAAGCCTTTGTTATCATTCTGTGCTATTCTATTCTTAGCTGGCTTTCTGATGAGATCCTTTCTTCTATTCTTTTAGTATAGTTTAATGTAATATATACAGTAAAATAATAAATCAGCCCTGTGAACCATGGAGTCAGACCCTGGTCCCTTCCCTCACCCTGGCCCCTGTGAGCAGTCCCAGGCTGGGCTGGCAGCAATGGCATCCCCAGGCAGTGAATGCAGCACAGAGGACAAGAGGAGCCCTGTGTGCCCCTGACTCACCCACAGCAGGGCAGGGCCTGAGCCCTCCAGGGCAGAGCCTGTGCTGGGGCCTCTTGCCTGTGGCTGCTCAAACACCAAAGCTTTTGGCAAAGGTGGCAGGAGTTTGGTGATTTTTCTTGGCCTGAAAGAGAGGAGGAAAAGAAAAATACTGCACTGTGGAAGTCAAAGGATCCAGCTTTCACTTCTGCTCTGATGGCTCACTGTGGGGTTTTATCCATGGGAGGTGACACCAATACAAACATAACAGTGCCCTTTGCCAGCATTTTCATTCCTAACTATTTCAGACATTAAAAGCAAGCTCATTTTTCTTGTTGCATTCTTTGCCTCATTTGAACAGAACCATTTTTATCTCCCATCTCACTTGTCAGTCCTTTAGCACTGGGCTTTGTACAAAGGGAGGGTGCATCACAAGCAATCCCAAAGAGAAACCCCTCCAAAGCTGCCAGGGCAAGGTTCCAAGGCACTCCAGAGCACAGCCAGCTGTTCCTGCCCTGCCAGGCCACACAACCCTGTCCCATCCAGCTGGGCTGGGCAGGCCAGGCAGGGGCTGCCCTTCCTCCTGGGAGCACAGGGAGACAGCCTGGGCAGCACCTGGGAACAACAGGGGAAAGGCAAAATGAAAATGGTTTCTGTCAGAAAATGAGTGTCTGTAATCAGAGCTTCTGGACAAATTCAGTAACAGCACTTTCATGTGATAAATATGGGCCCTGCCCATCCTGCCAGCCCAGGTGAAAGCAGGAAGGAGAGCTACAGGAACAGCAGGAAGGCAGAGTCCCTCATTTGGATGGATTTCCCAAAGTCTCTTCTGCACTGTACACTCTTTGTGCTCTTTAAAAGAACGGATTGCTGCTACAAAAATGATAATTTATCAGCCACAGCCAGGGCAGGGTGAGCTACAGCTGCAGGGCCAGGTGTGGGGCAGAGCTGGAGAAGTGAAGAACAGGCAATCTTGTCAAAAATAAATCTTGTTTAGATTCACCAGTGCTGGGAACAAGGAGAACACGCTGTCCTGGATGCATCAGGGACACAATGGCCTGGTTTGGTTGTTGTCCTTTGCCCCCAAGCTTTGGCCTCACCCCTCTCCAGAGGAGCGGGGAATTCCTGCAGGGTCAGGGGACTTTGCTCCCACTCCAGGAATGTGCCCAGGAAAGGAGGGAGCTGTTCACAGTGACTGAGCAGTGAGGAGCTGTGCCACGGGCAGCTGGGGCTGGAAATCCTCACTCAGGATTGCACACTGGATGTGCCAGGAAGCACATGCACTGACCTGTGCCCATTTCTGTCATGTGTCAGTCAGAAATCATGTCACCAGCACCTTGCTCCTCACTGCACCACTTAGAAATACATTAAAAACAGAAAAAACCCAAACAAACCAACCAAACAACAACCACAAAAGAGAGGGCTCAGTGCAGCACCATCTCAATGTTCTGCTCAGGGATGGACAGAAAGGAGGAGGAAAGCTGTTCCTCCAGTGCTGCCAGGTCTGGCCCAAGCAGTCTGAAAGAGCCAAAATTGCCTCAGCTGCAGCTTCCCCCCTTGCCCTGACTGCTGAGGGACAGAGGCAGCACAGAGCCCAGGCTGGCAGCACTCACACCCTGCTGGCACAGACATCTCCATGTTCCATCTCTGGCCAAACAGCCCCAGGATGGTTCTGCTTTCCTGCCAGACTTGGCAAATGTCACTGACACTTATGCAGGCACAGACACCCTGTGTGGCTCTGGGGTCAGAGCCCCTTTGGCACAAAAACCCCAGAGAAGGTTGGGAGGAGTCTGATAAATCTTCCTCACACAAAGCACCAGTTTATCAGATTATGCTCCTTTCTGACCCAGGCATGGAGAAACTGAGGCATTTTAAAAACTTGGATTCCATGTTCAGTCTCATGTGAAGGGTGAGACAATGCAGATGTTACAATTCACCATCACAATCAGCAGCCAACCATTTCCTGATTCCAATACACTGTAAGTGTTTCTTGGCCTATCAGCTTTTGTCACACCATGCTGTAAATGCATTAAAGCCAATCATCTAAAATTACCCCTTGTGAATCTTATTACAATGCATCTCTCATAGTTCTATTTCTCTAAGGTATCCAGTTTTATTTACAAAGTCATCCTGTAAAACTTGTTTCTAGCTCCAGTTCTCTCTCAGCAATGTCTGTCCTATTCCGTGGCATTTCTAAGTCAGCATTTCTTATCTCAGAATTTCCATACAGATCCACACTATGTGAGCCTTCTGTCAAACTCTGGAAATTTCCTACACATCCATTTCCCTCCCAGAGCTGTTCCCTGGCCAGCCCAGGGGCTGTGGGTGCTGCTGCAGGGCACAGGGGCTGGAGGAGCCCTGCAGTGTGACATTAAAGCCAAAAAAAGCAATTGCCAAGCACAAAGAGATCCATCCTCACCTGCTCTGATGGCTGAGTCCCTGGGGCTCATCCTCAGCCGTCCCTGCTCCAGGGAGGAGGGCCTGGGCTCACACGCTGCCCTGCCAGCAGAAGAGAGAGGGTTAATGGAGCTTTTGGGCACGTTCTGTCCCAGAGGAGTTTGGCACAGGCACGGGAAGCTCTCACACACAGAGAAAGGGTTAATGGAGCTTTTGGGCACGTTCTGTCCCAGAGGGGTTCGGCACAGGCACGGGAAGCTCTCACACACAGGGAAAGGGTTAATGGAGCTTTTGGGCACGTTCTGTCCCCAGAGGGGTTTGGCACAGGCACGGCAAGCTCTCACACACAGAGAAAGGGTTAATGGAGCTTTTGGGCACGTTCTGTCCCCAGAGGGGTTTGGCACAGGCACGGCAAGCTCTCACACACAGAGAAAGGGTTAATGGAGCTTTTGGGCACGTTCTGTCCCCAGAGGGTTTGGCACGGGCGCGGGAAGTTCTCACACACAGATTATCCCGAGCCAGAGCCCTCCGGGGCACCCTGGAGACAGAGAGCAGGAACAGGCCCGGCTGCAGCGCTGATCCTGCTCCTGCTTTCCCAGAGGGGCAGGGACAGCATTCCCTCCCGGCCCCGAGAGCCCCAAGGACAGTCACTCATTGGGGTGGCTCTGGAGCTGCCACTTTGCTGGCACTCCTGCCCCAGAGCCAGCAGGTTTCTGTGGGAGCAGGAGTTATTTGTGCAGGTCAGAGGCTGCACAGCCCCAGAGCATTCCCTTAGGCACGCAAAGCTTCCCACGTGCCTTGTGCAGTCCAGTTTGTAATTGAAGTGCATTTCCAGAGAGTTTCAATGGGAATGAGGTGCCCTGGTGCCAGCCCAGCATCAGATGTGGGGCATGAGGAGACTCACCAGACACATTCCCTGCAGACTCTCCCCTCTCAGCGCTCCAGCTGCAGCATTCCCATTTCTCACCGAGTTCTCCTTCCAGGATTCCCAGCAGGAAACTGGTGGCCGCTTCCAGATGCAAATCCGCAAGGCAGCGCTGCTCCTCTCCCCCCCGAACCCCCCCTGCCTCCATCCTTTCCTCCTTTTATAACCACGGCTCCACCCAGGATTCAAAGGGAGGCTCCCAGGTGCTTCCCAGACCCAAATCATTCCAGGTGTTTCGGGAATTAACAGAAATAAGCTCGTCCCTTTTGGGGTAACAAATTATCTGTTGCCCCATTCCCCGTTCTGTCTCCTGTTCCCTAAGGCAAAACACCCGGATCAGGCGGGGGCCAGGGGGAAAATGTTAAGTCCAAACCCAAACCAAAGTTGTTTTTCCATCGGTTTCCCTCAGGACTGTTCAGTTTCCCCGCTGTTCCTCGGCCACAGGAGCAGCTTCTCTCTGGGACCCGTGGGGTGGCACAGGGACCCCGGTCCCGCTGCCTCCCGAGAGCGGAGCCCATCCCATCACACCGCAGCTGGGGCGCGGCGCGGGTTTCGCTCCATGGAACGGGATCGCAGCGAGCCGCGAGTGCCGGCACAGACCCGGCCCGCCCGGCAGCGGCTCCGGCAGCAGCGCCGCCGCACACACGGCCCTGGGGGCGCCACCCGCCCGGGGACCCTGCGCGCCCCTGTCCCCTCCGGCCGCACCCGAGGGCACCGTCCCTGCCCGAGCCAGGGGAACTGTCCCGATCCCCTGCGGCACAGGGACAGGGCGGGCACGGGGCTGGGCACGGAACCGCAGCCCGGCCGCCTTGTCCCGGGACAGCAGCTGTCCTCGGTCATTCCTGCTGCTCCCGGGGTAAAACCCGCCTGGGGAATTGCTTCTGATCACAGCCAGCAGGTGTCTGACGGGAGTCCCTGAAATAGAGCTGAGTGTCTGTGACAAATGAGGGTGCTAAAGATGGAGTGACAGCAGAGGGAACCTTGTTCCTGCCAGTACCATGGGAAGAAAGCAATTCCCAGCGTTTTTGCTTGGGAAACAGGGGAAGGGAATTCTGTGTCCTCACCTCCTTAGGATACACATCTTCACTGTCCTATAAAGGGACCATTTGAGGCTTTAGAGAGATTGCCGTGGGTCAAGGATCTGCTGCCTCGGCAGGGCAGAAGGTGGAGCTGCTGTTGGTGATTGTGACAATGGCCTGAACAATTAGAGATCAGTGGGAAGTTGTTCAGTGCACCAGGAATGGCAGAGAATGTGCTGGACTTGTGTCACACGCAGAGCTGGACAATGACCCTGAACACCCCAAAAAGGCAAAGAAACCCTGAGCCACGCTGTGATCAGACCCCACAGGGGCGATTTATTGGAAGCGCCAGTGAGGAACAACGGGAATTCCCCGGCGCTCAGCTTGGTCTCGCCTGCCCACACCACCGCCCTCGGGAAGCGCTGCTCTTCCCGGCTGGAAAGCCAACAAACATTTTTTCCTCCGTCCCTCAAAACTCTTCTCTGAAAACCTCTGTTCTCCCGCGCTTCTCCTCCTGCAGCATCCTCCTCCTCGCGTCCCTGCCCGGGCCCGCGGCTCCGCTGCTCCCCGGCAATGAACAGAATGGATGCGATGAATGTAATCGGTGTGAACCTCGCCGGGCGGCCCGGGGCGCCGGGGCTCAGGCCAGCGCCGGCCGTGCCAGCACCATCGGGCGCTGCAGCCGCTCGTAGGACACGAACATCAGCACGTTCCAGGAGCCCAGCCGCAGCAAGGACGGGACGAAGCTGTGCCGGCACAAGCGGGGCTCAGGGGACGTGCGGGGACATCCCCAGAGCGGGGATCCCCCAAATCCTGCCCGCGGGTCGGGGTGTTTGGGGCTCCGTGCCGCGGCCCGGGCGGTGACCGCAGCCGGTCCGCAGGAGCTGAACTCACCCCTTGTAGAGGCCGGCGGGGCCGTCCTGCATGAGCAGGGCCAGCAGGCAGCTCAGGGCATTGCGGGGCTGCCCGGGGCTGCCGTTCATGGACCGCGTCTTCACCACGTCCGCCGGCGACGCCACCGCCGTGGTTCGGAACCCGGCACCGAAGGCGGCCACGGGGTGGCACGGGACGTTGTGTGAGGGTGGGCAGGGCCGGGGCTTGGACGCGGCAGGGACAGGGATGGCGCCCGGCCATGTCCCCCCTTCCTGTGCCGTGCTCCCCTGTCACCGGGATCAGAACCGGGACCGGCATCAGAACCGGGATATCGGAACCGGCATCAGAACCGGGACCGGCATCAGAACCGGGACTGGCATCAGAACCGGGACCGAGATCAGAACCGGGATATCGGGACCGGCATCAGAACAGGGATATCGGGACCGGCATCAGAACCGGGACCGGCATCAGAACCGGGATATCGGGACCGGGATCGCGGCTGGGAACGGGCGGGGCCCCGGGACCCGCCAAGCCCCGCGGGCGCCGCCTGGCGGACACAGTGCGGCGGTGCAGAGCAGCGCCCTCCGGTGGGCGGCGGCGGGACTGCGGCGCGACTGGGGCTTCCATAAATAAAATTAATTTTTATTTTTATTTTAAAATTTATTTTATTTTTATTACTGTTTATATCATTATTGGGTATTTTTATTTGTTTTATTCTTATTTTTATTTTTAATGTATTTTCACTCGTGTTCACGTTGAGCCTCTCGCTGAACCCAAGAGATAAGGAATTTCTTGCCAATTTTTTGCTCGTACTGACCAACTGAACCCATCCCAAACCCCCTGAATAATTTGGAGGGGTTTTTTTCCCAGCCTAGGCAGAAAATTATTTTTGAGGAAAAAAAAAACCGAGTTAAAAGATATGGGGTCTAAGGGGAAGAGAGGGGTTGTGTGTTCAATTAAAAAAGCACTAGGAAAAGTAAAGCCCTGGAAGGTTTCATATTCTCTCCCAGCCTGATTTTTGTGTGATTTGCTCTTGATTCCAACTGCTCCCAGGGATTTTAAACCTCTGGGGTTAAAATGAGCTGCTCAGCATGACAGAAAATCATGGGAGAACTCTCTGGATTGGGCAGTGGTAGTCTCTGTGTAGTGCCATAACACAAAACAATGACAGACTGGAGGGGAATACTGACAGTTTATTTCACAGAGCAATGCAGAGTTTATTTTGTTCTAGCTCTAGTCTCATCAAAAAAGTCTCTTCCTCTGCTTTTTTTCAAAAAAAAAAAAAAAAAAAAAAAAAAGGTAGCAAATATTCAGGACAATAACAGTCAGTGCATTATGCATAAAAGTTGGGTCTAGTTTAAAAAAAAATAAAGTTAATTGTAAAAACAACTCTTTTTTGGTTTGCTTTTATCATTTCCAAGCTTTTAAGCAATGAACCTTTCAATCAAGTCATCTCCAAGGATAGAAACAGAACATGCAGGTGATCACCAACAGATGCTGAGGTTTAACAGCATCTCTCACTTGGCAATGACAATCCACCAGGAATGGTTCAGAGCAGCACCACATCAAAGGGAGAAGCAACTTCGTTCTCAAAATACCTTCAAATCCACCTAATCTTGCAGTTCTGCAGAACAAGACACGCTGCATTTCAGGGACTGGAGAGTACCATGGAGAAGGACAGGATTTGGGGAAGGTAAGAGGAGGGGCTTATTCCACTTACACTCATAAATACCTGGGGGAGATGCAATTGATTTTGGGTGGTGCTTTTTAAAGCATCAAAATTCACATTGTCATAATCAAAGTTGGTTTTTTTTCCACATAGTGAAGTTGGCCCCTGCCATCCCCTCTCCATCCCCCTACACCTGATGTCATTGTCACAGGCTGGGCAGTCACCTGTGGGAGAGTGCTACAGGGTACCTGAACCTAATCCCTGCCCACCCTGGGAAAGGTCAGGCTCCTCCAGTCACTGGTTTCACTGGGAAACACCTACATCCACCAATGTTTTAATGGTTCCAATGTTTCACATGCACGCTAAGCAAGCAGGAATAGAATTGTTTCAGAGGCACAAAACTTCATTCTGCACCCCCCACCTCTAAGGGATTTATGTCTAGGACATGTTAGGGAAGCTTAATTCTGCTGTGCCAAACTGCTTTCCCTGTCCGGATTCCCTGGATTTATACCTGATTTTCAGCACCTCTGGCCGGCATTTCACACAGCAAGCAATGTTGCCTTTTTGCTCTGTCTGTGCCCAAACATCTCCAGGGCTGCAGGGCAGTGTCCATCCCCTCACAAACATCTCCAGGGCTGCAGGGCAATGTCCATCCCCTCACAAACATCTCCAGGGCTGCAGGGCATTGTCCATCCCCTCACAAGCAGCCAAACATCCCCAGGGCTCCTGGCAGCTGCCCCAGGGTAACTCCAACTGGGGCTGACACTTGTGACCCTTAAAGATCAGCTGGTGACAGCAAGGACCTTTCCAGGGGCTGCAGTAACCCCTGACTTCACCCTCCTCGGGGTGTAGGGGAACAGCCAGAGCATTTCTGTGCCAGCCCTGCCATCCCTGTGGCTCTGTGCCATCCCAGGGCTGCAGGGATGTTCTGGCTCTGTGTGTGTGAATGGCACTGGCCTGCAGTGCCCTGTGAAGGCAGTGGGGCACAGAGCTCACCCAGTTTGCCATGGGGAGGGTTTCCAAACGTGCAAACAGGTTTGGGGTGTCACACAAGCCCTGCTGGCTGTGGGGAGCCCAGCAGAGGAAATCCCTGAGGCAGGGCTGGGCAGGCAGCGCTTCATGGCCCTGCACACATCCCTTGGTGCACAAACTCCATTTCCTGATGGGTGCCAGGCCTGACACTGCACAGGCAGCGCTTCATGGCCCTGCACACATCCCTTGTTCCACAAACTCCATTTCCTGATGGGTGCAGGCCCATCCCTGCACAGGCAGCGCTTCATGGCCCTGCACACATCCCTTGGTGCACAAACTCCATTTCCTGATGGGTGCAGGCCCATCCCTGCACAGGCAGTGCTTCATGGCCCTGCACACATCCCTTGTTCCACAAACTCCATTTCCTGATGGGTGCCAGGCCTGACACTGCACAGGCAGCGCTTCATGGCCCTGCACACATCCCCTGCCCCACAAACTCCATCTCCTGATGGGTGCCAGGACCATCCCTGCCCTTGGCTGCTTCAAGAGAGGTGCACAAAGCTGGGGAGTGCAGGGAAAGCTGCTGGAGCCATCCTGGGGCAGCAGCACTCACATCTGGGCACCTGCACCGTGCCTCTGCTCCCCAGGAACCTCTTGGAACCCCAGAACCATTCAGGCTGGAAAAGACCTGGAGGATCAGGGAGTGCAGGCTGTGCCTGATCCCCCATGGGGGATCTTGGGTGTCCCAAAAGGCTCAGGGCAGCCTGGCCCTGCAGGAGGCACTCAGTCACAGGCATCCTTGGCCTCCACACATGGAGTTTGTGGTGGCAGCTCTTGCTGGACCCCACTGGATGTGCCAGAGATCAGCACTCCAGACCTTAATGGCAAGAGTTGCAAGGCTTGTCAGAGGGCCCTGTTGGGGTTAGAAGAACTTTCCCTCATTTCATTCTCTTACATGGCCACACCAGAACCACTCATTCTGTGGCCTTCAGTGATGGAGCTGAAATTGCATTTTATTTCAGACTCCATAAGTAGTGAAATTGTCTGGTGTTCCATGTCTGTACCAACATCCATTCAATCTTGCCTAATGCAGCTATTAAATTAAAAGACTGGTTCTAATTGGTCTTCCTGAGTCAAAGTGTTTCTCCATCCCACTTTAGGTAAAGCTCCATAAAGGGTCTATTTATAAATGTTGCCAACGTGGTTAATGCTTTTGACCTTTGATGGGGAGCAATTCTAATAATTGTGCAAAGCAGCAGCAACATTTTTTGTTACTGTTCTGAATGTTCCTGTTCAGGAAAAGTCTGATGGCCTCTATTTCCCCCTCCCTTTCTCTTTCTCTATTTTTAAAGTCTGCCAAATAAAAGGATTTATTTGCCCAGAGTGCAGACCAGCTGAGTTTAGCAGAAGTTCATGAGCAGTAATCCAGAGAACAGTTCACACACAGCTTCTGAGAATCCACCCCATCAAAACACACAGTCCTTCTGACAGGTATTTTTAACAATTAGAGCCAAAATGGGCACAGGGGGAGGACAAGCACATGTGTGATAAAGAATCTGCAGTTACATCTTTCTCATATGAGTGATGCAATGACCTCCTGGATTCCGACTCAGGACAGCTGAGAGGAAATTAAGGAGAGGCTTAAACAAGACAATTGCTTAAATTGTAAACTAATTGTAAACTGTTCTACAGCAAGCAAACAATAACTCAAATCTTGAAAAAAAATTATTAAATTATTCCATTATGTTTTCATCAGCACTTGTATTTTATTTTCACTCACTGCTTTGGAAGTGCCCTACAGCTCTAACCTAGCTAGGATTTTTTGATGTGTGATGGACAGACTGGTGCATGCATGATTTCAGAGGGGCAGGAAACAATAGTGACACATCCTGATCAGCACAGAGCTGGAGCTTTTGTGTCTGTCTGGGTAGAGAAAGCCTTGGGGAGCACAGGGGAAGGGTTTGGCTGGGTAAAGTCACAGAGTTTAAATCCCTGTCATGTAGGTGAATGCAAGGGAGATGTGCCACAAAACAGATGGCTGTGAGGAGATAGAGGGATTCCTCCTCATCATCAGCACAGCACAGAGCATTTCCTTTCAATGTCCTCTCAGCAAACTGAGTTCCTGGTTTCCTACTTTGCTGAATTTTTGCTTCAAGATTTTTTACTGTTTTAGCTGTATTGGAACCAGATTTAAACTCTTGGTTTGAACTGCAGAAGAGGGAATTGGCGATGAAAGAAATGTTGGCAATCATCCTTTTTTTGAGCTGCTGGAGTGAAGCAGGGTATGCCTTTCTAATTGTTTGAGTTTGCAGCAACCCCTCCGCCCAGGATTCCCAGCATAAATTCAGGTCTGGGAAAAGGCCAGAGTCAGGAGCACCATGCCAACCCCATGTCATCACTCGCTGGCAATCTGCCACAGCAGAAACTGCACACTCCAAAACTGTTTGGTTACCCTAGCAGTTCATATTTTCTTGCTGGAAGGAGGCTCATCTCTTGTACTGAGCATTTAAAAAATGTAACAACTCTAAATCTGGTATTTTTCTAAGTGGGAGGATGGTGAACAAATAAAAATTATTTTTTATATATAATATCCTTCCTAGATTGCTCCTGGGATCCCGGAGATAAGAATAAGAGAATAATATGTACTCTTTATGGACAAGTGAACCAAAGTCTGACTAAAGTGAGGACTGCGCCTCAGAGAAGCACTGAAGGTGCCACTTTTGGCAATTGCAGAGGAGAGACTCTGCTCACAGCCTGCAGGTGACTTGTGATGCACCACACACCAGGAAATATCGACCTCCTTGGCTTTAGGGAGAAAACCCAAGATTCCCCAGCTCTGGCATCCACAGACCAGCTGCCTGGGATGCTGCTGCGCTCACACAGCCTGGGACTGCCCTGAAAATAAACCCATGAGCACAGAACACACCTGGGCCATGTTTCCTGCACTCACAGAATGCACAGCTGGACTTCCCTGCCTGGCCTGCTCCTGCTGTCTGGAGCTGTCCCCAGTTGTCCTTTGGGGCAAGAACCTGCCCTTGTGCACTTTGAGCACCTGCATGAAGCTGTTTCAAATTTCACTCCTGGAATTTTGGCTCCTTAAAATTTAAGTCAGCAGTATCAGCAGCTGGGGGCTATGTACAAATCACAAACGGGACAGGGCTGCTGTGGAACGTGCCTTGAGCTGGTTCATTTTCCAGCATCAGTCTCATTGCATGGCTATGACAATGGGAAGATGCCACCAGCTCACATCCCAGGCAGCAGACCATGAACTTAATGTTACAACTTACTTGATAAGTTTTTTGAGCAATCACACAAAGAAAAAGCACATTGACAGTAGTTTGATCCAATCACTATAAGCACACATACCTTTGGTTAAACAGTCCTTGCTTATTTTGAATACAATACCTACTTGTAAGCCTTAAAACACAACACTCAGAGCTCCATTATTAAGCTTCAAACTTCTTAATATCTTGCTAGATAAACTTTTCTGTAGCTTAGAGGTTTATTCTAGACAAGCATTAATACACAGATCATTGCTCTATTTGCCCTTGCTTTTCTACTTTTAAATAAATTTTCTGCTCACCTAACTCATAGCTGCTTAGCTCTAATCATAGTTCTACTTTATCAAAACCTGCCTTTTGCATCTTTCCCAAAACCTTTTGATTTTGTAGATTCCTACAAGCAGAACTACTCCCAAACTCACTGGTGGATCTGGCCCAACACCACAGGTCCAGATACAGAACCAAAACTAGGATTGAACTCAGACAGTCAAAATAAGCAAAGCAAATACCTAAATTATATTCTCATATACACAGGTCACAGAGGAAGGTGAGTGCAACAGGAGCACTCTGCCTTCCTTTCATTTGCACAGAACAACCAGAAAGAAAAGGTATTTTTCAAATGCCAGACTAGAATTTGGTTGATGCTGTTGTTGTTTACCTCCACCACACTGGCAGCCTTTAATTCAGTGTGAATTTGAGTCCATAAGAGGCTGAGTGTGGCAGCAAAGGAGCCCACATTGGGATCCTGATTCCTGACACATTGCTTGCAATATTTGCCCTCCAAGGGTGCTCCTGCCTTATGTCTGCACCTCCTTCAGCTGGGAATTCCAGCTGGGAATTTCAGTGCACCTTCCTCTGTAAGGTTACAGATTAATCCACATGCCCCAGTAATGGGACCAAGAGAATCATGGAAAAGGAGTAATTGACAGCATTTCTTCACATTCCTAGCCAGACAGCATCTGTTCAAATTAGATTTTGTGAATTTGATGCTGTCTGAACAGCAGGTCTGGTCCATAAGCCACCAATAACTCTTTTTCCTTCCCTCTCCCTTCTCTAATGAAACAATCAGCTCTAAAACAGATTCCTTGGAAAGAGATATGTGCAAATGGATTTTTTTTTATGTCAAACAGAGCATTCCTAACACCAGTAAAATCAACATGGGTATAAGGGATTGCTCATTAAGAGGTGGAATCTCTATATTCTGCTCTTCTAAGAACTAGAATATGTTAAAGACAAACATATTTCTTATTCATCTTTTCTCCCTGGTGACAAGTTGCTATTGGACACCTTATTTAATAGTTTCACAGACACTCCCTGCAAAGAAGAGTGAGAAAATTTATCTCATCTGAAAATGGATTTGCTTTGAGTGGGAAAATCCATGGATCCAGCTCACTTGGCATGAGGATTATAATTCTGAGAAAAGCTTAAACTGTCACATCTATCCAAACAGGTTTGGGGTGGGGTATTTTGGCCAGAATGCTTACAAAGGGAAAATGTACGCCACAGTTTAAGCTTCCTTGAATTGCAATTCTTCCTCTTTCTTTCTCAATGAAGGAAAATTAAAGAAAGATGAATCTCTTCATTTAATTTTACTACTAAAATTCACTAAGTGCAACTTTCTGTGCCCCTTCCAGAAGACTTCCTGCAGACAAAACAGGAAAATCTTATTCATGCATCAGAAATTCTGGCACATTTATCTAAGCTCTGTAAAATACACTCTGTTCACAGCCATGTAAGAGAAAAAGAACAATTACACCAGGCCAGATCAAAGATCCATCTGCTCAGCCTGCAGATTCTGAAGGCAACAAGTAGGGGATATCTGCAGATAATGCACAGAGTGACGCTTCCCCTGCACTGTCTTTAGACAATAATGCAATTAAAATAATTCACCATCTCCATCAGATGCTGCTAACAAGAGTAAATTAAAATCTGACCTGGCCATTTGTATACCACAAGCAGAAAAATAAAAGCCAAAGTGAGTCATTTCTCACCCTGATTTATTTGGTCACATCAAAAACTAGTCCAACATGATGAGATGAAATGAGATGAGATGAGATAAGATTATCTACATATTTCTTTCTTAGCTAGTAATTACACTTCAAACAAAGTATATTATTCTTTCATGGTCAGCCACAAGTTAGAAAACTTCTGGGACATCTGTAATCTTAGATTAGCTTCTGAGGAAAAGGACAGTTTCTCTTAGCACTTTAACAGGAATTATTTTCCCTTCTAGGCTAATCCAGAGCAGCAAATCAATGCCACAAAGGTTATGTTATGCCTCCTTTTGCTGCAGAACAGCAAGCTGTTGATGTTTTCCTTTTTATAGATGGCTCATTATATTAATAAAGAATCACATAGTGTCTCTCTCTCCAATCACTGTCCCCTTAGGATTTTTCTCCCTTAATGCAGCATAGTGGCTCTTGAAGCTATTGGTTGGAGGGAAGTTTGTTTTATGGAAAAAAATTCCAGATGATTTCATGTATATGGCATCTTTGTCATGTTAGGATTGAAATACTCCCCCACAGTTTCTGATGAGGCTTCTCAGCTTTTGAAAATGCCGTTCAGTTTTTCATTTTTTATGCTAAGCAAGGAATGTCACATAACAATAAAAATTAAGCTGCTCACAGGAAATGTGCAATAATCCATCCTCAGCCAAGATAGCTAATGAAAACTGGGATTTATCAAATGCTGCTAATCTAAGAAACTAACTGCATTCAGTACATGTTCATGTGGCATTCTGGCAACACATAACTGAAAATCTGTCTCTCCCTCCTTGATCCCTTGAGGCATAAACATTAATAAAAAGTAGCTGCATTCTGTAGGTACCAACTTAGAAGTCCTTCCAAGGTACACTTCCAAGGGACACTGTACTTCACTGAACAGGAGGGACACTTCCAAGAACCTTTGGGTTGGCAACAAAGGTTTCTGTGCTAAAACCCATTCAAAACGGATCTCCCTAAGCAAGCTCATTATTAAAAGGACAATGTAATACTTAAAATTATTAGAAAATCATAATTAAAAGCAGTCTGACCTCTCCTTCTGCTGGTCACTACACCAGCAACACCCCAGGAGAAGAGGCGTGTACTTTCAGGACATTCTGAAATACAGGTATGGAGTTCACCGGCTGCCAAACAACGCAGCCACAGCAAGGATAACAATGCACAAAGTGGAGGGGAAAACTCAAAAGGGAGTGGCAGAGCCATCATTTGGATGGCAGAGCCACCATTTGGAAGCACACAGAGAGGGGGAATCTTCCCTGCTGCCACAACCTGTGCTGGAGTCAGTGGTGGAAGAGAAAGGAGCAGCTGGATCACCCCAGAGCCAAAAAATAAAGTACAAGAGCTGGGCAAAACCACCTGGCTATTTCAGCTACAACTTCTTAGAGGGCACAGAGCTGCTGCCCCTCCAGCTCTGCACTGCTTTAGGTGCTATCAGGAAAAAACACAGGACCTGGACATAGGTGGCTCTTGCTCTCTGTCTGTTCTCTCCCCTTTCCTGCTTCCCTGCATTTATCTGTCTCCTTCCCTCCCTCTCCTGCTCCTCCAAGTTTTATTTCTTGGCTCAGTAATGCACTGAGATTATTTTTTGTTCAGCTGCACTGGAAATGCAGGATGTTGGTAATGTCAGGCTCAGGTAGGGATGAAAGAGTAAATGAAGTTGGAGGCCATCCATGCAACAGCCTGAGAATTTCTATCATAGATCCTATTGTTAGGGACAATAAGAGAAACTCCTTTTGCCCTTAATGAAAAGGGGGAAAAGGGAGGTATATTACACTTTAAATTTGCAGCTAGTAGAGCGGGACAAAGAGATATTTTAGTAAAATTATAAAGAATAAACAAAACTGGGGTTTGCTGCTCCATCACCCATGGCAAATCAAATCCCAATCTTACTTATGTTAATAAATATACTCTACATAGGTGTGTGTGCATATATAGGGAGAGAGAGTATATTTTTTTATATATAGGGCCATTGATTTGGAATTGCTGGAGAGATTTGATGAGAGGGGAGAAAAAGTGGAGCCTTTTCTTACATTGCTAGGTTGTGACACAGCCATTGCTGGAGCTGCAGCAGGGACTGCCTGCCTCGTGGTGCCCAGATAAATCAGATTTGGCAATACCTGGTCTGACTGGCTTCCAAAAAGCAGCAGTAAAACACAGCAAGTATGTTAAGAGCAATGAAATAAAGCATTTCTAGACTGGTATAATAAATACCCCTGACATATTGCATTGTTTTATCTGCATTATCAAAAACCATAAAAACCAACACCTTTAACTGCAATAATCCATACCCAAGCCCCTTGGAAATTCCTCTAACCCAAGCTATGGTAAACAAAACATCTTAGTGAATTGGCACAAGAATTGTACCAACATACTGGCTACTGGAATATTGAAAGATTTCCATGTATTTTCTTCCAGTTACACTAACACAGTACATTACAAATATATTTGTAAAACAGGAAAAGATGTAGACAGTACAAGTAATAGACATAATTGGAAATTTGAGGTGATTTTTTTTTTTTAATTACTTGAACAAACCTTTCATACCCACTAAATATTCACAGGTGAGACCTAACCTGGAATGCTGTCTGATTTTAAGACCAAGTGCTGTTATAAATTCATATCTCAGAGTGTTTCTAAGAAGTACATCTTGGTTTCTGTGCTTTCAATATAAAGGAAGAGCTGTAAATCTCAATTCTAATTTCAAGCGGCTCTTGCTGGGAGACAAATCTTCTAAACCTGCCCAACTACATGGAACATTTCCCCAGTCTCCTTCTTTACTGACTCTGACAAATTTTATGTGGTGACAGGATAATGCCACAGACACTGGGGCACTGTGCCACACACTAAAATAGTGCACATGTTCTCTCACAGCACTTGAGCACAGCACCTGGAGGCTTTGGGGATGTAAAGCTCCAAGGCAATAAATACATTTCATCTGAGGTGAGAAAATTTAAATTTGGAAGGTGGAAGCCAGCAATGATGCCAGCCTCAGTAGAAACTGAAATTTTGAATCCAGATTCTTTAAATGTGGCACAGTTAAATATGAGCAGTGCAGATACCCAGACTGCAGATTCAGAGGGAGAGCCAAGGATGGTGGTGATTTCTACCATTTTCATATTACTTCTCTGTAAATTAATGGGGAACCAGCAAAAAAAGGTTATCTTTACACAGAGAAAAGCAACTTTAACTTGATAAAAATTTTAATGACCTCCTGAGAATTCTCCAGTTTATTTCTTTCCTGCCCCAAGTTTTGATCTCACAAAAATATTCAGCAATCTGGCATTTTTCAAATATTATTTCTATTAATTTCTGTATTACTGCTACAAATGATACAACACAAACAGAACATATATCAAAAAGAACTCTGCTGCACAATTAAATATCAGTTTCTTACAAAAATGCAATTATTATATCTTACAGAGGGGAAAAATATTTTAAAAGCACTGCAAAGAATTCAGGGTATCTCTCAGTCCCTCAGGTTCAGTTCTGGCCTTGTAACCCCCAAGTGTGATTTTTTCCAAGGTACTGTGAAATGCTCAGGTTCACCACCCTTACACTGGTTATCACAATTATTACAACCCTTATTGTCATTACAATAACTCTTAACCTCAGTGTATTCACAAAGAGAAAGTTATAGATTTCATTTAAAAATTAATTTTCTAATGACAGAATTGGAAGTCTCTCAGTCTCTCTTTAGTTGTTCTTGACAGCTAAAAGCCAGAAAAGGAATTTCCCTCTCCTCTGTGCCAAGGCTTGGTTCACACAAATGTGAACATTAGGACAGAGAAAAGTTTATTAAGGAATGTTGTGGAAAGGTATAAAAGGCTACAAAACTGTGCTTGGGGCTCCTCATGACAGATATAAAGGGTCTGATGCTGAAGCAGGACCTTTAAATTGCAAAGGAACCAATAAATTGTAGAAATCAAGATCTGAGATGGGTTTCAAGCTCACTCCCACTCCTCTCTGATTTTATGTCAGCCAGTATTTTTTCTATTCCCTTTTTCTGCCACACTGCCCATCTCTGTGTCCTGATGAGGAAAGCAGATTTGATACTTCCTTTTTGTGCCTCAAAATTGTTTTTCTTTTAGAAATGCTTCATGAAGAGGGTCACTTCTGCTCAGCACATCTCCTCCCATGTGTTTCACCAAGTGAATTCTCGTGATGTGAGCCATTAAACTATGGGCCAAACTCTCTTTTAAGAGAGTGCTTGACACCAAAGCCTGTAAACTGACCCACTGAGGGATAAGAAGTGGAATGCTACCTAAAGTAGTGTTTCTGAAGCTGTAGAAAACCTCCCCAGTTGACAGAATACCTCCCAGTTGCCTGAATGTACAGGTGACTGCTCTTCCACGTGTAAAACTGCTACATGCTACAGAAACAGGAAAAAATGTGAAGTCACGTCCCTAAAGAATGGAGGGAAAATAGGTTACTTCCCTCCTCTGCTTACTGAAAGAGAAACTAAAATTTTAGATTAGTTAAAAATCTGATGGAGTTTTGTTCCTGCCCTTTAAAAATCTTCATGAGGAAGAATTGTAACTTTTCACTTTGGCAGTATCACATAAAGAGAACTTCAGGCTTTTCTTTGCCATTGAACTATTTACCAAGTTTAATCTGAGTTGAAATAGTACTCAGCTGCTCTGAGAGCAGCAATTTTAAGAGGTAAATCTACCATTTCTGTGTAATGCAGTTTCCACCACTCCATTTCCACCTCAGCAGTAGATACATTGGCCTAAAAGCGAATCAACTTCTCTATCAATATTCCTGAAGCAAAGCTCATCAGTCACTGGGACACAGGACAAAGGAAAGCTCCACACTCATGTCTGGCTATTTTTCTCTGAGATGGAGCACAGTTCAAATATAGATTACAAGTCTGGTGAAGGAATTACAAGGTGCTATGGTCTGAGTCAGACAGGACATAAAATATTATAAAACAATTATGTTAGTTCATTTCAGGTTTCACTCTCAAAGCTTCTGTCAACCCAGTCTGTCACAAAAGGCAACATCCTATCCATGCAAATTAAGAATATCCAAACCAGGGGAATATTCTAGAAGATAAGGCAGCCACTGGTTACATTTCACTATTTAGTAGAAGCTAAGCACTAGAAAGTACAATTTTTAAATTACATAGTAACCTGTTGATAAATAGGGAAATTTTTTGCTGGTACGAACCAATAAATTGTTTTTCTGGAATATAACAGCATTGGAGACACACATCAAGGAGTTTAAACAAAGCAAACCATCATGCTAGAGGAATTTTAAATTTTAAAAGAAAATGTGAATAGGAATTGAGGTAGATAAATTCAGTAAAGTAGATTCAAACCAAGAAGATCAATGCATTCAGAAGGCACAGGGAACAGTGCTTGTTTATTTCCTGGTGTGACTTCAGAACACAGAGTATCTCTGGTGATGCCATTGCAAATAACATCAGCAGAAGGATTTACAGCCAAACACACACTCAGGATGTGTTTCAAAACCTGATCATCCCCACATTTAAGATATTTATTACAAAGACTACTCAAGGTCTATGTGGCTCTTCCCTTACCCTGGTACCAGTGAAAGGCAGCACTATCTCAGCTGGAAAATTTGCTTGAAAGACTTGAAAGCCTTGAAAGCCTTGTCCTGAGGGACTTTGTTTTCATAGGAGTTAAAACATTTCATTTAACTTTTTGATATTCGACTCAGGGGGTTGGGAGAAGTTTCCTGGGGAAGAAACGTAATTTATGACATGCTTCTTATTACTTTATGCTGGAAAGGTGCTAGCAGGGAGGCTGAGACAATTTCACAAGTGGATGGCTGTAAGTGAGAGGGCTGTGCTGCCTCAGGTTTTATATCTGTAGGTCGGGAAAAGCTGTTCAGAGCCTCGTCCAGAAGGTGGCAGGAGAAGTTAACCAATATTAACCAACCCCTCCTGTCGTGCCCTAATTCACAGAACCATGATGAGCCAGGAGTTACCACAAGGAAAGGTAATAAAGTCTGGTTGCTGAAAAACAGAAAAGCCTCTTGCTGACTATTTCTCCCTTGAATCTGATATCTGTGCCTGGGTAATTTGTCCAGTTATAAACACACTGCATTTTAAAGGAAATCCAATTTGCAGCAGCATTCCAGCGCTGTAATTAATACCTGGAGTACAATTTCATTTTTATTCCAATTTCATTTCTGCTCCGCTCTACAGAAAGAGCTCTTGCAACACTCAATTTACCCAAAAGGAGACAATTTAAAGGAATCCAGCGGCAAAACAAAACAAAAAAGAAAAAGAGAATAAAAAGAAAAATCAGTGGCCCAACTGAAAACCATCCATCACCGATGTTCACACTTTGTAGCTGGAACATTGGAACACCAAGTATTTTTATTGAGAAACCTCATTAGTGCTTTTATATTTAGCCACATTGCAGCAACAAGGGGAGCCCAAGCCACAACACTAGATTTGGTACAGAAAAAGCCATTCCCCAATTTGAGTTAAAAATAAAAAGAATGAGTAATGCAAAAATCAGCCTCTGCCCATATTTCCTAGAATCTGTGCTTTGTTCATCCTCTTTTAATTACTTCAAACCCTATTTGTCACTCAGTGCATTTTCCTTTCCTTTCACAACCACTGTGCACGAGAAAAAGGACCAGTCTCTTGGGATGTCTATATTGGTCAGACACCAGCCACTAATTAAAATGAATCAACTTTTCTGACTTTGCAGCACTTTTTTTTTTTTTTTCTTGCTCCAGTAGAACAATAAGCAAATTTAGAGAAATTATTCAAATTTAGGCAAAATACCAGCCTTGAGGAAAAAAAATTACACAGAAAAATGCCTTATATAAGTTGGTAACCCATAAATGGACAGCTTGGCATGAGAATGTTTAAAATTAATATTTACCAGATATTTAAGTGATGTTAATTTTTTTGTTTGTTTCTAGAAGCATAGATAGTGTGGTGTGCATGTGACAGCAGAAGAAGAAGCATGAAGCAAACAAGTTCTCTTTAGTGACATGCAGCACAGAAACGCTGCCCCCAACGCGCAGAGAGCAGTTTAAGAAGCCAAAAGCCTTAGGAAATATCAAGCTCCTATGATGGCAGATCAAAGAATGCCACAGGAAGGCTGTGACAGAGCTCCACTGCAGATTTCTGTGTGCCCTTGCAAGAGAAAACTTGTTAGATGGTGGTGCCCTAGCAATTAGAAACTCTCACCCAAGTTAAATGATGGAGAATTCATCTGCCTGGCATTCTCTCAAACATTCCCCTCACGTTTTCAGTTTGGGGAAAAGGAATTAAAACAAAATAAAGGCATTTTCTTCAGAAAGATGAGGTTTTGTAGGGAAGTTATGAGGAATTTCCCTGGGTTCTCCCTCCAGTGTAGTTCACAGAATTGCTGAGCTCTCCAGTAGCCTGTCAAAGGGAGTGCTGGCACCTCTGTCATTGCACGACAGGTACAAGGTGGCACAGAGACCTCACCAAGGCACTGCAGGGTCAGCTTTACCCACAAAACAACAGAAAAATGCAGCTTAGGAACAACAGCCCTGAAATCAGATTTTATCTCCTTCAATATTAACAATCCATCCTGGGAAACAGGAATAAAATCCTGCTGGTCATCTTATGCACATCCACGGGCAGAAGCACTGGGTGTGATGAGGTCACAAGGGCAGGAGACACAACTTTAACCAAAGCAGAGCATCCAGGTGGATTCCCACTCCTCAGCTCTGGGAATGCTTCACAGCCAGAGTGAAAACTCAGTGCTGAGCACTTGTGAGAGGGGAAAAGCAGAGGCAGGGAAGGCAGAGATGGCAGCAAGCCTGACATCCAGAGCAGAAGTTGTAACTTTCTTTCCCTAGCCCAGCCTCATCTTCAGGTCATCAGATGCTTCATTTATTGCATCATTGGTGCTTTGCTAATCAGATGGATTTAATTCTCTCATTTCACTGGGCTGTCTGAGGAGTGCAGCTCTGGAAGTGCCAGATCTGCAGTGCACAGAGATGTGTTTGCCATTTACTGCATGCTCACAGTGCAGCCCTTTGATCCCAAGCAAAGGCAGAGCCGTCTTAATATTCTGTAATATTAAAAATCTTGGGTTTTTCCCTATCATTAATTTACTAATGATCCTTAGGAAGACAAGAGCTCAGCCTCAGACTATGCTGCTTTGGTCTCCTAATGACACCAGTAGCTAAACTCAGTTTCAGAGGGGAGGGAGGTCATGAAGTATTAATTTTTAGCCAAAAGTGTTGTCTCTGCAGTATTTTCTCCACTTGCATCAGAACAGGATGCACTAAAGGGTAAACTGTTTTGCTTTGCCATTAACTTTAAAAGCATGCAATTTCAGTACTCCAGCAGAGCAGAGAGCCCATAAATTAACCTGTGTTCAGCACAGGAGTGGTGGCCACATCTGAAGTTCCCCCAGCCCTTGTGTCCATGGGAGAGCTCTCTGCAGCTGCTCCCTGGTTGGGTACAGAACAAACCATATCAGCCCCAGCTAACTGCCCTCTCAGAGAAGGGAATTTTGTGTCTGGATGCTGGAAAGACACAATGGTGGCCTGGGTCACCTTCTTATTGGGAATGAGAACTGAGTGGCAGGTCTGAAGTGGTGTATGAAAAAAAAAAGAAAAAAGAAACACAAAAAAATCACAAAAAATCCCTCAACCAAATCACTTAAAAGAGCTATCAGTGATTTATTTTCCAAATGGAGGGGAAAGGACTGTGCAGGGAGCTGGTGTGGGTGTGGTGCAGGTAGTAGTTATCTACAGAAAGCTGAATAAGGTGAGACAGTGTCCTTAGTTTGGAACCTGACCACCCTTGCAAGGACTTCAAATACAAGAATATAAAAGTGGCACTAAGTCAAGTGGCAGAGGGGGAAAGCTTCAAAATGCAGTGCAAAACTTCAAAATTCCTCCAAATGGCAACCACAGGACGTTGTGTTTGGGCAAGGAGCAGCAAGTACACAAAACAGGATGGGAGACTGGTCAGGAAACAGCTTTGGTGAAGATGACCTGGTATTAGAGCAGATTACCTAATAAAACAAAACAAGATCACTCCCCAAACAAAGCAAACAAACCCTGAGATATAGAAACAGAAACTCTAATAGTCTCATACAGTAAGTCTTCAATTTTATCCTGAACTGACACAGCCTGTGCTACGTAGGTTTCAACATCTTGCTTAAAAAATAATGGAGATATATTAAAGAAGAGGTTTGATAACTATTACAGGCATAGAAAAAATATTTAAGAAAAAAGATCAACACTTTTCCTTTTCCTCTTAGGAGAAGTGTATTAAGCTTATTAAGTGTATTAAATCTTCAGATACAGAATGGTTTTAACAATGCTATATTGCCACATTGAGGCATTAAAGCAGAAAAGTGTGGATCCCTCGTGCTAGATCAGCAATGTGTTGCACATCTAAGATAATATAGGTTAGGGTCTGTTACAAACTTCCCTCATAACTTCAGAGACAATAGTTAAAATTCTATCATTAAAAGGCACTGGCTTCCTCTAGGCAGAATGGAGAGCAAATGTAAGTAATAAAATGCTCAAAAGCATTTGAGCATAATGGGAAGTGATCTTTGGGCATTCAGTAAGGAAACAATGTTTTAGGTTAAGATAATGCAGGTTTAGAAACATTTCTGAAAGGTAGCATAGCATGGACCTCAGAGAAAACCTGACTATAAAAATGGTCCTGAATAGGGCAACCACAAGTTTATAACATAATAGATCATATAACCAAGCCTATTATTTCAAAAAGGCAAATCTAAAAAGTCAAGGAATTCACCTGGACTGAAAACTCAAACAGGTAACTGAGAACTTAACCAAGTGCACCCTGAGGAAGGGGATCAGTGATGTGGCCCCAACCTCGTGTAAACTCAGTACAGGACCAAATGCAATTACCACCAAAATGTGAAAAGGGTTGGGATAGCAGAAATAAGGATACAGCTATGAAGATCAGCAAAGAAACTAATCACTAGGGAGACCTTTAAGTGAGGGAACAACGCAAGAATTTCCAGAAGTAGAATCAGAACTTATGAAGCAAATTACTAGCAAAAACAAATGGTTCAGTAGCTGTACACTGGGGAAAAACTGCTAAAAAGAAGTTTATCATATAGCAGAAGGGAGAGTTTAAAACATAAATTAATCCACTCAAATTCTAAGGAAAGATTAATATTCTGCCTCCATTTTCAATGAAGTAATTGTAATGCAGAATGCAAGATGAGGAGCTAACAAGATGAAAAGTCATTCTGTGTAATAGAGAAGCCAAAGACTGCCAGATTGCCATGCAACACATTCCCATCAGAAGGCTTGGATCCCTTCCTCTTAAAATGCTGACAGATTTTATGTTTGAAATCCCAGATCCTCTAGAAAGGGCTTGAGAGATGGGATTTGGTGCTTTAAAAGATGTCAGACTAAAGGCAGCTTAAGAAAAACAAGGGCCAATAATACCTGCCTATAAAAAGGACAGTAATATTCCAGAGCTATGAAAAAGTCTTGCAGGAGATAATGAGAAACAGGGATAAACAAAAAGGGTGAAAATGAAGCATGTGTTCACTAAAGTTATTGTTGATAAGCAACTTCTATTTTATTAAGATATCAGTTTGACCAGAAAATGAGCTGTTTTAAGTCAAATATGCTCAGTCTTTTGGATCTGGTCTAACAAGCACAAAATGTATAAAATTAATTGTCAAATGCAAAAAGGTATGGAATACTCCAGGACTGACGTAAGTGAAATGAAACAGAAAATTACATCAAAGATCATTCACTTAGCATTTGATAAGAATATTTCTTACAAATTTAAGCTCACGAACCAAAATAGACCAAGAAGGAGGAAGCCCTAGAGAATGGTGAATCCACCAGTGATGTACCCCTGTGAAAGGACAAATATGACATATCAGACTACATTTCCCACAGAAATAAGAAAGCACAAAACACTCTTGAGCTCTTTCTTACAGATATAAAAAACCTGAACCATGATCAAGGTAACCCAAAACAAAACAGGGCTGTAAACCTCTTGGACCACTGGCTCTATAATCAGAAAATGTGCAGGACAGAGTGATTCACTAGGCCTGCTAAGATGAAATGTTTGCTGCCTATCCTGATGAAGTAGAACCACCAGGGAAGAAGGAAACTCATTTAAGCTAAGGAGCAGCATCACCCCATAAGCTTTAGAAGACCATCAATTAATTATAACAAACTTGAAAAAGGTCAAGACACAAGGAAAGTGATAATTTGAAGGAAGTATTTATCAAAAGCACTCAGGAGAAGAAATTACAGTAGTATGGTTCATAAAAGAGATAAATTACATGAATGCCCATGGCAGAAAAAAAAAAAATTTCTTTGCCTAGGTGCTCTTTTAGGGGGCACACTCCAGATTGGAATAAGAGCCTGTGCTCTTTTGTGTTAAGAACAGCCAGCATAGTTGTGAAAAGTTCTCTGAACAAATCCAAGTTTTGTAGGTTAATTTTGATTTGGGAGTTGGGTCAATCTTCTGTTCAGAGTTGTTTTTCTTCTCTTCTCCATCTTAAATATGATTCACTTATTGCTAACATGTGCTGTGTCTGAGTAGCAGGAGGAAACAGTTCTGTCTCTGAAGCACAGGATGAAAAAAAGTACAGCTGGCTTGTGTATACACTTGAAAAAAAAAATGCTCTTGCTGTTTTTACTCCTTTAGAAGTGTTGGGCAGCTTGTACTTTTAATGCCATATCATTCTTTGAAGGCAGATTCTGATATCTGTGCCAGGAGGAGAAATAACTTTCATCTTTTAAAAGAATTAGTTGCTGGTGTAAGAGGTCATTACAACATTTTCCTGTGAATCATGAGCTGGATAATAAAGCCAATAGTCCAACAAGGCTCTGCATCCCACTATTGCCCTGGGACTCTGAAGAATGCACATCGAAAAACCCAAATGCAAATTATCTGTGACTGCACTGCACACAATTGCTATTATGAAAAAAAAATAGTAAAATTCTAGAGAGAGATAGAAATGCTTATCAGATTAGCAAGAATGATACAGAAAAAGAAACTGACTGGGAATTACCATTTTTTTTCAATTTTGTTTTTATAAACAACTGGATATGATCAAAAATATTTCTATCACTTTATGTTCATAGCCTGCAGAGTTGCCGTGGAGCTGTCTTGGGCCCTAGGAGCTATTAGAAGGTTTACCTACTCATGCAAGCATCCAACTAAGAGTGTCTTATTCACTGTACAATTTCCCCTCTAGTCCAAAATCCTGAGGTACACCACATCATTCAAACAATAACCTACAGCAGAAGAAGAAGCCCAGCTCAGGGATGAAGCTGTGGCAAAATTTATTTGTGAGGCACAAGGTTGATAAATTATTATTTCACATATGGCAGGAAACATAACTAAGATGTAGGAACCACGGAACCACCAAAATAATAACAAGTACCAAAGATCATATGTATCAAACCAGATTTTAATTATAAAAAAATAAAAAACAAATGTACAAACAATGCTCATTCCCTCACACCCATGATTTCTTTGTGTTCCCAGCACACAGGCCTGGATACTGGCTGGATTCACCAGGAGCTCTCACTCCTCCAACACCCACAGATCAACCCATCTGTGTGACTCTATCACAGGGCCCAGAATCTCCTAGTCCTAAATGTTAAGGAGGTGACTAAAACCATCCAGTCTGCCTTGCAAAAAACCCAGAAATGTGGCCATGGGTACGCTGTAGGAGAATCCTGGATGTGAGCTGGAGGCGAACTCAGCCCATCCTTCTCTCCTCTGATAATGTGTAGCTGCACCAAGAGTCAAACTACACTAAATCACAATTATTTTTTTTTCTTGGCAAAATGCTTTTCATGTCAGCCATTAGAAAGAAAATCACCACAGTGAAAAAGAGGAGTATCAGCTGATCTTCCTCTGTGATTAAAAAAAAGATTTTTCAATCCAAGTTCAACTTTGTATTCTCCTTTCAAAATTGCTTTTTAATGTTGAAAATATTCCCATCATTTCAGGAGGATTTTTTTGGAAGTAATTTTCCTTTCTTAAAGGCAAAATTATCAAGTTACCGAATATCCTACCACACCATGGTGAACTTCTCTAAAAATTCTTAGCAATTAGTTGGCAATATTTAAAATGCTGAAGCAGAGTGTCACCCAGAGAAGGCACTTCCCAGATTTGCAAGCTTTCTTTTTTCTAATTTTTGCTCATAACAGTAAAGATTTTTATTTTAGGGGCTTTGATAAAATCTCCAAAGAAATAAGTTTTTGAAGGCTAATGTGTAAGTTATGAAGTATTGATCTTTCTTCCCTGGTGTTTCTGCTCAGGTAGGCAAGTAGATGAGAAAACAGTGATTCTAACCCAGGGCACGCTTCATCTTGAGAAAAACAAAATCTGAAAAATGGAATTCTTCCTTATATGGAATTATGAATCCATGGGCAGCTCTCTCTCACAGTTTCACCCTCTTTGCAAGCACCATTCTCACAATGGTGTAAAGCACTGAGGCACAGCCACTCCCAGGCAGAACATCACAGGTTTTGCTGACTGATATTTCCATCAACCCTAGCTTTGATACAGATGCCTCACTGAATAAAATTTTCATTTTGTCTACAGCTATGGCAACCTGGGCAGCTGCCAGGAGGCAGCTTTGGTTGACAACTCGTAAGAGTGATTCTCAGGCAAAACAATCAGTGGTAGCTGCTCTTTTCCAGGGAGGCAGACTTCTTGGCAAATTGCACAGCTAAGTCAGAGAATTCAGACGAGCAGCAATCCAGCCTGCTCTGCCCAAAGGAAGGAATGCAGGTTTTTATAGCATGGAAGGAGGAATTCTTTTGGTTTCTCACTGGAGCTCCAAATAGCATAGCTCCGTGGTGGCAGGATAGGTGCCCCCAGGGCTATCCAGGGTGCCACAGCACCATCCATGGAGCTGTCCTGGGGATGAATCAGCCCTGCAGGGACAGAATTGCTCCTGCCAGGCCCAGAGCTGCTCACCAAGGCACACCATCTCTCTCAGCGGGGTGATTTATCCCTGCGCTGTGCTGCAGGAAGCACCACATATCATCCTCTGCCAGAGGGGCCAAGCCCATCCTTAGGGGGCTGGTTTTGGGTATCACTGGCCCATCACAGTTCCCACCAGATAGAATGCTGCTACAAGAAGCTCTAAACCACCTCAGAGTCCCACAAAGCCTTTCCAAAATCCCCTCTCTGTCCCTCTGCCCTTTCTGGCTCTCGCTCCTCCAGAGCTGCCAGGCAGCGCCAGCACAGCTAGGGAAACTGCTTTGCTCATTACCAGCACAGTAGCAATTGCAGGTGAAACCCTTCCAAAGAATTTGCTTAAATCATGCTTGGAGAGTGGCTGAAATTGCTTGTGAATTGCTGAGCTTAGACCCAAGCTTTCCTTACTTCCCCGTGCTCGATTCACAAATTGCTTTTTGGTCCCCTCCACACACATCAGCAATTTCCAGCTTTTTCCATGAACAAGCACTGAGAGGCAGTGCCCATTTGTAAGCACCTCCCTGCTCTACATGGGATTCACTGGCCTTGCTGAAGAGACCCACATGTTACATTTCTTTCATATATTTGTTGCCTTTTTAAATACTTCAACCCTATAGTCTTTTTGTTGGTATCTTTTATGAGATACCTCTGTAGAAACAGCTTACAAGTGCAGCCCAAACTTACAGGACAGTTTAAACATGCTGTAAAGCAAAACAATTAGCAGGATTCTGTCCTCAGGGAGTTTGCAGGGTCATTCATACACAAACAGTGTTGGTTTATTTGGAGCTAGGAGTCAAAAATCTAATGCTCTTTAATAGGATCTACATGCACAGAAAAACTTTCTGTCCATTCAAATTGTCCTTTTTAAATGGGATAGATTTTTATTTCCCTTCCTATATATTTTAATTTAATTATCTGCATAATTTTGCTGCCATAACACCCAACAACAGCGAATAATATTATTTGCTCTCCATTTGTTTTTGCTTCCTGCTGTTGAATGAACAACCCATGTTTACAGATTAGCAGCAGTTGTAAAGTGCCCTGACTTTCTCTCCCCATTTCAAAGTTATGAGTGAGAAGCACATTATATTGGTTGCTCTGGCATTTTTGGAGTAGCTCAGGCATTCACAGTGCAAACCACTGTTATTCATACTGTTATAATTCCTCTGCAGTTAAGTCATTACTAGCAATCAGAGCAGGCTTGTAGTACAATTCCTTTTTTGGGAATGTCATGTGAGATGCCCAGAGCAATATGAAAAAAATAAAGGCCAACTTGTCTGGCTGTGGAGGGATTTATAGCAGGCCCACTGGCAGAGATCTGCTGGGAAGTATTAAGAGCTCCTGCTTAGCTGATCATATAAACACCCAAGCCAGCAGGTGCACTACATTTGTACACTGTCTTTCTCCTTCAGGTGCAGTATTAAAAATCCTGTCATCACAGCATGTTTATAGAAACGTGAATTATAGTGGCCTTTTCCTGCAGATGGTTGGGCTGAAGTTTTTGTCTAGGTAAACGTGAAATTAATTTAAAATCACTTAAATATTTTTGTTCTGCTCTTTAACAAATGGCAATGTTGCTAAGAAAAATTCTTCTTCAGACAATATGTTTCTTTTAGTGAGAAAGAAGCCTGTCTTGGAGCAGAAATTTCTGATTAGACAACATCTGAGGGTGTTTATTTCCAAACAGCTGCTCTCAAATCAGACTCCCTCCTTCCCAAAACATGGATATCTCACCCAAATGTGAAAATTTGGATAAGTCACTTTAAATTTGACTCAAACCTATAACTTATATTGTAAGCAAATACCCAGATTATTTTAATGTGCAGAACATTTGACCAGATTAAAACATTATCTACTTCATAATAATCATACCCTAGGGAAAGACAAGACTGAAGTTAATGAATGAAATTATTTGTGGTTAAGGATACAGTAATAATCAAATTATTAGGAACAACTTAAAAATTGCTATTTTACATGAGAAAAACCCACCCACCCCATGTTAATGCAACCATCTGCTTGGACAGTCAAAGAATTATAGTCAGGAAATGGATAAATTAATGGTTTATATGTAATTTTAGCTTAGCTCCCCATCTCAAGTGCTCGAATACAGAGACTTTAATTGCACAATCACATTCTTTTCTGCTCTCCACAGCAGCCCTATGTAATACATAACTATTTTCTACTGTAATGCTTGATGAGTCACTACTGTAGAAGGAACTGAGTATGTTTGGGAGCATGTGTGTTTAATGGAACTATAATCAAAAAATTCTCTCTTCCTGTAGTCTCCTTTTATGGAATTCAGAACAACAAAATGGAACAAAAGCTTAGGAGAGGGAGGAAGGATGATCCCAAATGTACAGTGTCATCGTGTCATCCTCACCCTTCAAGACTTGCACTCAATCTCAAACCCTTTCTGTTCAGCCACTGTCCTGCTGTAACCTGAGCTAAGGCACTTCAGGAGAAGTTTTGCAGCATGGTTTCTTCCTTTTTTTCTTTTGAACAAGTGGGAGTGTTGCTAAGAAAAGGCCCACTTCAGAAAATCATTACCTGTTACTAAACGAAGATTCACTTTCTCTAACAGAAATATCCCCACTTCTTGCATATTTTTTGCTTCAAGTTGCCATCACCTCTCTTGCCCTCACCCTAGCTATTTCCTGAACCCCACTGACAGAAAATCAATAAGCAGGAGAGAGAGGAACACATTTCTATCAGTTTAGAGAGCAGAATCTCCTGAACTCATCATGGTGTGAGATGAACCCCAATACCAGCCCAGGGGAAGTGGGGAGATGATTTTCACAAAGCACCAAGTTACCAGGTGGCCAAATTTGGTACCTTACTTTGACTCTCTGAGCCTCTGTGAGCATTTAATAATTTGTGGGGACTTTCTGAGGATAAACATGCCATGGGTCACAGTGCACTTGCTACAAGTACAGGAGCCCTACACAGCCACTGGACAAATTGTTTTACTGCACTGGTATGCCCTGTTTTATATAGGAGAGTTTGTACATGAATTCATCATCTTGGTTAGTTTTTCGTGACATTGCTGGAGTTCTACCTCCAAGTTGTTTTCCATGATGCTTCAGAAGATTTAGCATTTATCAGAAGCAAGAGGCTTGCACATGTAACACTGCTCAGGGTTTAATTTTCAGAGATAAGCACCTCTTTCCAAAGAATTTGGTACAAGAAAAGTCTGTGTCAAACCATATGTGTTGCTCTAGAGACATCCTCACCTATCACCACCTGAAGTATCTTATCCCTCCTCCCTCAGAAAAAGCCATCCTGGCATTTAGCATTCGTGCTGCAGCAAGGCAGACACCCTCTCATTCTCTAACCTCATATGTTATGCTGATTCTCCCATCTGTGATCTGCTCACCAGCTGCTCCTGCTGCAGGAGGGCCCCAAGGAGGAGGCACAGGGCTCTGCAGCGTGGCCATGGCAGGGGCTGCACCCCAGCCTGGCCTTCCTCACACACAGCAATGTCCCCAGCTGGGAGTGCCCCCAGCACTTGGGCTATCAGCTGCAGAGGGGGAAAACAGCTGAGGTCTCAGCAAAGGGTACAGGAAAGCAGACAGAAATAACCCATCACACTCCAGTGGGAGTGTCAGAGGCAAGGAGCGAATCTGGTGACAGTGGAAGGCCACATGGTGATCACTGGCTGCCAACAGGGCCCGGTGTCTGCAAATGCTCAAGGTTTCCAACCTAAGGGATTTAAAAGGCATGGAGGGATTGAGTGGGAGCACAGGGCAGGTGAGTGTTTATGAGCTGTAAGAGGTGATCTTCCTTGCTCAAGGCATTTGCTGCTGTGAGGACAGTGCTGTGTGTCCCCAGCCTGTTCCTCCCTCACGGACCTTGGATGACAAGTCAGGCCATGATGGTTTAGTGACCTGGTGGCCCTGTTGGATCTTCAATCTGCTGTCTCTTGATAACACCAGCTAGAAATTGTCAGACCTGATCTTTCCCTGGCAGAAAAGGACCTGGAGATGCTGGTCAGCAGGGCCTGACCATGAGCCAGAGTGTGCCCAGGTGGCCTAGAAGGCCAATGGCACCTGAATCATGAATGGAGTGACCAGCAGGAGCAGGGCAGGGATTGACACCTGAATCATGAATGGAGTGACCAGCAGGAGCAGGGCAGGGATTGACACCTGAATCATGGATGGAGTGACCAGCAGGAGCAGGGCAGGGATTGTTCCTCTGTGCCCAGCACTGGTGAGGCCACAACTCAAGTCCTGTGTTTGTTTTTGGGCCAAGAAAGGCCTTGAGGGACTGAAATGAGTCCAGAGAAGGAAACAGAGCTGGGGAAGGCTCTGGAGCACAAATCTGATTAGGAGTGGCTGAGGGTGTTTAATCTGGAGAGTAAAGGAGGCTCAGGCCTGGAAGTGCTCAAAACCAGCATGGACATGGCACTGGGGGACACGGCTTAGTGGTGGAGTTGGCCATGTGAGGTTTACAATTGAACTCAGTGATCTTAAAGGTTTTTTCCAACCTAAACAACTCTGATTCTATATTACTGGCAAGAGATTAGAAGATCTGTAAGAGGAGAAGAAGAATTTTAAGGGATATAATGGCAGAATCTGCACAGAAAGCGTGTATTTTCCAAGGTTGTAGAAAGAACTGAATTCATGTTGGCCTAGAAGGTAAAGGAAGAATTGAGCATGGCTTTCCTCACAGCAGAGGGAATGCAGGATAAGACAGGAAAGGTTTCTTTCAGGGTAAAAATGACCAAAATTTTTATAATCTCTGAGACAAAATGATCACTGTTTGAGTCTGGCCAAAAGGGATGATTTCTTGGCCCTCTTGTCAGGAAACAAGGGCTAAGACTGGATGAATCAGGGACAGCACCTTTTTGACTAGTCAGTGGCTAGAACTGCAAGCCTTTGGTGACTATTTTGTTCATTGTGCTAGTTCAGGTAAGCTTTTCTCTAATTTCCCAATAACTTCCAATCATCATCACCTCACCCTGTGCCGGAAACATGTACTATACAAGCCCATTAGTGATAGATCACAGAAATTTCTCTATTTGAATGAGACTTTTTCCTTTCATTCATTATATCAAATTTATATCACGAAGTGACAAGTGCTAACATTTTGCCCACATACAACTTTTAAGCATTTAGAGAGAATTTTTTATGCTTCAGCAAAAGCTCAAATTTTACTCAGGTAAAGAAAAAGAATGAGGTTAAAATAAAATCAAAAGAAAAAAAGCCCACAAAAACTAAAGAATAAGGTCACGAACACTACTTTTAGTCTGGAAAACTTTGTTTTCTCCCCATAGATAAAATGTGCAAAATTAATTCTGCAAACTGGGACACCAAGCCCTTTACCCCAGAGTGGCTTTAGTGGCACTGGTGGAGAGCTTTACAAAAGCACAAGCTCCCTGCTCTGCTTGCTGGGCTATCATTTCCAATTTACACTTGTGAGGGGTCCAGCAACCTCCCATGGAACAAATGGGTGCTGGGGGAGCAGCTGTACCCTGGAAGCTCCTCACATTTCTCTTGTGTTCCCTCTCACTGGAGCTGAGCTGCAAGCTCCAGGCTTTCATCAGCTGTTTTCCAGTTTAGTGGTGAAAATATGAGGCTGATGGTGGTGGCTGAGTGTGGATGGAGGCTCTGTAAACTACCCTTTGGAGCTCAGCTGAGCTTCCTCTCCCAGCCCAAAGGAGCCTCAGCCTTGCACAACTTGGGGTCTCCTGAGGAGAAATCACAGATCGTGCCAAACTGCAAGCAGTATAATGGCAAGGTGGGGAAATACTAATTAGGTGTCAGATTGAGACCACCAGCCTTATTTAACTGTGAGGTCAGGCTGACTGAAACCTTGTCTCCAAATTAGATATAGACAAACTGTTTTGTGAGCAACATTTCTGATAAAGTCTCCTTTTTCTTCTGTTTACACACAGGAAGCAGACTAAAACTCTCAAAAATGTGTTCTTAGTTGTTCCTTAAACCGATTTTTTTTGTGACCAGAGAGGAATGAGTAAGGGCTAGACTGTCTGGTTTTCTTTGTCCTGTCAGCCCCCCAAAACATGATCAGATCCAAAAGTTAATTCATGCCTTCTCTGTCTTTCTAGACTCAAAAAAATAAAAAAGTATTTGGAGAGCATTTGTATCCATCCAGACAGTACAGGGCATTTTGATCTTAACCCCTTGGCAGGAATAGATTGCGCTACGAGCACGTTGGGTTGGGCTTGGGCGCACACTCTGCACCAACTTTTATGGCCCAGGAAAAAGCAAAAAAGAAAAAAAATAAAAAAAATCTGCTCTGAGGGAGTTTGCTTCCACCAGTGACAGAACCCCTTATGTGGGAATGAGTTTCCTTCTAAACACATCACAACTGCCCCATGTAATGTAGCCATAAAGATCTCAACAGAGACCACATCCAACGAGGAGCCCTGGATGCCCAAACAAAGAAACATGCTTCCTTGGGTAATGGAAGTGACAAGGGGGCTGCACAGGGCCATAAAGCTCAAAAGGCAAACAAGAAGAATATTGTTTTCTTCTCCTCTCTCTTTTTTAAAGACTTTCTCTCAAGAGGACAGGAAACCAGTTTAATTCCAATGATATAATACTGCCTAAACTGGCTGTGGTTCAGCTCCTTGTAGTGACAGCACTGTAAAGCTATGCCTTTTTTTTGAGCTAAGCTTGTCTGACTTGAACTTTCACTTCAAAGATGTTGACTGTTTAAAAGGGAAACAAATTTGTAAATTACAAGTTCAATAATGATCTAATTCTAAACTATGATAAATGAAAGAATCTGAGAAGAAACATTCATGTTAACCTCTGAGAACCAGGTAAAGGAAAATTTCTCTTTCATAATGTATAAAACCTTCACACACAAAATAAAGAAAAAAAATGCACCTATTAGTAAATTTTGACAGCACAAGAGCCTTAAAATCCCTTCCTTCCAGAAGAATGAACACATCCTTGAGCTATCTTTCTGTCATAAGTCCAAATGCTGCTCAATTCAAAATTTTAAAAGTTACCAAATAGTCTGATTTAGAGTATACGTGTCTGGCATTTGAGAAATGGGACAAATCTCATAACAGACACAAGTAATTGCTTTCCTCATGAAATTGCCACAGGAGGAAAACTTAAGGCTATTTTGCAGATCATTTGAACAAATGAATTTTCATTCAGACACAATTATTGCTTTCTCCCAACACATCACAGGGAATAAACAGAGATTGTTTGCTTTGCTTTGCTGTGTGGAGGTATAAGGGCTCTCCGTTTTGATGTGTTTCCCTTGACTTAGCTTCTTTTCAATTTCCACCAGTCACTGTAAATTGCATCTTTGAAGGAGAACCAATTTTACAAGCACCAAAAGGTGAGGAAACGGGGTTTTTCTTTTTCGTATAGTTATAAGTTTCCCATACATTTGTCAGTAAATGTTGGAAAACTGTTACATGAAAATGAGTAAAAGCTAATTGGATGGCTCTCTCCTGGGATTTACAGACAAATAAACTGTCCAAACTTTGAGGCAAAAAAAAATTAATTATAAAGTCAGAGTGTGCTTTGCACTCTGCTAAGATAATTCATGTCAGATCCAACACTGAAAAGAAGACATTAAAAAAAGAGAGATCTCTGATTTATTTTTGTATTTTCAGCCTGTAGAGGAGCAGTATTATTTCCCAGACTGTGTCCCTTGTTTTCTAGAACAGCTGTATTCATAAACACAACACTGGAGGAACTAGTTGGAATTTCTTCCCCAGATAAAAAACAAACCAGAGAAAAATCATGTAAATTTCTGCCTTTTTATTTCTTTCACCTTTTGGTTGAAAAATGGAAAAAAGTTGTGAACCTCTAGTTTTGTCACTAGTATTTTTCTATGGCAAGAAACTGAAAGCTTTCTCTGAAGGCTCATCGAATGAAAAATTGGAAAAAAATTGTCACCAATCATCCAAAAATTTATTGCCAGCTATTTAGCAATACTTTTGCCATGGCACATGCATCCTCTTTGATTTAGAAACCCCCTCCTGACAGAATGGGAACTCAGCATCTCTTTAGGTGGCCGGAATCCTCCCAGCTACTGTACACCATATATATTTTACACTGTTTAGCTTCACCAGATTGCCATGCACTGCTTCCCTGAGTCAATGCAGAAGGATTCTTGGGGCTGCTCTGAGGACAGTGGCATTTGGGGGAATCTCAGTTATGCAGGGCATTCACAAATGTATGTGGTGCCACTCACTGCCTGCCACAAAGGGCCTATTTTTTAAACTGTCAAAGAAACACTTGTGGCATGGCGGAAACCAGAGAAAAGCTGTCAATTCTATTATTAAATTGACATTCCACGCATGCTACTTTGAGATGATAGTCCATAATAAAGTTGCCCTATTTCTTTGCCCTCTATTCATGTCACTACCTAAAGTTTTCTCTTGCATCCTCCTCAGACACTGAGTGATAGAGCAGCAGACGTGTAAGCTCAACAAGAGGTCGTCATTGTGGAGCAGTGACAGATGTTTACAACACCTGAAGAAAAGGAGGGGACCAAGGTCCTGAAGCACCCCTGGCACTCCAGGCTATTGCAATGCACGGAGCAGGGACAGTGACATCTCCCAGGGTATTGTCAATCAAGGAGTGCCCAAACAAAGGCAGACAACAGGGACCATTGTAATCCCATTGGAGGGGAGAGGGGGGGGAAAAAAAAGCATAACAAGGCTTTGTCCTGGTCCTCAGAACACAGCCCCATCTGTGTGTGTCTCTCTAGCTGCTGCAAGCTAACAGGATAACACGAGTTGATCTGACCCTAATGGGAACTGATACAAATTGGGTGCTAATTCCATTGTGCCCAGTCCTGCAGTGAGGCCTTCCCAAAGAGCAAGGAGCTCCCACTTTCCATGCTTGTTTGTTTTTAGACTTGTCTAAAAAAGATATAGGTTGCAGGAGCCTGGGTTTCCCAGGTAAGCTGCCCCACCATGCTTCCTGCTGAGAAGCTTCTGTGAAAATCAGAAGACAACAGAGACTCTCACCCTCAGGGGTGTCTGATTTAGTAAGGGCCTGTGATTGACAGCTGTTAAGGGGAATGACAAGATATTTTACATCTGTTTGGTGTCCTGACTGTCACCCATTCCTTCCCACACTGGCTATTGTCATTCTTCCTATATCCAGGAATCCTACTGCTGCCAATGCAAATGCCAGACCACTGTGGAGCTATAGTGCCACGAGCATACATTACACAAAAATGAGAAGTGGATCAGGGTCATTGCATGGGGAATGCAATGAGTCCAAAGTATGTTCATTATCCCAGACCTAACATTTTGGCCCAATAATTGGACCACCAGCTACTCAGTTGTGCATATCAAATCAGAGAATAAATCCAGCACACATGGAGTTTTCTCTATTTTTTTTCCTTTTCTTTGCAATTTATTTATTATTTACTCTGCAGCAAACCATGAGCACAGGTGCAGTGGACACTCAACAGGTCACTTGGTCCACACGTCATTGATAGGGGTGCTACTGAAGATCCATTTCTTACATGCTACTAAAAAACTGTTGGCCAGGCTTTAATTGCTGATTGGAACCCATTCAAATATTAAATCTGAAATAATCAAATATTTGGTACCAGAAGTTCAATGTAACTTCTACCTGACCTGCAGCCTAGTCAGATCTCATAAACAATGCTTCACAGCCTAACAATCCTAAATATATTCTTATTGCTGTTCCTAACTAAACAAATTCCTACTAAAGAAGATGGTTCTGAATGCACTTATAAAACATAATGATACTGAGAGAGGGCAGTTTTGCTCTCCAAGCCTTGAGGTCCACAGAGGAAACTTTGGCTCTGGGTTTATTTCTCCAGCAGGCAGCTTTGTTTTTCCCATGGAACATCGCTGTTGGCATAACAGAAGAACAGGAGGCTGGCAAAGTGGCATGAAACAAACAGCCCAGACCTTTCCCAAGCTGTTCCTGCTCCCACTGCACAACCAAGGGTTTAATAAAATGTGCTACCAAGATGCAAACATCTTGCACGCATTCAAGCGTTTTCTTTATTAACTTAAGTGATAAACCTGCCCATTCAATGCACATGTTCAAATGCAAGCAATCTCAACCATCTGAGCCAAAATCTAATATAAAAAGACAAAGTGATTTTCAGACAATGATAATAACATTCAACATACTCCTTGCCCAGTTCAAATGTAAGATGGAGCAAGATTCCTACAATCTGCTGGCTCACAAGAGAAAAGAAACTATTGTGTGGATTTGAACTCTAGTGTGCTGCCTTTAAGCATTTGGTGGTACTCACTACTGCTTAAGAAGATATTTAGAATTCCAACATGAAAGGTCTGTTTCATATTTTAAGCCCAATAAATCTCGATCACAGCTCTCAATTGAGACAGCAGTCTGGCAAAACTACATGGACAGCAGACACTTTACTGTGGCTCTTTCTCCCCTCTCAGCCTCTCCCTCCCCCACCTCCCTCAAATTTAAGTTTATTGTTGCCAGAAAAAACAAGAAACAGCATATCTGAAATTTAATCTTCCTTAAATTTGCAGAGCAAGCCTACAGAGAAGATTAACCATATAAGCAGGGCATATTTTCTTATTCCTCTTGGGATATGTGTCATGCTTTTCCCCCCACTCTGTGTTTTCTGTTGTTATTGATCATCAAGTTTTACCCCTCAGCCAGGCCAGTCTTAGCAAAGTTAGTACTCCTTTGTGGGGTGGGATTTTTTTCTCCTTTTTAAAACACCTTTGCTGTGAAACTAAAACTTGTTTGAGGCTGCTGGGGAGATATTGTTGAGAGATGAATATGCTGATAGAAGACAGCAACTTATTTGATGCCTAATGAAAACACACTAATTCCAGTGAAATCACCAAGGGTGTTACAAAGCGCAACTTTTCAGTATAATTCAGAAATTATATTTATCTAATTAAAGCTCTCAGCTGGCCCAAGAAGCAGACAGCTTTTCTGTCCCTCCCCTTGCCCACCAATGATACCTGAAAGGTAGCTGGGTCATACAGTGATTTTGACTGGTATTATTCTTTTTTGAGATCAAAACCTGCTTAGGTTCATCTGGAGCCTGATGAGGCTTGTAAAAACCCTCAGGTAGCCTCAGAAGGTTTTGGGAAATAGGATTTATGGAGTTGAATCAGTGTTGTTAATGGAGCACTTGATGTTCTTCCTGGTGATTATCATTTAAAGTTTAAACAGAGAGAATACCCTGTGAGGTATTAAGGGGCATTCCTCAGGAGAGCTACCAGTGCAAGTACAATCAAAATGTGGCAGCAGTTTGCCAGCAGATTGATGAAGTTGTTTCATTTCTAACAGAAAGTCAGCATTTAGTTAGGCAGGATAAATACAAAGACTGAGACATGTAAAATTCAAATGCAAGTGAGTTTGCTTGCATAGATTCACTGCTGTTTACATGAGAAAACACATTGAACATCTCACACTCATCACAGGCTAACAGATGATACAGGTTTGCATCACCTAATTCCTAAATCAACCCTTTACCTTTCCTCTGACTGAGACCATTTCTCTGTGGAAGTCCTGCTTTCAATACCCTCAGAAATGAATTATCTATCAGAGATAAGTTATTACTACAATGAGGACCTAAACTAAAAGCTGTAACATCTTGTGTAAGCATGTGTTGGGCCAAACAATTTCAATTTTGGCAGAAAAAATAAAAGGCACACTAACTACCACTTGAAATGTTTGCTCTGCTTTGCCATACCCATATGGCACACGTGAGAGCACGTGTGAGTCCAAAAGACCAGGAAGAAAAGAAAATCTAAATCCAAGTAAGTTCTATTCAGTTTGTGCTTCGAACTTCCTTCAGATGTGAATGCAGAACTTCAGTTTCACTTGCATGACTGATTTAACAGTATGTGAGGAAAAACTTGCGCTATCCACGATTTTGGCAATTTTATAAGGAGAGCTATTTGTGCTCAGAGAATAATCACAGGGGCCAGCTAGAGAAGCTGCTCTGGATGTTAAGGGAAGGCCTCTCCTCTGGAAAAGGGCCCACTCATAGCAGCTCTTCAGTTTGTGCTTATTTCACACTGAATCCAACGTGCTGAAGAGCAGATCCCACAGCTAAGGAGATTTGAGCACGAGGCTCCAGCCAGAAGTGATTCCTGGGACATTAATGCAGACACAAAAGTGGGAATGCTCAGAAGTGTTTTGAAGTAAAGAGGAAATAAGTGATACCAAAACCTTGGGCCCTACACAGCTCCATCTGGAGCACTGCAGTGCCATGGAGGGCTATGGAGAGAGCTCAGCTCACCATCTGAAGGTTAATTTTGTCACACACGAGGAAGTTACACATAGGAGTAACTCTGTAGGCAGAGTGTGAAGAAAGCGGTCTGCTTTCCACCTGGCCTGATTTGTCATGTTCTTCAAGTATCCTGAAAAGGGAGACTTGCAAGGAGGTGCAGAGAGGATTAATTACACATCAACTGGGTAAAAACCCAAACCAGATCACGATGACCATCTTTCCTCCAGCTGATGACTGAAAGAACCCTTCCAGCTTGTTCTGGGCTCTGGGTTTTGGTTCTGATTTGTTTTTACTTGAATATATTGTCCTCAAGGTTTTAGTACCACACACAAGAACTTCCAGCCCTTTGATTTTATGCCAAATATCACTTCAGTCCAAGAAAAAGTGTTACATCTGCTGAATTCACTGTCTCTACTCCATCCCTGTCACAATTTGATGCAATTTTTATATTAAAAGTAATGCAAGGCCTCCTTCAATGCAGAATCTACTTTTTTGCCCTGAAGAATTATTTAAATCAGAGACTGTTAGTGAGATTTTCCTTTTCTCTTAAAGGCAGAGGAGAATGAAGTAAGAATATGGAAATTGTCTTTTTTTTTTCCATGAATAGTTTTCATGGAAATATTCTATCGCCTACAGGCTGTGGTTTGCAAAACAATTTTTCTTTTAAACCATCTAATAAAAAGAAGGGGGCACTCCTCTTAGCAGAATTAAAGAACTCCAAAGAAGTTTTTTTTCCTGATCAGCAGCATTCAGAAGTCACTCAGATTACGTGCTTTATAAAGCTGTTACAGTACCAGAGGCCAGATTAAAGGGAATTTTCTGAATCCTAGTTCTCCTCAGATCTAAATGTGCCTTTAGATGACCTTCCTGATTTAATCCAGATCATGAGAATGCTCAACACTCTTTTCTATATATTTGGTAGAAGCCAGTGAAATGGAATGCAGTATCAGAGCTGCCCTTATTTGTAATTTGGCTGGGAGGTGTTCCTATAGATGATAAGCACAGCTCTCCTTTTCTTTTGTTATGCTTTTATGAAAGGCTCATCTAACTTATTGATATCCTGAATAGGTGTTCCATTATAAAGGGCATGGTGTTTTTGCTATTGTAATATTGTGTATTTTTTTTCTGCAAAAGGTATTAAGTTTTTGTACTTAAAACTACCAAAAGGGGAAAAAAGAGAAAACTCAAAGAATTAAAAATAAAGAGAAACAGCTCTTTCTCTGGGATATCTTTCTCCTTTTTTACTAGAATCATTCTATACTTAGATGCTATTGGTCCAACACAGTCTTTATTTCTAGACCTTTCATTGCTTCAATTTAATTGCCTTGTCCTCTATATCTGAGAGTCAAATAAGTAAGACTCAGAGAAATACAATATTTAGATATAACAAAATGTACTGTTATACTACTGTACTGTTTCCATGCAGAATTTTTATTACTTCCAGAACCTAGATCTTGCAGGGTTAAAGTTCCTCAGAAAAAAAAAAATGTTTCTTTTTGTCCCTTAATTCAGCCTTGTGACAACAAAGTGGGGATTTCAAAAGACATAGAAGAAACAGGACTTGAGAAAAAAATGGATCAAATAACAGCATAATCCTGAATGTGATGCCCTTAAATTTCTGTCTTTTAAAAACACACTCTTTACAGATTAGTTGCTGGTATTATTGTTTTTCCCACCACCTGACATTACAGAACTAAGTTTTCCCGAAGGAAGACCAACGATGCTCCACAAAGATCCACAAAACCACAGATCCACAAGAAGGTGCTGAAAAGTTTTGTACCAAGTACAACCCAAATTAGAAATGGCCATGGCAACAAAGAGAAGGAGAGGCAGAGAAGTTAAATGCTTAATGCTCACTAATGCACTCAAACATATGATCACAGCTATTTTCCCCAGACTGCACACCATTTTCTGTCATTATAATAATTACAATATTAAATGTTTTTGTGTTGGACTGAGGGAATGCCTCTGTTTAAGCTTCTGTTGAAATGATTGTTGGGAGTGCAGTTCTCAGCCAGCAGGCCACAGCACTAGAGCAAGTTACACAGCACTAGAGTTCAAACACAATTTGCTGAGCACTGTATTTAAACTCTGTTAGGAGCTATTTGGGCAAGAGTTTTTAATACACATTTTAGACTGGGCAATTTTCAGAAAAGCAGTCCATGACCTTGTTAACTGTGAAAGGCAAAGGAAAATTTTCCTGTGAAGACAAATTTTGCAACCAGAGGGCTGCAATACCCTCTTAATTCTGAGTGCCCAGGATCAGCCCTGGGTATGGTTTATAGAAAAAGATTAAAGGTGTCCCTTGGGAAACCCAAGGAAAGAGATATTCCTAATGTAATTCCCTATATTGTCTTCAGCTCAGATATGAAATATATCCATGAAAGACAGATGACCAAATATAAGAATTAATGTCTCAACCCACAATGGTATATATATATAATATTTCCACTTACATCCAATGCTGACGTAAATTGGAATAAGGGTATAGCTTCAACCCATTATTCATGAAGAAGACTAAGGTGCACATCATACAAGAGAAAAACAAGTGTATTACTGATGGCAGGAGTTCTCTGACCCAGCCTTCAGATTTGAACATCCAGCCTACCTTGACACTACAAACACGCTTGGAGAAGGCAGCAGCTGTGTCTAAATAACTGCAATTTGCTACAACATTGGAAGATAGAAAATTTGAAAAGCTCTTCAGAAAACATCCCTAGTATTATGTCTTTAAAATGTTTTTCAGTTAGTGATTCAAGAAATTAAGGCTCTAAAAACATGGCTGTGGTGGAGGACCAGAGAACCCAAGTCTATTACTGAAACCCAGGAAGGAACCAGAAAATATACACTTGTTTTCTCTCTCCTTTCATCTTGCAATTTGCTGATCCCAGCTGAAGAATCATCTTCTATCTCAGCAGATCTATAACCTTGTCCCAATGTGTGCCCTTATTCTTTGCCTCCTTATACTCCTGTTCCATTTTTTTCATCTTCAACTTGTATCCACTACTGGCTGTGCAAAACACCAGAGGCTGAGTTCACTGGGTGGGTTTGGTCCAGAGTGAGGGATAGAGTGAATCCTTTCACCAAGAGAGCCAAGATGTCCTTTGTGAGCTTTCTATACTCAATAGAAAGTTCAATAATGCACTTGTTCAACCAAAGCACTTTTCTGCAAAAGAAGGGAAAGGCCTCTCCTGAAATGGTTCCTTTTGGAGACATGTTTTGTTCCAGTTTTTCTCTTTTCTGCATAGGTAAAGGAGCCCAAAATATTTCCACTGCGTTCCTAAAAGACAGGATTTTATGGAAACATTTAAAGTAATTGGAAAATAAAGCTGGATTTCTCAGTGCTCATCTGTTCTCCCTGAACCTGTTGATATTTGCAAGCAAAGCATTTCCTAAGTTTTTCCATTGCATTTTCTTACCATTTTTCTAATCAATCCCAGTTCTAAGAGCTAGGCCTTTGGGCTGAGGAATCAAGGAACCTTCTGGAGACACTGAGCCCAAAAAGGCCAAATTGTCTCAGGGGCTGGCCAAAGATCCTTGCACTCTCATAGATCCCTGCTGGCCTCAGCCTGCTGCTCCTCCAAAGCCAGCTCTTAGCAGCTCTGCTTCAGAGCAAGCATGCAGACAGCGTATCAAAAGAGGCTTTCAGCAGCCTGCTCTCGAGCTTGGTTTCCACATAGATGGGAAGAAGTCATTCAGCTCTTTATTTTACCCAACCGCGGGACTCGGGCCGCGTTGTCTTCAAGAACCGCTTCAAGTACCGGGAGTTGTTGAAATTATCCGAGGCTCTCTGCTTGCTAAAATATTCCCTGCCATATGCTGAGTGTCCACTTTGAAACCCTTGCTCATTCTTTGCTGCATCTGGCATAGATTTCCAGGGGGTGGGGCGGGCCCTGCGGTCGGCGTGAGACGAGCACGGCTTCGCAGCTGCTGCCTCCTTCCTCTGACAACGCAAAAAATATCTTCAAGGAGGGAATCCCATTTAACATGCAGGTGCTGATACCAGAGATGCTTCAGCTTCTCATCCTCCCTGGGACAGGGTCCTGAAGCAAACAGTGCAGCTAATATTAACCCGTAAGCTGCCCTCCTCCAGTCTGCGCTCCTTCTCTTAACTTCTGTTGTGACTGAGCTCAGCGTAAACACCATAAAATTAAAATATAGTTTACTAATTCATAGTGAACAATTCTCTTTGGTGAGCTTCATCCCCTTTCAGATATTTTTTTCCAGACAGCTTTGATTTTTTTACACATCCATTTACATTCAGTTGATATGTGCCAAGTAGAATTCCAGTCACAGACTATTCTTCCCTACTTTTAATAATATTTCTGCATCCTGGCAAAACTGGCTGCATAGAACGTTTTTTTGCAGGTAAAGAAATCCTACAAGGGTCAGGGTATTGTCCATACATATAATGGAAACACTGAATGTGATGATCTAAACAGAAGGGACAGAGGCACCTGCAGATGTTAAAGTTTAATCAGAGTCTCTTAGAGAGCTTATGTAGCTAAAACTTAAAAACCCAGCTTGAGGACACTTGGGTGCAGCAGACCTCAGCCTTGGTATGTTCTGGATGGAAAGGGATTTATTTAATTAGAATATAAAAAAGATGCAGATTGCATTTAACTGCAGGCGGGTGAGCATTTTTAGGAACATCAACCACAGCCATATTGTGCCCAAAGTGGGATTTTTTTTTTCCTATACCTTGCCCTTGCTCTTCAACAGAAACAATACTGGGTGATAAAAAGTCACCTCTCTTTAGGGCTTCTGTGGAAACTGCTGGTGTGGGGTCTCTATAAGGGTCAATAACATGGTTTACCAGGACCCTCTGTGTATCAGAGTTGGAAGGAGCCCTCAAAAATCATCAAGTCCAACCCACAAGTGAATAGGCCAGCACTGAACCCCCAATCGTGGTGTTACTGACACCATGCTCTAACCAGCTAAGCCCATCTCAGGGTCACAAAATCACCTCCCAGAGCAGGGCACAGACAACTCATTTTTTGATCCTCCTAAAAATTTTACTGAGATGTTGCTGACCTTACCCAAATTACAATAATGAGATGAAAAAGAAGAGCAAATTAAGTGTATTCCATGCATGGGCTAAGAGATGGCAGTGCAGTTTCCCCAGTCTATGCAGAGTGAGGACTATCATGTGCTTAAAGGAGAAAACTGATGAAATGGGTCAGGTTTAGGAGGGGATGTGGGCTCTGCTCAGCCAAACTTAAGCCAGATCAGCCCGTCAAGATTAAACTCACAGCCAGGACACTTCTCTGGGCATGTTAGCAGAGCCACAGAGCAGCAGCTGATCTGGGCATTTCAGGAGGGGCTTAGGGCACACTCAGGGAAAAGCAGCTTGGGCTAAGTGGGGGAATGGGGATTGCGCAGCGGCGTCCTTGGTCCTGTTTAACCCAATTCCTTCCCTGCCCATTGCTCTGCACAGCCCTGGGCAGTGGGGAAAGCATCAGCACCATCAGGCAGGTCTGACATCTGTCCCAGGACACGGCAGGGAGCAGCAGAGCTTTTCCTGCCTTCCTCGTGCTCCCACAGCCCAGCTGGGCCCAGCTGGCCCTGCACGCTCACGGCACTGGGAAAAGAGATGAGTTACAGTCACTCAGACTACCTGAATTAAGCACTGAGGGTCCAAGTGCTTTAGAGCAGTTTTGCCTTTGGAGTGCTTTTCTCTGCCCGTCATTTCTCAGCAAGAACATTTTTGATCCAACTGCTAGTCCAGCTTATTTTACATGGGGCTATAATTTTCAGTGCCTTTCTACAAGTGCTTGTTATCTACTTAGATAGGAATGCCTGTTCATATTTTTCAAACAATGTAAAAACTATACAAGCAACTGGATTTTATTCCAAATCCAAAAAAAGTGGTACAAAAGATGCATAAATCTTAAGCTACCCCTATGCACCAAGTGATCAGCCTTCATTAAATCAATTGGTTTTGTGTTATTTGCACCTGAATTTAAACCAGAAGTGTTACCATGGTTGACCAATTTTTAAGTGAGGAGTGACCATCTCCAGGAAAAAAAAACTTCAAAAAGAATCTTAATACAGCAATGATCAAATGCATTCAGTGCAAGGAATTACTGTCTGCCTGTGAATTGCTCAGCCTGGAGGGGTCTCCATGAGTCCTGGGTGACTGAAGATAGATGTATTAATTTCTCTTTTTGCTTCTACTGGAAAGATTATTTGTGGATAATTTCTGCAGAGGTTTTCCCTCCTTGGCCCTTCCCAAGCTGTTTATTCTTATGGAATCAACCTCCTGCTACTATCAACCTGGAGTAGTTTGATTTAACATGTGCCAATTACTGAATGTGGTTTCCTTATACCTAAACAAAATTAAAATGCTACATCTCCCTTATTCTCAGTGACAGCATGGTCAGCTCTCATTCAATAGCAGAGTTTAACTCATAACACACAGCTGAAGCAGAAATGAATCTTCACAGAGTGAAATAAATGCATTAAGAAGAAGACTAAGGATGGCACAGTGTTTGTGGTTTTGGTTTGGTGGTTTTTGGTTTTGGTTTGTTTGTTTGTTTTTTGGGTGTTATTTTTGATGGTGATTGTTTTATTTGGTTGGTGTTTTTCTAAGATATTCAGGTATTGAAATCAAAAGTGAAAAATATATTCCTCCCTTTTACACTCTTCTTGTTAACAAAAGTCAGACTATTTCAAGGGGGAAGAAGTAGTAAACAAAGAATATTTCTTGCTGATGGGTCAGCCACAGTTTTATGTAGGCTGCAAAGTAGATTGCAATTCTGTGAAACAGCAGCATACTTTTGTTCCTCCCTCCCTGCCCCCATGCTGAAAACACACATGGCTTGACAAAATGCCACTAGAACGTGCTTGAAAACAGTGATCTCATTGTGAAGGCTGAAAACTCAGGGCTCAGTATAGCTGGATGATTGAGAAGCACAACATGCTCAACAGATGTAAAAACTGTATAATTCATGACTTTCTCAAGTGGGGAATGAGCTTCCACAGCCAGTTACTAAACCGCTGCAAGAGGTGTAAAATATCCAGCGATTTCCTACGCGAGCGCACCAACTATTCCAGATATGCACACACTGCTTGTGAGTTTTGGCCACTGGTCACTGGGGTTATTTCTCTCTGCTCTGTTCCATGCTTGTTTTGGGGTGTTTTAATAGGAGAGGAGAGACTCAGCGTTTTAACCTTGGTTTTCCTATTAAATGGCAGGAAGGCAGGGGGAAGGGAACAAGCAAACAAGCTCCAAGCAGCTCAAGTCCAGAGAAAACTTGAAAGGAGATTACAAACCTCGGACTTCCCACTTGTCTTAGTGAGCTGGCAGGAAAGCCAGTTTAATCCAACTGGGTTTGTTGCTCCCTTGGGTCTGCAATTCTGCATAGACCTCCCTGGCAGGCCCTGTAATTTTGGAAAGTTAACTGAGGCTCGCACGATCCCTTTTCATTTTTATTTTTTTTTCCCAAAGAGTTTCCATCCCTTGCTTTCTTCTGAACCTCAGAACCCAAAGCAATTCATTTCTGAAACATTTTTTTTAATTTCCATATTTTCTTCCTTTAAGCTGCTCTCTCTGCTACTGCACATAATTTCTGCAGGGCCTCACAGGGGAAGGCTGCTGAGGTTTCTTGATTCCAGATCCAGCAGACAGCTGGAAGACATTTTACCTTTCCATGCTACAGGTTAGAACCATGTCAAGGCTGCTCTAAATCGTGCCCAGAGGACTTCTTGCTCACTAAGGACTGTCATTCCCATCCTGGCTGCACCTTCTCCAGCTCCAGACATATTCCCCCAAATGGGAGCAGCCATCCCCACCTTTCTAAAACTACTTTGTTTCAATGCTCTTAATAGAACTATGTGCCAGAAAAATAAAGAAAAATTAATTAGTGCATCAGTACAATCCTGGGTGCCAGATTGCCAGCATCTGGTCAGAAAATAGGGAATTAGACTGGGAAACAGGAGAAAAAATATATATCAACCCTGGCCCACCAGCTATGCCCCAACATATATAAGTTTTGAAAGAAGAACATGAATGAGACAGAATTATGGCATTTCCGCCACCTCCCAAATTTTGAAGAAGTCTTCCCAAATCAACATGCTTCTTTAATTTAGGCTGCAAAGAGCCTTCTAGACAGCTCCCCAGCCCTCACAGCTGTTGGCAGGTAGAAGAAGATGGAGCAGGAGAGAAGGGCAGAAGTGGGAATTTTCCTTTTGGGAACGCACAGCCTCTGAAAGCAGAAGCTGATTCAGAGATTTCATTTGGCACCTGCAGAGGTTATTGTGATGCTCCCAATGGCTGTTCCCTAGCATTAGTTTGTCACTGCTGCCATGCAGTAGCTGTTTGGGACAGTATTTTCATGCAAAACCTCAATTAAAAAAAAACGTGTAGCTTCCCCTCCTTCTTTACTGTTTTGGGCAAAAATTTCTTATTCTCACTGAATGCCCAAAGTGCTTTATTATTTCTGGCCACGTCTGAACACATCCACGTGCAAAAAAGCATAGGTAGTCCAACTGTTATATATGGTTAAATTCTTTATTGAGATGGAACAAATCATCCTCCCTTCTCTCCTCTCTCCCTTTTTCTAAGGTTTCAGATTTGGCAGGTCCCTACTACTGAATGCTGAACTCCTGCCTTGTCCCAGTCAAAGAATTTTCATTTCACATAGCACAGGAATAGCACGTCAGGTGCAGTGAAATTTAACCATGCAATTACATTTCTTTTTTTTTACTTGGATCTCATGGAAACAGGGCAAGGTGCTTGACTCCAAGGAGAGCCACAATAGACAAACAGTTTCACTGGCTGGCAAAGCAAAGCTTTCCATCCCTGTCCCAGGAGAATGAGGGATTCCCCCTCCTCCTCCAAATAATCTCCCTGCTGCAGTTAAAAACACCTTTTCCTTTCTAATTTTGATCTGCTTCCTTCAACTTAAGAAACAGTCATACACGTTCACACGCAGAATGAACAACTACCAAAAAAACCCCAAAAAAACCAATGAAGATCCTTAAGTCAATATTTCAGAACTGTAAATATAGACAACCTCCCTGCCAGCTTTGCAGGCATGAACATCCCACATTGCTGTAGGTGATGGTTTGGTGAGGCTCAAGTAGCAGGTATAAAGGTTGCAGAGCCTTGGCTTTCCTGCAGATTTCACAAATTAAGCTGCCTAATTTGTCATTTGGAGAAATGTTAGCAAAAACTAAAGGCACATTTTATCCCAAGTTTGCCTTAGTATTTTGGATAATAAATTAAAAAATATATTTAAAATATTTATTTTTCATAAGATTCCTACCTGAATTCAGCATGTCAATCCATATTCTCCACATCTAATTCTTGTATTCCATGACCAGAGACACTAACCAGAAAACTGCCAATTTTAACAAAGCTTCTCAACTTTGTCAGACAAACAACTCAATGACCTACATCCTAAAACATCTGATCTTTATAAACACACTTTTATTGTCACAAGTGACATGAAATACTAAGACCACAAGATGCTATTACTCAGTGGTAATTGTATGAGAAAATTTGTACTATATACATTGCTGTCCAAAATTATAAAAAACTCTTTGTGACTTTCCTGGTTCAGAAAGGACAAGAAACCCAGAAAGAAAAGACTTTAAAGCACAACTTCATTTAGCTGAAAATTAAAGTGTATTTTTGCTGTGCCTTATTACTGAATACAGACAACATGTGCAAGTCCACTGCTGAGGAAGTCATTGTGATTTTTTTTTTTCCCATTTCAGTGCTTCTACATCTGAGATGGCTTTCACAGCCCTATCACAGTTGATCCACCTCAAAGAGGTTGCTTGAAGTGTAAGACACACCAGGGAGATGTTTATTTTCATCCTCAGGTTCACTGTGAGAAATCCCTTGAGCTGCAGTTTGGGCAAAACCCAACTGCTGTGACATCAGTGCAGTTTGTCCACCCATTGTGGGCAATGCCACTGACTTCAGTGGAGCCAACAATCACAATTTGTGACTATTTCATTGAAGGAAAGACACACAAACTTAGCCCTTTGCTGCACATTCAGAATTAAGAAAACAACCATTGCCATGATTTGTTTATCATCAGTGTGATCCCTTGAGTTTGTCTCAAGAACAGGGCACATCTCTTTAATTAAGTAAAAAATAAGATCGTGGTGATTGTGCATTTTTGTTCATGTTCCCCCTCTCAGGAAGAGTTGCAGTTAAAAATAAGAAGATAGATCATCCATCTCCATGGAAACCAGGAAGAAATTCACTGCTGAAGGATGTATTTCACATGGATTGAATCAGGTAACACACTGGTGCTTCACCCTGAAGCTGTTGCATATTCAGACTGCACTACCTGGGCACTGGCTTTCCCCTGTGACAACAGCCAGAGTTAAACCTCCCAGTACAAAATGCTTCAAATCATATCTGGAGGACTCTCTTCCCTTCCAGAGGCAGGGTTAACACAGGAAAAAAATTCTGGGGGATGAAATCATACCCTGAAGATGTGATTTGGCAATTTTGCTGTGATCTGGAGCTTGGCAGCCTGTGAAATTATCTTGGAGTTACTGTTACAGTCCAAACAGGTTGGAATACCAGTGGTTTTGGGGTGCCTGCTGCAGAGAGGACAATGGTAGGGGTGCTGTTTCCATCCAGGGTCACTCATCCCCTCCTCAGCCAACCCAGGTCCTCACCAAAATCCATCCACTCTCAAGGAACCCTGCCAAACAACTTCACCTGCTAAAACTCTTGGAAAGAGGAAAACTGGGGGGAAAACAAGGTAAATCATAAAACTGCTAGAAGAGATTTGTCTTCTTGCTGGTTACTCATGTTTGGGAATCTGGCGTAATCTGAAAGGCCTTGCCATTATTTATATTTTTCCTGTATTTATAATCATTTGTATAAGTATCTGGTGTTTGAGGACAGGCACTTTAAAAGCAAAACTAAACATTGGCTCAGACCCTGTTCCCAAATGTTCTAAATAACAAAGTCCTTCTGAAAGCATATTGTGACCTTGCTTGGCGTTGCTGCAGCATGATTGCCCTTCATTCTCTCAAGGAGAGGTGAAAGTTGGATACTTTAGTCAAAATAAGCAGCCTGGCTTGCTTAAAGACCCACTAAAAGTAAAGACTACTTAAGGACTTACTAAAGCAAACCCAAAATAATGAACTAACTTTGATTGTTAAATAAACATCTTTGAGATTGTTATTTTAACACATCTGGTAACATGAAGTGACCTGTTCTGAGTCGGACAAGCCTCCATGTATGAGAGTCCCAAGTCCTCATAAGCACAAAAGGAGCCACTCCACATTCTTATTTTCCTATTTGTCTTCTGATTGGGATAATTGTAACCAAAAAGTGCCACTGAACCTACAGCACTTGTTTAAGTAGGGGATTGAAGAGGAAATAAGCATAAAGGACAAACAAAGAGTAAATCCCTGCAGATTAAAGGATGAGGGAATAATTGCTGGGGTCTGCAAAATGTTTCCATGGTATGAGCAAGCCCAAAAACAAATCAATAATCCTTATTCCTAGAACCATTCAAATTCACAGAGCACCCATTCACTGCACTGCACTTCTGGGCAATGTCACTGCTGGTGTCCAGGTCTGGCAAGAGGGTAAGAGCTGCTCCAAAGGAGCTCCTGCACTCAGGGCAACTCTTGTCTACCAAAAAGTCATCCTAGACCATCACTGTATGGTGCTGGCATACAGTTTGAAGAAAAAAGTAAAATTTCCCAAACCCTGTGAGCATACCTAACCCAAATTTCCTGAAGTGCTTACGTTGATTGAATATATATTCAACAATTCTTCTGAACTGAGAGCAATTCAGATATGTGACGGTTTAAGTTTGTCTTAATATTCCAGAGGTGAAATTTCTTGAAAGACAAATCAAGAAATGAGTGTGCAAAGTTTGGGTGAATAAAAACTACAGGGTTCCCATTTGTCAAGAAATAATATATCAAATTATTGCAAATCAGATTATTGCAAGGTCTTTGTATACAGTAATATTACATATTGCAATATTGGCCACACTCAGCTTCCTGTATTTATAATTTGGAGGCATTATGGAGCTATGAATTCTCCATATTATTTTTAGCTGTCCACAAATTCTGGCTTCTGTAACTCTCAGCAATCAAAACTAATCCTGAGAGTTACAGAAGTCAGAAAACCAGTTAGTAGTATAAGAACATGATTCAAAAATGCTTTTGGGGATAATATCTTTTAAAAATATGTATCAAAACACATATGCACACAATGTATACCCATCCCACAGTAATCTTTAAACACACACGCATTGATTAAAAAACTCCAAACACCAATTTCTCCATTTCCTTTGTATATGCATATTTATATATATTTTATAAGCAAAGGCAATATTTAACTTTCATTCTGCTGTAAATCTTGAGGTTACTTTTACAGAATATTAAAGTGACAGTAAATTTTTTACTTTATAATACCATAAAGTAAACCTTTCTTCTCTAAAAGCCCTAAATTTCACGTGACCTTGTAGATCCTATATTAATTTGTTAGATTTGTAGCCTGGAATAATATGAATGGTTTCCAGAAAAACCCATTCTTCTCTTGCACTGGTGTAATGAGCTTTACTACTCAGACTCACCCTTTTTAGTGAATACTATTTCAATGCAGCTAGGGAAGAATCTCTTACCAAAATGCAAGTGGATACTATAGCCTGAGGACTTCCAGACACTCTTTCCAATATTAATAAATATTCTCCCAAAAGTATTTAACTTAGTTATCCTAGTTCATTGGAAAAAGAAAAAAAAAAAAAAAAGAATTATTGCAAAATCTTTTCCACTTATGCAGCAGAGATGATACAGAGAAAAATTCTGCAGCTCTTTCAGACAGATGTCTGGTTTGCCAAAAAGCATCAAACTTTAGATCTAGACAAAGCAGTGTTTTGTCTCTAATACCACTGTGGTCTCTAGTTACAGGCTAGGGAAAGATTGCTAATTTTTAAGATGTCACTATTGGTCCCCTGAACCATCTATTCTTCCTGTGTGGTGGCAGTGAATCAGGGAAAAAAAGGGAAGTAATTCTTTGATGGACATACCAAGGACTGGCTGCTAGTTAAAATTAAAAAAAGAAAAAAAGATGTCTCCATTAAACAAGTCTTGTGAGTTGTACCAGGTGCTTCAGCCCAGGAATCTCACCACTTACAATGGGAAAAATTATCATTGAAATATGAATATTTTACTTTATTTCATTAGTATTTTACACATCCCTACATAACAAGCAATGTCACTCAAGGATACCAACATAAAAGCAGCAACCAGGAGCTAACCCAGTAAAGGCAGAACCACCTCCTGCCTTTTCCTTCCTGCTCTGCAGCTACAATTTTCAGAATTCCCATCAAATCAGTCTAAAACAAGCAGCTGCTCCTCTGTGATCCCAGGGAAAGTTAATGACTGGCTTTAAACTGCGGTAATTGATAAACATGCTTTTTATTTAAAGGAAAGCAAGCATTTTCTTCACATTTCCAGGACACAGGCAATGCCTAAAGCCAAATCTCCCACATAAATTACTGTGTCTAGATAGCTAGACCTGTTTCTATTGAATTTCCTCCTCCTGAGTAGTTCCTATATATTACAAAATACGAGTCAACATGAGCAAAGGTGGAAAAAACTGGCTCCTAAGGCTGGGTTAATCCTGGGTTAATTGCAGGGTTGAAATGCAAATACATACTAAAATGTGGGCAGCCAATAGAGTAACTCTGGCTTGCTCTGGTGTCCCTAAATAACACCTGCACCACAGAGGATGGCTGAGCATTGCAAAAAGTTATTCCCTTTGCAATAACAGGAGGAGGAGGAGCAGATTGTTGCATGCTCATTTTGCTCTGGTTCAGGATCACAAGAGCCATGGAATGAGGTCTCAAAGCCCCTCTTGGTTTCCTCAATGACTTTACAGCTCTGTTTCAGGGGAACTGGGAGAAGAACAGTGATTCAAGGATGTTACTGGAATTCTGCAGCGCCTTGGCTCAGAGTTTAATCCCCATTACCCACAGGTGCCAGGTTGAGATCATCACAATGAACAGAAATAATTGGCCAGAATCAAACCCAAGCAGGAATAAAGAAATTACGTTATGCTTGCAAAAGAAAGAGAATATCCTTTCTGGGAAGCAGTTGCTGCAGAGCTGTACCCTGTGGCTGAGGGCGTGCACCAAGAGATCCTGAAGGACAGAACACAAGTTCAGGACCTGCATTCCTGTCTGATTCCTGCACTTCCTGCAGGAGACCATGGAAGGTCAGAGAGCCCATCAGCTCCTCACCAGCAATGATCTGACTGCAATTACACCCGTTCTTGCCTTCCCTTACAACACTACAGATGTGGAATTTAACAGAACGAGAAATCAGTGACCTCAAAACAAACTGCAAAACCTGAGATTGCCTCCTGTTGCTTCTCCAAGAATCCTGAAGTTTAGATCTTCCCTTTCGTGACAGCCTTCACAGTTAGGCCTGGGTCCTCCTATGCACTCGAGTTTTTCATTTGCCATCAGAAATTCTATTTGGCACTGACAGCACTGGAATAGAGGTGCTTCATATTTGCCAGGCTGAGGACAAAATTCCAGGGAATTCAGTGTCAGCCCTAAGGCACTGACACTTTGGTGGGTCTGGACAGACACACAGCCAGATCTTGAACAATCAGGTAAGCAAATGCCTCTGCAACTTTTCTAAGGAAAGAGATGGCAACAGAACTTTATCAACTGTGCTGACTTTAAATTGACCGACAGAGGTCATCTGGTTCATCTCTAGCAGGGCAGAGCACTCAGATGCTTCCATGGCAAAGACAAGACATTGCACAGGTCAGGATTTTTAACTACAGGTGCTTGCCTGTCAGGCTGAATCACATTATTTTTGTTGAACACCAAGTAGTTTCTCTGAGGAATTTCATAGCAGGTGGCAGCAGAAACCCAGGACTCCAGTGTTTAATTTGTTGCATGCTCACTTTCTGAGATTTAAGAGCACAAAGGAACCACTAACAAAAGTCAGATTTGCCTGACAAAGCTGTCAATGCCATACATGCAGTAAAGGTGCATCCATGACTGTACAACATGTGTGAAATAATAAAATAATGTGTAATCTTTACACAGATTTTTCACCCACCCTAAAGCACAGGCCTTGGGAAGAAAAGAATGCACATTAACCACATATTCCAGGAAAGAACTTCCTTGGGATCCCAAGAATTTTTATTTGTAAATTTGGAAGATGAAGATCTAATTCCCAATTGACTGCTTTAAAAATTCCAGCTGCTAAGAAAATCATAACAAAAAGCGGGGACTCCAAGCCTGCACTTGAAGGACCTTGACAAAATCAATATAAAAATCATACCCAAAATTAATTAGAAAGAATCAACTATGCACTAGTTGTTTGGGTTCTTTTTTCCACAATAGTCAAGTTAATGAGAAGGCACATGGATTGAACAAGTGAGGGACTGACTGATGTAAAAATAAACCACTCCTGCTATAACCAAACACCATTTTAAGATACCTGTGCAGTTGCTTTATTGTACAGCTCAATTCTCATCTGTCACTTCAGAGGGGAATTTTTTAATGTATTTTTCTCCATATTGCTTTCTGGAAATCTCAGTGTGGCCCCTTTGCCCAACACATGACCCCTCAGGGGAAGAAACACTTTGTACATTTACTTGTTTCTTCATTGCCCTGTGATTCTCCCATTTTTGCAGAGTGAGGAGGCAAGAGGAGGAGGTGGCACAAGAGAGTTCCTAACACTCTGAGTGATAACCCTCACTTCAAATGGGATTTTAAAGTGCTTGGGAAAGGCTGTGGTTACATTTAAACCTTTCTCCTGACCAAAGGCCACTACCACCATGTGTGCCCCTGCCCAGCAGACTGTGTGTGGAGTTAAATCAGGAATAAATTCACCTTCTTTGCTCATTTTTGAGCCTCATCCTACTCCTAAAGAAGGGGGAAAAAAAACCAGCCTGGAGGCAGACCCAGAAATGCTGGTGCTCAGATATCATGCAGGAGCTGAGGCTACAACCCGAGACAGCTCTGGTTTTTGCCATAATCTGCAATTTCTCAGCAGGAAACAGTGTCCTGGCTGTGGCTTTACCACAGGACACCACATGGTTTTTGTAGCTGGGTCTCACAACTTTTCAGCACATCCTTCTGCACCAGGCAAGATGCCACAGCAGGTTTTGTAGGACAGCCTGAACCAACACCTTTCCAGGATCATGCGCATCCCTGAGTCCACCTGAGCTCCAGAGTGGACAGGAGCAGATTTTTGAGTGTTTTTTCCCAAACTTTCTGCAGCCATCCATTGTCATGGCAGTGTGGAGGGCACCATTTGTTGTGCTGTGCAGGATCCCAGCCTGGCTGCTGCCTCAGTGAATCACCATGGCACCAGACAAATGGCTTTCAGGGAAAAAAAGCACCTAGAGAAGCTGGCATGCATGTCAGATCAAACATTTTGACATTGGCCATTAGTGTGGGTTCTAGACTGAAAGAAATCCAATTTTTCACAAAAAGGAAATCCTGAAAATAATTAGTCTGGCCCCATCTGAATTAAATATTCATTTGGTTCAAGCAAAGCCGACTTATGCTGAATTGTGACTACTTTTCCAATTAGAGACAGGTTAACAAAGGGAAGAAGGAAAGAAGAAAGAAATTGTGGATGTGTATTTTGGGCAAACAAATTGAGTATTTTAGCCAAAAAATGCTATACAACCCACCCACCCCCAACAAGGTCTGAAACTTATCTCTACTAAGTGCTTTTATTTTGACAAATGACCCTTTTCTAGGAGACCACAGCCACCAGCTGTGCAGAACTGTATTCACAGGACCCACTGCCAGAAATAATTCCTACACTGGTACCCAGCACTGAAATAAGCAAAAAGCAGAAAATCAGAGGCAAAAAACAGCAAAAGAGGAAACACTAGGTCAAGTAAATCTGCTACACTCAGATTCAAGGAGTCTCAGGTCAGGCAAATAATAGTTTAAACTTCTAGCTCACCAAAGGACTCAGGGTGACAGACAATTAAGCCTTTATGCAAAAAGCCATTGATTCCTGACCTGGGCAGTGATTTCTTTTGCACTAGAAGGGGTTGGAACAGCAAACCAGATTATGGAGAGCAAATAATGCACCAGCAACATTATCAGCTACTCTGGGACACGACAAGGACAGGTATTGCTAAAGGCCACTTGTTATTAAGGTATTTCTAGTACCCACACAGGTAGGACAAATCACTGCCCACAGGCAAGTTGTACAGATGTCTTTAAAAAGAGAATCTACCAGACTGTGAGGGGAAAGGATGGCTTTGCTTCTCAAGGTGTTGCTTCTCTGTAACATTAATCAGGCTGCCAGAACTGCTGCCATCTCCACAGGCTGCACATCCAGCAGCTCCACATCCCTGGGCACAGACCCACTGGCTCTAGAATTCAATGCAAAGCATGCTTCCAGCATATTTCTGTGATCCTGAGGAAAAGCTGCCTGCCTTCTGTTCTTAAAACAAATGGGATTGTTCCATATTTCCACAATATGGGGTATTTATCTCATAACAGTGCCATGTTACAGTGATGTATGTTTACAATAAAAGAATGCTGAAGTGATGTATTTCCTAATTAGATTCTCAAAGAATCCACATCCAGTGCTAGCATCTGAACCCCCTCCCAGAAGTAATAATAGGGGTCCTCTCCACTGGCCTGGGAGGGAAAATAAGCCCACAAGTCATAGAAAATTATATTTAAAATTCCTTCTAGAGGGTAAAGTGCCCTCTTAGGTGGCTCTTGAATAAATGGAAAGGAGCCCACAGGATTCCTGTCATTAATTTTGACAGGGTTTGGACCTGTCCCTATTGTTTCATTAAAAACTGGAAATAAGTCTTGTCTACTCAGATAATTTGAACCATACTGTAGCTATGCAAGCATAATTCACTGCAGCCCCAGCCTCCTATGGGGATAGAGGCATAAATTCACATTATGTGAAAGGGACATAATCCATAAGTGCATCCACAAGATGGCTCTGGCCAGGAGAGCATTTATTGATCAGAAAACCACCTGCCTTCCCCTTTCCCAGCCCAACCATGCACATGGCACAGCAGCTGTTGGTCGGGGCCCTCCTTTCCCACACTCCTCCTAATTTGTGCCCATCACCCCTGAGCATGCACACAGAGCCCTCCAGCTCCCCTTTGCAAGGGCTCTCTGCTAATCCACAAAGTCAGGACTTGAAAAAAATGAAGAAAAAAAGAAGGAAAAAAAAAGAAGGGGAAAAAAAAAGAAGGAAAAAAAAAGAAGGAAAAAAAAAAGAAGGAAAAAAAAAAAGAAGGAAAAAAAAAGAAGGAAAAAAAAGAAGGAAAAAAAAAGAAGGAAAAAAAAAGAAGGAAAAAAAAAGAAGGAAAAAAAAAAAGAAGGAAAAAAAAAGAAGGAAAAAAAAGAAGGAAAAAAAGAAGGAAAAAAAAAAGAAGGAAAAAAAAGAAGGAAGAAAAAAAAAGAAGGAAAAAAAAAGAAGGAAAAAAGGAAGGGGAAAAAAAAGATGGGGAAAAAAAAAGATGGGGAAAAAAAAAGATGGGAAAAAAAAGATGGGGAAAAAAAAGATGGGGAAAAAAAAAGATGGGGAAAAAAAAGACGGGGGAAAAAAAAGACGGGGAAAAAAAAAGACGGGGAAAAAAAAAGATGGGGAAAAAAAAAGATGGGGAAAAAAAAGATGGGGAAAAAAAAAGATGGGGAAAAAAAAGATGGGGAAAGAAAAAGATGGGGAAAAAAAAGATGGGAAAAAAAAGATGGGGGAAAAAAAAGATGGGGAAAAAAAAAGATGGGGAAAAAAAAAGATGGGGAAAAAAAAAGATGGGGAAAAAAAAAGATGGGGAAAAAAAAGATGGGGAAAAAAAAGATGGGAAAAAAAAAAGATGGGGAAAAAAAAAAGATGGGGAAAAAAAAAGATGGGGAAAAGGGAAAAAAAGGGAAAGAAAAAAGAAAACAACCACCAGCTATTAAATACAGAGACTTGAACTGCTGATGCTACTCCTGGATATGGCCTGTGTGCCTCACAATGGGCATCTCCGACACATTCCTTAAGAGTAAGGAAGAGCTTGAGTGCCTAACAGAAGGACACATTTTAAAAGCAATAAAAAGAAAAAAAACCCCAAACATTGGAAAAATAAAGAAGACCTTGGCCAGCTGCCTTCTGATCTGAGCAACCCAGAGAGGTTGTGGAGGTTTTTGCCTTGGAGATATTCAGAAGTTGTCCCAAGCAGTCAAGGCCAGGGGATGCTGCTTGAGCAGGAAGGCTGAGCGAGGTGACATTCAGGGCTCCTTTCTAATGCCAAGCATTCTGTGAAAAAGTGACTTAGCCCAAGTCCATATGGGTCTTTGGAGCCACCTCTAATATTCAGAACAAAAGCATTAACTGGGCATGTACTGTGATTATTTCCAAATCACTGTCTCCTTTTTCTCTCCCCCACCAAAATTCAAAGTTGCCTCCTATGAGCTTTAAAGATTGTTTTGAAATAACTGTCCAAAAATATACACATGTTGTGCATAGCCCTACAGAGCTTGCAGCAAAGCAAATTATGGTCTGGGCTGGATGAAGGAAGCTGAATCAAAACATATCTCTGTACAAAATGCTTGTGGCGTAGCAAAAGTGGTCTTTTTCTTTCCTCTCGTGGTTAAAATATATTGTGTTATGAGCCATTGTCATGCTATGAAGCACAGAGAAGAAACCATGCTGGTCTTTTAAACAGAGAGTTTTGAGACCAAAGCTAATCCACAGAAAATTCCAAATACCTTTGAAATGGAAGAGCTGCACTGCTGCCTCTCCTCAGATGTCTGACAAACAGCCTCATAGTAAATTCTATCATCATGCTCATAGCATTATATTATGCACAACATCATGCATTTTAACAGCATTCAGGGACAGGGAGAGGAGAAAACATCTCTGAGTTCTGACCAGAGTCCATTCCAAGCAAATTTAAAAGGTCAAGTTTTCCTCTCAAACCAAGCAATAAACAGGTGCAGCTGCACGATGTGCTGGCTCAGAACACAAGCAGATTATCTCAGGTACAGATATTTGAATATCACAGAGTTCAGTGCTGGCCAAAACTCGCTGGTACTTGGACCTGATCCCACTAAACCAGTCTGGGGGGCTTCCAGTGCCCTGACTACATAGTGATCAGCCCCCAGAGAGGGGATTTTAACCCCTTAGGCTCATATTTAAGACCTAAATTTGGTCTCTCTGGTTCATCACCCAGCCTCTGTCTTTCAGTAAGAGAAAGCTGAGCGATTCACACTGGTATTAGCAATTCCTGCTATGAAAACGGCCTGGATACTTTTTAAGTTCCCAGGTATCCTCCATAAGATAACCTAAAGCATCAAATGCAGCTGGGTGCTCAAGCAAGCAGCAATGACTTTTGTATTTTGTGCACCAAACTGGAAATAATTTATTGTCCCTGAGAGTCAGGGGTGCCACAAGGCACTTGGCTGATCCCCCTCATACAGACAGGTCACATTTTGAAAGGTTCCTCACAAGGAGACATTGGACAACTTTAATTAAAAGTATTTGCATCAACCACGTGGCGTTGACTTCTGTTTTGGCACCTCATCTCCCTGCAATCCTAGTGTTGAATAGCTGGCTGTGATTTTCACTCCATTCCATAGTAAAAGGTGCCAGAATTCAGCTCCAGAAGGAGAGAATGTGCAGTCTGCTTACTTTTAATAGGCAGATATTACTCCAAGTACAGTCCTTCATGGATTTGTGTAGTAATTATAATTTGGAGATTATATTTTATTTTTATTTATTTATATATTTTGTTTATTTATCTATATTTATATATAAGTAAATATTCATAATATATGTTTACAATATATTTATTATTTATTTATTTACATTATATATTTTATATTTATATAGATATTTATATATATATTTTATATATAAGTATACATATTTATTCTATTATTTATATATTTATTTTTATTTTATTTGTTATTAAATTATAATTTGCAGAGCCTCAAAACAAGGAATTTTTCTAAAGTAAATAAATAAATATTGAATCTTATACTCCTCTGGTACAGTCACCATTCTAGTCCACTTGGACTAAAATCCATCCTCTCTCTGCAATCTGTGTTTTGCTTTTGATTTTTAAGCCTTAATAACAACAAAAAAAAATATTTTAGCACAATTGAAAGAAGCCAAACCAAAATGACCACAGCTGAGCTTTAAGACTGATGTCTAAAAAATTCAAGAGTTTCAATATTCAGCATGGCTTTCTCCAGGTCAACATGGCTGGGGAGGGGGAGCTGCAGGTTTTTTTTTGTTTCTTTGTTTTTTTAATTGGTGCAAGAGTAGAGCAGATAGATGAGCAAAAGCTTTCTCAGAGCATCTCATGTCTTGTGCTGCACTATATGGTGTGCCCACTTCAGAGGCAGCCAACTGGTTTTAATCATCCCAGTAGGAGACCGTCTTATTCCTAGCAGAAAAGCTTCAAGGGAAATAAAATAAAAGGCGAAAAATAATTTAAAAAATGAAAAAAAAACCCTCCAAGCTGGCAAAGGCACTGTTACCCAGATAAAGCTTTACACTGGGGTCCATCTATTCATCCATTGCTGGATGCTGTCTGGTGGGAGCCAGGTTATGCAGAGAAAACCTCAGGGTCCTCCCCAGCATCCCCAGAGCATTTCCTTGCTTGCTTTGGGCTGTGCATGAGCCCTGCCCAGCACCAAGGGACAGATGGAATTGTCTGAAAGGTGTCTCTGCACCACCCCCATGAAAGTGGCTGCTTTGGGCCAAACTACAACTTAAAGGCATTTAGCTCATAATTAAATCCAAGAATTCATCTATATTCATGAATTCAAATATATTCATGAATTTACTATCCATAAATACATAATCTCTGAAAGTTTCCTGCCCCACTCAGCTCCCTGCCTCCCCTCATTTCTGTCTCTGTGGAGCAAGAGTTGGATTTCTCATCCTGAAATGGTGCTTGGAGTTGGATTTCTCATCCTGAAATGATGGATCCTGGGGGCAAGGGAGGGCCAGGCCAGAGCACAGGAGTGACACTGGGACACTGGTGACCCTCAGCAACAACTCCAGCACTTTTTAAGCTGCTCTGATTTATGCCAGAGCCTTGGTTTGCCTTTGAAGAGCGTGGCTTTAAAAGTTCCACTCAGCCTTCCATTAAGCAATTAAACCACATCTTCTGTGCTCTAAATCGGTTGGATGTTTTAAACAGATTTATTTCTCCAAAAAAAGTCACTGAGTCACTGAAGGTGAAATGATTTCCCACTCTGGAAAGTATTACCTCCCTAGAGCACCTACACAAGCCCCAGTGTAATTTTCTACACCCTGTGCCTGCAGTACTCCTGTTGAAACATCTGAGGCCCAAATTTACGCTGGAACATGTGCAATAGGAGACAAAATTTGGCTCCCCAAGTGTGAAATAGCTCAGTTGTCTACTGACTTTACATCAAAAAAAACCAAAAAACACCAGCTTCATGGAAAGGATTAATTTCAAAAACCCAAAGTAATAAGGAGGTGAGGAGAGAGAAAAGAAAAAAACCACTTAATTTTTCACAGCCAATATCCATTTATAATGCTCTGCTGAAAACACTGACAACTTCTTTACCTCCAAAATAAAGCAAAATATTTTCTTGCTATCTTGAATTTCTCTTTCATCTTCCTGGCTAATGTTTATAAAGCAGTTGTTGATACAATCAGGCTTAATTACAATTTACAGGAGCAATGCTCATCACACCATCTGCATCCAGGCTCCTCTGAGAGCCAGCAGGAGCTGAGCTCTGCATTGACTGGAGCAGCAGCAGCTTCTACGCTTATTTTCAGCTTATATTTAAAAAGAAACCAGACTTAGCCTCCCAATACTCTGATAGAAATGAAAACAGAGATCATTCAGTGAGATTTGACTCCAGTTCAAGCCAAACCAGAGCCGTGTTGGGAGGATGAGGAGCGGCTGCTCCTGCTGCGCATTCCCAGCCGTGCAGCCCGTGTTGTCACCCAGGCCTGGGCAAAGGCAGCTTTGCTAAAGGTGCAGCCAAACCTGCGCCACAAAACCCCTGCGGACAAGCCCAGGCACTCAGTTCCAAGCGCAGTGACATTTTCCTGGCTCCTGCGTGAGCATGGATGGTGTTTGAGGAGAATAAATCACCCACGGGCTTCGCACGCAGCGGGAAATGAATTGCTGTGGGAGATGGGAGCAGTGGGATCACCCTGAGCACATCCCTCTGCTCCACCACAGGGACTCCTCCGTGTCCCAGCGGTGCCAGAGCCGATTCCAAAGCTCTCAGCCCTGGCTTTGCTCATCCCTGGACCCTCCCTGCACGCATTCCTCCCTCCTGTCACGAGCAAAGCCCGGGGATTTCTGCGAGCAGGGCTCTGAGTGCAGGGGATAAAGCCCTAGGACCCAATACCCCACGACATGAAAGCAAAAGATGCCAAAGTCTTAAAGTGCTTTGGCAGAAAGCTAGCTCTGAATAACCAAGAATGCAAGCTCTGTGGTTACTTTAATCCCTGGAAGAGCTCTGCAGATTTCTGAGTAATATTGCACAGGGCAAGTTTGGCTGTAATTTTTTTTTTTTTATGTATCTTTAAATTACTTACTGGTGCATGGCCCTTTCTTTTTTCTATATGAGCTTTCTTCTAAAACATACAGGAGAAGTGAGAAAAAAAATTATCTGTCTGAAAACATCTTCTACTACAGAAAATTTGAATCCTGGGAGGGAAATTAGTTCCAGTAGCTGCCCAAGCAGCCCCATCTAGAAAGGATATATCTGCCTAAAAGCAAGGATTTTTTTTAAGGAAAGAAGCATTCAAAATATTTTTTTTCGTTTTATTGCTATTTTTATTGTCATTAATTGATTCTGAAGCTGTCAGAGCTGCACTAATCTGTATTATTGTCACTCTTCTGTGTCCAGAGAAATAATGTCAGAACAGAGAAGGAACAGAAAGGGGAATTGGAGTTGCATGAATGGTACAGATGAGTTGGAGTTATTGCAGGGTATTTCAGAAATATTCTCTCTTTCTTCCCCCTTTCTAATATTCTCTTTCCCCCCCTCCCCTTTCTTCAAACACAGGCTTAGCATCTGAATACAAAACTTTAGTTTAACAGAGAAAAGAGAGAGAAATGCTTTATGATTTCCATATGTTTTGGTACCTTTTAAATAAAGGCATGGTAATACTTAAATAGTATTAAGCTTCAAACAGCTGGTACTGTGTTTGTTACTGTAATCATCTCTCTAATTATAGTGGAATGTGACAAAAAAAAAGTCGAAAAGGGGGGTTGCTTTGACAGCTCTGCACTCAGGGCTCCCAACAGGCCACCAATTAGAACCTGGAAAAAGGAAGGAACTTATAAAAACTAATGACTGCTCAGCAATGGGATATAGGCCTATTTTTGTTATAAAAGTTCTTTTTTTTCCCCCTACAATAAATCTAGCCTCCTTTAGCTACAGCAACTTTATTTAGGTCACGTTCATGATATATAAACAAAATTAAAGATCTTTTTGTCAGTCAACACTTCTCCTCTGTTTTTTCAATTATATCCCCTGGTTTCTATAAACACGCAAAACCTGTCATGAACCTAAAAGTGAGTTCCTGATGATGAATGAAGAACATTCTGATTTCCAGAAGTTCATGATCAGTCTGAAGGGGTTTAGTCAGTGGTTCTGTGTAAATTTGAACAGAATGATCCACGTGCCACAGCATTCAGAGGACAGTTTTACAACACACTTATCCAACCTCTAACCAACAGTGAAAATTTATTTTCTCTCAGGCTCAGTGACACCTTTCACACTTCAGGAAAAAACCCCAAATATATAAACTATATAACATACACAGTAATGCTGATCAGTGTTACTTAAGGCAGCATGAAAAAGCTTAACACACAGAAGGAAATGTGGAATACGCTCCACTAAGGAAGTCACTTATCCCAGGGTGAGTTTAATCCAGCTGCACAGAGGTTAATGGGCATCTTTCTCCTCACTCCAATGCAGCTGGATTTGGCCTAAAGTACTTTCTCTGTAATGAAAAGGGCTTTTTGCCTCTGCTGCATTTCTTTTGCTGCTGCTCTGTAGCTTCCATATCTTGTCTTTTCCACCACTCTGCTGTTGACATTTTAAAATAAAATTACATTTCCAATGTACAAGCATAATAGTATGTGAATTCAAAACTCATTTAAGTGAAGGCAAATAAAGCTTTTCAAATGTTTTCAGATCTCGGTTTTGGTGCTTGTCTGAGTCTATTCCACAATACTTGGCAATTCAATTTTCTGTTTTGAAATTGCACAGAATGTTTTTCCACAGACAAGACTTGCCTAGGAAGTTCAAAGAAAGCCAAGATTGAACAGGCATATTTTTTATTTTTAAACCCCTCCATTGAGGTTATTTGTACCCAGGAGCTCTGCTCAATGACAGCAGCACAATGAGAGCCTCAGCTGGAGGAAGGGTTTTGCTGGTATTGTCTCCCATTTCAATGGGAGATGGTTCTAGCTAGAACCACTTATCTATAAACACACATGGCATGCAAGGAGTTTTGTCCTCATACCCAAAAAATTCCTTTTAATTTAGCATTTAGAAACATAGCTTTTGATGGGAGAGGTGCATCTTTTTTGGTTGGGGGTTGATTGGTTACTCAGTTGCTCAATCCAACTTTACTTAAGAGCAAAGACCCTGATTCAGCCAAGGACTCATGTCTAAATATCAGCACTCATATAAGCTGTAAAGTTGTCCCAAGTTTAGATGATGGGCTGAAAAGCTGTGAATTTGCAGAAAAAAAAAATACACTTAATAGTTTATACTCAAATACATGTGAAAAAATGTATAGGGAATAATCAAATTGAGTTTTCTACTAACATTTCCTTCAGTTCTTTAAGGCTCCCATTTTCCACTCAACTTCCTTCTCCATTTTGTCTACATATGATAAAGTCCACACATCTTTGAATGCCTTGCAATGAAAATCAAAAGTAATGGCCTCTTGAAGGTGCACAGGGTTGTTTTCAGTGCTTTCAGTATTTGCATTAAAAGAGAGAAGGTATAAAGAGATGAGAATGTCATCTTGAATACCTGCTACAATTTAGAAGATGCTATAAAAGCCCCATCAGTTAGATTGTCTCACCAGTTATTAGCATGGAACAAATGTTCAATTGCTCCATTTCTCTTCATGGCATACCTTTGGTCACCAAATTTTTTGTATTTATATCAGCAATTATTACAGACATTTCCTGAGAGAAGCCACAGAAATTTAAAAGAGCATTAATTTTTAATGACTCACTATTTTCTTACCATTGCACATAATAGGCATATGGAGAATGCTTCCTTGACACTGCTCTAATGTGTATTTCCTATTATTTCCAACATTGCAGCAGGCACTCAGAAAGCTCTGCAAGAATCTCAAACCGTATCAGGATGTGTTCCTACACTGCAACATTCTTTCCAGTTTCTGTTGTGAGGTTCAAGTCCGTGTGCTTTTGCAAGTCCAGCTTGTGAAAGCAGTCAATTAGTTAATGCAGTTTTTCCATTAACTGTTCCACTGAACAGACTGAAATTACTGTCAAAAACCAACATTGCATCCTCCCACACTCTGCAGCTTCTTTCCTGCTCCCATGCAGAGCTGTGACAGTGATTGACAAAAAAAGATTTGTGGGGAACAGCAGCAAAACCCTTTCCTTTATCAAAAGATACCTTGGTCTTATTAAGGCCTTGATTGCAAAGGAAGCTGCTTCTGAAGCAGATATTCACATGACATATAATTTTAATCTAAAGTGTAAACAGAAAATGCTTGTCTCCTGACAATGGAGACAATGCTCCATCCCAAAGGCTCACAAGCCTTTCCTGAGCTCCAAACCAAGCCCTGGTGCAAGAGGTTACTGCCCAACATGAACAAAATGCAAGGCTCAAAAAGAGACAGATAAGCAAAGGGTATTTTTTCCTCTTTTCAAACATGCAGGACTGGATATTTCCACTAAACCTCCTGGAGGTGGACTGATACATCAGATATTTCCATGCAACTAGTTAAATCACGGTTTCTACTTGTTTCACACAGATGGAGATGCAAGAAAAAAAGATTAAAAACCAAAAACAACAACACAGAAAACACGTCAGAGAGGAAATCTGGTCTGCTGGCCTTCTCTAATAGTGCTGCAGCCAATCAAGAGGCTCAAATAAGGATCTTTCCAGAAGAACAACACCGATAGAAATGACAGTGTAGGGAGGGTTTGAACACATTCTGCAAAACTTCTGCCAGAAAAGGCTGATATTTCAAAGAGCACCTGCAAGGGGTGGTGGTGACCCACAGCCCACAATGACGGCGCTGGGGCTGAGCTGCCCCTCGAGCCGTCCCCAGCAGCAGCAGCAGAGCTGTGCCCAAGCCGCTCCCAGGCGCCTTTCCTGGTGTGCAGGTCTAGCTCAGGGAAGCTTTCCTCTCACTTGAAAAGCCATACAACTTTCCTTCTTTCCCCTGTTGTGTTCCCCTTCCTGCACACACATGCAGTTTTTGACCAACATAAAAATTTTCATTTTCAAGGGCACCTCTGAGACCGCGCCGCGCACCTCTCTCAGCATAACAAGCTGGTTATAATAGCACCCATTTATTCTGCAGTGTTAAAAGAACAAAATCTCAGAGCAAACCAAAGAGAGCTGTAAAAGCAGATAGAGGTAAAGCACACAGCTCTGCTGAACGACCAGTTTGATTGTAAGGTACATCACTGTCCCTCTCACCTCCTGCCCTACAGCTTTCCCCTGCCTTGAGATGAGACCAGCTGCTCATACCCAGTTCATAAAAAGCTGGAGAGATTTACTCTGCTGTGAAGGAAACTTTGAATTGTGTCAATTCAAATACTAATTCAGGAGAATTAGCTCAATCTTAATTCCTCTACTAAGGACAGATAAATAGCCTGCCGTAATAGCTCACCATGAAAGCTAAATACAAACACAGGTGTCCTTGAAATAGCTGGTAAATATGAGAGCCTGTACGTCGTTTTTAATGGTAGATCTACAGTTTAAAATCACTAAACCTTAAAAAAAAATTAAGACAAAACCTCTATAGGTATTTATTATACCTTAAAAGAATGAAGGTGTATATGATACCTAGGGTATATATTACATTATATATTATACCTAAGGTATAATATATACCTTAAAAAAATGAAGACAAAACTTCTATTCAGTCTAAAGCCATTTCCTTTCACGGTGGTTATACAGGTACTTTTCATAATAAATTCAGCAAAAATGCCTTCAATAATAATTAGAGAGGTGGCAGCAAGGGTTTTCTAATTAAAGCAGAGTTAACTTTTGTATGTTAATTATTCTCAGTTAGTATCAATCAAGTAAAGGAATAATGGGGTCGTTTCACATTTAAATCACAGAAGCTTCAAGCATAAGCTGCCTTAGAGGAAATTAGCTCGTAATTTAACAGTGTTATTAATAATTGCTTGTAAATGGCAACAGCCAAGCTGCTGCACAGGCTGTGCCTGGTGGTTACAATCACAACCATCCACACAAAAACTGACAGAGGTAAATTCTAAACAACCCCTTCTCAGGATTTCAACCTGCTCACTCGGTTTACACCTCCTGCCTTCGTAATTAACGTTATCCATCCTCACCTGCCAGCAAGGCTTTGGACCCACGGGGCACTGCCAGGCTCAGCACAGCATCCCCGCCTGTGCTCACCTGCGCGGACAGCAGGGGGACGTCCCTGTTCTCCCAGCCGCTCTCTGGGCAGCTTTCCCAGCACAAAAACACTGCTTTTACAGGCAGCAGCTAACACAGAAACTCTGGGCATACCGCAGCCCTAAATGTACCACTACACTCTGAGAACTAATTCATAATATCATCTACTGACGCATTTAAACTTCCTTTTTGCCTGTGCAGTCACTATTAATAGCCTAAATATATAATAAATATATATATTATAATATATTAATAATAAACATATATTTATAAATATATTAATATATATAAATATATAATTTATAATTATATAAATATAAGATCTTTTATATATTTATATTATATATATTATATGTGTTATATTTATATTATATATATTTATATATTATATTTATAATATATCTATACTTATATATAGATATAAAATTATATATATAATATATAAATTTATCTATAATATATAAAATTATATACAAATATATAATGTACATATTATTTATATATAAATTTATATATTATATATAAATTTATCTATAATATATAAAATTATATACAAATATATAATGTACATATTATTTATATATATATTTATATATTATATATAAATTTATAAATTATATATATAATTTATAGATACAATGTATAATATATAGAATTCATATATAAATAAATAATATATTATATATTGTGTTATATAATATATTATATAAATATGTAATATGTAATAAAATACTAATATATAATTATGTTATATATTAATATTATATATAATATATATATTATTATATATATAGTTGCTTGATTATATATTTTATATAAATAAAATATATCATCAGGTAACTGGTACATGTTGTCCACATGAAAAAAAAAAAATAGACACTCATCTCCATAACAAGCTTAAAGCCTTAAGTTCTGTGTAGTGTTTTCTGAAGAGGTGGACAGAATCTGCACACATCTCACAATTAGATAGGAGTAGTTTGAGAAAGCAGATCAAAATTGATATCAAAATGATGTTTGCCTTCAGCTGAGCTATAATTTTACTCAAGGACTCTGGCAGCAGCAGATTTTGTGCTATCTCAGTTCCAAGAAGCACACCTATTATTGTGCATCGAACAAAATAAAAGACTGCACCCTTTAAAGAGTTCAATTCAAACACAATCTTCTCTAAAAATTGCCCAGAGGAAAAAAAAAAACATTCCAAAAATGGTGGGGAGAACCTTTAATCCACAAGACTGCACAATTCCCTCAGTAAAGAAACTACACACATAAGTAAAACAAAATACATGAAACATATCATGCTATGCCTCTAAGCTTCCTCCTACTTAACAATTTCAGCCAACTTTCAAAAGTTTCACTAAATCAGCTGGAAAGTTACTGTAAAGCCAAAGAACATCAACTTCAGCAACAGAACCACAGAAAACATAAGATCCACTTATCAGCTTTAGCTGATTTCAGTGCTCCTGACAAGACCCTACAGAAAACAAAGGCAATTTTACTGGTGAAAAATAGATGACAACTTACCTGAGTTGTAAGCACTTTTCAGGAAGACCCAGGTGAAATGCCATTAAATTGCTTGTCTCTTCCTTCAACTTGGTCAGCAGTCAGCTCAGCTGTATGTTTCTCTGTAATTACCCTGACCTTCAATTAAAAAATTAAGCTTTTCCTTATATTATAATACACTGCTCACAAAGTACAATGTTAATTTCTATCCTGGAACTGATCTCTCCTTGACTAACGTTCATTCAGTGAGCCAACACCTACAAAACCAGAGCAGCATCCCTCACTCTGTGTTTCCTCCCTGCAGACATTACATCAGGGTGCTAAGGAGTCTGTCCACCTTCAGCTGTGTACTGAAAAAGGCAACACCTGTTTCAGGGCTCTGATGTGCACAAAACAGCCAGAATCAAGGGTGGTACCGATATTTTTTTAAAATAACTTTTGGGTATTAAAGCACTTCCACAATAGGACAGAAAGAACAAAGTAGAGGAATTGTTTTGCTGAACTTCTGGGAAGATTTCATAGACAGCTTCCCCTTAGTGAGTCAGTTTATGGGCTGAGGGGGAAAAAACATAATCTAAAACCTGCTTTTTTCTACCCATTTGAAGTTTTATGAGCCATGACTGGGGCAGGAACATGGAGAGAAGCACATGTGGCTGAGGAGCAGCACTGACAGAGAGAGCTGCCCTCCTGTGCAGCTCCTGGCTCTGTGCAGGGCTTGTGTAAAGCTGTGTCTTTTCCAGAGGCTGAGCTCTGCTTGTAGCAGACACAAATTGGGTTTGGATCCCACAACGCTTCCTTTACCATTTGCCTTTGGATGGTATCACATTTTTCTCTCCTTAAAATATCATTTCAGTGCTCAGTAAGTTGCTCTCTCTTAAACCACTTTTTTTTTTTTTTTTTCTGGGATTTATTTCAAGTTCTCTCCTTCCTTGAGCCTGTGGTGCTCCTTTCAGGGAGGGACAGGCAATGCTAGGGATGCACCTGCTCAGAGATCACAGCAAGGCACTTGCTGCTTCCCATGTGGGAATCAATCCCTTAAACCTACAAACAGCAGAAAAACACATGAAAACTTATGGCTCTGAGAGACCAGGCCAGCCTCACCTCACTGAGAGCATTTTTTTAATTTAAAATTTACAAAGATAGCTGGGCAGCAAAGGAATAAAAGTGAATATTGGCCTTTTTTTCCTTTTTTCAGACCCTGAAAGAAGCAGTGCATAAAGCAGGTGTCCTGCTGGGCTGGCTGGATGCAGCTCCCTCACCTCACTCACACTGCTCAGTGTGGGAGGTGACAGGGATGTGATCCACAGCAATGGCACGTCTGTCCCCAGGAGCCAGCAGGATGCTGGGGATGATTTTCTGCCTTTTGGCCACTTTCAGGCTCCTTAACCTCAGCGTTGAGTGAGTGAGAATGAGCATAACCAGCGCTGAGTGGGAACATCTCACACCCACGTGGGGCAGGTGCACAGAACTGTGCAAAGCGCAGAGCAGGGAGCACAGCACACCCCTCACTCAATCCTGCTGAACAATCCCTTGCTGAGAGGGAGTTCTGATGCATTTAAACCTAAATCTTTTTCACTCTTTCCAACAGGAGTGTACATCCCAGATTAATGAGAGTGACAAGAGCTGGATTTGGCCTCTGTTCTTTTTGTTCTGTGCTTTCCAGGCTCCCTGTGATAACATTGCCAATACAGCTCTGATTTCCTGGGTTTCTTGTTGAATTTAGCATCTTGGCCCCCAAAATAGGTGAGGGGGAAAAACCCAAAACAACTTAAACATCTCCAGACCTTTCCCCTTCTCCCACAGCAGCCAAATTATGACAACTGCAGCAGCACAGCTCCATTTTACCTCAGTCCAGAGATGGATGTAAAGCTGGATCCTCTGAGCTATTTTGGAGGACAAGTATCCATGAACCATTTCTAAAATTGTTTCCAATTTGTGCTGTTGTACAACATGTCCAGTAACCACAGAATAACAAGAGTGCAACTCAATTCTTGTGCACTGCAAGGGTTCAGATGGCTTAATGATGGATAATAGCTCACAGTTCACAAATGTCTGATTCTCTTAGGTTTAGCTCTGCTCAAGAACATTCTGTCTACACAGTCAAATTATTTGGGGGGAAAAAAATACAACATGGGTAAACACCAACATGACAGTGTCAGCACAGGAGGTGGAAATGATACAGGGCTGTCTCTTCAGAGCAGAAAAATTCTCCTCCCAATGACTACATAATATTAGCACTCACAAAACTGATGATGAAAAGGACAAAAGCTTTGTTTTTAACTGTCTTAGCCCATGTTGCTGACGTTGATATTGAAAGACCCCCAAACAACAAACACCACCCTAGCAGAAATCTCCCATTAAATGGGAAAAAACCCAGATATCAGGAAGGCCTAGCAGCCATAAACTTCACATTGACAACAAAGAATTGCACTCTTCATGCAAACACACTGACGTGTGTGTAAGAAGATTTGAGTTTTAGACCATTTTGGGAACTCATTTATGGTTCCTGAAGATTCCCTGCTTGGTGCAAGCAGAAGAAATGCCACTCTTACAAAGGCTAACAACAAAAGCACCAGCAGCAGGGGTGGATCCAGCTCTCCCAGGCTGAATCCTTGTGGGAAGGACTGCTTTAAAAAGCAGCAGTAGCGTTGGTATCCCTGAGGAGCCACTAGCGCTGGACACGAGGCAACAATCTCACCCCTGCTGGGAGGGGTTGAGCCACAGCTCCTGGTGTCCCTCCTAAAGAGCTCTGCTTCCAGCCCTTTTTCAATGATGGAGCCACAAATTAACCCAGGTTATAAAAGCAATGCATCCTGACAGGTACTGCAGCCCCTGGCATGGGGTGTGACAGTCACAAAGCCCTGCCAAGGTGACAAATTGTGACTGTCAGCTGGGGAGCCACCCCCTCATGCCAAAACCAACAGAGCCCCAGCAGAAGCAGCACATAATTCAGTGAATAATTCCCTCTGAAAAGCCCTTGAGTATGGCTAAATAATGACCTTGTTTACCTCATTTAGCCCCAAGTTCTCCAAGTAAGAGCTGGCCATGGAGAGTTCTTGCGCTCTCTGATATCCAGCAGGGACAACGTGTCCTGTCTTTGTTTTTAGCCATCAGGCTTGTGTCAAACACACCCTGACAGCTGCAAAATTTTTTGGTGAAAACAATAATTCCACTTTTCCTTTCCATCTGCCTGCAGATGGTTTAAATCTGACCCATCAAACAGCAAAGAAGAAAAAAAAAAAGGAAAAATAATATTCCAGCTGAAATGAAATTATAACGATTACTGATTTCATATAAAGAACACATGAAAATTCGGGTCTAAGATTTGCATAAGAGTCTTTGTAATGGTGAATTAAGCTCTGCACAGGAGAACTGGAGGTTTTATCAGTTGATCTGGGTTCTCTATGCTTTCTCTCAGACCTCTGCAAACTAGCAAACAGCAACATGAAAAATAACCAGCAATGTCTGTCATGGGTGACAGCTGCATCTTCTCCTTCACTAGGGAGAACTTTTGTTAGGCACCACAGAAATAGAGCCCAAGATATTAGAGGAGAATTTCTAAGGCATAGATCTGAAGCTTGGGGAACCCATCCACTTTCAATGTTAAAATTCTCCATGTTTCAAATCCAAATAAAAACATTGATATGATTGCCAGTTTGTCATCAATTCCCTGCACCACAAACACTGTTTTTCCAGTGCCCACTGTGAATGATGAGTTTGTCCATGAAGAACATCAAGGCTTTGCTGGTCAGGCACTGTCCAAATGGTTCCAGTGCCTGTTTGACAGGACCAGCACACACTGCAAAGTATCACAGACACAAAGCAAATAAAATAAATTCCTTTCTGTCCAAGGATCTGGGCAGGGGGGAGGAAGGATGAAATGCCATGTCTTGTTGTGCCGCTCTCACCACAACATCCAGGTGTTGGGTGGAAGGGGAAAGAAAGAAGTTCAGTGTCCCATTCTTGAGTGTTTCTGCCTCTCTGTTTGGCTCACCCAAACCTGGCACAAGTAGGGTATTCTGGTCTTTTGGTGTCTACCTTCATGCAAAAGCAACTACTTTTCTATCACAGATGAGAATAGAAAACCTGGCCACATACGAGCAAGAAAGCATTAACATTTTTGTGAGCCACAGATTTTAACAGTGATTTCAAAGACTCTTCTGCATCATCCAGACTGGTGGCAATTTCTGGTCATTTCCAGGTGAAACTGGAGGTGGAATATATGCAGTCACTGGGAGATTTTATCTGGGGTAAGAGATGAGGAAATGAGTTCACTTGAAAACTCTAAACTATGAGAACGTGGCATTAAAAATGAAGAATTGCTACAGATTGCCAGTGTCCATCCCCACGGTGATGGGGACACAGGTAAGGTGACACCACAACCCAGTCAGGTGATGTTGAGGTTCAGTGCTAGATCTCACACAGATCTCCTCAAGGATGCTCACAGAGAAATGTCAGGAACGGCAAAGCAAAAACCGCCTGGGAGCAAGGAGAACAAGCAGCGCAAACCTGATGCGCTCAAGCTATTTCCCTGGAGAGAATAAATGAGACTTTTCCCAAGGGAGCCAGAAGGTCTCCTGAGCTGCTGTGCTTCCATTTTGTCCCTCACCCAGGCTGCTGTTCCTGCCAAGCCCTTCCATTTTTTGGGAGTGACACCACCACGCAAACAGAAGGAGCTTGCACTTGTTCTACACCTTTGGACACTTGCACATCCAAGTTCCCAGCTGATGGACAGGACAAACTCAGTGTGCACACAGAGCTGCTGCCCCACGGGCCTGGACATCCACAGTGGCACACAGCCAGGAGTTTGGAACACTGCCCTTAAAGCAGTGGGACTGGAAAACAAGAGCAAGGAAAGAGGTGGAGGGAAAAAAATATCAGCAAAAACAACAGGTGGCTAAGTCACACCAAATATCCTGTAGAACTTGGAAGTGGTACAATTACTACGCATAGAGGATGAATTACCCTCGGGAAGGGTGTCTAAAAAGCAGCATAACGCTCAATTAAAATTAAAGAAAATATCTTAAGATTTTTGGTGATTTTTTTTCCTTTTCACTGCAGTGCTCCCTATGCCTGACATGGGGTTGTAGGCTTCAGCTCTCCCTGGCTAAATAGAGGCTAAATTGAGGTTGCAAAAGTGTCATCCTTTCCTAAGCAACAGGCTCAGCTCAGGAAATGGAGCTTGGTGCGCTGGTGACTTGTTGCAGACAACTTTTATGAAAAATCCTTTTTTTAGGATTTTTCCTCCTGAGAAGCTGAGAAGCCTCAGGAACAAAATAAAAACAATGATTATCTGCTGCTGTGGAATGCAACAGGTGGATCTTTGATTGGCCCCCATTGGATGTTTGTAATTAATGGCCAGTCACAGTCAGCTGGCTCGGACAGAGAGACAAGCCACAAACTTTTGTTATCATTCTTTGTTATTCTATTCTTAGCCAGCCTTCTGATGAAATCCTTTCTTCTATTCATTTAGTATAGTTTTAATGTAATATATATGATAAAATAATAAATCAAGCCTTCTGAAACATGGAGTCAGGTCCTTGTCTGACTCATCCCTCATCCAAGAACCCCTGTGAACACCATCACAGTGACTAAAGCTGCTGTCACGCTCCTGACACAGCTCTGCTCTCCCCTCAAGGGCCAAGCCCAGCCAGACCCAGCACTGTCCCACCTCCAGGGAGAAGGGATTCCTGTGTGCTGCTCCATGGAAAGCAGTTCCACTGTTCACCAGGAGGTTCTTCACAGGGTTTCAGGCTGACTTCAGGGCAATCGCTCCGGCCCATCCAGCCTCCTCCCTCTCTGTCCAGGGGGAATCACAGATTGTCTTGGAACAGACACAGATGCTCAAAGAGAAGACAGGATGATGGAAAAAAACATTACAAAAAGCCTCCTCACGTGAGCAATGAGTACACCCCACAGCTGTCAGCTTTGTTTTGCATATTTTACATATTTACATACACAAGATATTTCCAAACATCCTTGTGTTTATTTAAAACTCCATCAGAAACATGTCTGGTAGAACAGATCCAGTGCAAATATATTTACTGGATGACACTTCCCTGCATTGCTCTTAAAATGCATTAGGGGTCCAAGGCTCAAAAAAAAAAAAAAAAACAAAAAGAAAAGGAGTCACGGTTTTCCAAATGAGGAAGAGCTAACTCTGTAATCCTTCAGCATTCACCTTACAGCAAAGGCCTTCAGCCAGACAGTCTGCAAATGAATGAAGCAACACTTCTGAAACAAGGACAGCTGCTCCACCAGAGAAAGGGCTTTTTCTGCTCACATGTCACACATGCCAGCTGCTCACGGGTGGGTGGTGGGGGTGGGCTGGAATGGGAATGAGTCCTTCGAAGGAAAGGCTGAATAGCCCTCCTCAGATGGTGGAGAGATGTTACAAAAATCCAAGTTCAAGATCAGAAAGGGTGTGTGGGTGTAGGTGTGTGCCTCCTCCTAAAACCATATCCTACTTAAAACCAGGCAGTGACACCCATGTGCACGCTCATCTTCAGGGAATATCAATTCCCATCCAGAAAAGGTCACATCACCACCTGAGGAAGAGCTTTACCACAAACATTTCTGCTTTTTGTTTTCACAGCATCCTTTCTCTCCCAGCCCATCCAGCCACAATTCTGGGCAGCCCCACAGGCCACAGTCACTCTCTGAGGGTACAACACAGCTGGGAAGTCACGGGAAACAGCACAGGGATGACTTCCCACATCCTCCCAAATGAGAAAACCAAGGGGGCAGGAGGGATCATGGGCTGGCTGCCACTTCTCACATTACCTCCCCAAGCTGCCTTGTCAGGTGGAGCAGGGCTCTGTCCCTCAGAGCCAAGGGATGAACTTCTCCACAAGAGCAAACCAGGAAGAAAAGGGTGCAGAGAGAGCAGGGGTAGTTGTGCAATTCATGGCATTCCCATTCTGCATGGGCCCTGCTGCTCACAAGACAGGGCAGTGCAGGAAAAACACACCAGCAAGTAGGGAAGATTTACCCAGACTGCAACCCCAAAAGGGCTTCACTGATGGCATTCTACAGAAGCCTCCTCGTTGGCTTCTACACTGATGCCAAAAAATAAGTGCATACCTTTTGCACTGGCCATTTGAGAGAGACCAGGGAGTTTCCCACTGAGAAACTGGCTTCCTTAAAGTTGACTTTTCTCTTTATCCATCTCCTTCAGAAAAGAATGGAGTGCTATTCTTAAAAGGGAACAGATTTTTTTGGTTTTGGCCAGAGATAGAAATCTTTGTTGCTATATTTGGCTTCCAATGCAGGACTCTCTTCTTGCTGGTGGGAGGAGGAAATTAGAGCTGGTGTTATTCATAACTAAATGGGCACAAAAAACAAACCACCTCCCTTTGAACCTCGGTGCTACTATGGGCATTCACATAACAAATCATTTTCAAAGCCTGTGATACCTCTGTACATGCAACAGCCGACATCAAAACTTTATTACCCACTCATTTTCCCATAGTGATAAACTGTTGCAGATGTACAGTTATTGTCAAGGCAAACACATCGGGGCAGTTCCCGGTTTGTTGTTCTATTTTTTAAAATATAATTTCTTTCTTGTCTTCAAAGAAAGCAAAAGTGATATTTTGAAGGAGAGACAGTTACTGGAAGGCTGTGGCATCCAAACCCCCCCTCCTCCTCCTCCCAGCAACCCCAAAAAAGAACTCAGCTAAATTACTCGGCATCCCAGCCCAAGGCACAGCTCAGCCGTGAGGAATTCTCACCAGATGTCTCGGTCCCCACCCGGCCTCCCACGTCACGCAGGCAGCATAACCCCTCCGAGCCTGAGCTCCTGCTGGGATGGCCAGCCCCGCCACGCCTGCAGCGTCCAGCACAGGCTGGTGACACCCCTGTGCCACCAGGGACACCCAGACACAGCCCCAGCCCCAGGCCACGCGTCCCTGCTCCTCCAGCACAGAGCGCAGCCCCACTGCTCTCCTTTCTGTGACCTTGCCCTGCTCCAGGTGGGCTGAGCAGCCCAGTTAGACCCTGGCTAAAAGGGACAGTCCCACGCACCCATCTGGGACCCACTTTCCAGCTGACAGCACCCAAAACACGATTTATCCAGATGTAACTGGTAAGATTCTCGATGGGTGTTAAATTCACTAAAACCAACGGAGCACCAGTGATTCACATTAATGGAGGACGTGGATCATCATTAATAAAATCAGTCACAAAACAACGTATCACTTCCCCTACTTTCATTTCTTAACGCAATGAGAGCATAGAAATAACCCCTGTGAGCACCTGGCAAGCCAGGTGTGGGGCAGTGCAGCTGGAGCAGAAGTTACAGGGAGAAGAGAAAGCACTTCAGGTATCTCATTCCCCCGCTGAACACCCTCCTGCTTCCTTAAGTACATTTCTCTTTGGGTGGTTGTCTTAAAGCAAAGGGATCCCATGCCTCTTCTCACTGACTAAACCACACCTTACTTCAAAGCAAGACATTTTCTGCAATGTTTATCCTGTGTTTTCCTTCCAAATTTCTAAGTCCCCACATTATTCCGGTATTTTCTGATAGCTGCCACATCCCACACTCTGGATCATTCATCACAAGGCATTATTTGCTTATTTTCCAGCAGTCCACATCCCATCTCCATCTCCATTGTTGAGATTGCTCCTGTCCCAGGAGCTCTCAATCCCATTCTCTCCTACACCAAGATTTTTGAACCCTCTCTCTCCCCTTCCTGGGCTCCTTCTCCTGGAGTTTTTGGCTGCCAGCTCTCTCCATCCCTTCCTCACAGCCTGAGAGAGAAGAACACAGTGACTCTGCACAGAGCCCTGCTCGCTGTCTGCTCCGGAGCAGGACGTATGGGAAAAACCCTGCTCATCCCCCTGTGCTCTGAAACACAGTACATCCCATATGGTCAGGATCTTCAGAGGGTTTTGCAACTAAATTCTTAACAGCTCCCTGCTGATTGCGTGCAAGTGGCAATTTTTCAAAAGCTGAGTGCTTGGCCAGAGCTTGGAGGTTTTTCTTCCCCCCACTGCTGGAGCAGTAAATGATGTATCTGCGACCAAAACACCAAACCTTCAGCCCTCCAGCCAGAATACAGACATGCAAGCATTTCTTAATTAAACAGCTGTAAAATAATTTTAGCAAGGGCAGTTACCTCCTTAGTGGGAATTGCTGAACTTTGCCAAAAAAAATCAATTTGAGGTAGATAAATTGCTTGGAAAATTTCCATCTGATGACTGTCAAAACTGCCAGGAAAAGATAAAAATAAGAAAAGGGGTCGTAGACTAAGGTTGTGATTCCACTAGGTCTGATTGTAAAATGGCATTAATGTAATTTAAAGAAAGATGTTAAGAATTAAATAGGACATTGTAGCACAAGCACTTGACAGTGTCTGAGAAGGCAAACCTGTGCCTTCATGAGATCTCTGCTTGAAATCCCTTCAATGCAAGGCTTTCACTCTGTTTAATTTTAGTACAGAACCAGTTTAGAACACTTGTTTTACAACATTTTCAACAGAAGACAAATCCTTGGCTCTAAAAATTAATCTCATGCAAATTATAGAATCTCAGGATGCAGGAATTTACAAAGAGATTTATGAGTTCTTTAGTTGCATAAGAATAAAAAGAAAGAATTAGCTAATTGTTGAGAAATACAGACAAAACTGAAAATGCTACATAACAAATATAACAGTAAAATTCACATTAAATTATTTATTCAGTAATAAACACTGACACTTTTCTTTATACAAAGCCTCCCCACAAACCCCCCCATCAGTTTTGATGAGAGGGGAAACAGTTCTAATGGATTTTTGAGGGAAACAAGGTGGTAAAACAGGTGGGGGGGGGGGGGGGGGGGGGGGGAAGAGGAACCCTGATTTGACTGATGGTTTTAAACAACAGCTCCAAAGAGCCAGCAGGGAAAGTGCAGGACAGTTCTGCAGATCCTTCACTCATTACTGTAAACCTCAAACTCCTACAAACACTGCTTGTCTATAGTACCAAAATCCTGAGCCCCAGCTCACCTGAATCAAGGCTGGACCAGCCCTGGCCACCACAGGACTGAAATTCAGGCATCCAAGGCTGCTCCCAACCATCCCAATGCCACTGGAGGTTTCACTGAGAGGAGGAAACAGCACCCAGGCTTCTGCAGGCAAACAGCCACAGGGCACAGCTGATTTATATTGGAGGCCTGAGCCTCTGAGCAGGTGCATGAAATAACTGGAGTGTTTTAATGACCCCCATACCTAAATTTTCTTTATTGGGAGTTAAAAAAAAAGAAAAAAAAAAAACAACGTGCATTTCCCAGGGAATTCCAGTCGAGATTTCAGAGGTCTCACAGGGTGGCATAGAGATTGCAGAGCAAGAAGTGGGAGAGGGTCACAGGCACTGAGCAGACCAAGGGCAGCTAAAACATGGCTAAAAGGGCTAAAACATGGTTTTCCAGGGACATCTACAGTTCCCCTTGGCAACCATTTCACCCCATAAGTATAAACCTGCTATCACAGCCTAAATTTAGTGTACTGAGCAGTGACTGCCCAACCATGTACCTACAGTTCTGGAGAGGATCTTCTCAGCTCCACCAGCTCCTTTCCAAGACCACTCCCACCTCTCCTGGATTTTGAACTTGCTCAAGCAAGACAACCTCAATTTTTAAAGGGGAATCTTCCTGCACCACAACTCTCAGATGGTGCCCATAGGGCTAATATGTAAAAGCAGAATTTATTTTTAAATACTTTCCCACTTTACATGAGATTTTAGTTCCAAACAACATGCATCAACTTTTTTTAAAAACCCACACACAAACAATATTTATCATCCAAATACCCTTTAGAAGCTCAGAGGCTGACATACTAAAACCAAGAATTCCACTTGAAAAATATATGTATTTCTAATTTGTTTATAAGGAAATATATATGTTGCCGGTCCATTGATATGGAGCAAAAGCTTGTACCTGAAATTAATTAAAATAATCATATTCAGACATAGGCTTGTCTGCAGAAACAATATATTGCACCTCTCCACATAACTGCTGATTTCATTATCATCTTTTTAGATACAAATCAGGTGATTTGAAAGGGCTTTTTTAATGTGTTTTGTTGTGTTCGGGTTTTTTAACAAGTAGGGAAAAAATTCACTCCTGAGTTAACAGAGAATAAGATGCAATAAAATGCCTACATTTTCCATCTCAGATGAGATTTGACAAAGTCATTCACTTCATTTCACAGAACATGCATTCGAGGCACAAAAGTGGAACAAAGGGAACCAGGTGTGGCTACATGTGAATGTGCATAGATATATTTGTGAAGAAATATATCCATACACATGAAGAATTTTGGGAGAGGGACAGCAAGACATGTAACAGCCTGGAAGCAGAAAGGCTGGGTGAGGCAAGGCAATCCTATAAGGGCAGGCTGGAGGAAATGTGACATTCCCTTCCCCCTGTGCATGCTGTGATGAGAGATCTGATCTCCAGATGTTTTGATGCAGGTGTGGATGATTGAGACAAAGCTGTCATTCACTGTGGCTAGTGAGGGAAGGAATCAGAACAGAGTCCATTTTACTATTGCCAAGTGCAGCTTATTCAGCTCTCCAGAAATTCCAAAATTCCAATCTCCTGGGCTGCACTATTCCATCTTCTTGTTGGGATGGAAATGGGCCATTGGAAAAAACTGGCATCTGCCTCTGACAAACTGGTGGACAACTTGAACCCTTCCAGTCTTCAAATGGAGACATAAAAGTTGATGTCAGATTTCTCAACATTAACAGGAATAAAATAAAATCCTGGACAACTTTAAGGAGGTCAGTATTTTGAGTTTCTTGAAATAAAACAATAATTTCCCTATGTTCTCCCAGAAACAGTGACAGAGTACAACATGTTTTATAAGCCCTCTCAAAATGAATCATCCACTTTCTTGGGACAGCATCAGAACACACCACACATAAAAAGAATGAAACAACTCCTTTGGTAATGCATTAAGACACACAACTTATCTGTGACCTGATTTCAAGGGCCTTTTTTTTTTTTTTTTTTCCTATCTGCAGAAACACGAGCAGGCTCAACCTTTCTGCTCCTTCTGGCTGCCATCGATCCCCCACCACCGCAGGCGAGCGCTCCTCTCCTCTTCCAAGAGCAAAACCATGGCAGCATCTGCTTCTCATAAGCACCTCTGTGCGTGTGTGTGAGTGTGCGTGTAGGGCAGAGAGGCAGAGAAGGAAATCTGCTGAATTGAACTCAAAACTTTGTCACAGGGAAGGGTGGGTTTGGTTTTTTCTTTCCTTTTCCATCCCTCGAATTGTAGAAGCAGGGCTACTGCTACACACTTAGGCTTCTCCTTTCTTACTTGTTAGCACAGGGGACAATCAGTGACTGAGGGGGAAAAGAAGAAAATTCTTTCACTTTTGAAGTTGACAGACTGGTGCATGGATGGCTACAGACAACAGCAGGGTTTTATTGGCACTTGTCACACAGAGTTTGCAGAACTTTTTCTTTCCTTTTCCATCCCTCGAATTGTAGAAGCAGGGCTGCTGCTACACACTTTGGTTTTTCCTTTCTCACTTGTTAGCACAGGGGACAACCAGTGACTTAGGGGAAAAAGAAGAATTTATTTCACTTTTTTTTTGGAGTTGACAGACTGGTGCATGGATGGCTACAGACAACAGCAGGTTTTTATTGGCACTTGTCACCCAGAGTTTGCAGAAGTTCCACCAGCTCAGTCCCAGGTTCAGCAGCAGAAACTCTGTGCAGAACAGCAGTCCTGGAGGGGAAGAGGCAACAGCTTCCCCACTTCTTCATCCCCACTAACCAACAACTCAGAGATACAATCCAGAAAGAAATTCCAGTGCAAACTGTGGGCCTGTTTTGCTCCTGTCCTGTTCTGCTTTGACATCTATAGGGAACCAGAGGAGGCTCCTCACTGTGTGAGCTTGTGAAGGGGAAGGCAGTGAGCAGACCGCTCTGGTTAGGCTTTAAACTATTTCAGGAAGTCAAACACACCTCAAAAAGAAATGCTGTCTTTTCTTTTGCATCCCCTGCCACCCAGAATCTCCATCCCTGAAGTTCAAAGAGGACACACTGTCTTCTTTAATTTCCACTTTTGCCAAGTCCAAGAGGAAAAAAAAAAAAGAAGAAAAAAAAACCTTAAGATTTTTTTAAGATTTTTTTTCCTCCCAGTATTTCTAATACTATCAACATTCCTAAGTCAGAACTCTTTTTCTTGAGATATTCCCTGAACTGTACTGTCCTCATAAGAAAGTGAACTGTGGCAGCTGGTACTCCATTCCCTCCCATACATTATGAATTTATTGGCAAATTGAGGAGCTAGCTCCACCAGAGCAGCAATAATATAGAGAACTGTCATGAGAGTGAAATTTATTGAGAGAAAGAAATACTGATGGACTACAAAGATGAGGAAAAAAACCCCACCACATTTAATTCATCATCCCAACACAGAGACTACAACCTTATTACTTTGAAGCAATATTTAAGCATAGTCCATTCAGCATTTATACACTGTCTCAAACTTCAAATCAGCAAGGTAGAGACTAAAGGGTCTTGCCAAATTGTGATATAATCCTAATGCCTCCAGTGCCAGCATGTCAAGCCCTCTCCCTTGACAAGGGAGAATGCTCAACACCTCGTAGGATCAAGTTCAAACAGCCTGGAGGGAAGCAGCAGTGCAGGGAACCTCGGAGTGGCAGGCACTTCCCAACACCCCCCTCCCCTTTCACACACAGATCCATGTGGTTTCCACCTGACCAAACTACATTTACAATGCTCAGTGCCTTAAAATTAAACTCTTATCTCAGCCATGTGTTTGTATCTTGTTGGCCAGCGTGTCTCTCAAACAGGGATGTCTGAGTGACATAAACATAATGCTTTGTAAGAGCCTTAGGAAATGAGGCTCTGCACAGGGACCCTGGTGCACAGAGCAGAAGGGCAACATCTCCAAGGCACAGCCAGGACCCAACAAGGCAGGTGCTGACCCTGGGCCCCCCTCAGTCCCTCCTAAGCTGGAGTCCCCAAGGGCTGGGCACAGAGACTGAACCCATTGGGGCGCACGGCGCCCTCACCACCCTCACTCAGGATTGATGGCACCCACCTTGGCTCCAACCAAAGCCTTTATTACCCAGTCAGAGCCAAGGCCCAGGCCAGGGGGGCGCCCAAGCAGGGGGGCTGTGGCTCCACGTGGCCCCAGTGCATGCAGGCTCAGCTGGGTATGAAATGCAAGGCTGCAGTTGGGTCCTGCGAGCCCCACGGCACAGCCCAGCCCAGGCAAACACAGCCTGAAAGCAACAGGAGCTCTCCTTGTGCTCTCCTTGTTGTGACAACCTTTTGTTTCCACAAGCCACACATTTTTATAAACCTGGATTTATTTTTTTTTGTTGTTCATTTTCCCTGAATATTGATGTTGTAAGTGACCACCTTGAAATGGCTTAGCTGAAAGTCCTGCCTGTAAGATTTCACTGATATTTATGAGCCCCATAACCCACAGAGAACTGTGTTCAACAGCTTCAGTGGATCATAGATGAGGCCCATATTCGTGTCTGATTTAAGAGTATTTGGTCCATTTTGAAAGAATGGATGGGTGGGAAATGCAGTTGCTGTAACCTCAAGCTTTGCTCTATGCTAAAGGTGTTTGCAAGCTTCTGACAGTCAGCACAGCACAAAGCCACCTGCAGAAGCAAGAAAAACAGAACCACTTTTACTACAATCTAACACCAGGAAAAAAATATTTGGCTGAAACTTCAGGTGAGAATTATACTTGCTTAAGCTAGAACAAAAAGGACAAAAGCATCAGAATCTAGTAATGTGGAAACAAAGGAGTTTAGCTCTTTAAAAAGAAAAGAAAGATAGACATTTGAGGTAACAAACAAAAAAAAAAAAAAACCAAAATGCACAAACACATCACAGACATCTAAAAATAGCATTTTATACATTTTTGCCAGTGCTTCTCTGAGAGCAAGTTCTTTAAACAGAACTTAACAATTTTACAATTTTTTTTAAAAAAATATGTCATCCTAAAATAGCCCATCGATCCTTACCCAAACTTTCTGTATTTCTACAAAAATAGATGCACAAAGAGCTACAAAATACTGTATTCCTGAAAGAAGGCGCACTGTAGTCAAGGGAGAGTCTTTTTTCCTGACTATTGAGACTGTTCATAAAAATATCAAGCTGAACAAAACAAAACACTGTTAAAGGAGCAGAAAGGAGTTAGGTTGCCCAGCTGCAGCAGGCTCAGATGAGGAAAGAAAGAAAAGTTAGGTTTCTGGTTTTCTTCCAACTCTGTGGGACCCATAAACAGCCTTACAAATAAAAGGCTCAATAGCAAAACCAGAACAGTTGGCTCTTCATCTTCATGTGTGTCCTTTGCTCCACGCAGAAGGAGTCAACCACTGCTGTATCACCCACCCAGCTCTGCTGACTCCAGCTCTAGCTGGTCTGAATTTCTCTGCACCTCAGAACCAAGCAGTTTCCTTGCTCTTGTCCTGATGCTGTAGACCTATATTGCAGAAAAGAAAAAGAAAATAATTAATATCAATAAATATTAGATTAATAAATCAGATGGTTTCTTCTTCCCCTTCCCCAAGCAACTAAAGAAAAACAAGTTTTGAATTAAAAAATAACAAAAAAACAAAAAAAAAAAAAACAAACAAACTCCACCAAATGACAATTTAACAGTTTAAAGGACTTGTTAGCAACAGGGTTACTGCTCCAAGCCTTTTGGTTTATGAGGGGTAAAATTAAACCATATTGAAGTTTCATTCTGGCTCAAGCATTTCAGAAATGGTGATAAAATTCCTGCATGCGCTTCCTTGGCTTGAGCTCATGTGGAACATGGCATGGAGTGAACAAACCCCCCATAAAGGTCTGCATCAATTATCCAGTTGGCAGCAGAGCAGAATTTCCAGGCAGGGTCCAGCCACAGACACCATCTCCTCTAGAAAATACCTGGGACACTTCAGGATTTCACAGTTTCTGTGGTATTTCACCTCGCAGAGGAGAGAGAGAAAATGTTCCTGCAGCAGGCAAAAAATCCCAAATAATTTCACCTACAGAGTGCAAGATTTCCAGCCAAGAATGGCTAGTGCTTCCACATGGGAAAAATTAATGGTTTTCAGCTTGCATTTGTTATGAGTTCCTCTAACATTTTCCTTTGTAAAAAAGTGAGGACTATCTAATAAATGTGGTGCTATGCTGTGGCTCCAGCATTATAGACTTGGAACCTGCACTATAATCTGGGATTTCTCTGCTCCAGAGGGATCCAATCTCTCTGTTCACACCTAAGAGGGCATAAACCCCAAATGCAGACAACAGAAGGGCAGGTGCAGATTAAATGTCTCAAAGAAGATGCATTCTTGCTCATTTATAGGGAAAGTAAAGGACAGAGATGCAGGCACATATTTTCAGAGGTAGAAAGGCACTCAAGTCTCAATGATTTAAAACTGGTCCTTTGATGTTTTGAGGGGAGTAAATCACATTCCATGAACTGAAGGCACATTTCCCACTACAAGTCATCATTCTTGCTATGCAGTGTACCCAGACACCTGACTTGCTAAGAATTTTTGGGTTAATTTCACCACTAATGTAAATAGGTGCTCTGTGATGTTGTAACCACCAGAGCTCCGTGTTCATATGATGTTTAACCACGTGCTAAGCATGGATCTCATTTCCAAAATCCAATCACTCACTGAATATGAAGGAAGACCCATAAGTTTTCTGAAAACTTACAGGCAAGCATGGAGGGTTCAGATCTGACAACTACCTCCTTGCTTTAAGATTATAAGCAATTAAACACTTAATGATGATCAACATTTCAGAGCTGAGCTGCACAGCAATTAGCACTCACATAAAAAATGAGAGCATATGGCTCTATCCTTGTGAGGATTCCCAAGCAGGGTAGAAACACTTGTGTGTCCAGCAGGGAAGAAAAAGGGAAAGCAGAGCCCACAGTTGTGGTGCCCAAACCTTGTTTAGTGCTTTCTGCTCCATTTTGTGTGCACTTGTGCCTGTTTCTTCAGATTGGAAAAACTGGGATATCCTTCAGCTAGAGCATGCCTATAAAAACATGTTCAGAGGCTCTTTATTCAATGAAGATGTCTCCTTGTTGCTTAAGAGCTATTTGTTTCCCTGGCAGCATCATACACAGTCACAATGAACTGCTGCTCCCTTCAAAGCTCCCTCAAAGCTAGTGATGACAATTTGGAGCTATTTTTCTCTTGCTACTTACAATTTTTTTAAACAAAGATGGCCCCCACCAAAAAAAAAAGGAAAAACAAACAAAAAAGTTAGACAGCAGAAAACTTTCAGAGCATAAAGAAGCCATTTAAGTTCACCAGTGGGCCACTAAAGGACACCAGAGGCCATGGAAGCCTCTAAGAAGAGGAACAGGTTATGTGGCTCCCAGCAGCTTAAAAAAAATGACACACACACGTGTTTAAGAGATCTTCCACCTGACAACAGCAAGTGGTAGAAAGGGAATGCCTAGCTGAACAGGCAGGTGTCTTTGCAAGGCACAAATAGCTGTAACAAGGAGATTTAAGGTACAGCTACAGACTCTAAAAAGCAAGAGAAAACAATCCAAAAAACCAAACTGTCCTATTTACAGAACTGAATGTGGAACACTTTCCATGCCTTCTCCTCACTATATTCCCATCTCCTTCAAGGCAAGGCCATCTGCAGTCCTAACACAGAATCCAAGGCTGGCTGCTCACCCAGAGCTCCCACCTGCAGTGCTTTCCCTTCAGCAAGGAAATCCTCCCTTGCACTGCATGACCCAGCACTGCCACTCCAGCAAAATCCCCTTCCCTGGACCACCTACATCAGAGCTAATTGTTCACAAACATTATGCAGGTTCTGTGGGAACATCTAGGCAAATTTAATGAGTTGTGACAAACTTGTGGGATGTGTGTGAACACAGACAAATGGGCAGAGGGGATTGGATAGGCCCCTCAAACTCCAAATTCAACACATGCCACTGACAGGCATTTCCAAAGGGGGATTTTCCAGTAAACCAGGACTAAAGGATGCTGATTAATTCACCTAAATTTGAAGTTATTCCCCGCAGTGTGCGTAACTTTCTAGTATGAAGAACACACACGTCAATTTTAATAGATTTACAGCCATCACTCATGCCAGTCTTGCTCTGCTTTTAGTGTGCTGAGGCTGCAGGGAGCCTCCTCCAGCACAGGTGTCCCACAGCAGGACAGGATATCCCTGGCAAGGCAAGATGCTCTGCTCTCCTCCCGTGGGCTGCCTGCAGCACAGCCAAACCCCACTGCTCACCTGGGGTGCAGGACACCTCCCACCTGCTCCTGAGAGAACCACTGATGGTTACAACCACCAGCAGCACTGAGAGACAGGAATTCCCCTCCCCAGCCCCAGGTCTGAAGTGCTGGATGTGGCTTTGGCACAAGCTTTAGTGGCGACACTGCATTACAGCTGCAGCCCTGAGCCACAGGCTGAGCTGGGGACAGCCCAGCCTTGCTTTGCTTCACACCAGCAGGACAAGGAACTGAGGTATAAATCCAAACAATCTCTGCTTATTCCAACATGTTTATATCAATGCTTGACATGAAATGTACTCTTTTATTGAGCACTGTAGCTTGTGCACTTTGGAAAGACACTACACACCAGCAGACACAAACCTAGCAGGTTTTAACAGCTCTTGATGCAGACCAGCACTTTCTTTAATTGCACTTGGACTGACACAGAAGCTTCCCAAAGGGTTAATTTGCAGCCTACAACGTGAGGATTAAGCCACATTTAACGGCAATCAGGTAGCTAAATCCTCCTTCATCCCCTAAAACAGGACCATGTAAGTTCAAACAGATGTGCCAGACAGATCAATAGTTTGTCAGCTCTGTGCTGATGTCCCACACAATGTGTTCTGAGCCATAAATTCCCAAACTACACCGGGCATGCAGTGGGAACCTCCTCCTAACCTCTGGAGTGATTTGGCATCATCCATTCTTGAGATGGATTATTTGACTTGGCAGGGCAGAGATGCAACAATGTAGCTGGAAGAGGGTAAGATTACAGCCAGCCTGCCCTGATCCCAACACCATCATGCCACATAATTCAACGTGAGGAATTCTGCAGATGTTCCTACAATCCATGTGACAGTAGCACAAGAAATGTGGCCCGTGGTAAGAAGAGGGAGAATCAGTTTGTGAGTGAAGGACTCCAAAAGGCAATGTCCAGGTATAGACCAAATGAACTTTTTTGACATAAATCACCTGAAGCTCGTGGAATCTGACATATTGACAGCTCCACAGGTTATTTTCTCCAGGGATATATGAGCAAACACTTTCAGAACTGACATATTCTTGCCACTATGTCCTTACCCTCCTCTGGAGAAAGCACTTTATGTCACTAAAAGCCAATTCACTCTTCCAGGCTCTTGAGTTTGTACCCTCTCACTTGAGATTGCTCTTTGACATTGGAGTTGAATGTAATGAAATGCTGTGTGATGTGGAGATTTATCCAGTATAATCTGCTTTCCCTCAAGTGCACATGAAGCAAGTGCTGCATGTGACTCCATGTGGCACTCGAGCAACCCCTCCTCTCCCCACACTTTCCCTGGGATGACTCTGCTGGATGTGCACACAAAACCCTGAGGCAATTAAGCTCCCTCTTCTCTCCACACAGCCTCGAGTGCCTGTAACCAAAGCACTTGTCTCAACTGCACAAGCTAAAGGCAGGGCTGAAAGGGGAGCTCAGCCTTCCTGCCCTTCCCAGCAAAGGGTGAAAAGCATGGGAAAGATGAGTGTGCAGGGCAAGAGAGCAAGTAATTGCAATGTCACAGGTTTCCACTGCCTGCTGTGTACCAATGCTTGCACCCTTGTTTCCAAAACTGGGGCTGCCTAACAGGGTTTTGCTGCTGTGTTTCAGTCTTGTGGCCCTTTGGAACAACTAGTTCAAACTAGTGAGACAGTGGTCTGCTGAGATACTCTGTTTCTTCAAACCAGTCACACATCTCCCCTCTTTCTTTTCCCCCCACAGGAACTCAGACTAAAACCCACACAACCAAGCACAGGTCAGAAGTGAACAGCTCAGATCCTTCCCACTGTCTCCCACACTGAGGAACCAAGTGACATGCAGGGCACTACCAAATCAGCATCCTGACAAAATCAGCACCAAACTGTACCCCCCCACAGGGACTTTCACAAGGAGCAGGCAGCACCAAGCCAAAGCTGTGTCTGCTCTCTAAGGCAGTGCTAGGACCCAGTCCTTTTTGAGGTGTTTGCTCTTAAAAAACAACTCACAGTCTAGGCTGGACTTGTACCTAAGCCAGGCAGAGGCTTCTCCTGACTAACAATTCCTCACACAGTTCTCTGTTCCATCCCCAAAAGGTGAAGCCAAACACCAGGGCCCTGCAGGTGGGCTGGGTCCAGGAGGGTTTGTCCCTTACACCAGTGACAGTGACACTGCTCATTCTGCAAAGAAAGAAGCTCACTCCCCTTATGGGGTTTGTCACAAAGGAAAAGCTCAAGATCCCAGCCTGGTTAGTTTATCATTCTGTACCCAAAAGCATAAAATATAATTGTTGTTGTTTTGCTTGTTTAGCTAGAAATGTTATTTATATATAAATTGTTAAGAATACTGATAAGCTTTTTCTTAGTTTTATTGACATCAACACAGCAAGTGGTAGTATTTAGATGAGATTACTGGTTACAAGTTGCTTTAAAGGGAAGAGACAGATTTGAATTAGATTCATAGTATTTAATTTTTAAGAAACAGCCCTTTTTATGCATCCATTATCTGCTCCTCTGCCCACTAATCAGTCAGGCAAAGAAGTGCTTCTCACACACTGAACTAGTCAGAGAGAGCTATCAAAAATGGAGACAAACAGATACTTTAAGGAAAAGGGAACTAAGATACAAACCTAGTGTTTCTTTAATCAGATAACATACTGTCTTTAAGAAGTACTGATCTGCAAGGATTGCTGCTGGTGAGATAAATATCAAATGGAAAAAGGAGCCCTCAGTGGGGGCCATGAGGTCCAGGATGGATGCACTGGGAACTGTCAGTCACCTGATGGCCAGAAACTTCAAACCCTGAGGGCTGCCAGACTGCTTCAGATGCTGAGGCGAGAGACTGCCACTCAAAGCTCACAGACACAGATGGAGTTCATGCTCTGCACTTCAGACTACAGATTCTGCAGTAAAAAGGATTTAATTCACACACCTCTGCCTACACCCTATAGAAAGATGTTTAGATTGATGGAAAGCTCAGCTCAATCAGCACCTCTGTTCTCCATGTGACAACTGGAAGGAAACACCGAGATGTTCCACCTCAAGATGCAGTCCTCATGCACTGCAAGTTGTTAGTTCATTGGAGCTAAATACTGGTAGATGCACATATGAACCAGCTGAACAAACTGAGAACTTCCTCATGGAAGCATAACTAACATTTTCCAACAATATTTAAATAGAAAGGAACAAAAAAAAATTGTGGATTGTTCCACAACTCATCTAGCTTGAATGGGACCAAGGTCTCTCAGCAGAAGGCAGGGAGAGCTGCCCTGACAGCAATTACAGGAGGGATTCCCACATGTGTGGGAATCATTTGGACACGTTTTTGTTTAGTGCTTTCTCCTCCATTTCACATGCACTTGTCCCTGTTTCTACAGACTGGAAAAACTGGGATATCCCTCAGCTATATAAAACATGTTCAGAGGCTCTTTAATCATTGAAGATGTCTTCTTGTTGAGAGCCAGCCCTGCTTCAGCTGCAGGGAGTTCGTGTCTGCTCAAACAAGTCACAGACCATGACAACAACAACAACAAAAATTACAAAAAAAAATTAAAAAAAAATACAAAACCCAAGCCATCTTACCTGTATCAAACCCAAAGGTGGGCACGATGTCCACGGTTCCGTGGAAGGCTCCGGCCCAGGCTGAGGTAGCACCGGCAGCGGCGGGCTCGGCCTTGGCGCCGTCGGGCTGGGCCGCGGGGATCCTGGCGGCGGCGGCGGCGCGCACCGAGGGCACCAGCAGCGAGCCGTAGCGCGGCTCCCGGTGCTGGGCATGGTGGTGAGGATGGTGATGGTGGTGTACGTGGGCATGGTGAGGGTGGTGGCGGTGCACATACACGTCGTGCATGTGTGCGTACGAGGGGCTCACCTGAGACGCTAAGGGGTAGGGCCAGGCCTCGGCGGCGGCCGGGGCAGGGGCTGGGGCAGTCTGGTGCAGGCCGTGTCCCGGCCAGCTGCCGGGCTCTGCTGCTGCTGCTGGGAAGGTGCCTGGTGCAGTCACGGGGAAATCGGGGTGCACGCCGCTCAAGCAGGGGGGAGGAGGAGGCTGGTAAGAGCTGGTCCAGAAGGAGGTGGGGAATCCGCTCCTTTGGCTTGAAATCGTGGAGCTCTCTGGTGGGGAGAAAAGAAGGGAAGCGTGACTGAAGCTGAACGACACGCCGCAGAATAAAAACCCCACAATGAACAACACACCCCAGAATAAAAACCCCACAACGATTTGCCGCTCTCTGAAGTTTGGCTGAACTCAAGCTTCCTTAGTAAATACAGACTCACTGGACATTTGAGGTAGGAAGGTTTGTCACTCCAATTTTTTAAGTTTTCCTAAGTAAATACAGAATCAGTGGACATTTGAGGTAGGAAGGTTTGTCGCTCTGATTTTTTAAGGTTTCCTAAGAAAAAACAGAATCACTGGACATTTGAGGTAGGAAGGTTTGTCACTCCAATTTTTTAAGTTTTCCTAAGTAAATACAGAATCACTGGACATTTGAGGTAGGAAGGTTTGTTGCTCTGATTTTTTTAAGATTTTCTAAGTAAATACAGAACCCCTGGACATTTGAGGTAGGAAGGTTTGTCACTCCGATTTTTTAAGATTTTCTAAGTAAACATAGAATCACTGGACATTTGAGTTAGGAAGGTTTGTCGCTCCAATTTTTTAAGTTTTCCCAAGTAAATACAGAATCACTGGACATTTGAGGTAGGAAGGTTTGTCGCTCTGATTTTTTAAGTTTTCCTAAGTAAATACAGAATCACTGGACATTTGAGGTAGGAAGGTTTGTCGCTCTGATTTTTTTAAGATTTTTTAAGTAAATACAGAATCACTGGACATTTGAGATAGGAAGGTTTGTCGCTCTGATTTTTTAAGTCTTCCTAAGTAAATACAGAATCACTGGACATTTGAGATAGGAAGGTTTGTCGCTCTGATTTTTTAAGGTTTTCTAAAGTAAATACAGAATCACTGGACATTTGAGGTAGGAAGGTTTGTCGCTCTGATTTTTTTAAGATTTTCTAAGCCTTCTGATGTTTACATTCTTGTAATGAACTTTCTCACATGCTTCATGGAAATAACTTGTTGTTTTGCATTCTTTTATGGAGGAGGAGAAATTCGATGGACTGTTGGTTTGTCCAGTGTCATTGGAGAGGTGGCACTGTCACCCTCCAATCCACTGTCACTTTTGGAAATCTATAAATGTTGGAGTCAGAAAACAAACATCCCTTTTCCTTCACCTTGAGAGCAGAGGTGTGTATGCTCGTGTTGTTTCATGTCCTATAGTGACAAAGATTGCCTAGTCCAATTCCCATGTTCAAGTGGAGCAGTTGTCTAGGACCATGTCGAGTCAGATTTTTTTTTTTGCAGCCTTTCAAAAAAAAAAAATCCCCAAAAGCAACAACCAGCCTAAAAAATCCAACAAAACAAAAAGTTTTCTTGTATTCAGATGGAATTTCCTGTTTTCTAATCTCGGCCTATTGCCTCCTGTTGTGTCAGCAAGCATTGCTGAAGGGAGCCTGGCTCCCCCCATCTTCATTCCCTCCCATCAGGTTTTCACATACATAAGATTCCCCCCTCAAGAAGATTTTTCTTCTTCAGGCTGTAGAGTCAGAGCCTTCTGAGGATCTTGGTACAGAAATTGTGAGCAGATGCTAACTCCTGCCCAGACTAGAGCACATCATTTGGAAAGGCAGCCGCTGTGGCTGCAAATGCTGCAGAGGAAAGAGAACCAGCTCACACTGCAGAACAGGAAACATTTGGCTAAAAAATACCTGATTTTCTCAAACTAATTGCATGCTTTGATGGGATAAAGGTCATATCTAACACAGCTTATGTTATACCTTCATAGAATATATCATGACGCCCTCTACCCAATAGGATCCTACAAGCAGAACCATCTAAGTAGCTCAAAAAGGTTTTTGTCAGAACTAAAAGACTTCTTCTTTTAGTTCTGACAAAACTAAAAGAACTAAAAGCTGCTTCTTACAGCTAGGGCTCAGACTATATTTAAATGGATTCCAATACCTCTACATTATGAAATCACATTCTAAAAATTCCTCTTTTGAAGGAGCAGTTAGTGTTTTTGATGTGTAGCAAAGTATTGGCTTCTCCATTCTCACAATCCTCTTGCCAGCTCATGCTAGAAAGTACTGCTTCATGCAATATTTCTCAACTCCAATAGGATTTTTTTTTAGTGAAAGATGGAAACATAAAAATACAGAACTTCACCTCTGATGAAAGAACAGTCATAAAAACAGCCTATGGAGAAATAAAGCCAGGGAAGTTTAGCATTTGATGAGGCGAGGAATCCTCTGTTCCTCGTAACTTTTGTAAGAGTTTTTTTTTTTTTTAAATCACCTTTTGTTTTGCTTTGTTTAATAAGCAGCTGGAATGAGACTTGGGTGAAGACACCATTGAGAATGAACAGATTCTTCAAACACTCCTGCCTCTGAACTTTGCTTATACAAAAATATTTTGGAAGTAAAAAACTTGAAAGCGTTTTCTGACTGCATCACTAGGACACTCGTGTCTCTGTTTTAAAATCCATTAAAATCATAGAAATTTTTCCACACATCAGTTGGCTTTGATTTAGGCAGTTTTTTGAGTCTGATTAACTTCCGATATTGGAAACAAACTTTGCAAACATACCACAGACAAACGTTGTGGATGCTTCGTGCCAAAATGCTTCAGAGGCTGCAAACTTATCTGGCAAGCTGCACTCCATGGGTTTCTTCAAAAGGCTGGGCTGCTTTTAGCAATGTATTTTTATTGCAATTCATGCTTGAAGACTACAGAGAGCTTCAAGCATATTACAGAAGCCTCAGCACTCCTCCAAAATTGGTATTGTTCCTTGTTTGTAAACCATTCCTTGTAAAAAGGGATTACACTGAGATGGAGAGTATGTATGGATTGTGCTGTTGGCAGCAGGGCTGATACAAAAAAAAAAGCAAACTTCATGTCCAGTCTGTTGTTTTCCACACTACTTAACAGAAGAGCATAGCCTGACAATGCTCGGCCAGTATTCTGGAAAATTAACCTCTGTAATCGAGTTTTTGAAAACTATCTGGCTGTTATCTGCATGGAAAAGCCCTAAATCCAAAGCCCTGCACTTCAAAAAAGCACAGAAAACCACAAAGTATCTGCAGGACAGCTTTAGTAACAGGAGAGAGCACTTTAAACCACAGAATCTGCCAACGTGAATTCATCCCAGATTGCATAACAGCTTGGCTTCACCAGTCATGCAGGAGGTCCAGGCCACAGCAAACAGGTTTGGTCACCTCCATTTTTCAAACCCGTGCATGTTTCACAAAGCCATCACTGCTGCCTGACACTGCCAGGGGCCAGCACCCCCTGGCACCACTGAGTGTGGCCATTCCCACTGGGAAAGGTCAGTCCCAAAGCCTCAGCCCATGTCACATAAAGGCTCAGCTCATGTCACACAAACATGCAGGAAAATTTCACCCACCCCAAGTGCCCAGGGATACCTGGCCTCTATGGAACATGGAGAAACAGCCACGTCCACACTGCTCTTGAGAAAGAAAAAAATAAAAATTCAAAAATCTCTCTGCTTTCCATGGCCTTTCAGGAGTCATTTAACTACTGCAGTCGAATACTGCAAACAAATACTGCATTTAACAGTCACCACAATTTCCTACCCCAAATACAGGGAAGCAGGGACAAGGCAGCATCCCAGGGACCACAAAGCTGTGGCTGATGCAAATGTTCACGGTGGCCGACCCAAATGTTCACAGCACACACTGAAAACACACCAGAAGCGCACACACTGGAAAGGAGACAACACATGGAGCTTTCTGTAGCACAACATCAGCTCTCACTTAAGGCAAGAGGAAAGAAAGTAAGATAGAAAAACAACCCAACACTTTCAGCAAGGAAAATCATGTTGATAAAAACACCATTAAAGTAATATTAGTGTCAAGGTATCATTAGCACCAGCACAAGAATTCAGGCAGCTACACCTAAAATTCAAATTCACATTACTCAAGCCTGTCATATAGAATTGTATTTTATAAAAAATCAGTTTTCAAAATAATTTTAGCCCAGCCTGATCAACATGCAAATGATAAAAAATCCCTCTTTTCAGAACAACAGGTTCTGTTTTTATATATAAACAAAATCCCTCCTCAAAACAAGCAAAAACCCCCCTGCAATATCGCCTTAATGATAAAATCAGAGTTTGCATTTTTATCAGAACACCTTAAAAATAAATAAGAAAACAAAAAAATATGAAAAAAAGTCAAAAACATTGCTAATCCCTCCTTTCTTATAGATAAAGGAGAAAATGCAGTGAGCTGGGGAGCCAGTTCATGCTCACACACTTTCCACTGAAACCCGCATCTCCCAAAACAGCTATTGCAAAATGAAATACTTTCTAGCTTATCTCTGAGTAAGAAATTGACAGCAATTCTGCCTACCCATGAAGGTTATTTATGGACAAACCTCAAGCTAATGGTAATTTAACTTCTTTAGGTAATGGGACACAAGCTCATATTCATGTGCTGGAACTGAGCATCTCTGATATTGTGCATAAACCAGAAGAACAAGCTGACAGTGTTGCTCCTTCCACCTTGCTTTCAAGCAGGAATATTTCAGAAACCCATTTGGGGCTGACAAAAGCTCCTGTCAGCTTCTCTCCTCTGGAGCAGCAAATGCTGTCAGCTCCAGCAGCCTCCCAGGGACCTCCATGCCCCTCCAGCAGGTGCAGGGATGGCACAGGGCTATCTCCTTACTCTATTCCCAGAAGATGTTCAGGACATGCCGACCTCCATTCCCCACTGAGGGCATGGGGCACACGGGGTCAGGGGGCAGCCTGGCTGGAGAATCCTCACACCAGGCCACTCAGAGCCCTCTGGGGATGGCTGTGAAACCACAGAGGGGGACAGGGAAAAACAACAGGGTACGTCTGAGGCCAAAGGGAAGACACGCGACCGCACCCACGGAACATCCCCAGGCTCGCTGAGGAGGGCTTGCTGTGGGCATGGGGTCTCTGGGGACTGCCTTGATCCTGTTGCTAAAACATTTATAGCCTGTCTGGGCCATTTATAAACGCTCCAATCTCCTTTTTAGTAAGTATAGGTTCAATCCTGCTCTCAGTCGAGTCAACGGAAAATTTCCCATTAACGTTAATGGTCCCAGCTCAAGCCATAAATTCCTCCAGCTCCCCAGCCACTTGTGCTGACCTTTGCTTAAACTTCCTCGGATTTGTCATCATCCTTCTGGAAAGCAAGTTCTTCTGTGCTATTTTTCTCTTCACAGTTGTTTCCAAATATCCCATCTCTCTTAAATATCTGTGGCTATCATCAGTGCAGTCTCACCTCCACATCACTGATTAGGAACACCACTGCTCCTGCTCAGAACCCACCAGTACCTCTCTCATCAACCCAGTGTAAGGCCATTGCTCACCGTTACTCATTTGCTTAGGCAGCACCCCTCTGCCAGTCCACGTAAGGATGTGATCAGAAACAATGCAGCTGTGGGGATTTTAAAAAACACCCAGACTGGCACATCCAACAAAATGGAAACAGCATCTTATTGCCACGCTTTTTCCAATTTGGAAGTCTTGTCTGTAAGGGCTACCTAGTTGTCTCTGGCAAGTTCTGCTTCTTGTCACACCAATATATATAAAGTATTTAAGCATTTACGTGCATACCAAGAGGACAGCGTTGTTACTCACTGTGTTAGGACAGCGAGTAAATGCCTCGCAGAACCTACCCCATTTCTGCTCCCTGCGTGGAGGCAGAGTAATGTCATGGCCATTTTACACCCAGCAAGCCATAACATCATCTGTACCTCTCCCACAAGCAGGCTGCAAAGGAAAACACCACATGGCTGCAGCCACAGGAGCCAGGGCTTGCCCCCCAGCCCACTCCATCGCGCGCTGGCTCCTCCCCGCCTGGAAAGCAGCCGTGGACAAATCCTGATCACCTGGCAAAGCCACTCGAGAAGGCTGCATAGGTTTCCTTCACATCCAAGGCCAGCACCCCAAACAGCTTTGCTCTTGCCTCACAGGCCAAGTTTCACACTTGGAGCTAAAAAAAATAAAGCCTCCAACCTTGCAGCAGACGTTTGTGAAGCCCTCTCCCTCCCAGCCCCTGGCAGAGACAGGATATGGCAGGAGCTGGAGATGCCTGCTCCTTTCATGCCTTTGGCTGCTTTCTCCCCTTTAACACTCAACCCAAGAAGCTCTTCCACTTCCAGAGAGCAGTAGAATTTCAGCTGCAATGCAATGTGTGTTACTGCAATGCAGCCCGAGTAAGCCGCGCCACAGAGAGCGAGTTCCTGCCCCTCTTACCTCTCCACAGAGGATTCAGCCCTGCCTTGCTCTTGGAAAGGGCAGTCTCTGAATTGAAGCTACTGGCTTGGCTCAAAGCTCGGGAGAAGTGTTCATCCACCACTGCACCAATGTCCCCCTGGAAGTAAGTGAACAGCACACAGCGAGAGTTCAGGTACTCCATCTCGGCAGGCTGGTCTTTCTCATCCTCCTCTTGCTTGCTGGGAAGGCTCACTTCCAGAGACTCCTGCATCTTGTTGTACACAGCTAACTTCTTCTGGCATTAGAAACAAGACAAACAAGAGATGCATCAGTGCCATGGCATTCAGCAGAAGCTCAACTTATAGTTTCCTTAACAAAAAATAACTGAATACACAGATTACTCATTTTGTAAATAAATTTGGACTACCTGGATACTTCACACTCTCATTTCACAAAGAAGAGAATACCAGCACCCACTTAAGAGTCTCTATTCCTCTCACACAGATGGACCTGCTTCTCAGGCACGTTTCACAGCCACAATTTATCAGCACCAGCTTTCACTCAATACTTTCAAAAGAAAGCAGACAGGCTCTAACAATTCCCTCCTGATTCCCACCTGGGGAGGATATTCCATCAATAAAGGCTGCAGAGATCAAGCCCAGCCCCGCGGAAGAGTGGCCAGATACACAGCATGTGCATTTCACACATCCAGCTGGGCAAGCACCAGGTTTCTCTGGGCACACTCCTCTAGCTGAGCCCTCTGGGTTCCCCACACTTACTGCTGAAGCTGTAAAGGTGGGAGAGTTTCCTGCTTCCTGAGAAATTTTCTACTGTATCACCAAAATCCACAAAACGCATAAATTTTCACTCACTGACGACAGAATTTTATCACAGGAAGTTATAGCTTGGGGTGGTGACTGGGGGCTGGGCTGGTCAAGGATTTGAGAACTTGGTTTCTTGGTTGGTATGGGGTGGTTTGTTGTTGTGGTGAGGTTGGGGTGGAAAGGGTTTCTTTCTTCTTTTTTTTTTTTTTTTTAACACCCACTTTTGGGAAAAGGGAAAAAAAATTTCAAGTCATAAAAAATTAAACATGCGATCTGGGGGAAGAGGGGGATTGACAAGTCCGCAAACACATGCAGAAAAATCCACCCCAAACCAAAAACACAGAGAAGCATATAAAAAAACTAAAACCCTCACAAGCCATCTGTGAATGGCTATTTCAGAATATTCTCCCTCTCTCTCTCAAATCAAACCTAAATGTCAAAATAAATGTGTGTGAAGATCCATTTTGCATGGAACATATTTTTCAGATGTTCCACTTTACAACTGTTTTCACAGGGAAAAAACCTCTCCCCTCAACAGTCAAGCTGCAGCAATCATAGCTTTTAGCTAGCCAGCCATTTCCACAGCTGACTTTACACACAAGCACTTTCAGGAACCCAAAAACAACTACAGTCCATATGCAGAAGTATTTCATAGCATTCCTATAGAATTACAGTTTGACTTATCTTTAATGGCTTGCTTGGCAACACTCTAGCGCCATCAGAATCTCTTTAAGTTTATGGCTTTTTTACCCTTTTTCTGAAATAGTTGTATAGAAAAAGTCAAACAACTACACACTCTATAAAGTTTCATTTTTACAATAAATGTGCTTGTACAATTTAGAAATAATTGAAAGTAATTTTCTGACTTTGTGTACCATCAGTACATTTAAATTCAGTGCTTTCTAAAAATCATACAATCTGACACAAATTCTCTCACTGCAGTACAAAATAAATGCTCCGGGGCAAAGTCTTAATTATGAATGGTTATTTTAAAAAATAACTGTAAGAAAGAGCTATTGACAAGTGGAATTAAAATCTACTATACTTAAAGCTCAAGGCAACTTAAGCAACGTATCTGACATTCCAATGGGTTAACTGATAAATGTGAAGCAGCTCAGTGATACCACTAATTCAGATGCTGTTGCACAAACTGCAGTGAGGGACACATGAAATTTCATTTCAGCTGGGGATACCCAGGCAATAGCCTGGATTTCCAGTAAATCTGTGCTTCACAAAGCAAAGTTATACTGTGGCTCAGTTTAGCACAATATTACTTAGACTTTTGGGAGAACCATTGGGATTCACTTATAAAAGTAAATAAAATAAACAAAAATACAGAAACAGCAGAATAAAGCAGTCTCTAGTAAAACTAGAACTGCTAAAATGGAACAGTCTGAGGCTGTAAACATATTTTTGAAAAAGCAGAATTTGGGGTAACCTATGCTTTTTCTGGAAGTGCTTCGTGCCTCCTGTAAACAAACAAACATCTCAGGAAAGTTCTCCTAATATTTGTTACCCAAATGCTTACTAGGATATCACTCAAATTGAACTTCATGGTATTGCCTGAGTAATCATAGACCCCTGAGACCTCAGTAAGACAAAAACAGTTCTAGCAACACTGCACATACAGCAGACACGTGCACTGGAAACCTGCAAGGCATCCACCTCGGCGACTCGGCCATTCCTGAAACTGCACCACCACTCAGATCCTCTTAAAAATGCAGGACAAGTGGCTGGGGAGGCTAATTTTCTCATTTTTGGTTTCTCTTAGGCTTTTTTTCCTAAGTATAGACAAAGTATGAGAGAGATCCTCTAGAGCAATCTCGACATGCCAGACCCCGAACGGAGGCAGCAGAGGTTCGGAGCTGACTCCCATCCCTACAGGTGCTGGCACTGATGCTGCAGTCATGCAGATGCAGACACAGGCACGCAATTACAGACAGACACACACCGCTAACACAGCCCCTGGCTTGACTTGGTGATCAGGAAGGAAGTCTTCCAATGTTCCTATACAGGGACTGGAGCTCAGGAAATTAAAACTTATCTCCAGAGTGGCTTCTCTGCGCAGGAATGTTCCCCCTTCCACAGCTTAAGAATCTAATTCGTTTTCCATTTCAACTCTCTTCCCTCCCCTCCAGTCCACGGACAGTCATTACAAGATGCTCTGAGCGCTTGCTCCTTTCAAAACCACCAAATCTGACCTTTTTAATGTAAAAAAAAAATTTCTAATGCACTAAAAAAAATAGATAGGACTGATGGAGAAGAACAAGGCCTTATGTGAGGATTATGTACAGTGCAAAGTTGTGGTTTGCAGCAAAGGATGAGAGTTCCAAATTAAAAGATTTTTCAAAACAGCAAGCCTGTAATCAGACACAGATCTAATTAATTTGCATTTCAGGAAGAAATTATCAGCCTGTAATTGCAAAACTCTTTAAGTGAGACACTACAGTGAGAGAAAGTTATTCAACAAGTTTTCCTTGTATGCAATGTAAATACATTCTTTACACTGTATACATCCTTTGACAATGTGAGGGGTTTTTTTTCCCCCCAACTCACCTAAAATACTCTGTTTGCATATAAATTCCCTAATTTTTGTTCTGACCTTAAGAATAACCCTCTCGCGGTATTTTTGACTGCAGTTTTGTGAGTGGAAAACTATGCAAGACCATCAGCTGCGAAATGAATTTGTCCCACAATCATGGGGTGTGAGGGAACAAAAACAAAAAAACCCACAAACACCGGGGTAGGTTTATGGTCACTAACCTCATCTAGCCCAGTTTAACTTGTACTTTTTCATTTGAACAGTTCTAGCATATATTTTAGCAGCCAATTCCATATGTAAGTTGTTTACAAAGTGTTTCTGACCAAACACAGTGTTATCTCTGGTCAAGGTTCAGTACTTGAATATATTCATGAAATACACCTCTCCCTTACACTAGAGACTGATATTAAATAGCCTCTGAAAAACAAAACAAACATCCAAAATCTTCTCTTGCCCAAGACACAGGATACAGTATTTAAATTCAGAATACAGAATTTAAGTGGAAAACAGGGAAATCCAGTGTCTATATACCTTAGATAACAGACCCTAGTTCATGGCTGAAACAGCACGATCTCTGGATAAATTGAGCTGTACAGCCCAGGCTGAATTCAGCTTCAACCAACGTTACATTATTTTTATTTCATATATTCACAAACAAGCAATTCCAAAGAAAATTTAAAACTTTCACCTCAAATTGTACAACAAAAGGAAACTGAAGGCCAACACCATACCACTGCTGATATGGGAATATTAAAAAGGAAGTTTATTCTAAACAATCATAATCCTGTCTTTCTGAGCAAGAAAACAAGAAAAAATTAGAAAGAAAAAACAAGAAAACATTTTGTCCAAAATCTCACACAAAATCCTTGCCTTGAAGATTCCTGTTATTTTCTGACATACTCTACCCAGAACCAAGCAAAATTGTTCTCATGCAGCGAAATGTTGGCCACATTAAAGCCTGTGGCAAAAGTCCAAGTGACTTCAAGGGTCCCGGGTCTCACCCAGAGTGTCTGGTAAAAATGTCAGAACATTCCTCTTTGCAAATCCAAAAAAATTCACTTCCAGCACAGACCAGTTAGTAGCCAGCAAAACAACAACATAAAAACAACCATACTTTGAGAGCAGAGAAGGTTTTACTTCAGCCAAGTTTGAATCAAAAATTCAGGCCAGCTCTTACTTTTCACATAAACTGGTTGCCTTTTCCTACAATTTATTATCTCCATACATGCCACCATACAGCATATGGTCCTTTATGCTCCCAAGCATGAAAGTCTGGTGTGCCTGTGGCCACCTGTTACAGATTTTCCATTATGAGAAAAAGAACAGGAACCAAAAATAAAGAACAACTACGCTGAGGAAACACTATATGACCCTACCCTGAGAAAAAGGCTGTCATTTGACATAAGCTTCTGAGAAGGAATTCCAGCAACAAACTCGAGGCAAATCCTCAGACAGCCCTCCTTTTCTGGAGCTGTCTGCCAAGCAGGCTCCTCCTGATAACACAGAAAGTATTCAAGGAAGGAGACAATTCCAAGCAATCAGGGCACTGAATGCTGGGCCTGAAAGATGTGTTTGTGGCACTGCCCTAAAAACATGAAACAGTAACTTCTACCCACATAAATGAGCAAGGTGAGAGCTTGTTTTCAGCTGAGCCACTGGATTTGTAGAGGCAGAGAGCCTGGAGGTCTTGCTGTGCTGTGCTGTGCTGATGGAGGGAGGTGATGAAAAAATAATGAATTTATACACCTTTTGCTGTACATGTAAACAGAGGTGTACCATAAATCTAATTTTATGTAGCTAGAGGAAGATCAAGTAGAATTTGGTCCCAGTCAGAATGATGGAGTAAAGCAAGCCAAACTTTTTAAATCAGTGATGTCTTGTGGGATTGAACCAAACAAAACCAACCAACAAAACCTCACACATAGGGCAGGACCTAACCCAGGTCTGACACCCTTTGACTGTGAGAGGAGATGAGTTATATAGGTTATACAGCTTCCAGAGAAATTAGTAGAGCAAACAGCAAAGGAACAGCCCTGAGAAAGAATCTGAACTGCAAAACTTGGATGTGAAGCCATGCTCTGCTGTTACCTGCCATTAGACACTGCAGACATAAGCAGCAGCATAACGAGCCCATCCTCAAAAGCTGGGGACACATGGTGCAAAGAATTTCACTGAAAAAACAAGTGATAGTATATGAATTGGGGTTTAGCCACAGCCAGCTGACACAGCATCAAATGTGACCTGTCCTTGTCTGCAACTCTGTCAGTTTGGAAGGAAGAGCCCAGTTAGTGACCTAAATTGCTAATGAAGACAAGGCCTTATCTGGACAAAGCCTGTCTACAGCACTGCCAGCAGAAAGTCTGACTTGAGCATATCACAACTCCTTATGCAAGACTGGATTTAGCAAGGACAGCTTTGGCTTAGATGCTGGCTTGCCTCTACATACCATGGAGAAATTCCAAAACTACCACTTAGTGTAAGTTCCCCTTCCAAAGGCAGTGTGTTAGTGAGCCTGGCTGAGCCCCACCTGAGCCTCAGCCCTGCAGCCTGCTGTGCCCAGCCTGTTGTGACAGGACAGGCCATCCCTGTGTGCCGGGAACACGATGGGATTCTGCTCCAATTATGTGTTCCCGCAGCCTCTCCGAATCCCGTTACACCCATCCCTCACCCAACAGGAAAGCCGAAGCTCACTGTTCCAGCTGCACAGCCCCTCAGCAGAGTGGACAGCAAAGAGCATTTCAATGGTGCCACTATGCAGGGTTTCACCCTGACGCCTGCACACTCCCCACCAGACACAGCAACACGTTCGTGTGCTAACACCGGCACACGCTCGCTCCGTCTTTTGGCAAAGGAGCACGGAAATCCCGAGTTATCTGTAAAATCAGGGCCACACCCCATTTCCATCAGTTCATTCTGGCACCATATGAACATGTGTATATCCGTGTTTCGCTTACTTCCCTCCAGCAAACACCCTGGACTTGAGCAATCTCAAAGAGCTAAGGTGCTAAGCCTCCGCTCCCATTAACATTCAAGAGGAATTCAGGCTTCAGTCCACTAAGAGCTTTAAAAAAAGAAAAAAAAAAAACCCATCTAAATCAATTTGCCAGTAAGTCCTTTCCTGGCTAAGGATGGGTGAAAGCTACATTTCCAGAAATTCTGCCTTTCTGGGCAAGGCAAAAATCAATCCCGTGCTGATTTTAAGGGCGGAAAAAACACAGACACAGAAACGCGGGAATAACTTTAGTGTGGGGAAAATTTAAAAAGGCACGATGGACCACCCCCTAAAGCTACAACACCTGCACAACCCAGGTGCACGCTAGTTCATCATATAAAAGCAGTCTGAGACTTTCCATTAAAAATAAAAAAGGAGAACAAGCATTAGAACCCACTTTGTCCTGCTGCAGGCACTTCCCCTGACCCAAGGAAACGCGATGGGTTTGGCTCTCCAGAGAGATCCCAGAGCCCAGACACTTGAGCTCCACAGCTGAAGAGCTGCTTTGCTCTTTAAAGCTCACAAAACTGATGTCCAAGGCACAACCAATTACACATTTGAGATGGCTTTACTACAAATACCTGCAGTGGAGATGCACAGGCTTTAGTTAGAGTGACACACATACACCTCCTTGCCATGAGAAGAAAAGGCAAGCCAACAGCAGCAGAGCATGGAAGAGCCTTCTCTCTCAGAAAACAAACTGAAAGACACCAGAGTAGTACAATACCACTGAAAAATGCCTTGGTGGAGTCCTCGGATATTTTGAGGATGAGCTCCGTTTTATCATCCCCAATGCAGAGACTTATTTTTAAGGTATCCCACTAATTCATCTTCCCTCACTGTTATTTTTAAACCACAGTTTTAATTCCAGCAAAGAGGAACATTCTTTACAATGGTCATCATCCTCACAAAGAGTGCAAGAGCGTTCTACATGTTGAACACATGTGTAAGAACCAAAAACCTGGCAACAGATCCTTCATCTTTTTTTGTTACGTTCTCTACCAGTTGATTAAGCATCTCTGACAGGACAATTCTGAAGGAACAGAGACTTGCAAAATGTCATTCGTTACCTAAACAATAATTTTGATGCTTGAGGAGTTCATTGTATGTTTACTTTTTTTTTTTAATTTAGAAAACATTGGATTCAGAAAAAATACACAAACCACTCTAAAGTTAGCAGCTGTTAGAAGCAGAGGGTGCAACACTTCAGCAACAACAGCTTGGCTTTTCAGTCTGGCATCCGAGCAGCTTGTGAAGACCCTTCAGCTCCAAGTGTGTCAGGAAAACCAGTGCAACCAGGATTCATCAAATTAAATTGTCAATAACATCTAGGATAGCCATGTTTAGAAAGCTTTTAGATGGAAATGTGATATATGGCCAGCTCAGGACGTGCACTGGCTTATCAGAGCTATCTACGTTTCTTGCCTTGCTTATCTACCTCCTCTTAAACAGCATAACCCCCAAGAACTCAGCCTGTTTAAAATAAAATTTCAAGAAACTTCAGTGATCATTAGGGTGCCCCTAGAACATTTAATACATGGCCCTGCTTTTGGAGGAAGAAATTTCATACCTCTGCTTAAAAATAAAAAGCACAGCACTTGAACGTGACACGGTCATTTAAGAGATTTCCCCATACTAAGTGTTCTACAGTTCTGGAAGAGAATCCACTTTCAGAGTTAAATGTCAGGAAGTTCACCAGAGTTTCAATTGCCGTTTTCTACTTCTAGGTCTCTCAGTCAGAGAATCAGGCTATTCGTTTTTATCTATTCATTTTCCTTCCAAAGCACACAGGCTGTGAACTGGACCTCCAGATACCCAAATACAAACTTCCTAAGTAAAATCACTGCACACATGGAAGATTTGCAAGCTCTGACCAAGATTAGAGAAGAAATAATAGCAAAGGCACTCTTCAAGAGGCAGAGCTCACAAGTTTTCCAGAGCTCGAGCTTAGAGTGAACATGAGCAACCTGGACAAGTTCACTGGGGTATCATTTTTGCAAATGGGCTCCGTCTCCCAACAAAAAAAGAAAAAAAATCAGCAACAGACGATTGGAATTTTAATGTTTTAGCCCATACTCGTGTCTCCCAGGCAAGTTGATACTAGGGGTCACTTCCCATGTACGGAGAAAACAATCTTCATGGATAATAATGATAAAACCTTATGGAATGCAGCAACAACCAAAAAATGTATTCTCAGATGACTACATTAGGGCCAAGTCAATATTAGTCCCACTTCACCCACGCACTGCATAGTCTAAAAATGCTGTCAGCCCGATAAGAATTTCCTGATTCACTTAAAAAAAAAAAAAAAGAAAGAAAAAAAAAAGAAAAAAGACAACATCTGATCACCAAATTCAGCTGGTGGAAACTCAACGCAGACGATCCTTCGGGGGATGAGCGGCGGCGCGGCGCGGTCCGCGGGGAGCAGCGCGGGTTCCGCCGGTGTGCGCGCCCGCGGACCGCGCCGGGCCGGGCCGGGCCGGGCTAAAGCGCCGCTCCGCGCCCGCAAACGCGGCGAGAAGGGAGACCCAGCAAGGAAGGCGGACAGAAGTAGAGAGGAGTAAGGAAATAACTTTTCCCTCCTGCCCCACGCCAGCTGAGCGAGCCAACATCCATCTGCCAGATGCAAGAATTTGGAGGGGGAAATGCCTTTTTCTGGTTAGGAAAGCTCTTACCAGGCTCCGCTGCTCCGGGGCACCCTCAGCAGCTCCCCGCATCTCCAAATCAGGCCGGGGGCTGCGGAGCGCATCGCGGGCTGGCCGGAGCGGAGGTCTCCGCCCAGGGCAGCCGGCGATGCGCCATGCACCCGCTGAGGGAGGGCCTCCCCAAAAAACCCCGCACCTCCCAGCGCTGCCCTCCCCGCCGCTCACCTGCGCGGGCGCGGCCAGATAGCGGGGCGCCCCGCACGCCGCCGCGCCGGGCTGCTGCATGGCCACGTCCGAGCAGCTCATGGCCGCGGCCGCCCCGCGCCACCGCCGTCTCCCCCTTCCTCTTCTTCCTCCTTCTTCTTCTGCTGCCGCTGCTCCCGCTCCCCGGCGCGGGGCGGCCGCGGTCGGGCGCCGCGCAGCCCCGGCTGCCAGCGCATCTTCGGCGGCCGCCGCGCCCCGCGCCCGCACTTATAGCGCGGCGGGGCTGCGCGGGGCGCCACGGCGGCCGCGGCGGCGGCGGCGGCAGCGCCGCGGGGCGGGGACGGCTCCGCGCCCCGCCCGCCCGGCCCGCGGGCGCGCAGCACCTGCCCGGCCCCGCCCGCCGCCGGCCCCAGCCCCAGCCGCGGGCTGCCCGCGCTGCCGGCTGCGAGCGGGGGGCGCTCCGGTGAGCTCCGCCGGGGCCGCTGGAGTAGGTGCCACCTGCACGGGCCGCGCTCCAGCTCGCCAGCATCCAGCATGGAAATTCTTCTGGGAGGAAGGAGGAACCTCCGTGTTCCACAGGAGGAACCTCCGTGTTCCACAGGAGCGTGTTGGATGCCGGCTGAACTAGCCCGGAGTGTCTCTTCCCTCCCCACATTTGTATGTTTAAAAAAAAATTTTTTTTTTTGAAGTGTACTTCTCAGCTTGAAAAATAGATGGAAGACTTGGATCTGGTGGTAATGACTTCAGTTGTATTCAAATATTTTCTTGGCCTACCTCTGTGTGCACATTTCTGCCAGTGAGCTGCTCTGCTGCAGTGCTGGGCTTGGAGGCTTTCGATGCCATTCCTCACATGGAAAAGAGTATGCCTTGTTAGCATTATCCCTGCTTATGAGCCTGGGAGGGATTTACACTTGTTTGCTCTTGTATTCTTCTCATCAGGTCTAAAGTGAATTATCTGATTTTTCTTTTTCACAAAATTTGTTTTGAAGTTTACGTATATTTAATAGTGGCCAGAAATTGAAGCTTTTGATCAAAAATTCTACATTTATACTCTCTCCCTCTCTTTGCATATATATACACACAAACACAGATACATCCCCTTGGCCAGAACAGTTAGATGAATACACAAGTTTAAAATAGCTCTGTCTGACCCCAGGAGGATCCCCTGTTTGTAGAAAGTGTATCTTCAAAACATTCAAACTGCAATACTGTGAGCAATGATCCAATTTCCTGCATACATGTTTAGTTCTTTTTTTTTTTTTTTTTCATGTTTTGTGCATACAGATTTTAAGGTAGCTGGATGCTTTTTAACCAGCACTCTGACAGCCTGTTCTTGCTAGAGAAACCCAGAACAAATCCCTCTTATGCTTGATAACACTGAGAAAACAAGCCTGTAAAATCACAAATAGAAACAAATTCTTTCAATACCAATTGATCATTTTTAGGAAAAAATCCAATATCGGTCCTTAAAGCATAATGGACTAAAATAGAAAATGATTTATCGTTTATTATGTTAACGTGACACATTGAAGTGGGAGTACATTAGTGATCATTTTTCACCCAAGTACATGAGGCATTTGGAAGAGATTTATAAATGCACTAACACAGAGATCACTGTTTCCACAGAATGCTGAAATCCTCCAATATTCAGTTAGCACACATTTCTTATTATCAGATCCTGACAGGATTCCTATCAGATGCCTTCGGGCATGGTACAGTGGCATGATGCATCCTGTCAAAAAGCAGATCAGGACCATTATCAGGCAGATGTTTGACTCCATGCATCATGTTACTCAGCCAGTGGCACACTGCCATTGCTCAAGAGGATTTTGACATGATACAGTGTGCCAGTGCTGTAGCACAAAACCAGCACGTTCCAAAAATAGGGACAAATTCACCTCTGGCATAAGCAGAAGGAACTGCAGTGACTTCATTTGATTTGCATCTGCTTATGTCAACAGTGAGTTTGGCTCACAAATTTATATAAAGGAGTGGTAGGTGGCTGCATTTTCAGGTATTTGTTATATTGTTTTCTACTCCCAGCATTCAAGCATCATGAGACAGCTGGGGTGAAAGCGCCACCTTTCTCAGCTCCTTCCCCTCCACCCCACAAGAAGCTGCATCAGATTTCCATTTTTAACAGTGTAACAATACCTCAGAGTACATAGAGGGCCACTCTTTTCAAGAAACTTGGGAGGTTGGAGTTTGGGAATTTCACAAGCAACAGGAATTTACAAAAAGGGAGGAGAGAGGATCCCTGCTTTCTGCTTCCATAATATTTCTCCACAGTAGCTGCAAGTGCTAGGTGCACAACAGCAGCAAAATAAACTTTGAGTGCCAATTAGAGTGACAGTAAAAGAATGACATGAAAAAGCAACCAGGATGAAATGTGAGATCTGATAAGATTTGGAGACTTCTTAAAAGGCATTGTAATTTATTGTTGTTCCCTTTCATCACTCTGGAATGAAAAGCACAGCTTGCTAATGCAGATGCCTAACACTGACAAAAGAAGAGGAGGGGAACCAGCTAAGGTATGAGTGGTGTGAGATCTTTATAGAACAGAAACATCCCAGCTTTCTGCCTCAGTCTATTTCTTTAGTGAGGAAAAGGACTGATTGGTTCTATTTTAAATAAAGTTCATTCATGTTTGCTGTGTGTTCTGGCTTCTTATATCCATCAGGGAACAACTGATTCTTGGACCAGCTGAACTTCAGTGATGCTAAGAGTAACCAGAAGGAATAAAGACCAGAAAAGCCTCAGAAAGCACTCAGCAAATGCCACCACGAAACACGGCTTGGTACAGCAGCTATGTGGGTTGTAGCATCAAGGGAAAATGGCTTGTCTGATACTCTGGAGATCTGAAGGAGAGAGGAGTAGCACAGCAACGAGGCAAAGCAATCTGCACAGGCTCTTCAAGCATTCATTTACTTGTCTGCTCCCAGATGAGCTTTACTGTTGCATTTAGAGGTGCCCTTGCCCCTTCCACAGATCAGAAAAGTTATCTAGAGGTCTAAATCAATTCTGGAAACAGTTGCAAGCATCTCAAACCTTTTGAACAATATAAGCAGTAAGGGCCTTTCCCTCTCTTCTCACCACTATACAGTTATTCCCAAATATTTATTTGAGGAGACAGCTCTGTACAGTGAGCAGTCCCCCAGAGGGTACAGGCACCAAAACAACCCCTCCACTGCTGTATCCTATCCCCCCTCCTCCTTGTTTCACCCTCTGGTGGCATTCTGTAAGTATTTAAATCATTGGAAACCACACCCCAACTGTGGTTGGTGTTTGCAGGCAAATCCCCTTGGCTTTGCTGTTATGGCCTGCCCAACAGCCAAAAATATAACGTACTAATTTTTCCTCAAGGAGACCAAATTGGAAGATACACATGGCATGCCAAGGAAATTCACACTAGGCATTACTTATGCCTTATGTATAAAGGAATAAGGTTAAAAACAATGTTTGTTCACAGCTAGCTGGGGATTCTCTGATGGGATGGACAATGATTTTTCTTTTTTCAAGAGGTCAACTTTGATGAAACAGCTTATTTTTTTTGTGGAGAACAATCAATCTTGGAAAAAACAAACAGTCTGTAAAGCAAGTTAAATTTCTGGTGAAATCTACCATCACACAAATTTCTAAAGGTTTCACACCAAACTGCATTGTACTGGGTAGGCCAGTTGTGAAGTCTGTCTTGACCTCAGGACTCAGGGAAGAAGAAGAGCCTCCCACAAGAGCAGGAGGCAACAGAGAGCTCAGAAGCTCCTGGGCTGAGCTCTGTCTTTCCTCATTCCCCAAGGAATAAGCACAAGTTGTAGGCACTTGCTTTCATTTCTGAAGGAAAGGAATGGAAACAGCCTGCTTCAAACACTTGAAGAGGGAGAGAAGGATGAGAGTTACCTCCATGCTGCAGGACAAACCTTCTCTCTGTACATCCTTATATTGCTCCTGTTTGAAGCTATACAGAAACTGAAGGGTTGAGTGTTTAAAGCAAAGTGTTCCATTCGTGCAAAGCCATTTTAATTCATACAGCACCTCGTGAATACAGGAAACATTTTCCTTACACCTGTAGCCATACACCCTCACCACCAAGGTTTTGATCACACTGGAATAGGAGGCAGCAGCTTGTGTGTGACAAACACATTACCCTGAGATTTTAGGATTTCTTGATTCAAAAAGCACAAACCGCTGGCCAAAGTTATGAACTTGAGATGCACTGTGATCTCTCCACAGAATGTGAGGATCTGGACACCTCTCTGGTCAGCTCCTTCATATTTTGTAATAAAACCAAAGCTGCAGTGCCAATTACAGCAAAATATCTTTCTTCAAACCACTAACAGCTTTCACATTTCATGCCTGTAATCTTCAGCAAATAGATCAAGGACTGTTATTCATTTTAATGCCTGAATGTATTATATTTATTCTTGTTATAATATGTTCTGTTACCACAGAAAATGTTTGGCTCCCAAAGAAAAGGAGGGAATTGTGTCAAAAGTCCAAATTCTTCCTTAAAATGCAAACATTTTTAATGGCTTTAATGGAAGATATGCATTGGAATCCCAGGGCACAATCTGGCACTAAAATCCTCCATCTAAACTGGAATTTTTCACCACGTCTTTTTCATAATCTATTATTAAGCATATTTCCATCTCAGCAGCTGAAATCTGGGGCCCTGTTGCATCTGAGAGGGAAGTGCAAAGCAGCTGGAAAGTAACTGAAGGAGAAGCAGAAAACTGATTGAAACCCTCATATGCTGGATGATGCTGCTCTCCTCCATCCTTCTCCCCATAGAAAAAGAAAATCACATTGGGGTGATCCCAAAAGTTCTAGCTGGAGCAGTAGCAGCATCTGACCCAGTGCAGGGCAGCCTCAGTGCTGCTCACAGTCACCCCAAGGGTTTCTCTGCTCCCTACCTGGCCACAGATTGAGCACAGACTCCATCCCTGCTTTCCTGATGGAGCTCTCAGGCTGCAGCAAAGGTGGATGTGGAGGATTGAGGATGCTGCCCAGCAGCTCCTGGCTGCTGAAAAGCCTGGGAGAACTGGTTTTCCTGCTCTGGTGATCAGTCAGGGCACTGACTGACACCTGGCATCAGTCCTGTTGTCAGTGTGGCCACTCAGAATATCCCAGCAACCCCTCCAGGCTTTGGCACAGCCCTGTAACTGGGGAATGATGTTTATGGACACCTTCTGGATGGAGTAGCCAGAATATGACACAGAATGTCTGCCAGTTTTATGCATAAGTGTCTAAATGGTTAGCAGGACAGAGACAGCAGTACAAACCAAGACTAATGCAGTGAAATATTGATCTTGGACTAATTCTTACTTTGAAAAAAAAAACTCACAGTCTTAGAGTCTTGCTCCCCTATGGTCAAACAGTATTTAAATGTCCCTCCTACACCATCCCCGCCCCTGTCTTGCATTCCAACATGGCAGTCTTCAGGACAGGAGTGATTTTTCATTCCTGCTTCACCCTCAGACCAATATCACACTCCAACAGCTTGTCACCAAACACTGAATGTCCATCCTTCCCAAGTAACTCCTCACGAAACAAGGGAATTGCAGTGCTGTGTCCAGTGGAGCTGCATTCACTTCACTTCCTCTCCTTCCCCCTTTGCTTGACATAAGTGGTTTCAATAATATTTCAGCTAATAACCCTCCTTATGGTTTATTGGGTGTGAGCAGCGACTGTAGAAACGTTTGATGAACACTCTGGTTTGCAGAAACAGGGCAGTGTCAACCCTTTCTTTGGCTTACAGGACAGAAAGCATTTACTACAAGGAACACTGCCATGTTTTTAATACCACATACCATTTCCCAACTCTAAATAGATGTTAAATGGGAGTGAAAAGTTGTTTTGCTGCAGTTTCATAAATGCCTTTAAAAATTTAACAATTGCTTGGTGGTTTTTTGGGGTGTGGTTTTTTTTTACTCCTTTTGCCAAGAGTGCGTATTAAAGTAATAATATAATTTCCTTCTATTCTAGATTATTATATGTCACAGATACATTTTATGAAAAATCCTTTCCTTAAGATTTTTTCTCCTAAGAAGCTAAAAAGCCTCAAAACCAAAATGTAAACAAGTTATCTGATGCTGTAAAATACAACAAGAAGATCTGTGATTGGTATCATGTAATTGTTTCTAATTAATGGCCAATCACAGTCAGCTAACTTAGACTCTCTGTCCAAAACACAAACTTTTGTTATCTTTTTCTTTTTCTATTCTTAGCTAACCTTCTAATGAAATCCTTTCTTCTATTCTTTTAGTACAGTTTTAATATAATATATATCATAAAATAATAACTCAAACTTTCTAAAACATAAAGTCAACATTCTCATCTCTTCCCTCATCCTAAAACCCTGTAAACACCATCACAATTATAATAATTGAGACTGTCAGCATTTCCCCGTTTCTTTTCGTATTGCTCTTGTGATTTTGTTATCATAGGCTTTTCATTAGCTTTTCCTTGCTCATCAAAAGAACTTGTGTGTTTGATGAAGGAAAAGGCTAGAAATACATTGCTAGAATAATACCCATCTCTTGGTAAATAAAATGCAGCCATCAGTAACACTTAGCCAGCTCTTCTTGCTTCTCTTTTTTCTGTGACATTGTTCCTTTCCCATCACAGTGGGAAAGCAAGTCATTCATTCCTAGGTGAAATAGCATGTGGCATAGTAAAATGTGTAAAATATTTATATAATTGCACTAATTCTCACAATTACCGTGGTGAGCTATCACCACTTTTTCTCCTAGAGCTGGACATACAGAAGCTGTGGGCTTAATTAGCTCAAATCATGGCCAGAACTTTTTGTCATTCAGGCATGGGCTTCAATCATGCAACTTGCTTAGCTTCTTGTAGGGAGCAAGATTCATTGTCATGATTATTTCCTACTCTATGGGTACCTCTGTGCTTTAGGATGTGATTGCCTTAACAAGAAAAAAAGGAAGTCTTTAAGTGAGCAAAACCAGCATCGTGAAACCGCAAAAATTAACTTAGAAGGAAGATATTGCTTACAATGATTTGTCACTTCACAAAAAGCCAGAGGAGGTGGGAAATGCAGGAGAATTTTGCTTGAACAAAAGCCAGAGCACACTATCAAATAGAGATAATAATCCCAAAGTCAGGGGTAAGAGAGCTGAAGATTGAGCTCCATCTTCTTATTCCATAATGGAATTTTCTCACCAGTTAAACAGCCCTTGCCTCTATACACACACACATTAACATCTGCAGGAAATGCTGTGCCCATCTTAAAAGTACAGACAAAGGTTCTCTGGAGGACATGGATACTTTGTTACTGTAAACTTTTGTAGAAGAAAAAAATATATTAAACACTTTCTTCTAAACTCATCTTTCGTATTTCAAAGTGAGACAGAGAATTATCACCTCTGGAAAGGTACATTTAAACCAAAAAACAAATAGGCTAAGAGCTCTGGAATAACCCTTGTAGCTCAGCATAAATAAAATATGTAATTCTCCAAGTGTATCAGTACCAGAGTTCACATACATACCATCAGTTTTTGGTGAGTTTGAGGGTTTGGGTGTTTTTTTTTTTTAAGCTTGCAGCAATAGAGAAATGGGAAGTGGTTAACAACACTAAGAATAAACCCAGCATTTGAATAGCACACTATAGTTTATTTTAGTTATCTTTACAATTTTGGTAGAGCTAACTGGGGAGTCTCTTTGCAGCCTCAATTCCCTTAATTTAAAGAATAACTAATTGCCTTCCAAATGAGAGAAGGCTGCACACTGGTGAATCATAGCCTGGCTTGGGTTGGAAGGGCCCTTGAAGATCTCCTATTCCCTCTGGACCAGGCTGCTCAAGGCCCCATCCAGCCTGGCCTTCAACAGTGCCATGCTCTTTTTCTGGAAGCAGCTTATTCTTTGCAGGCCTCTCCCAGAGGTTCCAAGCACCAACTTTTTTTGCCTCCTATTGCCCTCCATCCCAGCCCAAACGAGCGAGCAGTAAAGAGAAGTTGCTCACCTGTTGTGGAAATTCTTGCAGAGGAGAGCCATGTGAGAAGGATACACAGGCAGCAGGGGAGGAGAATTTCCTCTCCCAGGACAGGGAGCACAGCAACACCCTTTCCAACATCATTTTCCTTGGAAGGAGAATAGCAGCCTGTTTGTCTCCTCCTTACTCCTAAACCCTGGGGTCCAAGTGTGCTGCTCTAAGTCCAGGCTAGAGGTGGCAAACTCCTTTCACTCTAACTAAAAGCAGCTATTTCTTCCATCAATGGCATCTGCATATTCCCAATCAGGGAATGCTTTAATAAGCTGCTGCATCTGAGAAAGGTGGGCTGCAGGGTCCTAATTAAATAGCAACTGACATATTGCTTTTCAAACTAAACATGCAGCTGGGATGCTCAGCGGCACACTGGGTTTGTAAACAACAGCACAGAGCACTCCACAGAGCAGCCCTGTGCACTTTCTGCCATGAAACACTGCAGAGGCTCCCCGTGCCCTTGTAACAAATGATCTAATGATTCTCAGGAGGAGGAAACAAGGCTGATTTGTAGCTCTCTTCAAGAGGCTGAGCCAGTTAAGCAAGACTTCTTAATTGCCAGTCCTTTATTATTTAACGCATTTAGGGCCAGATCCCAAAAAGGTATTGAGGTATCCAAGGCAGGCAGAAGTCAGCTGCAATTACAAACAGTGACACTAAAAACTTCTGTTCAGCTGCTGCCCAGCTCAGAAGGCTCTTAAACCTAAGTAGGTGTCTGTTTCAATTTTAGAGCTCTCCAGGTGCCCAACATTCAGCTCCTGCATGTGCCAACAAACATTTCATTCTTGACAGTGCTGAGGAAGCTCGCGTTGGCTCAGTGCTGAACCTCTTGAGAGCCAGGAGCAACCCAAGAGGTTTCAGTCCCAATGAACATTCAGCTGGTGGACAGAAGCACCTGAAAGCCTACCTGTGTCTCTTGAATAAATAATCTCAACATAACTATCAGTTAAAATGTGGCCAGCAGACAGGCCTGCTCAAAGACACATCACAGATGCAGCAGGTACACAAAGGAAAACAAAGCAGCAGAGAGGCAATCTCAATATTCTCAGAAATATTCAGAGCTGCAACTTATGAGGAACAAATGAGCCAGGTACTTCATCCATAGCAAGCAAGAAACAAGCTTTTAAAACACTGCAACTTCTCTCTTCAGACTGAACTGTGGGAACATTGATCCTTTAAATGAGTTGCATTGAAGTCAGACTAATATTTGAAGTTCATCATCTGTGGGGTCTGAAAACAATGAGGCAGCCCCTGTAGCCTTGGCCCACTCAGGCTGCTGCCAGGAACGTGGAGAGAGAGACAGGAATGAGAGCAGGAGCACTTTGTCCCCTCTTCTCACATATCCTATCAGTGGTTCTATACACAGATCATTTGAAAAACCTCGCTTTCCCAAAGAATGGCATTCGTGCCATGCAGTTTAGAAATCACCGTTTTGAAAAAAAGTTTGTTGTTCTCTTTTGTTGAACATAATCTTATTCTCTTTGATGATATCTGCTTGAGAGGGATGCAGCTCACTCAGGAGAGCCATTGGGACTGTGTTCCATCTACAACAACAGCTAATAAGATTTATTGCCATATTTCCTTGCTTTGCTGTAAGTTCAGGTACTGCGCTAATGGAACAATGAGAGAGACCCTTGACTTGGTAAATACCGAGTCAGAAGGAAAAAAGGCTTATGTAAGAGCCTATAAAAACAAGATGGTTCAGAGCTCAAGCAGCTGCTCTATTCTTGATTCCTTTCATTGTGCCTCAGGACGGACAGACGTCAGCCAGCCAGATCTCTTGCATGCATTATTGGATGCTGTCAAGTTTGGGCATAACAGAAAGAATGGCAGAGATGAAGTGGCGATGTTAACTTTTCTGTTCATCTTCTGACACACTTTAAATAACTTCATGTGGCATTGCTCTCCTAGGAGATTTGATTACTTTTAAAATTAATATTGTGTAAGGAAAAAAAATGTCCCTTAGGCCCATTGCAGTATTTCTAAAGGTAATTTCTCTGTTCTCAGAATATTTAACCTTGACAAAGATACTCCCCTTGTTGTGAATAGCATCTACAGAGCTAAAAAATACAACAAAATAATTCTTAGGGTCCAGGAGTCATTTTGTTCTATGTCCTACCTGTTGTCATGGCCAGTGCCTGGAGGTGACTCCAGGATAATGGAAATACTACTGCTGCATAATGAAAACTGCTTGGAAGCAAAGCCTGTGTGCCATGAGGTTTCTGCCTCCTCAGAGTGAGGGGAGAGCTCCCACAGCTCCAGAATGAAGGGGACATAAATTCTCTACAGAAGACAGAACTTTCTGCAGATAAAAAGGGGAAAGGCTGCACCAGAGTCCTTGCAAATGTCAATAATGATTCCATCAGAGATGAGAAATTGTTTTCTCAAAAACATTCACAGAGACAAATATAGCTATATTGGTAATTCAACCAACTCTTTCCCTCCCCACCTTTACCTCTTTAAAGGGAATAAAACCATCACCATGCACAGCTGAAAGTTGCTCAGACATTATTGTCATTTTTATATTTCTGTATACAAGGAATAGAAAAGGTGTTCTATGAATACTAGTATTAACTTCAGTAATTTATATTTTTAATGTGCTAAAGAGAATGAAGTTGCATTCATTCCTGGCTTCCTCTCAAAAAATTAAAAAAGCTGAGTGCACATAATGAATTTTAAATTAGTCAAATCAAGAAGTTAATCCATTGCATATAGCTAAGCACCAACACATCACTTACCAATTATCTCACTATTTATTTGGCTTTTGAAATGTCCAAATGACACCTTGAGTAGGGTTTTACTTATTTTCTCTGTTTAAAGCACTCTTTAAACATTGTTAGAATTAAAATTTCTTGAGAGCAGTGAGCATTTCTCACAGACAATTGCCAAGATGGAAACCATGAAGCTTCTGGGTAAAGATTCCCATTTCAGAGGAAGCTCCTTGCTCTAGCAAGAGTACAAAACAGCACAAGAGGAAAATGTCTTGTCCATCAATTGTTAAGAGTAGTGAATGGCTGGGGAAGCTGCTCTACTCGTTCTGCAGAGCATTAGGGCCAGCAGAGCTCACTGGGTAAGAAATCAGCCTGATGTTGGTACTTGAGGGAGAAAACACACACAGCAGGACATTCAGGACTCAGGGCCATCAAAGCAGGACTCACAACCACGCTCCAGTTACTCTGAGGTTCCTGCCCTTGTGTTAAACAGCTGAAGACAGTGATCACTGTGCTGGCTGGGATTCAGGAACATGGATCAGCTCAGTCAGCACCAGTGAGGAGAGGCTCCGGGGAGAAGAGAGGACTGCAGCTTACAGGCATCAACAGTGCGACCTTTCCATGCTGGCATGAGGGGGGGATGTGAAATGCAGCAGGATTCCCATTCCTGGCAGTCCAACACTTGGGTTTGGTCCTGCACTACACTTTGGGATGGTTTTGATTAGATGGCCTCAAAACAATGTGACATTTTCAAGAGGATATTGTAATTTTTTGCTTGTTCTGTGATCCCTGTTTCATTCCATGGATTATGGTAGCCAACCTGATGAGGGACTTGGGATGCTCTGAATTATTCATCATAAATAAAATTGATATAGAGCTGTCTGTTAATCATGCTAATTCAAGCTTTCACCTCTCTGTTTCACAGGGCTCCTATTTTTAAATACAGCTCAGGTACACTGCAATTACATATGCCAGTTGTCCATCTCCTAGGCAGCAAGATCTAGTTGAGTAAAGAGTAAAAAGATGCATTTCAGTCTCTCAGGAATCTTTTCTGGTGTGATGTCTCCTAAAACAAATGGAGAGCTTTAAACTATTATTTTTAAGATTGAGCCTATCTGAATTTTTTGTTAGAATTCTGAGGGCTTCTGAGCCTTTAGGTTCATTGTGGTTTGAGCTTTATTTGGGTTGGATCATTTGGAAAACACTGCTGTGATGTTTCCTCAGTAACTGTGACAAAAAAAAATTCATTTGCATTTTAAATAAAAAGTAAGGAATATAAAAAACAAATAATGTGACTCAAAGAATAGATGTGCAAACCCAGCAAATGTTGTGTGATTTGAAACAAGAATAAAATTTTTTTGTAAAACTGTTAGAAGCAAATATTCTTAATGTTTGAGGTTCATATTTGGCATTAACACTCAGGCTCTTTGGTAAATATATGGAAATGTATAGCCCTGCAAGAATTATTTCTAAATAAATATATTTCTAAACCCAGGGTTGAGCTACAAAAGTCCCTTTTGCACAACATGCAAGATAACCTTAGTTTTGTCTGAATCTCAGTGCCACCTGATTTCAAAATCAGAACTAAACTCACCAGTGGATTTCTCCAAGAAATCCTGGAATACACTGAACCTCTGAAAGGGGCATTTTGCAACAGCAGCATGGAAATGCAGGCCAGGCTCGAGGTAGGAATGAGTTAATACAGCAGCACATGGAAAACTGCAGGATCAGAGAAGTGATAAATTCACTTTATGAAAATTTACTACTACTACTACTTCCACCTTCAGGATCAGGTTCTGGTTTGAACTCCCTGTTAGGGAACACCACAGAGCATCTCTGACTGGAGAAATCTCTTTTTCTAGCAAGGTGCTCAGCAGCTTCTCAGCCCAACTCTGGCTCTGCCAGCAGGCTGGAAAAAGAACACAATGCCTGTGGGGACACTTGCTGGTTTTTGTGGGACAAACTTCATAATCCTGAGGATCATGGGACAATTCATTAGTGAACCAACCTGCATTTAGCATGGTTTGCAAAAAAACCAAACAAGGAGCTTTAACAAAAAGGTCATTTTTGTTCCTTGAAGAGGAAATATAAATACTGTGCACACCACTTCCTGTTTCTAGACCACAGTCATGCAACCTGCTGCTTAAATCATTAATACTCTGATAGACAAACATGCATTAAAAATGAATTAACATCCAGGCTGCAAAATTTTAATAAAATTACATCTTAAATAGATAAAGGGCAAGACTTCCAAAACTCATGAAATTAAATTGCTTTTATATTTCCTTTTTCATGCTATAGCCTTACCTTAATATTTTCATTATAATTCCATCAGCAGCTTTGTATTGTTCTTCAAAGTAAATCTTTCATAACTCACGCTAGCTATAAATAATTTTGTTTCTAGAATGAAAAACCAAAACCTGGGCTATTTTAAGTGGGTTATGTGACCACTGTTCCTCAAGGGAAATAGAAATACCACTCCTCACTCTGGTCCAGAGTTATACTGAATATGCCTTTCCATGCTTGGTGAGAGGAAGTTGCTCATCATGGGAGGAGAAATTCAGATGGTGACCTTACACCCCAGAGTCCAGCAGAGCTGTGGAGTAATTGATCCTGACTCCTCAGCCTCCCAAGGCAAAACTGCATTTTTCTGCGAGCACAGAAACTACAAGAAACACAGAAAGGCGAACTACTAAAGTATTCTTCTCTGAAAAACTGCAGGAAACACCTGAAAATTGTCTGATTTCAGCCTTGATAAGACAGCCTGAATTGCAGGAGGAAGCAGAATTCAAAAATGAGTCTCTGCCTTCTTTGACATAGGGAGATAAAGTCACTTCAGCTGAAATAGATCTGAATTCCTGATGGATCCCATCAAATATGATCATAAAAAAGTCTCTTAAATATTGAAACTGTGAGTAAGTTTTATTGTACATTGCAATAATTTTTTTTTTTAAGGGGACACCTCTATAACCACACTGGGCCTTAATCAGTTGTCAGTAACATTCATGCAAGATTAAGAAAACCTACTGAGGATAAGAGCAGGTGCTGAAGAAAATATCTTATCTGATTAAAAGTGAGTGATAAGGGCATGCCAAATTGCTGGGGAGTAGTTGCCACAGGACAGTCAGTGATATGACATCAGTCAGGGTGCAGCAGAGAAATCCACAGGGATGAATTAGTGATGGAAAGCCCAGAGAAAACACCAAGTCTCTGCTAGGCATCTATAACGTGGATTTATAAGTACAAAATGAAATGCAAACTACCCAAGTTAGCTGCATCTTATTCAATCATGCCTTCTGTCTATTTACCTACTTTTATTTTAAGCATATTCATCTATCATTTTCATATTCATTCTGTAACTAGGAGCAAGGTTTCCTTTGAATGATGATTTCATTAGGAAATGTTCCGCCAGATAGTGATGCCTCCAGAGTTATGTACTACATTAATTCTGTCACTTCTTTTACCTTCTATTTCTATTTCACACAAATTAAAAAAAAAAAAAAGAAAAAAAAAAGAAACCTGCATGCTAATAAGGAGAGGATGCTATTTTCATGTATTTGGCATAATTACATGAAAGTTGAACCTTCAAATAATACAGAGTTCACAAAATAGGACTGCTTACCATGCTAACTGAATGAGGCTGTAGCTTATCAGAAAATTATTACAAAAGACAAGATTTACATTATTTAAAGTCAGAGCCAAGTCAGTCCTCACTACCTTTAGGAGTTCTTGGAAAAGTCCACTCTTTCAAAATACCCTATGGTGCAAGCTCTACGTGCTCCTTACCACGATCCAGTCATTCCTGCAGTTATATTAAACAGCTCTCTCCATACGAGAAAAACCATGAGAGAAAGCTTGTGATAAATCATGGAGTCACCAGAAAAATATGTAATAGCAACAAACTCAGTGTATCTGCCCCTCCCATCTGAAAGGGGATGGAAGAGGACACACTCAGCACAAGGACTGTGCACTCAAAACATGCTGGAGCATCTACACTGCCCCAGCATGAAGAGGCAGGTGCTGTCCAAAACCAAAAGTGACTCCGAGCCTACTTCTATCTCTATTCCAGCAAAGAAGTTCTTCCAGTTCAGTCAGAGCAAGAATGTCTGGATAATTTTCATGCAGGGACCATTTGGACCTTGCCAACAGGGACTGGAATAAAATGTAGTGCACCGACCTGCTTCATCCTGCACCACAGCCTTTTGCCCAGAGGACAAGGGGAGGGAACAGGATGGACAACTCATCACATTTCTCAATAATTTTAAGTTTACACCAGCATCATCTGCTGTCACAAGTCTCCTCCAGAGAAGGGGGTTCTGACCACCAGGAAAAAGCACCCACCATATCAGGATACCACAGTGCTGAGCTAAACCAAGCTACCCAAAAGAAACATTTCACATTCCTGCATCAAGGACACTGAAGGCAACTCTATACAGAAAAATTATTGGTCTTATTAGGAGGAAAAATGAACTTGCTTTTAAATTTTCTTACCTATGTTCTATTTGCTACAATTTGAAGTAGGAAAGAGAGATGATAGAATAAGTAAAATTCATTGAAAACAAGTAAAGCATTCATGGTTTTCCTAGTAGCAGCCAGGATAACTTGGGTACTCCTCACCCAGGCTCACCCTTTGGGCTGTGCTAGAGACTTCTCATTTCTGCAAGTACAAACTGATGATTTTGTTCTAAGCACACGAGGTATTGAGACATTAAACACAGGAAACTGCATCACCCCCTCTGCAACTCTTCATCAGCCTCTGCATCATCCCTGGATAACTGACAGACTCAATTTAAATTCAGTCCCCAAATGAGTGACATTTTCAGGTCAATGGGTAGGATTTTGTTGATGACACAGTACAAGATTTTGACCCTGCAATACATGGAAGCCCTTTCATTATACTAAAAATGTGAAGTTTTAGTGGGCTGCAGAGGCTCATTCTGACTTTGTGCCATGAAGTCCCCAGAGGAGCTTTCACCCTGCTGTGTTGCCTCTGTCGATGCATGGGCATGCAGTAGGACCCAGTAAACTGTGGAGAACCCCAGTGAATGGCCTCACACCAGCACACACCAAAAAAGGGTTCAGAAAGCCTCTGCAGGAATTACTGCACCCTCCTCACCTGCTGGAGCACTGCAGGAACAGGTCCCAGCTATTTGCTTTCCTCCTGTGCTGTTACATCAAGGTTTGTTGCTAGCTAGGAACAGATTTTAGATTAGATTCTTCTGCTCTTCCCACTCTGAATCCAGGCCACTGATCAAATATGGAAGGTGAAAAGTCACCTAAGAAATCATCATTCAATGAACTTGAAGAAACAGAACTTGTATTTCTTTCTATTTTTCTCCTTCTCTGGAAAAATAAGGTAAGATAATAAGACAATCACCATAAATAATAAATGTATAAGAAATAATTATACAATAAGTTCAAATCAGCATCTGATGTGTCTTCTCATTTTTTAGGGTACTACACTGAGTATAATATGAAAAACAAAGTCTATGAAACAGTCGGACACCTCATTAATAATATTGAGTCAAGCCTTATTGATCAAGCACTGATAGGAAAAAAAAACATCTATTAAAATCCTCTTACAGCACTCCAGTGGAGATGAGTCAGCAATCACAGACAGTTCTCATCAGAAGATTTTTTCTGGTGGAAAAGTTGTTTAGAGGTATAATATTTATTTAGTGAGGCAGAGGTCAGGTAAAGGTAAACACTGAGGTGTGAGAATGAGAGATGGAACACCTTGAGTAACTTCCATCTTTTTTACTCTGATCCCATGAGAAGACTGCTCAGCACAGGTGGGAACACATCAGCATGCTGATGGTAAATGACAGAGAGAGTCAAAGAGGGGGAAAGAAAATCCAGTGAGAAATACAAATCAAGGCAGGTGAGACAGTGCTCAGCTAAGCCCTGACTGTGCCAAACCCTTCCAGGCAGCCTGAAGAGGGTCAGTGTTGGCTCTTTTAAGTCATTCCTCACAATGAAAACAATCTTCTGCTTAAAAAGACTGAAGGTTTTAAATTCAGGCATTGCAAGACAGAAAAATGAATAACAGTGCTGTTATACCCCCATAAAATGGTAAAAAAGTGCCATGTGAAAGTGTCCTGACCATTAGAAACACTAAATTTGCAGAGCTCCATAAGAAAATGTTAGAAATATCAAATGTTTAAAACCAGGACAGCTGAAATGAGGTTCTTTAAACAGCTTCAGTACAAGAGATTGCAGTCCTGACTCCCTTCATAGGAGGGGAGAAATGGTTGCTTGTAGGATGTAGCTACTCACATCCTATGGTAGGTGGCTAAAATAGATTTGATATAATTGAACACTGCTGGGATATGAAGATACAGGTATGAATAGAAAATGCCAAACTTCTGTAAGTTTCAAAAATAAACCCTCTTTCATTCAAAGTACTCAACCTTAGCATAGGTGGAAAAAAAAAAGCCTCAAACTTGCATTCAATACAGCATTTCTTGAAGAACAAAAAAAGGCACAAAATTGATGCAGGTCCACAGATTGCTGCATTAAGTCTGCTATACACAGCCCACACACAGTAACATAAGGGTAATGTAAAAACATGCATTAGGGATGAAGATCCCTCTCTCCCCCTATGAAAGGATGAGCTGAGAGTCGATGGTGGGTGTGTACTGCTAGCAAAGCAAACACTTCACTCTCTGTGGGTGAACATCTCATGCGTGCTCTTTATTATAAAGCCCACTGAAAACTTGAAGCTGCTTTCCTGAAGGAGCTGTTGTGTAACTCTGACATCTGGGGTTTTCAGTTGCTGCCCTGTTTGAACTGGTTATGGAACACATTAAACCCAGAAGGCCCCACTTCAGCTGGGTACAAACCTTCCCCTCTCCTCCCATCTTTTCCAGCATGCTCCAGCCCAATGCTGGGACTGAAGGCTCGGGCCTGGCTTTGTGAGATAAGCCACACCATGGAGTGCAGCAGGCCTTGTTTAAAACATCACATTCTGAAGAGCCCAGCAGAACCAGGACTGTTTTTCTCAGAAGTTTAGTGCGCTGCTATAGCTTTGGATCCACCCAAACAAGCTGCTCTGACTATAAAAATGATCTTTGATTCCACATATATGTGTAAGTATGTAAGCTCCCAACTTATACAACTTGCCTGGTTACATACACCACTCATTCCTTTGTTTGTCTTTCATTATTACAGTCAGGAACCAGGCAGCAGGTCCATGCCCATCATGCCAATAGCCCTACTAAAAAATTCAAGTGAATAAATCAAATCAAATCAAACTCTCTTTTCTGTTCCCAGCTCATAAACACACTTTGAATTTGCTGCTCGAAATACATTTGCATTTGTCTGTGCAGTTCTCCACATGCACACAAGGTGCTCACAGCAACCCCATGCAAATATCAGAGCTTCAGAATTCCTGTGAAGGGAACAGGCTGTCACAAAGTGATTTGGGAGCTGAGACTGTAGGGATTCAAAAAGCAGCTAGATAACTTTGTGAAGGAAAACCACCACAAGTTTCTATTAAACCCAAAGACTTTGGGATCTTTGAATTCCAAATCACTGAAACCTTTGGAAAAATGCTGTAAAAGTAGTAGTATTATAGGTGTTCCCTCTGCTTATCATCTACCTTAAGCAGCAAGGTAAGTCTTGGAAAGAGGTGACTGAATGAAAACCACAATTGGTCATACCCTTATCTGGCCCACTTCTGCCTCTCTTGTGTGTCAGTGTCTTATGACAGAGAAGTACCATTCTGCTTTTCCTATTTTTCATGTTTTCAGCTATCTGCTACACTAAAAAGTCAAACTATTGACTTATATTTATGGTAGAAATTCCCTTTTATAAAACATTCAAAAAACATTCTCTGTGTAACCATGGTATTTAAGCTGATTGTTTCCATTTCAGCCTTGCCATGAGAGTTTGTGATAACAAAGAGTATCAATAGGTTCAAAAAGCAGCTGCACATAAATCATGGACAACAGGCCCATAAATGGATAATAAGAGGAACAGGCAGGAATGTTCCCTTGATATCCCTAAACCCAAAAGTTTGGGCTCAGGGACAGCAGGGAGGGAATGAATCTCAGGATGTGAGCAGACATGTCAAAAGCTATGTCAGACTTTATGCTCAAAACCCTCATGGCAGTGTTAGTTGTTCCTTCTGATGAGGTCTACAAGACTCCATGAAGTGCAGAGTGGGAGCCCAAAGTGGATAATACAATGGATTAGCCAGGAGAAAGGAGGAGTAGCCCATAAAAACTTAGTATATACAACATCACTATTCTTTACAAAATTAAAAACTATGTTTAAGAAAGCAAGATTTTCTATTTCTAAAAAAAAGTTAATACCTGTGAACCACTGCCAATGTGGAATCATCTCATTAACTAAGACTTAACACTAGCCATACTACAGAGAGGACATTATGCAAATAATTGCATAGAAATTGATGAGCACATGGGTAACACTGTATTTTGCACAGCAATGATAGGCACTTGGACCTGAGACTCCATCTACCCTAAACAAAAGGGCCAGACTGCAGCCCAAAGTGATGTAAGTAGGTCAGGTGTAAGAGCTGTGTAGCTGCAGGGGCATGGATCTCAGCTGGAGAGGAACCAAACCTCCCTGGCAGCTGCAAGGGCTCTGTGCAGCAGCAGCTATTTCTTAGAGGGACCCAGCAATTAGTCAAAAGCTAATTTGGGAGAAGCCATGTGAGCAGCAGTAACATCATGAAATAGCAGAGTGCTGTTTGGGACTGTGCCACTCCTCACTTTCCTGTCCTGGGGAAGAGGACACTTGGAACCCAACAACTCTGCCACACAGAAAACTTTAGGCCTACAAACACATTTATGGGCAAGGAAGATTAATTAAATTTTACCTGCAGATTTAAGAATTGTTATAGCTGCCAATGAAGCGCAGAATATTTTGAGTCATTAACCATTAATTGTCCAGTCTCTTGGAATTTCTGCTTTGCCCATCAGCAAACTCTACTGAACCTGACTGTGATTTCACTTCTGTCCCTTTGAAGCAATGGAGCTATTCCAGCACAGAGTCAGAGCAAAGTCAGAATCCTGCAGTGCCTACATGCTGACAGGATGTTATGAAACCACAAAACCAATCCAAAATGGCACACAACACATTTCTTGGTCTATGAAATATGCTCTACAATAAGCTAATTGTTGATAAAAGCCTCTACCATGTTGCTAATTTTATCTGTAGAAAAGCTACTGAGAAGAATGGCAATCCTGACAGGTAGATTCCTGAGTGATGTGAAGTACTGAAGTATGTACAGGATGCTGGGCTTTTATTACCTAAGCACTAATGGCAATTTCAGAAGAGGAATTCAGGTAAAGTGGCACATAAGAGGAGATCAGTCAGAAGTGTAATAAGTCATAAGTCAGGCTAGTGACTAACCCTGGCAGGAATATAACCAGTCAGCTGGCTGTGGTTTTAAAGAAGTTAGGTAGTATATTTACTGCATAAAAACAAAATATTAAAGGATTTGGTGGAACAAAAAGCATTTAAATCCACAAGATCAAAGCCTATCACATTATCACTCTGTTTTACAGAACCCAGGAGATGTGAGGAGTCTTCTAAAAAGTCAAGCAGAACATCAACAGCAGATTCAAGATTAGTTCATGAATTTTGCTTCCCTGTGGTGTGCATGCCTTACTTACCTGATATCAGTGACAGGAGCTGTCCTTTGTGGGGAAGAGAGCACAATTTTCTACCTTGCCTGACATATTACAGGCTGTGTTTTCATACAGTTCATCATAGCCTAGTCAGTGATAACCTAATCATAAAAATCCATATCTTGAAAGAAATTAAATGTTTCCTTCAACAACAGAATTCCTCATCAAAATGCAACTGGTTCCAAGCCCTGCAAAGTGCTGGATCCAGTCAGTCTATAAACACACTGTATAAACACACCACTACTTTTGCCTTTGGGAAACACAATTAAATTTTTCCCAGTCATTTCACAGCTGATTTTTCCAATGCACAAGAACTCAGCTGCCTTTTGGGAGCACAACAACACAGCTGCGTTTTTATGTGGGAAGGAGGAGTATAAAGCAACCAATTCCCCTCACACGCAGCCCTCTGTGGACTGGCTTTTGCAAACACAGGGCCACTTAGGGCCCTAAGTGCCTTCTTTCATGAGCTGTGTCCATGCCTGCCATGCACACACAGCAGGGCCTGATTTCCCATGGACTTTCTCAGTGCATGGAATGATTCCATGGGTGGGATGGAGCATGCCTGGCTTGTGAGCAAAGCACAGATTTGGTTCACGTGCTCAGCTCGCTTGCTCCTGCCTGTGTGGCAGCACCTGAAAACAAGCTGGCAAGGGGCTGCTTTGGCCAAGCATTCCTCCAGCCTGAGGCCTCCTAGGGCACAGGTCCTGTAAATACTTGTGTGTTTAATGCTGCCCTGCCACGGGCATCTGCTTGCCCATCACACATTTCCAATCACATTTCCAGTCCGGCTAAATGCAGTTCAGGGCTCAGGGTCATCCTCCCTGTAGGACCCAGGACACAAAGACAAAGCATTCACACCCTGTCCTTTTATCCTCTACTCTCTGCTGTACTTGCTAAGCATCAGTGTTTTTACCAAATTGAGATCATGCAAGCATAAAATTAAAATGACACACTTTTAACGATATGTGGCAGTTTCCTATTCACTTTCACAAATCTAAGCATCATAATAATTGTGGTTTTTTATATAATCAGAACAAATTCCAACCAAAGCAACAGATTTCAGTCAATACAAACCCAGAATGCTACAAAGAAAGTTTACAATTCACAGAGATTAGCCAGAAGCATTTTTCCCCTCCTGCTCACCTCTGTCCCTGCTCAGGTTAGGAAGCAGGGAATTCCATTGCTGCAGGCAGCCTGGTGTCCAGCTTTGAGAGCTAAACCTGCAAGACAAGGGCTCTGTCAAGGAGTGGCACAAGATAAAGAAGACACAGGAGCATAAATGTTTTCTAGATTCCTAGAAACGTGCTGGAAGATGAATTTCTTTCCCTGAGTTTATTTTGGGACAAACAGTGAGAGCCTTCAAGCAAACAGAAACCTTCCTCAGTGAAGCTGTAAATGCTATTTCCCACATAGATTGCATACAAATCATGAGAGGAGTTTTGAGCCATTCAAATCATTACCATATTATTTCAAGCATTCATTTATTATACTGCTTATTTAGCATGTCAGTCTTCACACTTTACAAATGAAATGCTTTTAGTAGAAATGGATGGGTAGGAATTACTTGATGAATTTAAAAGAGCCAAAACCTGTACAGTGACCACTACAAAGCAGTTTGCAGGGCATGGCTGGTGATGTCAGCCCTCAGTCAGGGCACAAGGAATCAGGATGGAAGAGGCAGCTTCCAGAACATTCACTGCAGTGCAAGTCTGGAGCCAGGTGACAGTACAGGGGGCAGGATGGTTTTGGCAAGTGTCACCTGGTGTGCAATGTCTATGGTGGTGGTTGTACAGGTATTAATGAGAAAGTTTGTAACCACTTAAAGGAAATGACACTTAGGAATTTTAAGCAGCTAATAAATCATGCCAGAGACCCTGATTAAGTACTTGAACGAATCATAAAAATTTATGAAATGGAAGCATAGCACATATTGTATGTTGATGTCATTAAAGTACCTGGTACAGGTAATCACACCTTTATATGTAAAAACATATTTTTCATTTAATGACAGAAGCTAGCAGAGGGAAGGTTTATGGGTATAATTATTATTGCTAGAGTGATCATTTAAAAAAATAACTGGATTGCCCACAGCAGACAGACACCCCTGGCAGAAAAAAATGAAAAGTTAATTCTAAGTTAGAAGACAAAATTTCAGTAGAAAAGGAAATGTAGCACTGCTTGCCTGGCAAACCTGTAGGGTGTACATCTGGACAGCACCACTGATAGCTCTACCTTTTCAGGACTGCTGTGGTGGGAAGAGATGCTGCCCTCTTGAAAAGCAGAGTGGCATCAGGTGGGATTACAGTGGGATGAAGGATATGGCCCACCCTTTTTTTAAGGTTGCAGTACATCAATTGAGAGATGAGTAACTCAGTAATGATGTATAAAAACAGGGAAAACTGATGATCCTTTCAAGGACAGGCCATACAAGCAATGACTGAGAGTGATTTTCATCTGAGGGCTCTTTACATGCTTACATAAATTAATTTTTTCTCTTTCCAAGGATGGGGTGTTGCCATACAGAAATCCTCACAGCTGGCAACTTCAGTAGAGTTTAAAAAGTAACTGTATGCAGACCCCAGCTTTATCTGCACAGAGGTACTTGCTTGGGGGCATCAGAAAGGTAGCACAGGGAAATGCCTCTCAGTTGTGTATACTGGGACTGTATGGATAGAGAGAAAGTCATGGTTCAAAGCTGGTGTTTATTAAAGCTTCTATAATTAGAGAATACAGATGTTTTCTTTATGTGCATAATGTAAACTCTACATTGTGTAAATGCAGTAACAGTGAAGTGAAAGTTTCCAGCACATAATTTTTCTATGTGACTATTCTAAACTCTTTTAACTATTATTTTCAAAAAACACCTATGAAGATAACATAGCAAACTGTCTGCAAGGAAAGCTGATTGACTATGGTGCAGTGAACCTCATTCTTTTAATGCTGAAAAGATGAAAACATTATAGGTTTGCTGTAAAAGCACTGCATAAGTGCTAAGAAGCTGCCTGTATAATTTGTGTTTGTAACAAAACAGTGTTGACAGAGCATTCTTGGTCTCAAAGGATATGATTAATTGTGGGCTGAGGGGATGTTTCCTCAGTTTCACTGGTCCTGCAGAACACATTGGAGCAGGTTTGGCCCCATAATAACTTCACTGAGTGTCCAAGCAGAGGCAGCTTGCATCCAAGCTGCTCAAACTGGTTGTGCCCTCATGGATGGGCTGTGAGGACTTGGCCACAGCACCAGAGGGTTTCAGGAGGAGAATAGGACAGTCTAACCCAGCTGCAGATGAAGCTAGTAACACAAACATCTGTCTTATGCTGGGCTATTCCCGCTTTAGTATGATTGGAACTCACAAAAGGAGGACCACTGCTGCCTGTAGGCACCAAGGCATGGCACAGAGGTGCCCAAATTATCTTTCAGTGTCGCAGCTCTGGCACTGCAGCAGAGACACGACAATGCAGAGCCCTGGCTCCTCAGCAGGGAGATTTAATCTGCAAGGGCTCTGTGCTCCTGTCACTGCCAAGGAGGCACGCCCGAACCGCTCCTCTTGAACTTCGCCTGCTTTATATTAATGGCTTTCACTGCTTGAGGAGTTTTAATTGTGTTCTATTGCCAAAGGCTTTGTAATACCTTGATGATGTTTTATGTGGAAGCAGAAGTTTCTGGTTGCTTGAAGACTGAGATGACACCCTGAGTAATTGCACAGCTTAGGAAGATGATATTTGAGCATATGCCCGACAATTTCACATTCGCATTTGATAACCTCATAATTTAAATGAATAATCTAAAACCACAACAGAAATGCCCCAGTGGCTCTGATGCATTTATTTTTAAAAGCAATTAGCATACAGGCTTCCCAATACTCCCAGCTATCTAGGCAGCTTTTTGATACAAATTAACTGGATGCTGATAAAGAATAAAGCAGCACCATGTGGCTCACCTCTTCTGAATTGTACCTAAGATTGCCATTGAAGCATGGTCACTTTCTGGCAGGGCAGTATGTGGTGAGGTGACAATTTCAAATCATCTATTCTGCTTTATTTTAATGCAGGTCACAGGATTGTCCCACAAACAGCTTGAAGGAAGGGATGAGGTCTGTGCCACAGCAGTGGGAGCAAGTTGGGAAGCTGGCTGCCTAACATTGCCTAACATTTTGTCCTGAAAATCATTTTACTGCCTTTGTTTTTTTTCTTTTTTATTTTGGGAGAAAGCTTGTTCTCTAATAACACTACCTTAAAGTCTGAAATGGAAGACATTAATAAAGTTAAGTGGAAAATATAATTTATAGATCTTATAGATGAGTGAAGATGCTTTAATTCTCCCTTCCAGACTTACTAGCATTGTTGAGTAAAATACATTTTTCCCTCACAGATGACATGGTCACAACTATGCAGCTGAGCAGCATTCCTCTTTGGATGAAGATTTCATTCAGCCCTGATAAAACTACTGTTAATTCACGCAACACAGATCCTGCTCTCATTGAAACCCATCTTGTATGCTCATTATATTTATAATATATGTACAAAGCTGACCACAAAAGCCAAAGGAATGCTGTATGGCAAGCTTGAGATTTTATTATTTACAGAGATTGTGCCACTAAGTATTTTCAGTTTTTACCTCTTGATGGTTTTTGCAGACCTTTATGTGGAGATATCCACAGATAAGATGCTCAGATAGTGGAAACCTGAGTGTCTGGCCCAAGTCAGAACTGAATCAGTTACCTCAAGATTTGATCCAGGCTTTTGTTGTTCAAAAGCTTCTTGTTTCTCACTGAAGCCAGAGTTTTCAGTGTTACCATGTGCTGCTTTAAAGATAGTCTGGCTGCCAGAAACAGGGAAGGATGTCTGTGTGAAAGAAATAAGCAGCAGGAGCATAGCAACCTTTAACCCATAAGGGTTCATAATTTTCAGGAAAATGTACTCAGTAATTAAAACCAAATGGAAATATATGATGAAAACTATATATTAACAGAATTGGCTTTTTAGAAATGTTTTCTTGGGGTTTTTTGCCCCCACTATTTATCAGCAATTTTAAACAAAAATTACTTAATTAAAAATGTATTTATATGATACATGAGTTAATCAACACAGAAATAGATGACAAAGCTGAGGTAAAAACAAATGATTGCTTATGAAAAGTGAATGCCCAAAACCAGAACAAACCACAATATAAAAATTGACTTGATATTATTAATTGACATTTGTAGAGTCTATTATTCTCTATTCAGCTAAATATGACTTCAATTTTCTATTCCTTCCAAAATTCAAGCTACTGTGCATTTCCCTTTTTTTGGCACAAAAAACCCTAAACACCATTAAAATACGCAAATGAGTCAAAGCTCCCATAGAGTTTTATTACATCAATATATTTTAAAGGATTCTCTTTCGTTTTGCATTTTAAATAAAGTTGATTTTTTTTCTGCTTAGAGGCTGGGATGACTTTTCACTTCCAAAACTTCTTGCCTTTGTTTGAACTGTTCCACCTGTATTAATCCTTCCTCTCTGGTTTTTAAATATTCAGGATCTTATTAGCAGATCAAAAATGCTGATGATTTTTAAGCAGTTGATTCATTTTCCTTCATCTTCTCTAACTTGCTATGGATGTTGCTCCTTATGAATAAGACATTGTGAAAGCTGTGAATTATCCTGTACTGAATCCCACAGCCCCCTTGGTAAAGAGGGATTTGAAAAAAGTCAATTTCTAAATAGTTATTCTAGTCTTTAGATGAATAGATTTATTTTGGTAAAGGAAAGAAGGGCAACAAAAGGTAGCAAGTAATCTTCAAATAAATACATTTAGTAATAAAAAAAATTAACTCTCCTTGATGTAAAGTGGCCATCATCCACTGCAGGCACCAACAAGCTTCAGGGTTTATAAATATAAGTCCACTTACTGACCAGAATTTATTTTTAAAATCTATAGCAGGGAAATGTACCCTATTTTAAAAGGCACATGCATCAGATGTATATATCTTCTCATGCCACATATTTTACTGTATTAGAGAACTAGAGAAGGGGGAGAAATGCTTATTTAAAAGAAATAGTTACTGCTGGTCATACACAAAAGACTGTACATTCTACTAGTTAGATACCATTAAAATATGTAATTGGGAACAACTTCTGTAACACTTCCAGAGGCTTAAGTTTACAGAATTGTCCCAATGAAAAAATACTTTTCCATATGTGAGCAATCCTTTGAATTTCAGTAGTCTCTAAACCCTTCCTTACCTTGCCAAAGTATGAAAAAAGGAAAGAGAACTCTATTCCATCTCCTGTTTTGATTTATTACTGGTTTATTTGACATTTCTTGTCAGAGTAAATGGCCTTCAGCAATACACACAACAGTTAAACAAATGCCAAGTAAAATCAGATAATTCTGCCATAGGTCCTTAGCTTTCAGTTGTGTCCTTGGCTGAAAAATTCTTCCATGTAACTTGGAAAGCAATAATGTTATCTTATCAGTCCTACTAAAAATCTGAAAATAATTTCCTTCTGTTAACAAGGATTTCATCTGTATTTTCATAGATACAAATAGTCACTGAAAATTCTGGCTTAGGGCGTACACAAAGCCCAGTCTAATGCCATTTGAAATCTGCAAACATAATAAAGTGCAAAACCAGATAATTCAAAATTCCAAAAGCTGTATAAATTAATTTTTAATTTGTTGTGTTCTTTTATACTTCCTATAGAATAAGTCTATTTATTTTATTTAAAGCAGGACAACATACATTAAGCTCTAACTTTAACAAAATTTATTCAAATTCTCAAAACATAACTGAGATTTAACATCTTGAGCAGCTCATGTTTGTGTTATAGGCCAAACCTCAGCATCAATGGGCAAAGTCATTAAGTAGACTGAGACTTTACTGAAGTGATATTTCTGAGGTTTTGGCAGCAGCTGCCTCACTTCCCGGTGTAAAGAACATTCCTCTAATGCAATTATTTCAATACTCATCTCATACAAATTTGTGAGCTAATTGGTAAATTAGTTTCTTTTTTACTCTAAAAACTGTAGTAAGAGGTTCTGTCAATTCAGAAAATGGACAAATACAGTAAACCACAATATGTCTGTTTACTAATCACATATAATGTTTCCTCTGGGGTAGAAGCAGAGCAAAGAAGTTGCAATTCAACAGCACTTTTTAAAGTTTTAGAAATTTGATGTTATTTTTCAATGTTTTCTCTACATTTTCATGGAATCCACTTTTGAATGAATGTATAATTGGGTGGAAATGAAGTCAAGCTGGTACCCTTTCAGTGGTCAATGTTCTTATTGGTGATTCTCAATGGCCATTCACAATTGTCTAATAAAATTAAATGAAAAAAATAGGCAAAAGGCATCTACTGTATTTCATAATTTCTTTTAAAATATTAATATATTTCCCATTGAATATTTCCCTTAGTGAGCTTCGTTCAATTTCCATTGAAATCTTTAATGGCTGCAAGAGAGAGGAAACCTACTTGACTAGATTTACTAGAGAAATGATCAAGGCAAGTTTAGAACTATTATTTGATTTTAGTCTTCTGATTGAATAGAATCATCAGTAAAAACATGAGTTAAGTTGAACCTTTGCAGGTTTTATTGCAGTGCAAGCACTGTTGCTTGAGTCACAGCTGAGACATCGCAGTGTGGAGACATCATGTTTGTAACTCACCTGTGCCAAATCCCAATACTCAAGAAACTGAAAGGGTCAGACCAGAGATGATCAGAAGATCATTTTGGTTTGGGAGCTACAGGCCAACACAAGCTTGGACTGGGGAACACCAAAGACGCTCAGCCTTTGATCCAATCTTAACGTTCCTGAGGCCTAGTTTTTCAGGCAGGATCCACCAGTGAAATGCCCAGTGGATGAAGCTGCTGTCAAGAACACATATCTACAAGGTCACCAATTTTAACATAAAACATTTCAGCCAGGAACTCAGCAAGGGTTATCCTGGCCAATGCAGAGCTGGAGATGCTTTAAACCAAGGTCACTGCCAGGCCTCTGAGAGCCACAGCCTTCACTGGAGACATTTCCATGCCACAAACAATTCAAAAATAAACACAGCTACCACACAACACCTCTCTGTGCCCCCTTCCCCTCAGGAGATCTGGTTCCCATGGCAGTGAGGCCACCTTCACCTGCTGTTTGGTAGCACATCCCCCTTGCACCACCTCCTCCCTGGCACGCCCCAAACACATCCAATGTGCAAATTCTGGCAGCTTTGTTAAAATTAACAGCCTGGGGGCTGCAGGGATGTAAACTCAGCCTCCTCTCTCGGATGTGGATCACTGATAACCCTCCTAGAGCTCGAACAAACAAACAAACTCCAGAAATGCCAACCATGTGTCATGGAGTTACTGCTTCGCGTAACCATGGCAAAGTGTGGGCAGCAAGCAAAGCCGTGATCATTTGGAATGGTTTAAAATATTCTTATTGTCATGAGGGAGGCCAATGGACGGCCAAAACACAAAGAGGGCTCAGAGCAACCATGCGATCCAGGATTAGGGATCAAACCGGGGCTGGTGTTTCTCTTTGCATTGGACCTTGTCAGAAAATGTCAATCTAATGAGAAAATTCAAAATTGTGTTTCATTTTTACATAGCTCGTTTCCCTTTATCCCCTAGGATCTAAATCTCTAAGCATTCAGGACCATGATATCAAAGTAAAAGGGACACAGTGCATGTCCCTTTGTCCCCTCTTTCAACTTTAAAAAGCCATCATGAGCAGCCCGTTTACTCCCTGGGCATTTCTGCCTAACTAAGTCAATGACAACATATTTAGGAAGATTTTGCTGGTTAGCAGCTATTATTGTTATGAAGTCTAATGGTAAACTAACATTTAGTGTAATGTAACTGCACATTTTTATGGCTTCTTGAAAACCTCTTAGTGCCTCATCTGAGGCATGATTTTTCCATACCATTTCTATTTTAATAACAGCGTCTCCACACCAGCTGACAACTTTCACATGTTTTATTTTTCCCCTGTCTGTTGCAACATGACCAAGGTTATTGCAAACTGCCATTCTCTTCTTATTTTATTTTTACATCCATCTTATCTAATATTACTCATCTGTTACAGCTGCAAAGCCACATCAGTAAAGCAGACAGCTATGCAACTGTGCGGCCCAGCAGAAAGAACTTAAATTTATGTACTTGAGGGCCCTTTGGAATTATTTTTTTTTTATTATTTTTTTATGATAGGAAGATGAGTAAAGCAGAGACACAGGTGCCTGCTGCCACTTGAGAAAATTGTGGCCTTTCTCTCAGCTCTGTTGAGTCACTCTGAGTCGCAGGACTCACGGACATTTGGCTGTGTGGGCCCTGCTCAACAGCATTGTGAGGAGCAAAAATGGCTGAATGGCATCCATATGGCTGACAGCTTGCTGTGACGAGCAGCCAGCTCAACAATTTGTCAGCAGAAGAGGGAAAAAAATACATTCTGAATATAACTCTTTCAACATATTCATTTTGGAGGAGTAGGTAGTTATCCAACATGCTGTGCGTTCATCTGGTGGAGAATAACTACCAATAAAGCCCTTTGTTTTCTGGATGTGCAATACCTGAATAGGTTGAGGGAGTTGTCATCACAATGAGACCTATAGCCAGAAATTGGAAATAGTGGTGTGACTTACAGGGTGCTGAGCTGTTGGTATAAAATCAGCAGATTGGAGGTAGAGAATAACGTCACTGGAGTGAAAATACTGAATACAAAATAGGATCCTAAAATTTTCCACCATTTATGTCTTTCAAGAGATTGTTTCCATATTGTATAATGAGCCCTTGTATGCACAGCATGTTTATATAACTCAGTGATGCCTCAAATATCTTCATACATCAAAAATCTTAATCTAAGATTATACCTGCCCTGCCTTCTCATTTATAAACATGCACAGTCCATCTGAAAATGTTACCAGCCTTTATTTTCTCAGTCTCAGGCAGTACCAGACATCTCTTCCTCTTAATTATCTTTGAGCATTATCATCTATTAACATTACCTTCCTCTCAATTATCTTTTGCATACTGGAGGCATGCAAAACACTTAAACAACAATAAAGTGACACTGGCCAACCTCCTCCTTATCTCTTTTCTCTCTCCACTCCAAGAACCCTGTGTCTTAAACGTTATTTATGGGGGGAAAAAGGTGGACTTTTTTAGTGATGTCTGTGATATGGAAGTAGTAATAGCACCTATGGGAACAATATTTTCTTTATTATTTTATCAAATCTGAGCTAGAGGGTGATCAACACTAACAATCTCTCAAAAACAAAATTACAGAAATAAATCGAGGAGAAGTTACAGAAGAAGTAAAAGTGATATATTCATTCTTCTATCTTCTTTCCTTCATGGAATGCTATCATTCTATTTATTGCTCCTATCCCTTAATTATAACAGAACAGGAACCTGCAAATTAGAATGCTTGACAGAGTGAGTTATACTTTCTCTTCTCCATACAACACTCTGGATTAAGGACCTCCCATTCCTAGTACAGTAGCCTACCAATTCACAGTATTTTTTAGAAGGTCTGATTTTCATAATGGATAATTTTTGATACAAAATTTTACACAGAAAAGTAATTGCAGGCATAGTTTTGCTCTATTCAGCAACCATTTTGAGGCCATTTTCAGAATAATGAGTTGACCTATTACTTGTTGTCTTTGCAATAAAATATCTAATGCTAAGTGACCAAACTTCAGAAATCTGATCCAAAAACTGCTATTATCCAGCTCATTAGTATTTTCAAGGATATGCCATCTAAGTCCAAGAGATGCCACAAAGAAAATGAAGTTTTGCTATCAATGTGCTTGTCACCATGCAGGATGGCAAGGGAATTGCAGTGGCACCGATTAAATGTGAATTTGTGCAGGATTTGCTTTTAGTCCAAATCATAACAAGGGCACAAAAGTACAAGTACAGAAGAAGTATCACAGAATGGTGATCCTTAATCCAAGTGGCCTTTTACTGGATTCTCTCCCATAGCTTCATCTCTTTTGTACTGAGAAAAAGTACAGGAAAATTATGCAAAAAGCAATTTTTATTTAAAAAACAAACAAAAAAAAAAGCAATTTCCAATGCTAATTTCAGACTCGCAGCATTAGAAGAAGAATTGGGTTTTTAAATCAGCCTCTGAATAACAGGTAAAATCAAGGCAAAAAGTTATCTACAGTCAAATGAGAAGAATGTTTACTGTAAGAGATGTTGTATAAAAATGTCCCTTCAATAATAATGGATAAGCCTTAGAACCAGTGGAAGGGTGGTTTGGGCATATATTCATGATTATTAAGAATAAATATTTAGTTTCTTGATACATTTGTCATGTTCTTATTCTTTTATTCTGCATTCTGTCTCCTCATACAGCTTATTAAAGACACCAAAATCAGTTACTGAGTGCTGAGCCTTCAAAAACCAAAATTCAAATCCAGTAAAACGCCTAAGAGAAAGTCCAGAGCAAGTAAAAAGTCCCTCTGCAATTCTGCACATGCACACGTCCATGTTTTACACAAGGACCCAGATCAGTCTGTCATTTTCAGACATTAGATATGAAAGAAGAACCATAATAAATTATTCAATGCAGCATCTAATTGCTACTAATTGTTCAAATTTTATAACAAGGATTATTTCACCTCCTTGCATGTTCTCTCAGCACTTAGATTTTCACTGATTTGTGCTGTGCATTCTGTTTATTCACAAAATCAAAGCATGTGACTTTTAGAAGACAAGGATCTCTTATTTTTCTGAAGTGCAGAGGTTTAAAAACACAGAACATGTGTTACTCATCAGCAGTAGTAGAAAAGAATATTTGAAATTCTCCCTTTTTATTTGCCTGTAAGACAACACATGTAAACTTTTTCTCATTTGCTGCGCAACACTCAGATATGCAACAGCAAAAATGTTTTTGGAGTTAGTCACTACTTAACAAATGGCAGATTCCAAATACTTTAAGATCATCAGATAGCCATAAATAGATTTAAAAGTTATGCACAAATATCTGTGACCACAATAAATTCCCTAGGAAAGCTCTGAAGCAGCATTGAGCACTGTGGGAACAAGAGAGTACAGGTGATTCTGAGATCACAAGAAACAGAAGGAGCTGTGTGTGGCACTTGTTAACAGCAATCAGTGCCCAAATGAATAGAAATATTTGCCTTCGATTGAGCAGTTTAGTTGGATACTTCCCAGCAGTGCACAAGCAAAGCAGCCTGCTTGCTAAGCTGAATTTATCAACCTCATCCTCAATTACAATAAGCCAATACAACAGGAATAATCTTGGCCTTTGCCTGTACCTTTAGCAGCTGCCCTCAGTAGGCTCAGATTTAGTTGAAAAAGCAAAAAACCAAAGGTATCATGGGCAAGGCTGGTAGATGTTTGCTTGGGGACCTTCACAAAAATACCTTATAAATTTCCCACAATAGGTAGAGAACTATCAAATTCAAAATTTCACAGGTATCCATGACCCAGAAGGATTTCTTCAGTGACCTACATGAAGGATAACACTTCAGTTATTGGGACTTTTTTTCCATTTAAAAGAAAAAAGTTCTGAAGGAATATAAAATATTATTTTAAAAAGGCAACATGCACATCTAAAGACACATTCTTCCAGTCTGGAAGTTTTCACAATGGATCAATTTAGACTTGTTTTCATTGTGACATGGATTCTGAGTGCCTAAACCAAAGGAAAACCTGTATAATAGACAATATTTGTTTTTACCCTCTGAGGTCTCCTTTCACAGGAGTAGTCAGGCAGTGGAAGTACACATTCATTTCTATGGAGGCTGAAGCTCTTTATAGGACAAGGAAATTTAACATCCCTATATAAGGCAAGTCAGGGCTGCTTATGCTGTGTTATCAGTGAAAGGCACCTTGTAAGGCAATTTTTCTGCTACTCTACTGCTATTATTTTGCTGGAAGACTTATTAAATCAAAATTGAACCTGAAGTGTCTCTACAATCTGTGAAACTACAGAGACAGTTCTATATAGAGCACTATAAAGTGCTCTAGGAGACTTCTGGAAAACCAAGTTGAATGCTTAAACCACTAATGTTAGTCTGAATTAATTTTTTAATCTGTTTAATTAAATTACAGGCTGCTTTCATGCGCATAGTTATACACTGAGCATCAGGGAAACATTTCTATGCTGCCTACTGCATACTTAAAGAAAAATTCACATAAGACTGAGGCACAAGGTTGTTTTATAGATTTCTCCTCCTCATCCCTCCTCCACACTGTCCTTCCTTCTTGAAGCACAAGAGGCCATAGTTCAGAGCAACTTATTCTTTTGCTACATGAGCCTCACTGAGCTGGTCTCATGTGGGAATGCAAAGATAATAGAAAAAAGGAACAATAAAAATTAATCTCCTAGTTATAGTCCACAAGGGGGAAATTTGCACTTGGAGATGCTTCCCCAGCCCTCTTTTTATCTTTGCTCCTACCATGGTGCACAAAGCTCAGAAAACCAAGTAAATTTGTGTGTAAATCAAACCAAGGAGGCCTGACCCTGTAAAGATTTGTGGTTCAATCTAACAACTGGCTCATAATGAACCAGGCAATCCCCAACTCCCTGTCCTCCTCCCTGCCAGTGTCCCCAACAGCTCGCTCTTACTTGCTTGTTGTCACTCTTTGGCCATGACAAGAAACTTGTGGCCACATATTCATCTTATTTATCCACATCTGAGTTGGCCTGGCCTAGAAATGATTCATTTTGACCCAGGTTAGCAGATGGCTCTGGTGACCACAGAGCCACAGGACTGTGAGAGCAGCATAAAGGAGGAAGCACAATGCATGGCCTCTTCTCTCTGGGAACAGCTCAGGTTTCTCTTCAGGTTAAGCTAAGCTGGAAACTGTAAATATGCAGATTCTGAAACATCTAACCTTTTGTCAAAATTTGTTAATGTCAACAATAGACTGAAAACATGAGGTAGGAGCCTCAGACATGATCAGAGAATCACAGAATATGCTGAGTTGGATGGGACCCATCAGGATCACCAAGTCCAACTCCTGGCCCTGCACAGGACACCCCAAGGGTCACACCATGTGCCTCAGAGCAGTGTCCAAACACTTCTTGAGCTCTGTGAGTCTTGGTGCTGTGACCACTGCCCTGGAGACCCTGTTCAGTGCCCAAGCACCCTCTGGGTGATATTGGTATATTTTCCCAATATCCAACCTAAACCTCCCCTGACACCTTCAGGCCATTCCCTTGGGTCCTGTCACTGTCACCACAGGGCAGAGGCCTGCCCTCCTCTTCCCCTCATGAGGGTGTTGGAGACCACAACGAGGCCTCCCCTCAGCCTCCTCTTCCCCAGGCAGAACAGACCAAGTGCCCTCAGCTGCTCCTGAAACAGCTTCCCCCAAGGCCTTTCACCATCAGGAATGCAGAGGTTGCATCGGGCTAACAGTGTTTTGTGCAAAAAAAATGTGAAAGACTATTCGACTGTCCCAGGACAATAAGAAAACCAGACTACAGACTGAAACTGCACATCACTCCTAGCTGGCATGGCTTTTTAAATAAATCTAACAAGATACTTAACCGTTTGAATCAGAACATTAAGAACTATGTGTATTTCTTGCCACATGAAAAGGAAGTTTCTATCACTAAGAAATGCAAAAACGCCCTTAAAAAACAAACTGACTTTTGAAGATTAATAGATTTTGGTTTCTCAAATCATAATAGTACGGCCAAGTGACCAATTTCCCTCAGGAAAGGGAGTAGAAACAAGACCTAATTTCTGAATGGCCATAGTTAGAAGTACCAAGCACATGAAAAGATTAAATTTGGAATGCTGTCACTCACTTGACAGATAAAAAAACACACATTCATTAAGACTGAAAGTAGAGGCATGGAATTTCATCAAAAACAGGAAAGAAATTAATTTTTGGTCAATAAGCATTTCTAAACTAACTGGAGCACTTTCTGGAGCAGTTAATTTCTTGGTTACTGAAAACATAACATGTTTTTATTTTCAGCAGATGTTTGGTTGTTCAGAATCTCACTATTTTGAAATTCAAGGAAAAACAGCAACCTAGCTTCCAAAGCTCTTAGACAAGTTTCAATGTCATGAATTTTGTGATTCTTTAGCTTTGAGTTTTCACTTCTGACTTTTGAATCAACACAACACAATCTATTCAATATTTAAAGAGCTCCTCTGCAAAGGCAGACTGCAGACAGTATTTATATCTTACAGTATTTAACTTTAATCAAATACAATGTTCTCAGTGCAATTTATTGATTCCAGAGCCTTTAGGGGAAACATTCAAATCACATAACTTAGGAACAAAGCTGAAAAGAACACTTACAGATTTGGGGGAACTTAAAATACTTGGTTTTATAAACGCTTCCACAAAGTACAAGTTGACACCATCAAAGATTTAACATCATGTCAATCAAATCACAAGAGGGAGACTGAACTGATTACAAGGCTATCTCTGCCAAAAGCTGGACATCATTGGATATTGTGGTTTTTATCACTTATTAGAGAAAACTGATCCCAGACTTATCACTTATTAGAGAAACTGCTTCCAGAGCACCTGCATTTGCATATGAAATTAAGGTTTCTTTCCAACTAACTTGAATATCCCTGAAAATATCCTTCCTACGAGCTCTATAAGCTGTTACACTTTCTTTTTAAGTTACACCTCATAGAGACAATATTTTAATTATGCTGAATTCAACTGTTTGGAATGGGAAAAGGAAAATGCTACTGCCGCTTCAAAATACTGGAAAACCTCCTTGCAAGTCCTATATATTCCTAAATGCCCAGTCACTGTTGTAGACAGTCCATAAAAATGTCTTATCTGAATGAAACCCTCAGCTCCAAAGGTCTTAAACAAGAGATGATGTTAAGAGCCTTTATTGCTGAAATCCATGTGGTTTTGTTTTGCTTCTTCTAGAAATAGTATTTTTCCCCATCACAAAATGTGATAAAATATATGCTAAATCAAAAGGATATGCAGCTTCTCCCTTTACTTCACAACATAAAATAAACATAGTGCTTACTTTTTGCTCAAAGATGAAAAAACATATATAATAAAAATAACTTCTTTAGTATGGGAAAAATAGTCTTTTCTTAAACTTCAGCAATGTTAGCAATCCCTGTCAAGAAATGGCCAACTTGATTTTCAGGGGTCAAAGCCTATGTTTGAGATGTGCAGGCAAATTTGTAATAAAGTTTGTGCACGATTGACACAGCACCTCTAACAGAGCCCAGTAATCACTGTTGGCTGAATGTAAATTGAAATACATTGCTGCATTTCCAAAATCGTTTGAGCCAACACTTGTCAGAGTTTCACCCACCAGAATACACCAAGAACAGCTTTTAAAAATGCAGAAATGCCAAATGGTACAAGAGCCACCAGAGGGAGTGTCTCCAGCTCCATAAATGTGATCCAACCCAACAAAGTCTGGCCAGGAGCTCGACGCATTTAAACATTACCATACTTTAATGCACAGAGGTGCACTCTGACCTTTGTTTATACAATCTAAGGTGTTTGAGAAATGAGATTTCATGTATTCTTTCCTTTCCTGCAAAAGCAGAAAGATAGCACCCTCCATCATGTATTTAACCGTTCCTAATACAAATTTTTAGAAACTGTGCCACAACAAATGGTGCTCATGTATCAAAAAAGCTATAAACAGATGAGATTGCCATGGCAACACCTTGGCTCCCCAATTTACATAAATACTGGGTAACATTCTGACAAATCCCAAAAGAAGCATTTCAAAGGTAGCAAAGGTAGGACTCTCTGCCAAAAGAGATCTTGGGACAGCTGTGCACAAGGAACAACTGGAATTCTTACTACTCATGCCTGTCCCACTGGTGAAGTGAAGCCATTTAATCTCTGCTGAAGGCACCACTGGTTGACATTTATGACATTACAGCATAAATGTTAAATGCTGCAATTAGATTTTATGCTGTTTTTAATTCTTGTGCACTGCTTTCATCTTCTGTTCTAATTACCACACCTGGAGCTTCATCTTATTTTTAAAGACAAGGCTATGATGGCATTTTCACAAATGTTTCAGCCACTCAAGTTCTTCTCTGGAAAAGCTCTAAAAACCCCATATGGTCTAGACAGAAATTCCAAAAGGGGGGTTCAGGGTTTGCTGCTATAACTAAAATCTTCTGCTTTCCAGAATTTCTGATTTTGTTACTATATATGATGTCACACACATTCTTTTAATTGCAACAGCAGTTATACACCCATCAAAATGGGTGTCCTAAAGAACAGAGACCTACAAGCTTAAAAATTTTATAGAAAATCAGATGGTACGTGCACATAACATGAGAACATAGGAGTATGGGGCAATATGTAAAAACCTTATTAATACAAGGTTTCTCCACTCAATGAATAAATTAAAAGGAACAGACCAATATATGTTAACTTTCTGTCAAGATCATGAAGAAGATAGTAAAAAATAATCCCTTACCTGTAATAAAAATGAAAGCAATAAAGACACAGAGTGTGAAAGCTCTCAGATCAGAGATTTATCCCTGGGAACAGCAATAAAACCAGGTACTGCAATTTAATTATGAAAGGGAAACATCTTGGACAACAAATTTATAGAGAGGTTCCAGCACACAATTTAAGATACAATCTTTTGTATCCCATAGAATTATCTATGCTCATCATAAATCAATAGAGGATGAAGTTCATGTAAGACGCAGCAAAGCTAATCAGAAAATTACCCCTGCCTTCCTGGGGTTACAAAGCAAGCCCTTAACTCAGAAACTTTCCTTTAGATTCAGAGGAACAAGAACAGCTGCACCTTTTTTCTCCCAAAATATTCTCAAATAGTAAAGGAGTGCAGGCAAGAGAACTGCTGGCTTCTTTCCTTCTCAAAAGGTCTCATTAAAGAAAAGAGCTGTGGCATAAAAATCAAGGACACCTCACAAACCTACAAAATATACTGAGAGTTGCAAAGTTTGGGTTTTGGTTTTTTTCTTCTAGATTTTAGAAATGATGTTTCTTTTTCTGAAGCTTTCACTCTGACCCTTAGCTTTTTATTCCATGAACAGCATCATTAAGAAGTACTAGATTTCAGAATTCTGCATAAAAATTTGGATTCACATTCACTCCTTTTGGACTTTTTCAGTGGTGTTCCTAGGGACTCAAATTGTAATTATGTGTGTGCTGAATGAAATCTAAGAAAAACTTTTAAGAATGCAAAGGCCTGATGCTGCTCCCTGTTGACTTAGAGGAAAAATTCCATCAGCTTTCATTGTCTCTTTGAAATCAGACCTAAAATGAAGAATAATTTGTTCCTGCACTACTGATGATCTCCAGCAGCTTGAAACAAAGTCAAACAAAATATCTATAATTTTAAATCAAACTCTATCTAAGCAAAGCATTGATGGTAAAGGGCTAACAAATCTTAGCTTGATAAAGTGGGTATTTATTAACAGTTTCTGATTTTTCAACCTTTCCTTGCACATAAGCTAGCCTGACTAAAGCTTAAGTACTTGATGAAATCAGACTGGATTTGAGCACATGCTTAAGCAGCATCTTGACACAGGCCTTGGGGATCTCTAAACAGGATTTATTATGGAACAATATATTTATTTCACTTCTGCTGAGGAAAGATTTGTCTGTTGTGGAACACAGTTCATTATGATCCACAAGAGGCTTTGGATGGTGTTCTGATTGCTGTCCCCCCATTCACACCCCTGCTGGATTTCCATCTTATTAAGTTTTCACTTCAAACCCTTCCCTAATCCAGTTTAAAGTAATGTAGTGTGAATGGACAGCAAGCCAGTGACTTAAGAACTCAGTGAGGTGGGGAAAGCAGAGCAGCTGTGCAGAACTCAGCTGCATCACAACAGACTCATTTTTAGCTACTTTTCATATTCTCCAATTCTCCCTTACACTATTATTCTAATTACCCAGCTACATATCCTCAATGACAAGCACTTATAATCATACAGCTTAATTAAAACATAACTGAAATACCTGAGGTGATAAAAATACCTCCAGGAAATAAAGGAAAAAGAAGCATTGAGTGTAAAGGAAGTTCACTTTACATTTACTACTAGACCCTCCCTCTGCTTTTTGCACCCTAACAGCAGAGTTTTCATTAATGTTCTGCAACTTAAGCTTGTGTTTGTACTCAGTCACCACAAAGAAATTGGAATAACACTGCTGTTCTCCTATGAGAAGAAAAAATTCTGGGTCCAAATTTTACAGACATTTTATTTAGTCACATATTTTTGTAGATAATCAGCCAACAACTGGTGAACCCAAGCAATTCAGTAGTAGTGCTTTAGAGGCTCTTTGCATGGATCATGCAGGGAAGACAACCTTGGGCTCTCCAAAGCACTCAGGCTGATAAACATCTTTATACCATGGCTGGTAATAAAAGCTCCCCACACATGGCTCAAGCCCAGCAAAGATGACTAAAGGACTGGGGCATCTCTCCTATGAGGAGAGGCTGTGAGAGCTGGGACTGCTCAGGCTGCAGAATGCTCAATGGGGATATTATCAATGTGTAAAAATGAGGTGATGGAGGAGACACCTCTCAGTAACACAAATTGAAATACAGGAAATTTCACTTAAACAGAAGTAAAAAACCCTTTGCATTGCAAGGATGGTAAACCCAGCATAAGCTGAGTTTTCTCTCTCTTCCACACTACCTAATCAAAGCTGGATATCTGCATGGCTTAGCATCTATCCCTTCAAAAATATATAATGGTTCCTTAAATCGTACGTTGAACTTTGTTTCCTTGTGACTTTTGGCTTTCTCTCCAAGCAGCTCTTATTCCTGACACATTCTCAGCAGTGTCTCGTTCTGAAAATCTAATTAGCAATTCAGATAATACAGGAAAAGGTAGCTGCTATGTCATTATTGTTATCAGTTGATGGGGTGCTCTACAGACCCTGAGGATGTATCTTAAAGCTGCAGAATACAACAAAAAGTTACTGTAAATCTGACAGCAGAGAAAGATAGACTTTCCAGAAACCAGCGCAGTATGCTTTTCATGCAATCTACCTCGTTACACCAATTTTCAAAGAGCATTTTACCTCTTCATTACTGTATGCATCTGTGCCTTTTCTGCTTAAATTATTCAAATTCAGCATTGACTTAGAAACCCCTTGAAAATCAAGAGTCATTTAATACCCTAGCAGGAATATTACAGGTTAAATTATAAATGTGTATCCTTATAATTTGTTTCACTGCACATGTAGGCATGCACAGATCATAAGCGCTATTATAAGACACCAGAAATTCAAATGAAATATTAATTAGAAAGCATTTACTGGATTTAGCAGCAGAGAGGTCTGGACAAGAGTTTGCATTAGGAGCTGTTTCTGAGCCACAGGAGAAAAGGGGGCTGATGGTGCCATCTGTTGGTCAATCCAAAATGGACATTAATGGAGTTAATGGAGCTTTGGGGTCTCCTACACCGCAGGTAACTCCACAAGCTCAGCCCTGAGCAATCCTAACAGTGACCCTCACTGTTCTCAGTCAGGACAACACTTGGCAGAGCACAGCACAGCCACAGCAGCCCAGCACAGCCAGGGAATTGCAGCTCTGCTCCAGCACACACAGCTGACCTCATGCAGCATCCCAAAGTATTTTATACACAATGGAAAAAAGGTGAAGCGGCAGCCAGGTCATTACAGCCATGGAAATGTTTGTGTTTTGCTGTTTGCTTCACACACTATTTTTATGTATCCCTCTTCACACATCCCATTACCTCCTGTGCCCTGTCTCTGCTCAATTCCACACATACTGAGAATCATGCTGGCTCTTGCAGGAAATAAAGTTTTCCTTTGAACAGTTTTGCTGACCAGATTCTCCCAATCATATTTTGGCCTTTTCTCCTTAGCAAGCAGGTGTTTTCTTTGTAATGGAGTAGCGAGGATTTGGGGAAATGGAATGGGCTGTCACGAGGCTGCCACAGCAGAATCACTTTCCAAATAGATGTCTTTAGTCTTTGCATGGGAGAAAGGTGTGAAGAGCTCGGCCAGTAAAGGAACATTCAAATCCAGCCATCCATAGAGGCTGCTGGCACATTGTCACAGACATCGTGTCTCACAGAAAGGCAACAACAATCTGATTCCATTTCAGAATTAAATACAAAAAAAGCCCATTTGGCTGGCCAAATAGTCATGGCTAGGTCCAGGCATGGACAATTTCAGTACACAGCTCAGAAAACCGTGAGGAGCAGAGGTGCAGTCAGCACTTGCACACACTCTCTGAGCACTGTGGACTTGTGGATGTCTTCTGGAGACTCTGGCCAGACTTCTCCCATGATACAACTGCTCATCACAGAGTAATTGGCTACTGACCACTGGGAGTGGTGGTTTCTTGTGCTCTGTAGGACCAATCTTTTAAACCCTGAAGACTGGGTTTAAAGTCTGTGATTAATGGAATTGCATCTTATGATGCAATCTTATGATGCTCCAGCTCTGGTGCCAGCTCACAGGAGACAGCATTGACTGGGCTCTTTAGCCTGAAGTTCTACACTCTGCTGTTTTCCCCACATCCCCAGGACTGAGTTCATTATCCTGGCCCAGTGTCCTGCCAGCTGAGGACACAGTGAGGACTTATTTTCAGTGTCCACCAGACAACAGGACATTTAAGATGGAGAGAAACATCTCCTGAGGTGAGGGACCTTCCCAGATGACCTGCCAAAGCCTCAGAGGTGTTTCTCCAGGCAGCACATCTGTTTGCCCAGTGTCAAGACTCAGAATCAGAAGTTTGATTGTGCCCTTTGTAAAGACATAGAAAGGGAAGCACATCAACAAAAGGAAGAACAGAAATAAAATTTGGGTTGCATGGGCGTACAATCCATGTGCACACACATAATTACAGCCAAACATTATTTCTCTGTCACATAGGAATTAAAAGATTAAAGAGCTAATGAATATTCTGGCAGCAAGTATGAGCAGTAATAGGCTTAGGTAGGATGCTGGGCAGCAGCATGATGTGAAGACTGAGTGAGGATCTTCTACAGATTTATGTAGATCATTTTTGAAATGCATTTACATATTTAGATTTACTAATGTCTCTGTTCTCTTTTCCCATCCACCACCAATTTTTGCAGCTAAGCCATTAACCATCGTATGGACAGGGAGGAGGGTGGAAAATGGTGATTAGTGAGGGAATAAAACAGATATTAACAAGTTATGAATTTCATTTCCATCCACAAAAGGAAAAAACACAAAACAAAACAAAACAAACAAACAAACAAACCCCAACCACCTTATTTCTCCTTAAGTACAATAACTTTTCAGTGACTATTAGCATGGGTGTCTATGTAAAATTAAGTCCTAGCAGGGAGAGGGGGAGGAAACTTCTCTACAAAACTTCCTCTTTGTATGAAGTAAATAATAACTTCTACTTTGTATGAAGTAATATGAAGTAAATAATTCTAAAATATTAAGGATGTGAATTCTCAACTCAAAACACATACAACAGTCTCTTGCACAAGAAACTGTCAGTGCACTCTATTGTGAAAAAGTGCAAGAGAGCACAGCAGTATGTTATACTCCATAACAGTTTTTGGTAAAATCATCAAGGTATATTAAGACTGGAAAAGTATTTTCATAGTTTCACCAAATTCAGTTTATTCACCATACGAATCTGACCTCTTGCATTTTCCATAGCAAACGTTACCAAGCTTTTTTTTTTTTTCTTTCTTCAATTTATTTATATAAGGAGTAGCATAAATTGAAGAGGGTGGGGGGCAGAGACAGGGAGGGGAAGGAGCTTTAGGCAATTGAATTTTCCAAAGTGTTTGGAGAGATAATTGGAAAATGGATTGAAAATGCTGCCAATCACCTTAATAGATGCAAAAATCACAGGAGATAGTCCTGTGGGACACCAGAAAGAACTTCACTCTATTTGTTTCCATTGAAAAGAAATTTCAGGCTACACCAAAATTTTATTAAACTCCATTAGACTCCATGTCTGCTCCCAATCATACTGCTAATTATTACAACCATTATTATATTATAGAGCACAGGAAAACATTAAAATCTAAACACAAACCTACTCTGAATGAAAACACTTTAAGAATTCTGTAGCATGAAAACTTCCCTGATGTGGAGACAATCACAGCAGAAAAAAAAAAAAAAAAAAAAAAAAGAGATTGCCTGTAACATTTCACTATTTCTTTACAATATCCCTGGTATAAAACTGTTCCAAGTCTTTGGTCAATCTTCACTTTTTCATTGTCTAGAGGACACTTTTCACCAACTACAGAACCACTATTTTTCTTGTATCTCTACATATACTGAAACCAGGGATATGAGATTCAAACAATGTTACGGACACTACCACAGTGTTTTGAATTTAATAGAATCATGGAAATTTTTACAGTTTTTTCTTTTCCTTCTAAGATTTACACATAGAAAAAAATAAGAAAAAAAGTGTTAATTGATTCAATTACGTATCTGAATTAAGAAAAACAAGTGTGGTAAGCACCTACATAAAATGATTGAGCAATCTATCCTTTACCAATTCACTTATTTTTCTGCACAGTTTACCTTGACTTAATATTTGGAATTCACCATCTCATATATTTGGGTTAGTCTTCTCTGGTTAAATATCAAAAAAAAGGAATAAACATCACAAAGAAATAGACCTTCCACCCTAATTGGTATGTTTTTCAAAAGAGATATTATAGAAAACAGAGAAAGAAATGGACAAGGTCCTGATCACATCCAGCCCAAAGTGTAGGAATTGAATCCAGCAAAGTGGCAGCACGGAAACTTGCATAGAATAACTTAATTTTCAAAAGGGCAGGTGGCTCACTATATATGTGTGAGAGTCCTGACTTAAAAAGTAGCTTTCTCTAAGCCCTGCTGACAGTCAGCACAAGCCACATTTGTCAGTGCAAGCAAACCACGGCACATCCTGCTCTGCATTCAGCTCCTGTAATCCTGTCTCAAGAAGAGAAGAGCATTTATATGCCAGACCAACACGTTGCACAGGAAAACATTGCACTGAGCTGTCATTCTTCATATGCAAAAATGAAACACGAGATTTACCACTGCCATTCTCAGTGACCTGGAGTGGAGCAGGTGGTTCAGTGTGGGATCTCAGCACCTCAGGATGGAGGTGCAGAGTGGCCAAGAACACCCTTGGGGGGCTCGGGAGTCCTGGAACGTTGCCAGAAGTGTCTGGTGGCTGGACTTTGATCCTACACAGGAGACGACACCTGTATGAGGATGGGAGGATTTCACTGGGGTGAATGGTGAAGGGATAAGTTAATTAGAGTGTAAGACACAGGGTTTAGGATTTCTGTACAGGGGAGTCTAAAGAAGTAAGATGGAGGAATTGGGGCGTGTCCTGTCCTTCTTCTTCTTCTTCTTCTTGGCCTCCATCTTCTGTGGTGGTGGTGGCACTTTGGGATTGGTTATTACTAGAAGTGCACTGGTTAATAAGGGTAAAAGGTATTGGGGAAAAATGATAAATATTGTATACGTAACTTCGGGTATAAAGATAGGTGACCGCCCCAGGGGCTCTCAGTGTGCTCATGGCTGGCTTGCTGTGCAGACCTCTGTTGGGCTGAAAGAAAATCTTGTAGATAAACAATTAATAAACACCGAGACCGAGAAAAGATCAGAAGTCTCTCCTCGTCCTTTGAAGCACCGGGCTGTCCAAGGCCACCCCGGGCCTTTCCAGGCCACCCAAACAGCCGAGAAACCGACAGTTCAGCTGTTTTGATTGAGCTCTTATCTAGGAAACTCCCACAAACCCCATTTTGCATGCCTAAACCTCCAATAAGACGGTGCTGAGTAAAACTGCAGAGCAAAAGAGGGCTCCAGTGTTGGAGCACTGGAAATGCCTGGGCAGGGATGCTGTCCAGGATCACAGGAGTTACCCAGGATCACACAAACGCCAGGCTGTGTGTCTGCTGTCTGACAGCAGCTCACGAGCCAACTGCAGGCTCACACACTGCTGAGATTGCTGAGCTCAGGCAGGAGCTGTTTGGCTGCCACACCACAGAAAGGCAGCAGCTCACATATGCACAAAGAGACCCACAGAATCCAGTCCCCCCTCTCCAATGGCAGTCTGAATGCCACCAGCTTAGTTTAATTTTTAATTAGATTTTACTGTAACAAATACCATGGATTGTGCTACGGCTTGCATACACGAGTACTGCTGCCAAGGCTGCTAATAAAATATTATGTCTTTTCATGATTTAGATAATCACAAATCTGCCCTTTTCTTTCAGCCAAAACCCATTCTTAAAATTCAGAATGAAAGGTTGTTTTAACAGGCATGATGAAATAGGCAAGATAATTGCAGAAACAGCTCATTTCTCTCAGAGATGATAAAAAGGATACAATGACCATCCCTCGGCCACAAAATCCTATTTATTATTGCTTAGGACATTTGCACAGATTCTGGAATGCAGCTTTATGATGCTATTTCTTTTTACCATGCTGTTACATCCTCTTTCATACAGTGTTTTGAACCACATTCATGTTAGATCCTTTTGTCTTCTACATAGAATATTTATGGAAGATTTTTACTGCAAGTCATAAATTAATTAATAATTATAGACTGTAATACCAAGAGCCAAAAACCAGCCCCCATAAAATACTACTTTCTCAAAGAAGTTAATGACACTCCTTTAGACAAGATACCAACCTATCAGAGATGATATTTCTATCCTGAAAGAGATTGCTTAGATACCTATGGGTACTCTCTACCTTCAGAATCTTTAACATGATGATACACTCCCTGAAGGACATCTGAATAAAATAAGGAACTCATTTGCATGTGCTATTGCCCAGTCATGAAGTTGGACCTCATGTCATTATGACAAGGAGAAACTTTGTTTCTGATGCATTGAAATAGTTTTGTATAGTAATTTTCTGAAGCTGCCATTTTTCATATGTCATACAGATCCTTTATAGCAGGACAGTGGTTTCCAGATAATAATAGCTACTTCTGTGTCTTTCCTTCAAAATACATGTTAGTTGCCCACTAAATGCTGAAGGTTTATACTCCTCTTTCAGATAACTGTCAGGACACTCACATTTAGTTGCAAACTATCATATATTAATTCCTTTATGCAAGTTATATCAATATTAAGAATATTTTATATGTTGATGCAGAGGGGGTTTTTGGTAATATAATCAGTTTTAAATGTATGATGACATCATAGTACAAAGCATTGGTTAAATTGAGAGCTCTATCAGTTTAAAAACTAATTTTTTTTCAAATATAAAATGTTTCTTTCATTGAGTTAATAAAACAAAGGGGTTGATTTGAGGTGAGTTTGTTGGTTTGGGTTTGTTTTTTTTAATTGTCAATGCTTTGCTGAGATGATTAATAACTTTAATAACCACTCTTGGGGCTTATGGATGTCTACACAGACCTGCTTTGCTTCCGTGGGATGGCAAACACGAGACAGTTGGGATTGTTCAGCCTTAGGATGTGAGGACACCAGGAAAACCAACTGGCAGCATTCCAGAGCCTAAAGGGGGCCTGCAAGAAAGCTGGAAAAGAACTTTTCCTATGGGCATGCAGGGACAGGACAAGGGGAAAGGCACCAAGATGAAAGAGGGCAGGTTTAAATTAGATACTAGGAAGAAATTCGTTACTGTGAGAGTGGTGAGGCACTGGCCCCGGTTGCTCAGACAAACTGAAGATGCACCATCCCTGGACTGGGTTTATGAGCAACCTGGTCTAATGGAAGATGCTCCTGCCCTTGGAAAGGAGTTGGAATGAGATGATCTTTAGGTTAAAAAGTTAAAAAAAATTCACTGCTTTTAAATTAGGTGTAGAACTTCAAGGCAAATGTAATTTAGGAGTTTTAAAATTTATGTACATAATGTTTTTTTAAAAAATAAAAGATTCACAAAACAAACCCTCACAGTTTTCCAGATGTATTCATTTAGGGGACAAGATTCCCTTCCAGCTTCCACCAATCTAAATTAGAACAACTGAAATTAAACCAAATGGCAGCATTGCAACGACAGCATAAATGAAAAAGGCTGTTAATTTTATTGCCACAGCCTTCAGAAAACTGGAGACAATACAAGAAACACAGAATGTGCGAAAAGCCCTGCATAATACTTCATCTTCCCGCCAGCCCTGGGTGCAATCTCAGCAGCGCTCCGAGTGAGCTGTGCATCATCTATCACTGCAGCACTTGAGAAAACCCAAATCACATCTCAAATCACGCAATATCCCAGATGCCAGTGATTAACAGAGGTAACTGCTTTATCCAGATCTCTGCGGGCATGGAAACGCGCACTCGCCTAGGAAAGCGAACTCCAGGCCAACAACTCAATTTCAAGCTGCAGGGAGGAAGCACAAGGGTTAACAAAAACTTTACCAGCCCGTGTTGTATTGGAGCAATCACTGTAATGCCAGTGCTCTGGGCAATGACAATCTGTTAGGTCTTTTCTAAACCCAGCACAAGCATTTGTAATGCAAATGTTGGCACACTGAATATATCACTGTTCCTACACCCAGTGATACCAGCAAGGGGAGGAATCATGCGGCTCCCTCAGAAGCAGCTTGTTCCCTTTAGCTCTTCTTTACTTCCCTGTGTCTCCTCTAATCCAGTTCTAAAGGTCTTTGAGCACAGGGTTTGTTGTTCAGGACTAGTTACAGCACGTTAACTTATTTTCTCCCCTTTTGTGTGATTTTAACTCGGTTTTGTTGAGCTGTGTTCATGTAACCCTGAGTTCAGCACTCTATGAACAACCCTCCTCTTAGAAACTGATGGCGGGAATAAAGGCTAAGAGTTGTGAGAAATTTATGGCTTGATTTCCTTGGAATCTGATAATTTTGGCAAATCAAGCACTTACACTTGGTAAAGTACTTAGAACTGCGAAACTGTGTCTCCAACTGAGAAATGTTCAAAGACAAAGAAGAATAGTCTAAAGGAAAATTATTATCATTTGATATTGCCATTCAGTTTGCTGCATGAATAAACAGACAAATAACACACACACAGCATTTTGTGTGCACCACCAACTCATCTGCTCTGGCTCACAACCATTTCTTGTTTAGAAGCCACCATAAGAATTTTACCACAAAAGTGTTGAACACTTGAAAAGCCAATTTAAGCCCACCACAGCTTATCTTTCTGACTGACTTTTAATGGATGTGCTAAAAACAGGCCTCAAGTCTGTTGAGGGACCTGTAGAACAACTTGGAAACAAACTGGAAGGAGTTACATAAGAATATTTACTTTTTTTTTTCCTGACAAAATCACTCCGCTTACACCGCACCATGCAAATGAACAGGAAGATTTTTTTCCAGGGACAAATATATGACAAAGTACATTAGTCACATTCAACTGTTTCAGTCAGTTGAACCCAGAAAACTAAATATTCAACTTATTTCTTCTGTCCTTTAAATACATATTTGAAAACTAGGAAGCCACCAAGTGTTCAAGGTCATGGCCATGTTCTTTCAAGGCAGACACATCTGCAAGAGCAGTAGGAACAAGATCAAATTTCAGGGCTTTTTTGCACCAGTGCTGAGATGGAATTCACAACTTCTCACTTCTACTTCTACAGAGACAAGAGAATGATAAGTGATATGACCTAAAAATTACACTGGAGGACCTGCCATGACATGTATGTGAGCTGAACAAAACATGAGGATAAGGGGCTAAGTGGTCTGCACAGAGGGTGAGCTTCCACAGGGTTAAAATGTCTACAAAAATCTCACAGGGAGGGCTGGGAACTACAGTATAGACAAGAAATGTGGGAACTGATCTTGCCCAATCCCAGTGTTCAGCAGCAGAAGAAATTCCCATTCCAAGTGGTGTATTTCCAAAGCAGTAGGAACTCACCATCTCACTGAATTAGTACAAATCCATTGGACTGACCATTGGACTAATAAAAAGTAAAACAACAATGAAAAGGAGAGTTTTACCTGATACACCAACTTAAATTTATTTTCTATCTCTATGTATTTCCTAGTTTAAGAAATCACTGCTTCTAAACATGAAGACAGAAAGTGTGAAGACCTATGAATATATTTTCCACAGTATCTAGCACCAGAGCTATGCACAAAATCTGAAATATTTAATGGTGAAGGTTGAAGTTAAACTGACATGACCTTCACCATGGACATAATTAAAGCAGGAAAAAGTTTTATCTTCAAAAGAGGAATAAGCAACTATTTTCCATTATACCACAGGGCTGAAGAGCTGTTTGTGATGATACAGTAAATTAACAACTTGAAGACACAAGTTTGTGTTTGACTGAACATCCCTTGTCCCTGTAATCAGGTAAGAATCAATTTTACCTAATTAGGTGATTATTATGAAAATCCAACACTACATGTAAAAGTTTTCAATGACTGAATGAAGCACAATTTCTCAAGTTCTCTCATTGACAATCAAGGACATTCCTGGGTTCTATTCAAAGTGATCCCCAACATGCAAGTCACTAAGGATTAGTATTCTTCATCTACCTGGCTGCATATACTGAAAACAAAATGAAAAGCAGCCATTGCAGAGTACAGGTTAGGCAGGACATATTTCTTTGTACTTTATGGAGTAAAATAACAGAACTCAACAACAACTAACTTAGAGGAAAAGAAATTTTAGAATAGATATCACGCAGCAACTTTCCTTATTGCATTTCTAAATGTATAAAACAATTCCATTTTGAATGGAAACAAATTATTAATACTTTAAACAACAAGGCTCACATCTCTTCCTCAAACTATTTATTTAACATTGTCATAATTTCTTAATGGAAAAACCCCCAAAAAAGATACCATTCTATTTAGCATATCAATGAAATTAGAAGGGAAGTCCTACTGAAGGACTAACTCTCCTTAATGCCCTTATTCTCCCTTCATTATGCCACTGATGCCCCATGACAGCAACATTAATTTGACATGGATGAGTTATGACCCACAGTGTCTTGCACAACTCTCAGGAAGCCTGAGGCAGGGTTTTTCTGCTTTGGGTATTGGGACCAGAAGGACCATGCAGGAAACCAGTGCAATTGAAGGAGCAATTAAGCTACAGGTTGTTTTGCTGTCAGCATTTAAGCAGCTGTGCCTAATAAATTATTTGATTATACAACATCTTATAGCTTTGACACCGATTGTAACCGTGCATAAAACTAACATTCAGTGGCTTTGTATATTTGCCAGTGTGATTATAACTTTAATTCCTCCTGCTACTCATTAGTGCAATCCAAAGCACTGTTGGGCTTTCCGTACCAATGGTCAGCATGCTCAGAGCACTTCAAAAACATGGACTAAAATACAACAGTCTTGAGAAGCAAGTGGGAAAGGATTGCTATCACTTTTTGCTGCTGAAAAACAAGGCCACTCTCACCCAGAGCAGAAATGAGTAAGAGGGAGAAACTGAGGCACAAATACATTGTATGTATACAAGTATACATAAACCACAAATCAATAGAGGTATCCAAGAAATTAATGAACTAGAATCCTGATTTATTATTTTTTAATAGGTAGAATACCATGCTAATGTATGCAGCTCGTTTCTGGCACTTGCACTACCTTCCTCAGGAGGTCTCAATTATCTCTATATGCAGTGCTTCCTGCTTGGGAGCTGTTATCATGGACTTCAAATTCCCAGTCCCACACTGACCCTGTGCTACTCTGCATCCTCAAAAATAAAAGGGGAATTTGCTCTGTGCAAGGTCTTGCACAAAATTCAATTAAAAAAAAAAAAAACTCACTGCAAAGCAGCCCTCACAACCACTGCAAGTCTGAAGAGTTTCCCCCCCATCATGCCAATCATTTCCTAAAAAATGCTGGCATATGAATCCTCCCCATCTCCTCATGTGGCCACCAAGAGCTGTGGACCCTGTCCTTGTTCTCCAGCTCAATGTCCCAGTCCTCCAGCGAGGATGCAAACATTGTCAAGATGACTCAGAGGACCAGCACACATCACGTACAACAAAGCAGTGAATTAAGCACATCTCCAAAAAATTCAGACAGCAATTCATAAACTATTAAATGGAATATTATAATAACAAATAGATGAATTCAGTCCTCCATGGATAATACATGTACAAAAATGCTAATCTTTGAGGCTAAATTATTCACAGCCAAGGAGTCAATCAGCCCTATTCCCTCACAGACCACTGTTTCCGGGAGCTATTTATAAGTAAGACAAAATTGATGTGCTTGTATCATCTATTTCTCTACAAGGGGAAAGTGCATGATAATCCTCTTTTTATTCCCTTTATTAAGGCAGTCCATGAATGTGAATAGCAAGAAAAACCACAAGAACTATCTGTAATTCATACTGCAGTGACAGCTAAACTGCTAAGTTAGTGAATTTGGCCAACATTACAAATTTCCTTGGTTCTGATCAGGCACTTAATAATGAAATACCTCATTAATTAAGTGATGTAGTCAGCAGAACTCTGAACAAAACAGCCCATGCCAGAAGGCTGTCACTGTCTTTTAAAATACCTGGTATACAGGGACTATTCTTTAAACCAAAATATCTAATTCGCAGGAGCAGCTACACTCAGAAATCACTGCTAAAAAAAAAAATAAAAGGCAAATCACACATATTTCTCTTCCCTGACTTTCTAGCCAGCTGCATTTCCCCAGCCACAAGACCCTACTTGGAGGGGCTCAGATCTCCAGGACAGCAGAGAAAATAATGAAATAATGCAATCCCAATAAAAGGACTTTTCTGCTGATAGAAGGATCCACTTCTTGAGGGCAGATCAGAACAGCTTTAAGGGACTGGGTCATCAGAACTCTCTGTGGTCCATGTTCCTCTAAAATAGGAGCAAGGTCCATAACTGCCACACAAACTCTTTTGGCAATTACAGCCCTATTAAAATCAAGGAGCAAGTGAGCTTAACACTGATATTTTATAAGCAAACAGTTGCCACATTACTCATTTCAAAGGAGAAGAGAGCCACCATAGAAAGAAGCATTCCCAACACCAATTTAAAGGTGAAGGCAGACAGGTTCCCTGAGTCAGGATCCAATGGGATTGCAGGGCTCAGCTTGGGAGAGTTGTGCTGTACCAGCAGAGGAGAGGCTGCTCACACCTCCTCTGTCAGAGACAGCTGAGCCCCCCTGAAGGATACTGACACTTCCATGGGCCCTGGCTACCTCATTTACCCATGAAACAGCCCAATTAACTTCCATAGGGATTATGCATCAAATTCTTGCTGAAATTAATGTGCTCAAATGCCTTGCCTGGCTTTGTAGGGTTGAATCCTCATTTACGTGTGGCTGAGTGCCTCTCCCTATCTCTGGAAATGGCATATGTGGCATTATCCTAGCTGTATAAAGTGATTAAGGCATTCAAGGGTTAAGAAACTATTAAGCATGACGTACAAATACAGTTTAAGCTAATCAAAAATAAATTAAATGCCTTTTTAAACAACAAAAACAACATTAGTTTAAGTTTGTTTTTTTTAAATTCGCTCACACAGACAACAAAGAGAGCATAGATTCAACCAAAATCAAATGAGATTCAAAATTGCTTCCAGTGTTGGTGCTGAAAACAAAGCATGCACAAGGGTCTACTACACTGCTCTCTTGCAAGGCATAAACCAGGTCTGCAATAAACTGCTTGATGCTGTCTTGCTGGTCATAAAGCTACCAAAAAAAAAAAAAAAAAAAGGGGGAAAAAGGATATGCCATTTTTTATGACACTTTAGGGTCCAATGCAATATAAAATATATCTTTCTGGTAGTGTATGCTTTCAGAGCAGCTTCTAGTGACTTTGAGGTTTATATACACTTTTGTCAGAGAGGAACTGAACATATTTTTTGTTGGATTGAGCCATAGGCAGCTCTAGCAGTACCCAAAGGACAGTGTAAATGACAAGCATTCTGAACCCCGGGGAAAATATAAATCACCACCAACAAGACCAAGATAAGAGTTCCTTGAACTGACATTTCCAGTTTTAACAGACAGTTTTCTATTCCCTTAATAGTTAAAAGAAATATTAACTTTCCTAAATACATTAAAATTATCTTCACATGGATTGAAGAATACCATCACAATACCACTCGATAAACGTAACCACAAAAGACCATTTCTTTAGATCATTTCTTTGACCACATTGCCATTTCCATTGCCTCCTTTGGCTGCTCACCACAAAGAGTGCAGGTGTCTTCAAGGCTTTCCCTGGCCTATCCCAAACTCCACACCCTCACAGACCACACTGATTCCTTCAATTCTTGTTAGGCTTTCAGGGCACTGTTATTAATTTTGCTTCTAATAAGTATCTTTTGTCTTCTCCTCACTGATGTTTTTTTTTTTCTAAAGCTTAACTTCTTTTTACCTTGACACCTATGCACTGACAATATGTGAGGCTACATAAATTAACTTCTGCTTTCTTTGCACTTCAGTTTGTTGACATTATCATGCTATTCCCTACTATTTTGGGACAACATATTCTCTGGGGGATGGACTGATGTTTTTTTCCCCACATTATAGAGCATTCCAAACCCAAAGCAGCCACTTTCCTGGATAACAATGTCAAACAAATAATGAACAGTAATAACCTTAAGCTGAATTTCCTAGATTTTTTAAGGCATTATTTTAGCACACCTACCTGTAGTGTCTTTTACTCAAAAAAAAAAAAAAAAAAAAAAAATGCACACATGTTGTCAAATCTGAACCTATATAACCCAAGCCTTGATGTGTTAAACTTTGACGTGTAGTGGACTCCAGCTAAATTAAATGTAGAAACTTGACCACTAGTGCAGCTTTTTTCCTGGGCAAAATACACTGCATTTGATCTAAGAGAAACATAGGGAGTACAAACAAGAAATACATTGCCAAAAAGATCTTCTCTTAGGAACCCAAGATCTTCTCTTAGGATCAACAGATCTGGGTTGCAGGCAAATTATTAGAAAACAAGATGTTGAGGCAATATTCCATCAAAATTACTACTATCAGCCATAAACATATGGGACCTTCTAACTATCCAGGGTAATAAGTCTTGTATATTATTGCTGGGAATTCCTCCAAAGCCCAAATCATTTTTAGTTTGTGAAGCTCCCTAATTTATTTTCCATGGTTGGGAGGAATCTGGTGCTAAACTAAAAATACAGTTTTACCCCCCATTATCTCTGCACATAAAGAGTCACAGAGCTTTGGGCTAGAATTAACATGAGATAGGCTATTATGACTGCAAGAACATTTAGCAGTCCCTGTTGACTTTGCAGTTTGTAATAATAAATATCCTCCCCATAATATCTTACTCCGTTTTTTCTGAACACTATGCCTTAAGGAAGTCTTGAAGCTTGTGATAAAATGCTAACAGTATTTACCTATTTTGTTGCTAGCCTGGATTCCCTTTTCTCCCTGGGAAAAGTCATTTAAAGAAATGATATTTGCAAGCAAAAGCTCTTAAAAGTATAACCTCTGATTTCATGAATGCCCTACAGAAATATGATGTCCTACTGTATTTGATTACTGAAGCAAAACTGACTCTGCTGGTACAAAGTAATGGCACTATTTTATAGTGAAGCACTTGCTCTTCCACAAAGGAAAAAACCTTGTAATCAGCAATGAAGGTTATAAAAGATGCAGTCTGCAAGTCAGAAGTGTCCTATTAGCACCAATCAAGGTGATAATTAAGAGCAGATCTCTGTAAGGGGGGGGGTGGGCTTTTAGGGGGCTTCACAAAGTACTGAACTTCATGCACATAATAAGCAGTTCAAAGTACTCTTACTTTATTAAGAAGATGCTGAAAGTGACTAAAAGTAAGGTGTACTCTTGCATACATAAGTATCTTATTTTGTTAGACTAACCCTGTGGAACAGAAAAAATTTGCCTACCCTCACATACATTGAGGATGAAGGAATTTGGCAGTTTTCTTTTTGTTGTTGAGGATTTTTTAAGAATGGGAGTATTTTGGGTTGTGTTTGGTTTTTTTGTTTTTGCCCCCAGAATTGTTCATAAATACACTCAGGACAAAAAAAAAATGAGATGAAGACAACATCCTTTATACATTGAAGGTTTCAGTTCACTAAAAGCTTTCCAGCAAACTAGAGTAACATTTCACATTTCAGGCACTACAGTTTCCCTTCAACTCATTCTTGCTGGGTTTTACTTATTCATAGGTCTGTCAAGCAAATTCAGCAGAGTATCAAGCAAAACATGTACATCACAAATACCCTCTCTCATAAAAAGACAATCTCCATAGATGTCAGCAAGTACTCATAAAAACAAATTAAATAAGCCATGCTTACACACCTAAATGTGTATTACCCTCTACCCCTTGCACCTTGTGTGGTGTCTATTGGCAATTGATTCTTTTTAGGCAGGGAAAGCAATAAACAATTAAGTTATTAATAAGACCAACAATATATTCTCTGCTTCACACACATGTCCAGTTCAAGTTGAATTGTGAACAGATGGAAAGGAAAACATTCTCATATATTTCAGCTTCACCACATTCCTCAATATTTTTCTAGATCAATAAAAATACACTTTTTAAAAATTAAAATGTTTAGAAGTATAAGCTATTTCCAAATAGGCAATCCACTGATCTTTAGCTTACTGACTCGTTTCCCTTTACCACCTCATTGCTTGTGGCATAATTCTTACTGGACAGCAATTCACTATGGGCATTATTTGCAGAGAGTTAATTTTCTCTTATGAAATCGATTTCAATAATTTTACTTTCAGCATTTATAAAGGTTATTTCTTACCTGTGTATTTGCTAGGTGTGACTCCCCATTTTCCTCCTACAAATGAGCTATTTTCCAGTTCTCATGAGCTTTCCACAAATGTTGCTGTAAAGGTGTCTAATCTGCAAGGTGAGGGTGAGATATGCTGTATAAAACATGGTTTTTACACTTGCACAAATAAAGAAGTGATTTCTTTTTTAACAAAGCAGGCAAATGAATCTGAACTCATTTGGACCCACTAAAGCAGTGGAGGAAATCTCCACCATCTTCAGCCACAGCATTTTCCCAACAGCTCCTCTTCGCCTTCTCTATCCTCTTTCCTAGGGCTGTCTTCATTTATTGCTACCATTATTGCTACACCTTACTCTTCAAATATTTACACCCTGGTTTTGTGCTGGCCACCACCCCTCACCTGCTCTTTTCTGCTTCACCTTTTTCTAATCCTCGCTGATTTTGTGCCTCTGCATTTCCACGGCCTCCCCACCATGGATGACACTCCCCACATGGGAGAACTCCCATCACCAGGTTCCATTGCTAATGGGTGCAGTTAGAGGTAGCAGGATGATGCATTTTACACCACCACACTGAACACAAGCCACAACATTCCCCTGGTGCCACTGCACATCCAGGTGGCAGGGTGAACTGCAGCCTGAGCTTCATTAGGCTCTGGAATTTTCTCCCTGCCTTCTCCTTTCTGCCCCCCTCCTAGCTCAGCCCACCTTCACATGACAAGTGTAAAGTCAGGGAGCCCTCAGCACAATCTCACAAACTCTTAAACAAGTAAACAGTTTGATTCCCACGGAGCTCCTCCAGGATAAGGTAAAGCATTGCAGAATTTGGAAAGTGGCCCCTTGCTGAGGCACCAAAGACACTTCTCCTCATAACTTTATTTTACATGTAAAGTGCTGTGCATTTCACATAGCAATACATTTATGCACTCTTTGATCATTTATCTTTCTCTGGCCTCTGTAATTTTCAAGTTAACCACTTCATCCTTCACTACACACAGCCTCATTTAATTTCCTTATATCTGCAGAGCAGGAATTAGACAGGCCCAGAATAGATCAAACAGTGCTGAATTTGGGTCATTATCCACAAAGCATCCCAAGACAGTCTGCCTCAGCTGTCAGTGAAAGTTCACTTGCAATGCTTTACTCACACTAGAAAAGGAGATAGGGAAGACTGGCAACCTTCACTGGACCAGAAATCTTTAAACTATTTAAAGCATGACCTCAAGAGCTTCTTCAAGGCTCACACATCTGAAAGCTCACCTCTCCTTTTTTCTCCCAAAAACATGGTCAGGAAAGGAATTTTTTTCAAATCAGACAATTTATCTACTATTCTAGAGAGTAGTACCTGAAAGCAGCAATTTTCCAGGGTCTCTTCACAGCAGCCATTTCCTCTAACTACCCAAACATGCTTAGATTTAAGCAGACTGAACCTCATCACCTGGTTTAAATTAACTATGTGCTTAAGTACTCCAGTGCCCCAATGCTAGAATAGCTTATCTATATCTCTAAAAACAAACCCTCCTTCCTGTTTTTTTTCTAAGTTCAACTCTGGAACACTGAACACTAGCTTTAATCTGGTTTTGTTACCCATTCATTTTGCATATTTTGACTTGTTTTCATTTTTAAATTAATACAAGATAGTGTATCCTCCTGCTAAACCAGTTGTTGTGTTCCAGTTTCACTGTAAATCCAACAAACAGGAAACACAGAGTCCCTGCTTTGGTTTGCTAGAGATATTTACATATAGTCACTAAGGAAAGGTTATTTATTCCATCTGATTGATTTTTAAAATTTATCTGTAGCATAAAGAACTAAGGGGTTTTTTTTTTACATTTTGATTGGTGATTAGATCCTGAACGAAGCCACAATCTAAAAGAAACACTGATATTTAAGCATTAATAATTTAAAAGATAAATTGGAGGGCTTCTCTTATCTCCACTATCAATACATACAACAGCATTCCAGCATTCAGGCTTGCAACACAGAACAGTAAGTCCTGGCAAGCAATAGCTCAGACATACTGTATTTATTGCAGTCATGGAGTCTATTATGGACATCTTTGTTTATCTCATCACAATTAAACATTCATGAAGAAATATTACAGAAAAAAGCATTTCTGGTCTCCTAGCTAATTAGCACAATTTAAGAGTACCCTGTAGTTCAGCTGCCCAGCCTCTCTCTCAAGGAAAGTGGGGATCTGAATCTAAATTGCAAGTGCTCTCCTCCCCCTCATCTGTGCATTTTCAAAACCAGGATTTCAGTCCTGCTTACTAACCCATGTCTGACTGATCTGACCTAACAAAGAGTGCAGACGTGCAGGAATAAACTTCTAAAGTGTATGTTATTTAACTTGCCTCGTAGAGAAGCACCAAATTTCCACAGAAATTTGATGTCATTTATCGATGTCATCACACATGGTCTGGATTTCAGCCTGTGACAATCACTGAAAAATAACTAAAGGGACACATGCAAAACAACAAAAACTTGCTATTTGCAACAAAATCAGTGTTTTCAGAAAATCAAGGAATACTGACAGCAAGCACATAGTCTGTACCTCTCCATGCCCACATACATCCTTACACTGCTATTACAATATTCTAATAGATTGTTTCTCCATGCAAGGTTATAAAAGTGTGGTTTATTAGGGTACTGAAACCATAAACTTACGATTGTTTCTCAGGCTGAATTTATATCTAGCCATCAAAATGCATTACTACATTCCAGTCACTTCTTTTTTTCCTTCCACATTAACATAATCATCCCAAACACTTCAAAGCAAGGGAAGTTATATCGAGCTGGCATTCAAACCTACAGCTCAGTCTTTTTTAATAAAGGCCCTCTTCTTATTTTCTAAGGGCATGATGCATATGTAGGCAAACGCCAACGATGAAACCACAGCTACATTATAAACTACCTTATTAAAAATTAAGGATTGTAATTGCATATTGAAACCAAGAAAATTATTGTTCCTTTTTCCATACTCTTGTGACCCTCAGACAAAGGCATATCCAATAAAACTAATGTGTAATCAGTTCTCCAGAGTCAGCAATGGCTTGGGGTGAGAGCCGGGATGCTCCTGAACAGAAAATCCCGAACCTCACAGTTCATCTGTCACGGACAGGCAGCGACCCCACTGCTTAATTGTGTGTTTAATTATGTGTTTAATTGTGTGTTTAATTGTTTAACTGTGCCTAAATCCCTCCAGGTGCCCACGCACCAGGTTTCCTTCTAGAAGCTCGCTGAATTCCCATAGTATCTGTGCACACATGATCTGGATTTCGGCCAGTGTAAAGTAACTAAAGGGGCACATGAAAACCAGTGAAAAGTTGCAATTTCCACCGAGACCGGTGTTTTCACAAAACCAAGCGGCGAGCCCGGAGAACATCACGCTGCCGAATTAACTTCTGATATGTTTTCATTTTAACCTTTAGAGATTGCAAGAAGTAAATTGCTCTCTTTAAAGAGAGAATTACTCTCATTACGAGAACCCTAGGCACGGGGCGGGGATCCGGGACATCCCCGCCCGTCCTGGCTCGCCTTCAGGACAGCTGGGTCGGTCCCTCAGCGCTCCTCCCGCGGCTCGGGGAGGCCAAACCAGGACGGACAGACAGAAAATCCCCACAGAGAGGAAGACAAGCCGCGCCCGCAGCCGCTGCCCAGCCCACGCCTTCCGCGCCTCCCGGGGCCGGCCCGGCCCGGCCCGGCCCGGCCCGCAGGATGGGCGGGCGCAGCGCGGAGCCCCGGCCCGGCCCCCGCCCGCCCCTCGGCGCCGGGAGGCGGAGCCGGGCGGGCGATCGCGGCCCGGCCGCTTCCTGGTCACCGGAGCAGGAGACGACAGGAGCCCGCCGAGGCGGCTGCGGGGGTCCGGCTGCCGCCATGGCCTCGCTCTTCAAGAAGAAGACCGTGGACGGTGAGTGGGCGCCCGGGGAGGCCCCGCCGCGCCGCCGGCAGCGGCCGCCCCCAGCCCCCGCACGACCCCGGGCGCGGGGCTGGTCCCGGCCGGGGCTCCGGGGCAGCGGGAGCCGGGCGGAGATCGCGGCCTCGGCCCCGCGTCCCGGCGGAGCGGGAGCTCCGGGGAGCGGAGCGGAGCGGGAGGCCCCGGCCCGGCCGCCGTGACTCACCGGCGGCGCTCGGGGAGAGCCCCCGGGCCGGGCCGGCCCTGGCACTGCGGGGCGGGGGATTCCTGGCGCTCCGCGAGGGGTGGGAGCCGGGCCCGGCCGTCCCGGGCCGTGGGTGAGGCAGGAGGAGGAGCACAAAACAGCGAGGGACGCAGAACAGGCCCGGCAGGAGTTGCTGGGGCCCAGGGGAGCCGGGACGCGAGCGGTGCCGTGTGCGGGAGCCACGGCCAGGCTGCGGGAGCCGCCGCCGCCCGGCCCTGGGCTCCGCGCAGCTCTGCGAACAACTTGGTGTTGGTTCTTTGTGGCCAGGCTGGTACCAAAACGCTTAAACTTCAGCAGTAGTCAAATAAATCGCCTATCCTCAAATAAAGGACGGCTTAGCTGCCAGCAGGCCGCTGGGCGATGCTCGGCTCTCCACGTTGTCGTGCCCAGGGCTGGCGAGCGCAGGTTTGGCTCTCTGGTGTTGGATCAGGGCTGGTGGTAGGTCGGCGTTTGAAAAGGGCTCGCAGAAAATGACGCTGCACATCATCCAATTGTGTGTCACAGCAGGGAACACGCGCGGGTCCCACCTGGCTCTTCCCAGTTTGGAGGCAGCACCCGAGAAAGGGAGCTGGCATTAAGCTGCCGTGACCAAGGAAGGATTGCAGGAGCCAGGTCAAGCCCTGCTGGATGTCTCTTGTCCAGCCTGTTTTAAGGAATGCTTCCTCCTTGCCCTGGTGTGTGTGTGACGACAGTGTGACACACAGGAGTGGCTAATGGCATAGGACTTATCTCTGAATAACCTGTCGTGTTCTGTCTGCTCTAGTAGCTGGGAATTTCCTCGGTTATCAGAAACAAACAAGAACCAAGTTCTCATCTTGGCCTTCACTTCTAAAAACAAATTAAATAGCCTGTAACTGCAGATAGTTGTTCTCAGTTTATTGCCATCCTTAGTTGAAGCCACTGTGGGGGATCAGAAACTACAGAAATAAGCATTGTGCTTGCCCTTATTGTCTCCTAAGTACTGTTCTTGTTTGCTGTCACCTTGAAGTTCCTACTTCTCCAGCTCACTATACTAAGGATTTTTTTTAAACTAGCGTATTTAGGAAAGCCAGTCTTGTATGTAGCTATTAAGCTTTTTCTTTAAATTTCACCAAGTGCAGCTGTGCAAGTAATATACATTTATCTACCTTCAAAATTACTTGCCTGTAGCATTTTCAGAATTATTTTCTCCGCTGTTTTGCCAGTGTGAAGAATGCAGTTATATCCCATGTCATCTTTTAGTTCATAGTTACTGTCCACTGAAAAGTCTGCATCTCCCAAGGATGCTTTTTCTGTACTACTCACAGCAGTAGTAGCATTGTAAAAACAGGTGTCATTTCCACACTGTTTTTTTTAATATATATTTCCTTGCCCAAGAACTGGGCAGTGTCCAGCAAGGTTGGAAGAGGAAATGTATATTCTGTCTTTAAAATGCCACTAAAGGTTTGGGATTTTTTTTTTTTTTTCTGATTAAAACTTATTAATGTTGACATAATTCCACCAATAGATGTTTTACAGTATGTGTGGTTTTAGGAATGAAGAATGCAGATGCTTCTTGCTATTTGTAGAAAAATTGCCTCAGACCTTAAAAAATGAGAAGGTGGCCTGTGATTCCAGAATCTATCCATCATGAGCTCTAAAGAAAGTTCATGTGACAGTCTGCTCCTTCCAGACTCCCACCCAAAGTGCAGATACAGGAGCAGCTGAATCTCTCTTCCATAACAACTGCTTCCCTCAGCTGGGGCCAGAGGATGCTGAGTCACATGCCCCGGTGAATCACACCCAAGCACGTGCTGTAAATCCTATCAAAAGTTAGCTGCAGCTAGCATGATTGATGCCTAGACTGTAAATAATACTTGCTTTAATAAGAGGATGTTATCAGTATATAATTTTTAATAGCACAGTGCACACGACTCCTGTAAGTTTCCCCTGACAGACTGTTCAAGCTTTGCTCGCTATGTCAGTGGTCAGTAAACTGAAATTTGTTGTAAAGGCCTCCACTTTCCTACCTTACTATTGTTAAGCATCTCCTAATTGAAAAGTTGCTTTATAGACTGACTTGAATAAGGGCTGCACAAATGTGGAGGAGAAGAAGGTCCCCCAGAGCAGAATAAAGACAGAGAAGAGCAGGATGCAGGACTTGCACCTGGGATTGTTGTCGCTGTTTTATGGAGCTCCTCACCTGATCTGAGAGCTCATAACTCAAGGCTCCTTCAGCTGCCCTACCTGTTGCAGTCAGGCCTGGCTGGGGGAAAAGCAATGGAATGGCCCTGACCTAGATATGGCTGAGTTAGTGCTGGAAAATGAGTGTACACATGTCTTACTGTGGGGTTAAGGCTCTGGCTGTGGTTATGGTGCAAAGTAACATCCTAGGTAAAAGTAAAACAGCTTTGTTTTCAACAGGATATAGCCCACACTGCTGACACAGTGATGTTGTATACACCAAATTATATTTTGCTAATATTTTCTCTGTCTGAAATGTTGACACTTCACTCTGCAGGGTGCTTAGCAGATGTTTGTGGAGTATTGAAAAACTTTGCCCAGCTATCAATGTTTTCTTTCCAGATATAATAAAGGAGCAAAATCGAGAGTTAAGAGGTACACAGAGGGCTATAAGCAGAGATAGAGCAGCACTTGAAAAACAGGAGAAACAACTGGTAAGTATGACAGGGAACTTTATTTTGCTCTATAAAACACACACATGCAATAAAAAACTTGCAAGATTTTAAAGATACCAGTCAATGTATAATAATGAAATATTAAAAACAGTTGTCTTCCCCTTTTCATTTCTCAGCTAAAATTGTGTTGGAAAATATTTATTGCCTAAAAGTGATTCTCAGCCTTTGACAGGAAAATCCTGAAACAATGTGTTTAGACAAAATAACCACAGTGGGTTTCCCCTACAATTCCCAGCATTCTCTGTCCTTCAGAAGGTTTTTTTTTAAAAGGTTTGTAAATCATTTGTCTTGTGGAAAAATTAAAAGTAGAAGTGCTATCATGTGTTACCATGACTGTTCAGTGGGAGAGAGTACTTGGAAAACCACAGGATATCATGAGTACCCCTAGAGTTGTTCTTTTCATTCAGATGGAACTTCCCTAAAATTAGCTGACAATAGTGGCACTGTTTGCCTAAATTAAGACGTATTCAGAACTCACTGTGTGCGTGAGCTTTCAAGCACTCAGTGGCTGAATGCTGCACCTGTGTGGCACTCTGAGAGGAGAAATGGATGTGCCAGATGGTGGGGTTTGGTGCATGAAGAATGCTCACACTGTGGGAAAAGCTGTGCAAATCCAGCCCGTTCCAGCAGCTATTGAGGTGGTGGTTTGTGGCAGCAGGTTGCACGAATACCAAGAGCTGGGAATAATTAACTCAAAGATCAGAGAAACTGTTTCTGAAAGACTTGGACATGCAAAATATAGTAGGTTGCTCATAAATAAGGCATTTTTTTCCAGTATGAAATATTCCAAATATGAAAATAAGCTTAATTTTAGTGACTATTCAGGCTGAAGTGTTGATTACTTACCACACTAAGTGGTTTCAGAAATGTTGGATTTCTAAGGAGAAGAAAGGAGCACTGAAATATGTCTTTGAAAAAGTCAAAATTTGCTGCTGGAATGAGAGTAGCAGTGCACAATAAATATTAATTTTCAGTGTCAGATCAGGTGAAGAAGGATCAGGGGCTTATCAGTCAATCTCAAAACATTTCATTATGTGCTTTCTCTAGAAAGACCTTTTTTTTTCCCCCCTTAATTTTAAGGTACTACTCTGAGAAAACCAAGTTATGCAGTTATATTATTTCTACAGCTAAAAATACCTTAATGTATGCAGACAGTTCTGTTTCAGTTCAGTAACCTGATATAACTATACGAATTTTGATTTTTTTTTCCCAGAAGAACATGACTGACTTCAATAAGCTTGCCCCAGACCTCTCAAAAGCAGATAACGTACACCAAATTGACCCAAATTCTTTTTAATTAGGAATAAAATAATCTGTATATAGGGTTTGATTTCTGCAGGTGGATTATCTGCAGTGATTTAGCAACGGTTTGTATTTTGAAAAAATTGAAAAAATCAGGTTGTAAAAGCTATGTAGGTTTTTCAACTTACTGAGAAAACCCCTATTTTCAAACATTTGCTGTTAAAATCTGGGGTGCAGACTAATCCCTCCAACCTTCACAATACTTTAGATGCAATAAAAAAAGGGAAATAATATTCTGGTGATGTTATAGGAATTTTTGTGGCTTCTGTGAACTACTTTCAAAGAGCACAGCTTTATTTCTGTTTCAGGCCTCTAAGGTTTGAACAGTATCATGCTGGTTCACTGCCACTCTGTACCTTCCTGGATTAAAAATAGTGTGTATGACACACCCTTAAGAAATTGTGAATCTGCAGAGGGGATTTTGTGCCAGAGCCATGTCTGGAATAAACTTAACTGTGAACTTTTCTGGGCCAGTTTACATCTGCCTTTAAAGGTGACTGTTCTGCATGTCCTGGCGACTAGAATTTATCTTTTCATAGCTTCTTATAAGTGCAGTTTTCTGGATTACCAGTGCACATAAAGTGAAGGAACTGCATACCTATAGCAGGCATATTATCCTGAAAAATCCAGGGGAAAGCTGGCCTTGAAAAGCTTCTTTTCCTTAATGGTAAAAATCAAAATGGACAAATGGACATCTACAGAAAACTGAGCCACTGTGGCAAGACCTGCTTAAAAAGGCTGTAAAGGAAAAAGTTGTTGCAATTTTTACATTACCAAGTCACAAATCAGAAGGCACACTTTGAAGAGTCCCAGCTGACAACATTATTGGTGCCAGGCTTTTTCCTGGTACCTCTGGGCTAAACAGATTGTTATTTCTCTTTGAATTGACAGATTGGGGTTTGGTTTTCTAAGACAGAACTGTCTTTCTTACAGCATGAACACATGTTAAATTGTGCTATTTTTATTATGATTTAAGTCCAGCTAAATTATAAGGGTGAAGAGCCTATAATTATTGATCATCTAATTTTATTGGTCATCTAATTAACATCATTATTGATCATCTAACTTTATCTACTCCTTCCCCAAAAAGGCTGTGAGGTTCTCTTGAGGCTGAAAAAGACTTGAAAAGAACTCTCAATTTCTTACATGAGTGATGTTGTTTGATTGCAAGAAATCAAACTTGATTAGAGTCATGGCACCAGTAGGTGACTGTACATTATAATTTCTTCACTTTTTGGGGCTTTTTTTGAAGTGTGGCTGCTTATCCAGATATGGAATTGAATGTGCACACGGAAGCGAATGTGACATCATGCAGAAATTGAAGTCTTTGGGGGAATTGTGTGCTACCACACTATAACTCAGTCTCATTGAGTTTTTTACTTGTGGTCAAATCATACCAGCATGACATTGGTTCTGCTAAACAGCCTTGTTAAAAAAGCAAGGAGCTATTTATATAAATTAAATGTCTTAAAAGATTCAAGAGGATAGTTAATTTTTAATTTAATTATTAGCGGCAAGGCTTAATTATAGTCTGTGCGCGAATGGAAATTCTGTGGAGTTAATCTCGCCCCTTTTTTCTCAGGAACTGGAAATCAAGAAAATGGCTAAGACTGGCAACAAAGAGGCCTGCAAAGTGCTGGCAAAGCAGCTGGTGCAGCTGCGGAAGCAGAAGAACAGAACCTATGCTGTGAGCTCCAAAGTCACCTCCATGTCCACCCAGACCAAGGTCATGAACTCCCAGATGAAGATGGCAGGAGCTATGTCAGCCACAGCAAAAGTAAGGCACCACAAGATATTCTGTTCTATATTCACATGCAGCATATTGTTGCAAAAATTCTGTTATTTTGGGTAATTTTTGGTAATTGCAGTAGTAAAACTCACTTGGGTTTGTATTGTTACGTTTTTGTTTGGTCCATCTATCCATATAACACATACATACTTTCTTGGGCTAGACATCTGTCAAATGGTTACATGACAAAAATAAACTAATGCCAGTGAATGAACTCTTTTAGTACATAAAAAAACCCCAAACCCTGCTGCTACAGTGCCTTGCCTGTATTTATTGTCACAAGCAGTTTTTACTGGGAAAAAGTAGGGCATGATTTGTCTAGAAATCAAGGCACTGTGTCACAATAGCTTTATGGCTTTTGAAGAAAGTAGGTTATTGCTTTGGATCTAAAATTCCTAAAAAAATCTAATCTGGAGTTTGCTGTCATTCTCTCTGTGCTGTCTCAGGAAAGAGTATTGCATTAAGTTTCCTCCCAAATCTCATCTCATGAAAGAGTGAAAAATCTCAATTTTCCAAGTTAGGTGTGAACTTTCCCTTATTTCCCTGAATTAATAAAGAGGGATTTGGCTTTTGACAAGGAGCACTGTTCAGCTCAAGGTGCAGGAAGCAGAATTATTGTGCATCACTGTAGGCCAAGCTGGGCTTTGATCCCAGTCCAAGTTAAATCCAGTTAAACACAGCAATGCAACTCGGTGCAGAAAGGAATTACCACAAAGGCTTGGTGGTCAGGTGCCTTTCAGACACAGCATGAGGGCAGGCTCCAGCCAGCCAGTGACACAGAGCTGTGGCTCTGCAGCAAATTTACACATTGGACTTGTCTGACTGATCAGGTTCAGCACCTTACTCAGTATTTTACAACAGCACTCGTGAACAAGTTAGTCCTGCTTTTTAATTATTGCATGGGTGAGTTGTTTTTATCTGTGATAGATCTTAGATTAAATTTCTCAAGACTAAAGTCACTGGAGTAGTTAGGAAGATGAGGTCAGTAGGAAAAAAAAATCTAAAAATATTTTTAAACAGCAGGTAATTATATGTACTATTTGTGTAACATTATTGGAGAAAAGATCCTAAATTCTTTTGATCACTTTTAAAGTGAATATTTTGCTTTATCAATGTGGGAAGCTTAAACTATTGTTAATCTCATAAAACCATCAGTGAAGAATGTGTGGGACCAGTTGCCTTAACAAGGAAGGCAAATATGTGAATGCAAAGCTTTCAAGTATGTATACTTTCAGTATACTTCTTAGCATATGTTTTGCTAATTTTGAACTGGTAATAATGTCCAGTTAAGTTGCCTGTTTATTTTATTCATACATCTGACCCTTATTTTCTGAAGATCTGTAAATTTTATCAGTGCAGATATTTTTCACATCCATGTATACCAACACCTTCCAAGTCCAGAACAACTTCTTAAATCCAAATAATGCAACCATGAGTACTGTCTTGGAAATTCAACTTTAGCATCATAGAACATTATCACCTTGAAGAAACTCAGACATGAAGGCAGAAGCCCTTCTGTGAAGCCTGGAGTGGCTTCATACCATCTTTTTTAATTAACCAAGTCTTTTATCTTCTCAAAGATGGTTAAATTTTACATTTGAATTGCTTATATCTGTATTTAGAATCTGATATCCCACAGTAACTTGCTTTTTAGGAAAGAGGGAAGTACCCCATAGCAGTGCCCACAACGGCAGTAAAATGAGTGAAATTTATTTCACTGTCACAGCAAGATCTCCACCCATCACACAGGAGCACCCCAAAAAAGTTCTTCCTCAACACTTGGATATTTTCTTTCCAGAGAAAAGTAATTTTTCCATTAAATTGTAACATCAAGAAACAATTTAAGGCCTGTCCTCCAGTAGTGGTTCAAATAAATGGTCCTTTCTGAATAAGAACCTGCAGCCATTTACTTCTTTAGTGTGTGTAGCCTTCAAGTTAGGAAATGTTCTGCATTCTTTTCAGATCAGTTGGATTTTTCCTAAAAAAGGCCAGGGGAAGGTCATGGTGCAAGAAAGATGCACACATTTAAGAGTCTGTCTATTAGGACACTAAATAGCAATATTTCTTACTAAGTGCAGGCTGTACTATTGATCTGTCACTTACCTAATGTTCTCATGGGATGTAGAGAGACAAGGAAAGTGAAATTTGGATTAAAGCATTTTTCTTAATGAATGCACTGATATTTACTAATGTCTCATTGTATGATTTAAGAGTTTTTTCCATATTATTAGACAATGCAAGCAGTTAATAAGAAAATGGATCCACAAAAGACACTACAAACTATGCAGAATTTCCAGAAGGAAAACATGAAGATGGACATGACTGAAGAGATGAGTAAGTTCTGCACTGCAGGGGACAGCTGGTTGCTCTTGGCAGTTTGAAATTTATTTCTATAGTCAATGAGACTGACAGCAAAAACCTAGAGCAAACAAAACAATGTTTGTCTAAATAGGAAAGCTGAGCTTTAGACTTCTTAGAAGCTCTAGGTATTAAATCTAGAATCCATTCTTTCCCATCTTCTGCAAAAGATTCATCAAATTTTTAGAAGGAACATTCTGGGGGGGGAAGGAAAGTTTGAGACCCATTCAAGGCCTTGATGGCATAACTGGTAGAAAGACTTGAAAATTTGCCTTAATTTAGATACTGATAATCTCAGCTTTCTGCACAGGGTGGTATGATATGGTTCTGTCTCCTTTTTCTTAATTTAAGCCACAAAAAACTTTTTGGGGAGGCAGCAAGTTCCTTGTTCCTGCATGTATGTGCTCACTGTCAGCTAATTCCTGGTGTTGCTCAGAGTCTTCTCCCCATCCCAATCCCTGCCCTGTTGGTCACATTAAGTAGCACGGACTCAAACCAAGATGGAAACACCTCAACTGCACACAAGTTATCTGAGTAGTTAACAACTTGGCAATGTACTTGGAGGAAGAGGAGAGGAATGAGATTTTTTATGAAACTATCAGTGTTCTGCAGATATGTTTAAATCTACTGCAGGGGGGATATAAGCAGCTGAACTCTTTAGGTGGAACTGAACATTTTTATAACAAAATCCAGCCATGCCTTACCCTGTTGTTGCCCTGGCTGTGCTCACAGGCTTTGCAAGGCAGAGCTAAGGAAGCCTCTCTCACACCCAGGTGCCTTCTGCTGGCATCTCACACCCTGGTATTACTGCTGTGTTCTAGGAGGGAAAGATGATACTAGGTCATGTTAGTCACCTTTTTGCTTAATGCAATCTGGATTTTTTTTTTCTTTCTTCTAAGTTAATGATACTCTGGATGACATTTTTGATGCTTCTGATGAAGAGGAAGAAACCCAAGATATTGTTAACCAAGTGCTTGACGAGATCGGCATTGAAATCTCTGGCAAGGTATGGCTGTTGTTGTTTCCCCCTGCATTCCATTTTTGAAACACAGTTTATTCTAGAAGTCAGCCTGTCATAACCTGGTTGTCCTGGCTGAACCTGTGTCCCTGCAGATGGCCAAAGCTCCCTCAGCTGCCCGCGGTTTGCCCTCGGCGTCGGCCTCGAGCGCCGCCACCATCTCGGACGAGGAGATCGAGCGCCAGCTCAAAGCGCTGGGCGTGGATTAACCGAGCCAGCTCAGAGTCTGCTGCCGGGGCCAGCCCTACACACGTGCAAAGTGCAAACACTCTTTCAATGCAACTCATTCCTAGCAGAACTCTGAAGTCTCAGAAATGCCGACTTGAAGATGAATTTGCAGAGAAAAGTACTTCTTTTTTTATCCATCGCATGGAGCCTTTTTGACTCAGGGGTGTAGTTCTAACAATAAATTCACTTACACCCAATCCAGAGCTGTCCTTTGGATTCCAAGTTTTCTTCCATCTCTGTTCCTGATCTGTCTCTAGAACTGGCTATTCAGTGGCAGGTCATGCCACTTCCTAGGACAGCAGCTCTGTAATATTTATCATTTTTACAAAACTATCATTAGAGAAACATTTAGTCTGCCATCTCTTAGCACAAATGAAACTTCACCTTGGCTCTTAGTTGGAAACTTTTTTTCCATGAGAAATAGCTTTGAGTGTCTAGCTAATTTAGGCAGAAAGAAAAAGCATTTTATGTATTTCTTCAAAATTCCTTTTAAGCTGATGAAAAAATAGCTTGTTATTCTTCTTACCAGAAGGGAAGGATACACTCCTTGTGCAGTTAATTTTTCTTCTGGAAGAGGAGTTACATGTGTTAGTGAAATTTGTTGCATGAAAGGCACTGATTGAATTCTATTGTACTGTAACATAGCTGGTTTCAACAAAATTGCTGTGCCTTTATGTATATAAATCTTGTACCTTTATGATTTTCTTTCAGAAGGAGTCTTGGAAAGGTGAGTAAACTTAATAATTAAGATGGTTTTACACAATGCTTGGGTGAGACCTCTCTGTACGCCTGATGGGACTCAGTGCTGAAGTGGAGAGATGCACTCATTCAGAAATGCAATTTGTGCACTTGAAAAAAAGGACATTTGCCTGAAGCAACATTTGTATATATTTTACAGTACTTCTTAATGGAAGATAACTGCATAATTGTATTGTTTGCTAAGATGCAACTGATCACATTGATAAACTAAATATTAGTTTTGAGAACAATTTTGGATCATAAATGATAACTACTTGTCTAAACACTATAATAAAAGCATTCTGGTTTCTGTGAAGGTTTTTCTATGGTCTCTGAACTGCATCAACACAATTCTAGCTTTAAGTGGAGTATGCATTGTGCTAAGGAATAAGAACTGTTGATACTGGAAATAGGCAAAATGAGAATGCAGTTCCCAGCTATGACTTTGTGGATGGTGTGATATTCCTCAGCCCCGACTCTGCTGGAGATATTTACCCCTCAGTGTTGATTTAGTGGTGCTGCTCATTGAACAGAAACAACAATCATCTTGGCTTTAAAAGAGAAAATCAAAATACCTCCCAAAAGCAAAACAGGAAAACTGGAGGGGAACAAACCTCATAAAGAGACTTTGCTGCTAGGCAAAGTGCAGCAGGAAACCTCAGTGAATCTGCTGCTGTTGCACCATCTACTGTTTAGGACTGAAGTCAGCAAAGAGAACTCACAGGAGAGCCTTCCTCAGGTTTTAGGCCTAGAATTGCAGGTGTTCTTTCTCTTTAAAAGAAATAATGCAAAACTGAATCTGTCAGGTAGTGGGTAGGAATGTGTGAGTTAATATATTGCATATATCCAATATGGGGTGATTTTTTTTTACAAGTTATTTTGTAAAAATCTAATAAAAAGCTTTTTATCCCACAATGGCTTTGTCCTCTGTAGGGTTACTCTTACACATCTGTCTCTTAACTGGGCTTTCTTTGTGAGCTCTGATAAATACTCCTTTGACTTGCTTTGGTAAAGCACAATCATATTTATTGTAGTTGCTCGTGGGCCTTTGATTTAATATTCAGTAAAGACTTGTTCAAGTTTGCATTCCCTTGTCTGGAACCTTGTGCCCAAGTACTGCTCTGTGGTATTGAAAGAGAAATCATAATATAAACACAAGGGTAAAATGTTAGTGATTTTTTGTAGTTTGGTTGAACACCAAGGCTTGTGTCCTTTCTGAATGAGGTGTGCAGTTGATTTTTAATAACTGTCAGAATTGGGCTTAATTCCATAATGAGTTCTTTCCTCTGGGTTTTTGAGGAACAGGAGGAAAGGTATTGCTTTTTTGGTGCCATTATAACTGCTGAACTAGGGCTGGTGTCAGTATCAATCCTGTGGTTTGTTACAAGTTCCCTTTTCAATCCTGCAGCTCTACCCTGTGTAAAAATCTTTGGGTAGCAGAGTGGGAAGTGCTGTAGGTTTGCAGGCTTGTTATGTGTCTGCAGTTATGGTCAGTATGTTGGATCAGGCTAAAAAAATTGCATGCCCTGCTTAGATAGAGATTCCTTTTAAATCACATTAAAAGTGATTAAAAAACCACTCAATCCTTACCCTCCCTTATCCTTACTAACACCTAAATAGGAGCTGGATCTGAGTCTCCACCTGGGAGCAATGACACAGTTGTGCCCACACCTAAAAATGGCTCTGCCCAGAGCCTTATTCCTCAAGTGCCCAGAAGCAATTCCCAGGGAAGCAATGAGAACACAATGAGCATCAATGATGCTTCCTCCCTTAATACTCTTCCAATCTCTGTTTCAAAAGTAAGGTACATCCAGAGCCCTGTGCAAGTTCTACACACACCAGCTCTAAGTGGCTTTCTCAGCTGAGAACTCCTACATACAAAGGAACTTCTGGCACCCACTTTTTTTCCATTGATATTTTTTTCCCAAGCATGTTAAAAAACACCACTTTGTTTTGTTTTAAGCTTCTTTCCATCTTCCTCTATTTACTCCCTAGTTCTTATATTATGTACTGCCTGCCTCCATCAGCTTTTTAGTACAGTCCATAACTGAGCAGACTCTATTGCTAAGATGCAACTGATCACATTGATAAACTAACTTTAAATATTAGTTTTGAGAACAATTTTGGATCATAAGTGATAACTACTTGTCTAAGCACTATAATAGAAGCATTCAATGCTCACACATTAAATCTAGAAGAGAGTAACTTAAGTTATTCACCTTACCTTTGCTCAGCAGCTTGGCCTGTGCTTGGTCAGTTGTGTCCCTCACACGAGGGCATCACAGTTCTTCAGGGACAGCTAAACCTAAGATTTAAACATTGTGATAACACCTTGTTTTGCCCTCTAGTGTGGTTTTAACACACTAAAGTTACCATGGGAAAAGAAAAGCAAGGAAAAAACACAAATATCTCAAAAACAGCCCAGCTTGGCTGAATGGCCAACTAAACTGCAAGTTCATAGAGCTGCTCCTTGAAAATCCTGCCTTGTATGCAGATTGGGTCCTCCCCCCACCCTAATCAAGAGTAATTGGTGGTAATTAAGTTGTTCCTAGAGAAAAAAAAAATGAATTGCCACTTTCTGTAAGTAAAGCACCAGCTGCAGCCATTGAAATTGATTTCATCTAGCTTTTCTTTAAATAATCCTAATTTGTTTGTATTTCTGTGGCAGTAGGTAGGTGTGTTTAAATGGTGGTTACTTCCCCCAGTTGGCCTTTTGTCATTTCTTTGCAAGACAATTTTGTTATGTGTCACCTTTAATTTTATTTTATCCTGTTGCTGCAATTAGCTTTCACTTGTGAGACTTTTTGAGTGGCAAGAGACCACCATGTTACTGTGAGGCTGCTCTGGAACTATCTGTTAGAGCATTCTAAAATACATTTCAGCATGACACACAGCTAAAAAAGAATGAAGTGTTACCAAAAGAGAGATACAAACCATTGCCTGGAGTGCCAAAAGTATAGGAATACTTTATTGGATGAGGAGGTTGGGAAGTACAAGCTGATAGCATTTCTAGGAAACCTTTTATAATTAAGAAAATAATTTAGAATATAAATAAAGTTCTATATATACCAGATAGTGATTCCAACACACATAAAATTTGACCACATCACATGAAAGACACACCAGTGCATGCCACCACCTTTGCTGAGTGCTGATCCTCTCAGCTGAACTTTTTTTGTGAAGTTCATGACCTGCTGGTAACCTGTGGTGGATAAAAGTATGCACCTTGGTCTCTGCTATAGCAATGAGCTATGCTAGTGATGAAAGCTGCCTGAAGGGAGTACACAGCCACAGTTTGTCCCCTTTGAGTTATTAAATTGAAGTTTTCTTCTCAGTTAAGGGCTTAGAGTGGTGCATTCATCCATAGAAATGTGGATTTTTAGAAATCCAGGAGCCTGATTTCCATTGGTGAGTATGCTTACGGTCACTGTAATAAGTATCAGAGATAATTTAATGTGCACTGGAGAGTGAGCACTTAACTTGTACATGCTGCTTCTAAGTGGTCTTGAACATTAAACTCCTCTGGCTTTATGTGGGCCTATTATAGAGACATTTTCTAAATCATCAGGTTTGTTTTATGGAAAAATAAAATGCATCTGGCCAGGACTACTTGCGTGTACTCACTTAATTTCAGTCCTGGGAAAACAGTCAAAATACTTATATGGTAATGGGCTAATTCCCATAACAATGAGCAGGGCTGATGAGATGGCTGGATAATCTATCCCTGGTGAGTACTACAGTCATTAATTCTGTTTTCTCAGTGCCTCCCTGATAGGTGGAGCTCTGGCACTGGTATTTTTTTCCCCTCGATTATCTCTAGGCAGGAGGATGACAAATAAGGGATTATTTTCAATTAGTGGGGTGTAATAGAGAGGGAATGTGCAGTGCAATAAATTCTTGTGTACTTTTTTAGCTTAACACACCACCTCTGGTGTAAGTATGTCCACACATGGTTTTAATCAGAAGAAAGTACAGTGCAGAGAAAGACCAATGTAATAAAACTCTTTTTCTTCCCCTCAGGCCACAAAGTCCTGAGGTCAGATAAACTGTATTCCTGTTTTTATAGCTAAGCCTACCCAAAACAAACTTTGAGGCACATAACAAATTAGCAAGAATTACCTTTGATAACAAGCATTATCCAAGCCACTTCTGCTTTACAAATGTTGGGCTGAGACACAGCATGCAGTAGAAGCAGTGTGACACCTCTGTCCTGGTGAGCTCACAGTGCCTTAATTAATGACAGCAAAATCCTTCCCATGCTACAGCTGCTGGTAGCATGGAGGAGGAATGAGGGGTTTACTGATTTTTCTCTTTTTTAACAACACAGTATTTACAATATTTACAAAAAGCAAAAGAGAAATCCACATGTGTACGTGGAAAAGCTTCACCGGCATTCGTGGTGCTCCTTGATAATAGAACTGAAAGCATTCTGGTGTAGACTGGTCTTCACTCTTTTTTCCCTTTGTCTTCTGTTGCAAAACCAAACTCTCACGACTTCCTTCTCAAGATTGAGCCCCTCAGCCATCCTCATGATTTCCTGAGAAGATGGTTTACTTTGTTCTCCAAAGTGCCTCTCCAGGGCTTCCTTGGCAGCGATGCTGGAAACACGGGGAAAATTTCACCTTTAAAAAACTTTTCAGTACATTCAGGCTTTCACCATTAGTTCAAGAGAAAGATCAAGTCACAACACTGAAGGCAGTAACTTGGTTTGTTTAATCTTTCTTCACATAAAGGGAACCCAAAGCACTAAAAATACTCTGTAGCTCTCCGCTGACACAAGCAGCGTGACATCGTACAGAATTTTGGCAAGGGGTGATGAAAAGGCAAAAATGGCAGCAAGCTCTGCAATTTCAGTGTTAATTATAAAATATTTGTGGTTCTTGATATTATCTAGGAGACACAGCTACTAACTAGTTATGAGTGGGGTCAAAGGAATTAGAACAAGCCTGAGCACCCTTCTGCCCCAGCAAATGCACATCAGTGGTGTTACCTGGTTGTATCAGATCATTTGGGTTTACAGAGAGGAAGAGCTTCATCACTTAGATTTGGGACACACTGTGTGTTTTGCATCTCACTAATTATAGAGACAGCACTAGAGTATTCCTAGAAATCACAGAGATTATGGCCAGCTGTTTTAGCCATCATCACATTCCCCAAATGTCTGCCCTCATCTGTTCTTCAGAGTCAGCAGCGACCAAAACTGAGTGGTTCACTAAACAGAATAATACTGTTATTTTTTTCTTATTTCAGATTGAATTTGCTTCCAATTTCTGTTAAATACTCTGAAAAACTACATATGTGGCATGCTTGTGTGCCACTGGGAGGCATCCAGAAGTTTCAGCAGTAGCTGTAATTTCTTTGGACACAAGAGGGCACTTCATGCATTATTCTGGAAGTGAGGTGCAGGTATTTGCTGCAGAAATACAGCATCTGCTCTAGTTCTAGTTATTTCATCTCTTGGTCTTTCGTTTATGGGTCAGTTTTTCAACATTTACTAATGTTTAACAAAACTGGCTAATTAATAGCATGGTGTTCTGCACATACAGAAGTATAGACACATCATTACTTTTGACTAACAACTTCTTAGGTTTTGAGCAAAGTATGAAATATAATACTTTGGAATTAATTGGGGTCTGGGGGATTATGCTGTTTGTTTTTTTTTAACTAGAATATTTCCAAATATTGGAACTTTTAGAAGCCCAGGATGTAGATATTCATTAATAGAAAAGAGCACATCAATTTTGACAGAAGAAAAAGAAGCATCTTAGCCAAAATTGTTTTGAACCTGTAATAACCTAAATATTTATTACCTTATGGTGGTTCTGCGCTTCCTCTTCCGTTCATTCACCCCAACTTTTTCATTGTACAAAGCTGTATTAAAAAAAGAAGCAGCAGCCAAACAACAAAAGCTGGCAGTTACATTCCACAGGACTGGAAAACAAAAAATAGTCACTTTCTTTGAAGGAAGGAAAAAGCACAAGAGAAAGTGCTGCTGAATAAGAGGAGCATCACACACAGGATCCTTACATTGTTAGGATGGCTGGTCATTGTTTTACCTCCAATCATAAATGGTTATAGGCAGAAATTATTAGGAGCAAATGGCCTTTGCTCATAAAAAATCCCTGTGCACTGCTAAATGGGCTGTCCTGCAGATCCTGCTCTGGCTCTCTACAGGACGAACTGGTTTGCTGGGATGGGACTGGAAGAAATTTCTTCCAGCAGCCCAAGAGATATTTCTGCTATTCTGTTTCAGTTTTCCATGCATTTCAGTTTTCCCCTCCATGCTCATCCAAAAAAAAAAGATAACTATACTTTAACACAAGCACGCCTCAGCATTCAGTTTTCCATGCATTTCAGTTTTCCCCTTCATGCTCATCCAAAAAAAAAGAGAACTATACTTTAACACAACACGCCTCAGCATTTAAAGCTGATAAAACAAAATCTTTAGTCCGCAGAATACACATAAATAGCCCTAAAATATTTACATGGGGTTCTTCTTGAAGTGCAAATCAATATTTAGAGGGTTTCAGCTCCCTACCTCCCACTTGTTCTGCTTCCTCCAGCCACTTGGACAGGATGGACTTCAATTTGCAGGCATTCTTGAAGCTCAGCTGCAAGTTCTCAAAGCGGCAAATCGTCGTCTGGCTGAACTCGGAGCCATGCACAGCAGCCAGGGCTTCTCCAACGTTGGTTTGTGTGTAACCTGCCAGAAACAAAGAGGAAAAAGCAGCTTTGAAGTTTTCTAGAGGGCTTCCTTTCCTTGAGATGCTCAGTCCTTCGCTGCTGGCTCTCGTGGTCAGTGTGTGCTGCAGTGCCTGCAGGCTGAGCATCCTGCACAGGTCTCTGTGGCCAGCTGAGCTCACTCACAGCCTGCTCGCTGTCCTGGTGGTTTGTGTGCAGTGTGACACTGATTTAGTGGAGTTTCACACCCCACGATTAGGGATTTGAGAAGGTTACAAATGCCCCATGACTTTCTGTAGATGGTGCAAGAGCAATAATACCTAGAGGCACTGCTGGTCTCCTGTTACTTGTTGAAACATCCAAGCTGAAGTCATCAGAGAAATGCTGCAGTTTCCTTGCAGACTCTGACTTTGCACCAATAACTCCCTGCTCATTTCTCTGAATGTGGATCTGTCATGGCTGCGGGACTGGATCATCATCCTCCTTTTCTGCTCTGGTGCCAGGACAAGGCAGGATCTCTATAGGCACTCAGTGTCCCATGAGGCACCTTTTAACCTCCTTTTTGACTCCACTAACCCTGTGCCTCTCAGACTCCCAACCTGTTTTGCCTTGTAAAGCTCAAACTCAAAGATTATTTTTCCTGTGCATATTGCATTTGTGACATTCTACAGGCTCCATGTGATTTGCTTATATCAAAGAAAGTTTTGTTCCCTCAAAAATTCCAGATGAAGATGCAGTGATTGACTATGTGTGGCCTGGCAAACACTTTCCATTAGTGTGGGTGACATCAAATAAAGGATATACAGGAAAATTGGCCAGTTTGCTATAAGTTTTTAAACCCTAATTTCTTTTATTTCAGTTTAGACTGCAAATGGAACACACTGGCTTTCTAGCTGTTGAGATAGTGCACAGATACCCCATATAACCTTATAATTTTACATAATTATTTTATATAACCTTATAATCTTTTAGGTTTATAAAGGATTCTCTATAATTCTGATGCAATGTTATAAGTGATAATGCCAATAACAACAGGGCAAAGCCCACCTTTGTCCTCAGCAGTTATCTCACAGCAACAAAGATATCAATTGCTTTTCAACTGTGTCTTGGCACAAAAAAATAAACCAGGAAGAGCACTTTCCTACAGGTGTGAAGGACTTCCCATGGATGTCACTCAGTGTATACTGAAATGACAGCAGACCATCAGATTAAGCAGTCTACGAGGAAAAGAATGGGAGGTTAGATGGTTATGAGGGTGAGAGGAATAGTGGATTTGTCTTTCCAAACAAGCTGTGGGTCTGCTGGTAGATAAAGCTAGCACTGGGAGATAAAAGAAACAATGGGAAGGATTCCACTGATTGATAAATGGAAACAGATATTTGCTTTTACAAATAAACTTTAGGTTTGCTGATAAATGAAATTAAATACTGAAAAATGAAAGAAACAACGGAGAAGAAAAACCCCTAAATTCCATAAGAATTAAAAATTAAAAGGGAGGGTTATACACTAGAGGGAAATCTTTGGTATCAGGCATTCTGGAAAGTATGTACCTCTCAAGTACTTCGTCCAATGGGGAAAGAGGGAAGGAAATGCAGCAGGGAAATTGAGATAAAAAGGAGGCTGTGTCCTCCAAAAACTGGAGAGATACCACAGGAATGCCCCATGGCCTCTCCCTTTACTCAAAGAAAAAGGACTCCTCTGTCTCCTTTTTGGACATAAACCTCTGGTTTTTGTGGATTAACTTCCCTGACAAAGGCTATCTGCCCTAAGCTGCAGATAATTTGGAGCTCTGCAAAATATTGCACCTGGCACTGAATAGAATTTATTGAACATAAAAAAAATTTCTCTGCATTTAACACAAATAATTTAAGGGCAGGAAAGTTTAAAGTCCCTTTCTGCAAAATAAAAGTTCATTAATTCCATGGCAGTCTCCTAGGAATGGAGGAGGTTTTGCAGGGCAAGGCAGGATTGGAGTTGTGATGAGACAACAGCAGAGGCCAGACCATAAACCAGAAACAACTGGGCTTTCACGGGACTCCTCCAGCCTTTTGTTCGTGGACACGAAGCACATACCCAGCTTGATTCTCCGCAGCTTGAACTCGTTGGCGAATTTCTCCAGCTCCCTGATCTCGGGGGAGTCCATGTCCACGGGCTCCTCGGCGGGCTTGCTCTTCCTGCGGAGCTCCTGCTTGAACTCGGCGGGCTCCTCCGTGAGCAGGGGCTGGGGCAGCGCCGCGAAGCCGTGGCCCAGGGCACAGGAGCTGGCACCCAGCGCGTGCTCCGGGAACTTGTACAGGCAGGGCGTCAGGCCACCTGGGAACGCCAGAGAGAGAGCTCATGGCACTGCTCCTCTGCTGCCCCACTCTAGAAACGTCCGCTCACCACCTCAGCATCCCTGCTCGCAATTTTAATTCGATAATACACATGGGAGAATCCAGGAGTTGGAGTTTCCTAGGATGCGTTTTCTCTTTTTCGTCCCAAAATGCCAAAGAGAAAACTCATTGCACTGGCTCTCTGCTGCTGCACTGTAAAAACCTCTCCTTGTCACCTCCTCATCCCTGCCCGCAATTTTTATTATATAATACACATGGGAGAATCCAGGAGTTAGAGTTTCCCTAGGATGTGTTTTCTCCTTTTTGACATGGAAGTGTGGGTCCCCTTTCAACAACAGCCCCTTTCACCAGCCACAGCCATCCTATCACTTAGCAAACTGTGAAACACTTAAATCAGAGGCAAATGGTCTACACTTAAACAAAAATCCATGTTTGAAGCTGGATTTAAGTGGCACAACAAGATCAATGGATCTGTGTCGTTTCGAGTCGCTGAAAATTTGCCAGTCTAAAGTGGCAGAACAAGATCGACGGATCTGTGTCATCTTGAGTCGCTTAAAATTTGCCAGTCTCTCTTTTCTGGTATAAGAATACTTCCATGTAGATGCCATTTGATGCTCAGACAAGATACCATCTTGACTTAGCGTGGAAGTCTGTCAACAGCCCCTTTCACCAGCCACAGCCATCCTACCACTTAGCAAACTGTGAAGCACTTAAATAAGAGGCAAATGGTCTGAACTTACACAAATAAAAATCCATGCTCTAAGCTGAACTTAAGTGGCACAACAAGAGCGATGGATCTGTCATTTTGAGTCGCTTAAAATTTGCCAGTCTCTATTTTCTGGCACAAAGAATACTTCCATGTAGATGCCATTTGATGCTCAGACAAGATACTATCTTGGCTTAGCTGCAGCAGAGAATTTCTTTGAGGAAAGTACATAGGTAAGAGCTCAAAGGGAAAAAAAACACCAACAAAAAAACCCTAGAACTCATTCAGAATGATCTTTGAAAAAGAAATTGCTCAAGGATAAAACAGAACTATTTTTCACCACCTTTTGTTCCCAAATGTCAGACTTAACAAGGAGATGCAGTTAAGAGTGAGGGCTGATTTTTCCCTAGATATTGTACATAAAGATAAAAATTCTCTGACCTGAGGGAGGCATGGGGGGAATTATTGGAGAAATATTAACACTCCTCAGTGTATCTGGAGCAGCCACTAAATTCCAGGTTCTCAGGTCATGTTTCCCAATTTTCTAAACTACACAAAACTGTGTAGAAGAATTCAGAACTTCATTAACCTCCCACTGCTGCCTCCATTTATTAGAGCTAGGTTTTTCTTCACTGCCCCAATTACTCCCATCAGTGTTGGAGACTCTAACCCCATTGAGCTATTTAATACACTCCACGCAGGATAACCACAAAAAAAACCCCAAAAAATAATGAAAAATGCTTTAAAAGAGAGGGACTTGCTTTGCAAGGTGCTGACACCATTTACCACATTGGGGTGAGGCATGCTGCAGGTCTGCAAGATACGAGTCTGGGAGAGACTTGCTGAGAGCATCTCTGGAGTTGCAGACTTGATGCCTAAGAAAATAAAGTAAGGAAAGACGAAAATAAGAAAAGAAAGGAGAAGAATAAGAATATATTTCTTTTGGAATTAATGAAAACTCATTTCTGAGCAATATAATTTATTATTACTTATTAACTTTCCCCAGAGACCTGGACAATGCCAGGAATCTTTTTAAAAGACACAGAAATGCACGATGAAATACAAGAATATGGAAATTTGCATACTATGAAGGAAGCCTACACTCTGTCCCTATTAGTCCATGCTGATTTACTCTAGCATTTCCTTAATTCTTAAATAAAATAAAATTGAGTTTGATTTAGGATTATTTTCAAGTCCCAGTTATTTTCTGGGAGTTACATTAACTTGGTTCATGTCATTATCTCATTGGCTGCTACTTAAACTTGCACAGAACAAAAGTGTCTCACTCTTACTGAGCCTGAGACAGGGAAGAATGAGCAGGATGAGTGTAAAAATCCATGATCACACGGCTGATCTGCCTGCTGCATTCACCTATCCCTTCATTATGCCATCATTTTATTTTATAGCTTCAGCCGGGGCTGTATCAGTCCAGGTACTGGTCACACCCAGGTGTGCTGGGTATGTCACTTTTGGCCCTTCAAAAAGTGATAATCACCAGCAGAAGTGGCCAGAGGTGAGCAAAATGAGCAGGGTTTTCCCAGCTTTGTAGGGAGACATAAGATACAGAGTGATTTCACAACAGATGCAGAGGTTTGGGAAGCTGTGGGCACTAATTTCCAACCCCTTTTTCTAGCGCCTCAATCCAAATCCCATCTTCTTCAAACGATTGTCTTGGATTGATCCCTCTAAAGCACAGCTCAGACAGACCCACACTCCGACAGCTCACCCAGCTGAGGTTTGGCCCCTTACCTGCCATCACCCCATAGGTGGAAGGTTGATTCCCATAGTGGCAGGAGGGCACGGAGTAGTGCAGGCCTGGCCAAGGGTGTCCCGGCGTCGTCGCGGCAAAGCCAATGCAGGAACACGCACGAGTTGGGAGCAAAGAGAAAACAGACGGGACTCGTAAGAATTCAAGGTTCAAGGCACAGCCTTGAAGTGTGAGGCAGGCAGTGCCTTCTGTGCCTTCAGTTCCTCTGAGGCAGGACCAGGAACTGTCATGCTGTCCCTTGATGAGTTGGTTTTGATATAACCTATGGGCATAACCTGGTTTGCACAAACTGATGAGCAGGGGAAGCATTGCACTCTTAAGGAGGAGACCTGTTCCTCTCCTCACTCAGCTTCCCCACACTGATTCATTCAATCTCACACAAAAACTAATTCTAGGGTCCCAGGAACCCTATAATGCCTTCACTCTCAAGCAAACCCCACAGCAAACGAAGGCCTGGGTTTCCAAAGGCAGCAGTTTGGGACATCTGCTTTGATGTGTCCAAAAATCACAATTTCTTGAGTGCCAAGCAACAAAAAGCATTTCAGAGTGCTTTGGTGAGATAGAGAAACAAGATGGTAAATTCTGGATTTTTCTGGTCAGGCCTAAATAAACATTTTCCATCACCAGCACCAACAAACACACTGTTAATCTCTTGTGTTTTCACAGAGGTATTTCAGGTCTGTGCCCAGTAATAGCCAGTGCCTGAAGAATGAGACCATTTTTTGCTGAATGCAATATAGAGATATGGCTGTTTCTCATGTACGAGTAGGAATAAAAATGCATGTACTGCCCCCTCTAACAACTGCAATAAAATAGAATATTAAATATTAATGTTTATGAACATTCAGATATGTAAGACCACATATTAAAAAACACATTCCTGTTGTTCAAAACAGTCTATTTAATTAAGGATTAGAGTATTTGGGTTTTAGAACAGTAATCATAACAGTAAAGCGTCCCATTTAAATATACTTGAGCAGATATAAAATCTACTAAGACAAACATGCTTATACTAATGTAGATGTAGTGAAAATAAAGATTGTGTTAATAACTGTAATGCTTGTAGAGCAATTCAACTTTGCTGTTAAGATCTGATTTTTACTGGTTGCATTTTCCACTATTTCATAATCCACATACTATAAATTTTATGCATGAACATACAATTTTTGACCTGCTAATCATGATTTAAAATTAAATAGTGAGGATGATGCTATTTAAATGAAATAATAGCAGTTACAGTGTTGAGGATACTGCAGAATATCACCTGAATGACACAGCATAGTATTTGAACAGAAGTATTTTCATCTTTCTTGTGATGAAGAATTGTTACATCCATTTTTAAACTTTTGACATTTCAAATAAGTTGTTATTCAAAACTCTTTCACCATTATATTGTACACAAATTCTCCTCATGTGCGCTCAAAGTGGCACTTTTTATGACGGTTCCTTAACCTATGTATGAAATTTGTAAATCTTGACTCATTATAGTTACCACTCTCTGTTTCTGCTTTCCCAGGGCGTTTTTTTTCACAGGATCATCTTCTGGATGTGGTTCAACAATCAAAATTTCCACTGACTGCAGTGGCATTTGTCCTTGGGTGGCAGATACAAAATACCAAAACCTGAACCCGTGGCAGGTGAGCATCTGCTCAGGGCCAGCCCTCATCGTGTCCTTTCCATTACAAGTCAGATGAATCTGGAAAATACTGCTGTCATACAGATACATAAATTTGACCTCATACAAAATTTAAATTCTCCTATTCCCTGCCACTATTGCTAACCCACAGCTGTATTGGGATATTTTGAGCCTTTTGCTTAATGTATAAGACGATCCTGTTTTCTCTTACCAATAATCAAATTTCACTACATACATGCTTTTTCTTTTCATTAAAATGCTTTATTACCAATGCTTTTCAGGAAAAATCTACTTTCTTGTTAAGACTCCAAATAAAATTCTAATATTAATGCAATTTCAAATAAATCAACTATTTTCTTTTTCTTTCCCTGAAGGCTTTCTATCAACAATTCCTGTATTCCCAATCCCAACTCTCCAGTATTAACACTGCAAGAAAACTCTCTTTGGCTCAGATATTTAGTGATTAAATAGTCCCAATATTTAAATACATCTAATTGGATTGTATACACGAATATACTAGATTCAAAAATAATGGCATGGTTTCTACTAACCATTTTGAACAACACATTTAAACCTTAGTGTTGATCCAGTTTGCAATATGCCTTGCAAAGCAATGTTTTTCCTTGTTTAAAACTCTCCCAAGCTATATTTACACTTGTGGCCTTTTAAATGTATTTCCTATTTAAGGCAATTTATAATATTTTAAATTATGGTTACATAATAAACAACCTTTCAATTATTTTACATGACAGTTGTCAATGAAGACTGTAGTAATACCAAAACCAGTGTTTGAACCTGTTCTAAGTTGGCAGCATATTTGAGTCTAATCTTGTCACAAACTTAAAGAAAATTACGTATTTAGCTAAAACACAAACATTTGTGCTTTTCCTGATCCACTCATATGCAGGGTTTTGTGAAATTGCTTCTACTTTGGCATAGCCCAAATCATACATAACACTGACACTGAACACTTTAAACACTGAGAACTCAATGAACTCCTCTATCACCCAAAAATTACAAATGAGAGCAAGAGTATTTTCAAAAAGTACCTGTAGACACAACATTGGTGGTGTGGTTGGAGACCTGCAGGCACTCTGCAGCGCTGTGGTGCATTATCAGAGGCAGGGAGGGAGAAGAGTCAGAATTCAAGGGCACAAAGGTGTCTGAGGAAGCAAATGCTTGGCAGCTCATACCCTCCCAGAGGCGAGAGAGCTGCCTGTGCCGTGTCCTACCAGAGCAGATCCTGCAGGATTGGTGGCACCTCAAGCTCTGTTCCAGGATTTCACCTGGATATACACTCAGAGCACAGGGAGGTCGTGTGCAGGTATTTATACCACTAGGAAATCCCTTTATCCATTTTAATGTTCTTTTCCCAGCAATATTGCTAGCCCGGTACAGAGCCTCCTTCCTTCCCACACAAACACAATACGTGTCCAATTAATGGAGGGGCGGGGGAAGAAGAGGGAAACCAGAGACATGATTTGACAGATATTTTCAATTAGGTCTTTTGTGGAGGACAATGACCAGGAAAAAAAATTAAAGTATCGTCTCCAAAGGTGGTGGCAACAGACGAGTGAGTTTAATACCAAGTAGGTTTCCACAGTTAACACCTGCCTCCAAAATCTCATCCAGGCAATTGTCTGCAAGGCAACCTGTCTGAAAGCTCAAACAGAAGTCTGCAATAGTCAAGAACCTATAGCAAAATAATCTGAATTAAGCTAATTTCCAGCAGTTGCACAGTGATCATTTGTCTTGACCTATACCAGTATAAATCAGAGATGTGTAATATGAAGCAGCTGTAGCCAGAACGAAGTTTTGAACAGGTAGTTTTCCATAAGCATGATGTACTAAATGTTTATCTAAATGTTTATCTAAGTTGAGCTCTTGACAGAGTCCATGGTGTCCCTTAAAACTCATTCACAGTTCCTCTTACTGGTTTATACTACTGCAGCATCTGAAGTCTTCTCCTCAAGGTCCTAAGGAAAATCAGCATCCTTACTCAAAGAAGAAAAATGATTTTTTTGACATGAGACTGGAATAATTTTGGAACATTAGAGAGCATACAGGCTACCCTAAAAATGATGAAAAATTCTGCAGTACACCATAGTCTCATATTCTATGTAGATGCAATAAAGGTTGGCTTGGTCTGGTTTTTGTTACCAAAGATGTTTGGTCATATTTTATGTGAAGATGACAATATATTTTGAGGGTTTCATATTCCAAACTGGGTTAAATGTCTGAACTAGAATTTTGACAACACCAACTTCAGATGCATGTGATAGGAGCAATCATACTTGTAATTGCACCATTTTTCTTGTCTTACTGCAGAAAAATGGCATTGCTTTGAGCCATTCTGCAGAATCCTTTAAGTGTACTTTGGGAAAGGCTGTGTCTAAGATTGTGAAGAAATTTCAGAATTCCTGCATATTGCAAACTGCACAAATTTTTAACAGTGGTTATCTACTACTTATACAGGCACTTTCAGATTGCCAAATATACAAGAAACATCAAAATAATTATTGCAATATTGTGGAAGATACTGTCATCACATGAACCCTCCATCTGCATTATTTTGGGCTTTGCTCAAGGTATCCTAATTTCTGTGAATTCATATTCAAAAATTATTTTAGTTATTTTCACCTCCTTTTTTCCCTTAGCAAGGGCATGATAAATCTAACAGGGGGTCCCCTCCACATACCAGAGTTTTGAAGCCACGGGAGAAAAAGAATAACTTTACATCCCTGTCTTTGACAATTTTTTTCCTCAAATCCCAACAGGTGTCACTGTAGATAGTGATTCAGTAAACAGAAAATTTACAGTTTGACTGGAAACTCATGTCTAGATGCAAAGCAGATGCAGCCTGTCCCCAAGTACAGGATGGAGCTCATTCCAGATTTCCCTTTCTTGCCCAGGTCAGGAGAAGCTTACCCAGCTTGGCCCAGGTGCTCAAGCTTTCCAGAGCTATGGAGTTCATTAGAGGGGGTTGTGGGTTCGTGGATGCTGCTCACCCACAAAACCTGGAATTGATTGGGATTGGGAAAACAAATTCAGTCAGGAGTGACAAGGCACTGAGCTGTCCTTCAGAGTGCAGTATAAAGGTGTTCTGTGACAGCATTCCAGACACCACCTCAAATGAGCTTTTTCATGCCCATTATTGTGTTTTATAGTGCTGAATGAAAAAACATTCTAATTTTGCTTGTTTGTGCTATATCACCCACTTCTTGCTAATAACATCACCATTTTTCATTTTCATTATGACCAAGCTTCTTTAGTCGCATTCAGTTTCAAATGAAGGGTTTTTTTGCATTATTTTTGAGGATCCTGGAAAGCTGGATTGTTACCAATACTAGGTATTGGAAAAATTTCACATTCAGAGCTCATTTCTAATACAAGTAGTACTTCTCATAAAACTCTGTTACCAGCCTCCACAGATACTGTGCTAAGGCTGCAGATGGCCTGACCCAAAGTTACCCTATATTCTGATTTCTTGGTCAGTTTTAAATCTCTGCTTCACAGCACACAGTTCAGCTGAAGGCTTCTGGCAGGAATTTCAGACTACTGAATAAAGAGGCAATTCCTTCTCTGCACTTACAAGTGCTCTCAAAAGCTCAAAAAGGGAGTTTTCTGCCCTAAAACCCAGATGCCATTCTCCATTTGGATGGTGCCATGATGCTGGTAAATGTCACACAACCCCATCTGCTTCCTGCTGAATCCTCAGTTAAACTGGCCTTCTGGGGGGCAATTACTTCTATAAGGATGATGGGGGGAAATGAAGATTTATTGGATAATTCTGGGCTTACCTTAATGTCTTTCCTTAGGTAGAACTCCAGTCCTTATTCCATGTCAGTAGGCTGATTCCTTGCCCCATAAATCTCTTCTGACTGAATCCCAAAATAATGAAGTAAGCCATCAAAACCCACTGAGGGTTTTTAAGACAGCATGAAACTGTTTTAGAGGCAAAAAGATCCCTTCATATGGTTTTCTTGGCTCATAAATAGCATCCCAGTTTAAGATCTCAGGTCTGGAAAGGGAAACATCATCATTTTCCTCCACAGGAGCACAGCATTTCTGTTCCCAAGAGATCATTCCAGGCTGTTCAACAACATGGATTTCCAGCCTCACCTTTGCCAAGAACCACAAAATTACAAAGAAAATCTGGCACAGTGCAAGTCTCGGCAGCATCTTTGATTCATTCATTCCTTTTCCCAGGTCTCCAAGCCCTTTCGTAGATAAATGGAAACTATAATAGTTGTACAAATAAAGAGCTTGCAGAGGTGGGAGTCTCTACAAATCTAATCACTATGACAGTCCTGCAGCTGAAATATATCCCACAGAAAGAGTCACTCACACATTTACACTCTGCAGACGAGTGTGGATGTCTGTCTGTCTGTCTATCTATCCTAATAATGGCTCATTGGGAAGTGTGCTTCATTTTTGCCTTCACTGCACATGGAGAGAGTGATCTTCAGCTCTATAACACTGCAATTTGCATCCTGCCACCCCATACACTTTTGTACAATGTACTCATGTGTAAATATTTGCGTCACATTTCATTTCATTTCATTCAGAATACAGAAATTCCCAGGTTTTAACTCTATAATTTCAGGGCTATTTTTCACTGGGTTGGGTAAAAACTATAAAACTGCTCTAGAGATCTGCATATTTCTGCACTTCTACCCAGTTCTTCCCCTTGTTTTTCCTGTGCACAAAGTCCTTGAAGTGCAATAACTATGCTCATGTCATTGAAATGCCCACAAGGGAAAGGGGGTTTACTTCCCACACTGAAAATGAAAAAGACATCTCTAAGTGCATAACACTGTGCACAGGGAAAAAAAAATATTTTTTCTTAGGTAAGACACAAACTGTGAGTCACAAACTCTCAGTGTATGCCAGGGATAGTTCCATTCAGGAGGGGGAGTGGATTAAACATGTTCAAGGAAGACACTTTCCCAGGGAGCAGCACAATGCAATTTGCTTTTTAAAAACCTATAGAAAGCTTATCCAGCCTTGCTGCCAAAGTCTGGCTCACTGGAGTCTGAGTAAAACACATGTGCAATTGCATTAGAGCAAACAAAAGCCTTAAAGCCTGATTTAGGCCGAGTGGGACTAGTTGATAAAGACCAGAAAGAATGCAAGATTAGTTGTTTCTCTGAGCCACCTGTCCTTAACTTTAGATCACCTCTGCAGAAAAGAGCCCCCAGAACGTGCAGCACAGACATGATCTGTTATCTGCAGGGAAAGGTGCTGTTCCCACGGCTCTCAAACAACAACCTCAGCCAGGGCAGCAGCTCCCAGCAGAAAATATGGTTAAATTTATCTATGAAAGCCACAATCTGAAATAACAGACACAAATTCCACTGCTTTTCTTCATGCTCCCTGTCAGACTGATGGTTCCTCAAAATGATTCACATTGCAAATATACTGGTGGAGACTGACACCTAAGGGAAGTGATCCAAGCTCATTCCAGTTTTATTCCAGTGAAAAACACGGTAGGATCATTACTGCAAACAATTATGATCAGACAGGAGACCTATACCAGGAATGAGTTAAGTATGTGGGAAAAAAAATCAGCTTGCACACAACAGCTTTAAAGCATTTACAAAATTTGCTACTGACCATGATTTCACATTTGTTAAAGGCCAGGTTTAAAACTCACATCTACTGCAATTGACTTATATTCAGGTTTTTCAGGACAACATAACTTCAGTAGCAAAAGTCTTTTTCCCCATGGTTTCCTTTGGAAAATCAGAACTTTTCTACAGAAAGAAACAAATTTATGTATCCAGTCATAAATTTAAAGCCACATAATGCTATTTCTAGAAACCTAGAGTTTTCAGGGACTTAGAGTTTCAGTGCTTTTACTGTTCTCCAAATGCCTTTCTTCAATTTTTCTCATGTCATTTCAGAGAGGGGATCTGTAGCCCCAGGAAGTTTTCATAATGCTACAGTAGCCAAACCATTAATTCTTTCTCAGTTTTGCTTTTCAAGGCACAAGACAAACATTGCTTTCACAAAGCTTTTGTAAATAATCCTGTACAAATGCAGTGCAAGTGGTACTTTGAGTCTTGCACATGCACTTTAAAGGTCCTTCCACATAACATAAAATGGAGCAAAATATGCATCCTCTACTTCTGAGTTTATACTTTCATTAGCAGAACACTTGTTCCTTAAGTGCTGTTAATCAACAAGTCTTGTTTATTTAAAAAGTGAAAGATGTTCAAGTAAACAAGAGAAATTTACCATTTCCACATCTGAAATGCTGCAGAAATGCCCCTTTAGACATACCCTGAGATAACATAAAGATAGAAGGAAGAGAAAAATTAAATGAGTGTAAATACAGCAGGGCAAAAAATGAATTGAACTTAAGGGAGATTGCTTGCCAGGGTAAAGCTGCTAAGCCAGATTGCTGAGATGACAAATCTGGCCCTAGAAGACACCTTGGAACCACCCAGGTCAGCCATTTGAATATCTACCACATGAATACTGAAATTCATCAACATCACACATCACCTAAGAACCCATCATCTATGGCTGTATATTTGCTATGAATTTATCCTTTTACTACTTAAGCTGGCAAGAAAAGTTTCTGTCAGAAAAACCAGAATCTAACCAGCAGTACAAATTAGTACTGCTAGTTCCCTGCCCACAGTGCAAAAATCTACTGAACACAATTTTTCTTGGAAAATGGGCTTACATATCCAAGCAATTGAATGGAAAAAAGGGAAAAAAGGACAGTGAACAACCCCCCAGATACTTTTCTTGTAAGTATCTTTTACTTCACATATCTCTGAAAGCAAAATTTCTTTTTAGTTCCCAGACAGGGCATCGAATACCACCCTCACCATCTTTTGGAAGGGTTTCAGAAATTTCCTTGTAGAGGTCAAAAATCCTGAAAGGTTCAGAGTATATTTGAAGGCTCGAAGCCTTCTTCCATGGCTGTTTACCACAGCAAGATGCCTTTGCCATTACAGCCTGTGCCACCTTTGGACAGCTTGCACCTTCTGCTTTTCCCTGGGGAGAAGAACTTCATGGTGCCAGTGTTGCTCCAGCCCTTGGTGGGTCACAGAAAATTTTCTGCTATAGCAAGACAATCCTCGTGAGCATTTCCATGCATCTCGCATATGTAGCCCCATGTCCAGCTCTCAAAAATTAAACAAAAGGAATAACCAAGAAAATTTCCTAGCCCAGGCCCTTTCCATGATTCACAGGGAGAGGTGAGTATGTGCCTCACATGCCCAAGCCTCTCCAGGGAAGTGCGAGGAGCACATAATAGACAACACCAGAAATAAATTTCTGTGAGACTGATTAATCCATTTGCCCACCGGTCAATTTTATTGGAAGCTTGGGATGAGGATGTGGTAAAATTCACAAGGAATTTACTGAATAATGAGGATGCTCTTTTTTTCTCCCTCTGGAATAAAAATCAGCCTCTGCTGTGCTCATCTGCTTCGTGCCTCCTGTCCCTACTCCCCACTCCTCCCTCGTTATGTGCCGCACGAAAGAGAAACTGGATGATATGTTCCCAAATACATTTGGATATCTGACCAGCAACAGTGAAGAACACTTTTCAGCTCTAAAATTGTTCCAAAACTAAAAGCAAAATCTTCAGTTCCAACAAGTTTTGCCATAAAATCAAATAAACAATTTTAAATGGAAACTTTTGGCTTCGACAAAAAGTAATTCAGAATTTCAAACACTGTATCAAAGTTCTCTCCTAATGCTCTGGCTGTCCTTTTTTTGTTGTTTTTAGGGGGTTTTTTTTTGGTGTTGGTTTTTTTTTGTTTTTGTTTTTGCTTTTGTTTTTTGGTTTTTTACTGCCTGAGGTTATTTTAGAAAAAATACCCAAGTTTTTTTAATCTGCAGCATTGTGAGCACTGTACGAGGTAAACTGAACAAACAGAATAAACTGTGGGAGAAAAAGTTCCCAGACAAACTGCAACTTCAGACATCCACTCATTTGGAATTTATCCAGATTTGTGATAATTTATACAATGTTACTCCATAAGATTTGCAGTAGTAAAGGCACAAAATAAAAAGGAAATCTGTGGATTTTTTAAAATTCAATTGAATCAATTCAATTGAATTCAAATTCAATTGAATTCAAATTCAATTGAATCTTGTGAGGTCTGGATTTTTAATTTATTTACACAACTTTAATTCTTTAGATCACTACCTGTACAGATACATTTTGCTCTTTTTTAACAAGACAATTGTAATGTTCATACTTCAGCCTGGAAATTTACTTACATTCCTCTAGTTGAGTCTAATGAAAATGAACAATCAAGTAGGAAAAAAAAACAAACAGAAAACAGCCCGAAAAAAACTGAAATTCACTCAAGATATTAGAGTCAGACTTTGCTATCTTCAGTGAGCAGTAAACATTCTCACAATATTTCAGAATTAAGCAGTAAACATTCTCACAATATTTCAGAAACATTACTCAGTAAAAGTACAAAATAAGAGCTAAGTGGGACTTTCTGATTTCACTGAAATAATTAGTGATGAGAACTCAATTATTTTCTGTATTCATGGAGAGGAGTGATAGAGTAACACCACTTTCTCTCATTATCAGTGTAAAATAAAGGTCATCAGCTGGTTATAAGATCAAAACCTAAAGGACACCATTCTGTGAGCTCCCAGAAAATCCGGGTCATCTATATTCATCCCTGAACTTTGCCTGCACACACTGCATGGATGAATATTACTGCCTTAGACAGACAAACAGCAGCAGCTCAACACGGTCAGCAGTTTTGTGTTTCATTTCCAAACAAAACATCTTGCCAGCAAAGTGATTTCATTAGCATATTCAAACCACTGGCTGGCTCAGTCTGAAGGTCATTTAAAATTCCTTGAAATATGAGATAAAATTTTAATTCTTAAATCTCACATAACATTTAAAATGCATTATTCTTTAGGAAAGTATCTCATAACTCTCACTGAAAATTTAATCTGCACAACCCGATTAATCATCACCAAGCAGTGTTAAAACTGAAAAGTGCACCTTTCTCAGGAGAAGAATAATCATCATGGTAAAGCATGATTTTTTGCCCTTTGGTGTCTCCTGTCACCTAAAGATCTTGTTTTTGTCCCCAGAATGTATGGCTTGAATATTTTGGGTGAGAACACCATGTGTTAAACAGCTTTCCCAAGAGAATATGAAATCAGAGGCCAGCCTGGGGATAGCAGCCAGACCTATTGATGACATTTTGATCTGATCTTCACTTATGAAACTGTACAGCTTTTAAATACATTCCTGTGCCATGGGGAAAGGTGTGAAACCTCTCACTAGGCTGAGATAAGAACTCAGAAATTGCACTTTCTGGGGTGTGTCCACAGGCAAAGGACCATGTGAGTCTGTTCCTCAGAACTCAGAAACCACTGCCCAGGATCTGAGCTGATCCTGTCTCTGTGCAAGCTGACAGCTGAGAGAGTATTCTTTCCTTCCAAATCTAAATAAGAATGGGGATTAGGAAAATAGGGCTTTCTCACTTTTTTGAAGGCGAGAAGTAAAATTATATAATTTGTATATGCACACCTCTTAAAATATTGTTGAGGTAAAGGATAGAAAGTGGGAACTTCCCACAACAAAACACAACTCAAATGATAGTGCTTGAAGCACCTGTTATTTACAATTTGCATGGGCATAGAAGAATTACTGACTCTTTGAAAACATTCAGATGTTTTCATTTCTCCCCAAGGCAAATATTTAAATGCTTCTGCTTGGAACTGTGTCTACAGCCCTTTCACAACATCTCTGCTCTGCTAAACCCCTTTGAAGCGCCCAACCACACAGACACCACAGCAAGTGGCAGGAACAACAGGGCTTGGAAATTTCCTTTTAAATCCCAGAGCTGCCTTTGAGTCTGACAGCATGTACATTTAACATATGGCTAAAAGCTTCTCTCCATCAGCAAATGTTCTGACCTGAAGAAGCAGGCATTAAAAAAAAACAACACGCCATTTTACAGGTGTTAAAACAAGAAAAGCACAACTGAAATATGTACCTGGAAAGGGGAAAGCAGAAGAGGGGGAGCCCTTCTGCTCTTTCCAGGGAAATGAAATCCCAGGTGTAACTCAACAGCATTTACACCTTTGAAATAAATCCCGTTTCTTCTCATGCAGGGAGAGCAGGAGTAGCTGTGGGTAAGGAGCCTGATCCTCAGCCTGGCTCAGTCCTGGTGACCTCCTGCTTTGCACCACACCTGAGGCTGCCCTGCAAAGGCAGTGGTGCAGGAGCAAGGCCACCACACCAGGAAGGGGCACAGTGAGCCAATTTCCATCTGCTCCAGGCTGTGAGGCCACGGGCAGCCAGGGAGCACCAGCATGAGACACAGGAACTCTGACATTTCACATGCGAGGTGCAGCAGCCACAGAAATTACTGTGGCAATTCCCTTTTGGAGGGGGATTTTTTTCCCTTCCAGAGCAGCCAAGCACTCCCCAGCTTGTTCCTTGGTGTCTGAGGTAGCCCCTCAAGGAATGGATGCTTCCAGGCCACATCCTTTTCCTTCACCCTACAGATCACATCATCTCAGGACTGCACAGCATCTCTGGAGCTGGGCTTTTAATGAGGTCTCTGTTGGGACATTCTTGCAAAAGCTGCTTTAATTCAGGGGACTCCCAGGGTACCAAGCACAACACACAAACGCCAAGGATTTTAAACATGATTTTTCTCTGTCACTCCCTTTCTATGTGGGGAAATATTTCACCAGAGTGAAATTCCTCCACCTGTCATTGCAGCCTCCCCTGGCAGGGGAAGGAAAAAGAACACAAACTGACCACCATTCCCTACACCTTTTACACCATTTATCAGGATATTCCACTGGATTAGGGGAAAAAAAAAAAGGAGTTATTGCAAGGAAAACATGAGCCAACCCTTGCTATAACCTAAGACTCAACACAAATAGCATTCTTCATAAGTCACTGCCAAACTATTGGGTTTTTATTTTACAAGAATAATTATCCATGTGTGATTCTGAATAACAAGTCAGAAACACAGAGGATTCTGCATAGACTCCATGTTCCAGAAGTGTTGTACACAGGGAAATACAAACTTTTCCTAACCACATACCTGGACCAGGGCTGGACAGATGCAGGAATAAAGCATAACATTGCCTTATCAACATAACACTGGCTAAGGAAGAATTCCAAGAGAATTCCCCTCCTCCTTCACCCTCAGATCAGTATGGATGAGTATTTTCAGAAGCAAAGGGGAAGCAAGAACAGGTACATGATTTGTAATTTGTATTTAGACCATAATTCCATTATGGTCTCAAGGTCTATGCTGATGATTATGCCATGATCCCACCACTGCACTGTAAAATGTATTTGCAGGTGTGGATTTCAACAGACCTCAACAAACTTCAACAAATAACAAATCTAAAATAAAAAAAGAGAATAAATGGCCACTTTTACCAACCTTGCTGTGACATGATCCATCACAAGCCACAAGAAAAACCTGAAGCCACAGACCTATACAAATCATATTACCCTGAAAAAGGTAATTCAGCTGAGTGCATCTTCCCAAAGCTCCTTGGATGATCAAACAAACACGGAAAATTTTCGCTTTTCTGCCATTACCTTATTAATTCTCTTTGTTGTTTTCTCCTCTTTTCAGACATTGCTTTCCCCCTGCCTTGGAACCGGCTATAATTCCCTTTTCCAAACTCCTCCAGCCACTCAGTTGACTCAGCCACATGGTGCAAAATCACTTGCATTGGAGAACAACGTGTTTTTCTTGTTGCCCAGTAAAACTTAAAACTACAGGCTGAACAAAAATATACAGCATATTAAATAAAAGGTTGGCATGTCTAAGAGATAGTCTATATTAGCACTTCTTTTCCAGAGATTAGGCATAGTCTAACCTGTTGATATTTAGCCAGAAGTGAATTTGGGCAGTGTATTACTGTATATTCAATTAGAAAATAACAAAAAGCCAGCACATTCCCTTTCACAAGACTATAGTAAAGGAAAATACAACCACCATTGTCTCTGACACTTAAATTACTTTTATTTGACACTAGTTTTATAAAATCTAAGTGGAATTTTTCCAGAACTTCCCTTTGGATTTTCTCAGACTGACTAAATATCTACTTTCCCCACAGAGGTTTCCTTAGACTGAATAGACACCAATTTTCCAGTTCCAGTCCTGTTGGAGCTATTTAAATTATCTATATTTTAAACACCTGGCTGCTCCTTTGCAGAGAGCACCCAGGTGTTTGCCTCCCTCTTTGCACCCCAAACAGAGCAAATGGAACATGAAATCAGATCTCCTTCCTCTATTTCAGTACACTGAGAGCGTGGTGCCTTTTTAAAATACCTGGGGGGAAAAAAACACCCCAAAACATTTGATTTTTTTTTAAACAACCCCATGCTGATATGATTCACAGCAATTGGCATTTATTCTGTTTTACAATTTTCATGCAGATCATCAGCCAAGCAACCTGAATGATTAATTAAGTCCTTACAATTAAATTCTACTTCTGCCCTTCATGACTTCCATACCAGCCTGAAACAAATTATCTTTGAGTCCCCAAAAGATTTCACAGAGATTAACAATGTTAATTCTATTTAACAGAGAAAGATAATTAAGAAATAAGGAATTACAGAAAAATCATGCATTTCTAGCAATGCCTACAACTTGTCATCTCCACATAGCAAACACTGTACCTGAATAGAAGATTTCCACAAAGCCATCTCTTAATCTCTTTCTTAATCCAACACTCAGCCTCATCTTCATGTTTGCAAAACATAACCACTTGTTCTTTTTTCCCCTCAAACTGTTGAAATCCTGTCCCTATCACCTACAGAACGTTCTTCTAAATGAATAGCAAGATGTATTCCCAATAGCAAACCATTTTTCAAGAGGCAACAAACTTTATATAGAGAATAAATAAATTTATAAAATGAATACTTCATATCGAAAGAGAGAACTGATTGATATTACTAAGTGCCTCCACCTGTCAGAGGATTTTATTAATAGCTTTGTTTTAAATAATCATTCTCAGGTAAAGATTGCTTATTTAATTTTCACTGTTTGCTCAATGGTTTTAAATTATATAAACCACCAAATGATTACACTAGATTGTGTTTGTTTCAAAAATATCCCCTTTGTAGTGAAAGCTGCAGAGTGATATTAGAAAGGAATATTAGAAAGGAGTTATATACTGACACAAAACTATTTGTCATAGAAAAGGGATGCAAAACACCATTTTAGGGTGAGTTTGGATTTAAACACATCAAAAACACAGAGAGAACTTCCATGTTCTTACATTAAATTGCATGTTAAAAGTAAGGCTACTAATCTAAAAGAAGTTGTGGTAGCATGCTTTGCTCTCACAAGGCGATTTCTGCAAGATCAGAATTTTTCTATGATCGAAAATCATATTTTAAACATAGGAAATCCATGGGGAAAAGGGCAAATCTTAGATTGATGGAGCAGGACTGGAGAGCACAGACCTCAAGGACTTCAGTAAAACCACTCTGCCATGTCAAGTCCCCTTCAAGCACCTGCCCTGCAGGTCCTCACGATGCCATTTGTGCTTTGCCTTTTTTCTTTTGCATGTTCTCTGTATTGTTCACACCTATATTTGTAACCCTGTCACCTACTGTATTAGGGAGTAGTTTTCCCAGTAATTTTCCATGGCCTTTCCCTAGGCAGAAAGACAAAAATTCCAGAGCCCCAAGTCCCAGGAGTTGAAAGGCTCCAATGTTATCTTGGTTCTTCCTGGGAGCCAAGGCTGAAAACAACTCTTTGGGATCCATTCTCATGGACAGAGCACAGCCAGTGCTGAATGGGGGGCTCCAGAGAAAGGGCTTGACTTGGAGGGGAATTGCATCACCATTTTTCCTCCTAATTGGTGCTTTTCATCAATTACGCTAATTTCCTAAAATCTATAAAAATGTACTCACCCTTGGGAGGAGGTGAGTACATTTTATCTTTCATAACTGCCCCAAAGGCCTTCATTAAAACCCCTTTTTATATTACCTCCTTACTAAAATTATCTTGAGTTTCATTTCCAGACTGGGAAAAAAGCAACACTCACACCTCACATTCGGAAAGTCTTCCCTCCCATGCTACAGGGATGTCTCAGACCTCACCTACACCCAGCTCCCCATCCCAGGATATCAAATCCCAGCTCAGGAAGCAGATGGCACACACTCCACAGGATTTTACACCAGAAACTGCCAGGAGACAGCTGGCAATGCTTGTGCTGTGCCAAAATCCATGTTCTGCAGTGGACAATGAGATTAGTTCCTGAGGCAGGCTGGCAGTGGCCAGCACAGAGCTGTCACACACCTCACACCTTTTGGAGCAGGGAACATCTCCTCACCCCTCTGGGACTATTTACCTCTGAATTTGAACATGGATATAAGCTTTCAATGCCTCACAGTGCAGAAAATCTTCAAGGCAGCAGAGGTGCTATGGGCACAGGGAGCCCCTGGAGCAGGGACAAGGGCAGGGGCTGCAGCAGCATTGTTAATGTGACAACCTGCAAATCACCACAGTTTGTGTGTTTGAGACAGAAACAGCACGGGCTGTGAGGTGGACACATCTAATTCCAGGAGGAAATCCAGAGCACCTGCTCTGCCTGCCACCAAACTCGTGCTCTGGAGAGTGTTAGACTGGGAAATTGAAAAATGAACAAGAAAGCATCCTCCTCAGACAAAATAAAGGCTGTGTGTCATAAGATTTCTCTGCATGCTGACTTCGACTCTGGGCACAAAAAACCTCCTCTTTTCATCCTGACCAACTTTTGAAATGCATTTCTGGATAAGCTCTCCAAAGCTGCCACAGGCAAATTGAAAACCTGGAGTTTTAATGGGATTGCCAAATTCAGGTCTTTCTGGTCCCTTTGAAAAACCAATTGCTAAAGTGGCTAAAAAAAAGCTTCCATAAACTAGAACTGAGCCTTGGCACTTTATAAAATTTAAGCATTGTCCTTTGAATATTCAGCAATTTGCATAATCTGCAAATAAACCAGCAACACACACACACAAATTATATTTGAGAAAAACAACAACTATAGCCACACTCAAAACAAATTCCCAAGACCAAAAAAAAAAAAAAAAAAAGAAAAAAAATTTAATCAGAGGAAATACTCCTGAAATACTCCCGTAGTTTTGCCGTTCATTTTGCTTCCGTGGAAGGCAAGAAACCAGTTATGGTGGTTCTTGCCAGCAGGGAGCAGTGCCAGCAAAGCATTTTCAGCATTTTCCCTGTTTCCCAGCAGGATGAGGCTGCTGCAGCTGCATTCTGTGTGTGCACATCTGCTGGCACACCAAGAGTTCTCTCCCACTTGTTTGGATTATTCCAGGTTGGGCTACAAAAACACCAGCAGCTGAGCCCAAGCTCAGCCTGGGTGCAGTGTGAGCTCAGCCCATCAGAGCTGGCAACTCACAAGGATTTACAGGAATTGATTTGTTCAAACAAATGAACCATCCAACAACAAGCAGAAACAAACAAATAGCCAACTGAAAACCACCCCAAATCCTACAGTACAAAAACCCCACCAGATTGTAAGAAAGATACAAAGCCAGAGAAGCAGAGCTTGGTTTCATCCCTCTGGCTACTCTTGGGTGGGAACCTCAGGGTGGAGGAAAGCACAAAAAGCAGCTGAGTTGTTAAAATCAGAGTGAAGAATAGGATGGCAGGGGGAACCAAACCAGCTTGTGGCCACAGTGGGATTAATTTTCCATTTATTTCCCAGGCTGATTTATTTCACTTAACTTTAGAGATCAGCAGTGAAGATGCCAGCAGCTGGGCCTGGAGCCTCAGACTCTCTTCATAATCAATAGTGAGAAATAAGTATTGAGGGCCCAATTGTCTGATCCATTTTTAGACTACGTTCTTTTTCACCCCAGATGAGTTGAATTGGAACAAAAAGTGCCAATTTCTCTCTATTGACCACAAAACAAATCCAGAACAACCAGGTCAGACATAACAGGCCTATACACACATTTTCTCAGTGAAAGTTCCTTCCCTGGAGCTCTGAAAAGCTATTAACATTTCTTTGCACAATTAACACCACCAGTTCAGAAACAACCCAGCCACATGCTTATCAAATGTCCTCCATCTCACTAGAAAAAATAAAAAAGCATCTTTAGAAAGGTACTCCAAGCAAAAAAACTTGCCTCCAACACTCTCAAGGTAGTGATTTTAATCACTACCCACCTCCAATACTTTTACTTCTCTCATATACTGATTTAAAATATGAAAGATCCCTGGCAAACAGAAACAGCTTCATGCTTTAATTGCAATAAAAATCCATTTTAATTATGTTACCACCTGTTGAGAGAATAAGTTAACTGATGAGAACTGTATAAGCCAAGAACAATAAATCAAGCTGACTGATTGAGTAAAGCTGAGAGAATTAGCCTCTAAATGTTTGATTTAATCCTTTGATAGAAGCAGCTCATGTACATATCAATAGTAAAAATTGTGAGAAAACAACAGGAAAAACTTAATTTTCTCATGGGTTAAAGTCTCCTGCTCTTGATTCTGTTACCACACTAAGCTCTTCACATCTCCATCTTTGCTATCTTACCAGGCAGGACTGAAAACAGAATTTACGTACAGTGGAAAAAAAGCATAAGAGACAACAAACCTGTGCCCACCTCTGTAGTTTTTGCATTTACCTTCATTATTCTGTAATATTTTTCTCATGCATGGCATCCATATTAATACAGTCTGTCTTCCCTCCACTGAAGCTTCATCCCATATTCAGTCATCGATTTGGATATTTGTCCACCTGGAAAGACATCAAAAAAGAGAAACCACTGTACTTCAGGCAGCTCTTTAGTGACCTCATCAGTTCAAGGTTCAGTAAGCCAGGATCAAATCTAAATATATTTCAGTTGATTCCATCTTGGCTAGATAATGACACTTCCCAATTCTCTTCCAGAATATAAAACATGGGAACAGCAAGGATTGACTCTACATTATGTGACTGTAGGTGACAACTTCCTAAGCTCCTGCTCCATGGACTGTTCCTGCAGATGGACAACTATCTATGTGATTTCAAAGGGCATGACCAGCTGAATGAGCTGGGTTTTTTCCAAGGAAATCCAGTCAGTTTTGCTGCTAGTGGAGGGCCACAGCCTCTCAGATGGGTTGTGATTTCTAGTTATGGATCAGGGGAGCGTGACATGCTGCCAGGCACAGAGGAGAGTAATACCCAGAGCTCAGACACTTAGGAAATACACAGCTTCCCAGGGTTTTGACAAGGAACACCATCTGCCCTATTTTTACCATTCTGATCCTCAGGTTTTCCCTGCTGAGGATTTCCTTAGATTTGAAAGCTCCTGAACCTTGGCTAATTTCCCCAGCTCTTTCCCTAAGAGAGATCTCTTTTGCTTTTGCTTTCATTTGGAATGTGATCTCTTCCCAACTACAGAGTTCGAAACCTTCATCCTTTCTGAGCACTGAAAATACATCTTGGACTGAAATGACTCTCCTGGAAATTCAGTAATATAATTTGAAAAATAGTACCAGAAAGGTACATATTGTAGTAGCAGCAACTGATTATGTCAAACCCTAGGAACATTTTCTGAATCTCAGTGATTTGGGAAAGTAACCAGCTCACAAAGAAAAGAATTAAAATTCCAGGCAGCTGCACCTGCATCCAGAATGCTTTAAATAAAGGGAATCAGAAAATGAATACTCCTAACAAATAACCAGGTCTGGGAACTTAGTTATAAAACAATCCTCACTGCTTAGGGATCAAAAGCTGGATAAAACATATGGAAAAGGCCACAAGGACCCACAGAGTAGCGTGTGTACCTTCCAATAAACACCTCAGTTCCCATTGTGCAGGAAATGAGCTGCCTATTCCCCACCAGCCAAGAAATCAGGACTCACGGCACACCAGCAGGTATGGTCAGTCAAATCTCTCCCTTTATTTCTCTCCAGCTCCAGACATCAGGCCAAAACTGAATCCTGCTGCTCTGCATGGTTAAACAGGGAGAGGGCTCCAGCCCAGCGCACTGAAATGTTTTTGAGCCTGTAGTTCATGGGCTGCTGGTGGTTCATAACACAGAAGGTGGACTGTGAAATGCTGGCTGCTTCAGCCCCAGCTCCAAAAGCATATTCCCATACACAGGAGCAAAGAAAAAAACAAAACCAGGAATAAACAAAAATAAGAGAATGCTCCAACTTCTGCTTAATATTTTTTTTTTTAGTTAAAAGCAAATGCTGTGGCAAAGCTGCAAACACAGATGGTTTCCAGGAGCTAACCTATCCATAGATTAAAAAAACTACAAAACCAAGAAAAGTACAAGATACTGTTTCCCTTAGAGGATGCCCTGTAGGCCCCTGGACTTCAGGGCTGTCAAGTCTCTAAAAAACTGCTTTCTCTTCAGGAAAACAGTGGAGAAAACATTGTAGAAGTAGCCTTCTGTTGAATTCTGTGTTAGCCTGCACTCACACACCCCTGTTTGTGATGTGCAGAAATAGAGCCTGTGCTGCTGCCAGTGAAACCCATAAATGTCATTCTCAATGAATTCAGAATCTGGACTTTATACAATCAATTCCTTGTACAAATCAAAAGATATGACTTAAGCACTGATTGAAATAGACAGATTGTTTTTCTCCCTCAGTTCAATCCCTGTAAGGCCAAGTTGTTCCAATTAATTTCCTGACAGGCAGGTATGCAGATCACAAACAAAACTCCAAATAAACATTGGCATTCTCACCAAAAATCTCAGCAGAGATCCAGAGAGCAGAGCAAGTTTGCAGACCATCCCAAATGCAGTCTAATATTAATACAGTCCCAAAATATAAAAATAGGATATTTCAAGGGAAAAGCAAAATAATTTCTGTCTCTGCATGTGTGTTCCATACTCCTCTAAAAACTTCTGGTTCCAAAGCACCACTCACTGCCTTTAGTGGCAGAGGATGGAGGGGGGCACCTGAATCAGTGACTGGTGGTTTTTAGGACTTTTTTTGTACTCTCTGGAAAGGGTTTTAACTGCATGTCTGGCCTTCAGTTGCTCAGTGTCTGAAAAGAAACCTTTATTCCTGACAAGCTCTAAGATCCCTGGATGAAGAGCCATTTGAGAACTCTTATTTTTTTCAGGAAAGATTTTAAAAAATCTCTTTAATTTCTTCAATAATTTCTGGTAAAACACTTACCTATTCCTATCTTATTTCCATAATCCATATTTAACTACAGTTAATAAGCAAGCAATGGGAGGCAAACAAAGGGAAAAACACCTGAGGTAACCCATAGATGGGACCCCTCAGTGCTACTGAAATGTGCAGGAATGGGAAAACTGATATGGGATGAACTCTTAAAGTGTTTTTATGAAATGGCTGAAGTACTCCTCCTCCTCTCCCCAAAACACAAGTCAATCTCTTCTTTACACTCCAGAAGATGAAATCTGTCACAGGAAGAGCCCAGAGTACTCTAATTATCAAAATGGCTCTTTTCTGTTACTTACAAAGTAGGAGAAGCAAGGATTTTGAAAATAGAGGGTGGGCTAGATCCAAAACTCTATATTTAGATTGTATAATACATAAATTTCAGGTATTTATTAAAAAACATCAGAAAGGTTGAATCGGTAGTTTCAAAAGACTTTGTGCCAATGGAGGAACCATTTTCATGCGGGAGAGCAAAAGCCTGGACTTTGAAAAGTTGCAAATCCTCTAGGTGTCTATGAAGAAAACAGAGCAGCCCAGCAGGTCCTCCTGAAGAAGAGGAGGCCTCTCTGTGAGTCCCTCAGCTCCTTCCTGGGCCCCTGCTCATTGCCACAGCCACAAGGCAGAACCCAGAGGAGGTGAATCCAACCTGGGCTTCCAAGTTTCTACAGTTTCACATCACTGGAAATAAAAAGAAATGGGTTTTTACAATGCCTTCCCCCTGGTGGCTGCAGAAACACAGCAGTGTGGCTCTGCAAAGGCCATCAGCGATGCTCTGCATTGTTTGCCTTGACTTCTTGGTTCATTATTTTTGTAAAAGCAGTGTTGTAGCACTTCACATCCTTTCAAGGGAGCTGTTAACTACAGCAGGGAAAACTTCCCACTGCACAAGACCACAGGGCCACAAATCTGTCTACATTTTCTGTTTGCTACAGAAGAAATGCTCTTTGCTGTGCCTCAGAACACGGGCAGGAATGGGGAAACAAAGCAGAGCAGTTTACTGCCTTGCATGATATTACCTTATCATGCAAGGTAATTCTCCTAAATATTCCAGTTCAATAGTGCAATGATTTCCTTTTGAATGAAGGTCACTCAAATATATACACACATACATATATATACACACACACAAACACATACGTAGACATATGAAGGAAGTCTTATCAATCTCATACCAATACAGAAAATGTTAACATTGGATGATTTTTTTTCTAGCTTGGTTTGGCTTTTTTTTCCAGAGATCACTGATATCTGATGCATTTTCTTTAATTTCCAAACTTCATCAATTAAAAAGAATAAAACCACTTTTTTTTTTTTTTTTTTTTTTTTTTTAAGCAGTGGTTGAGTTTTGCCTTTATCTTGTTATAACTGGATGTATCAAGCTAGAAGCCACTGTAATATTGAGAATGTGTGCAGGTTTCGAAGTGCCATGCTCTGGGTATGCTGACTGCTAAGTTTGTTTAGCACTACATTAGCTGTCTTTTTTATTACCAGTCATGTCCTGCCAGGATATTCTCTACAAACAGAGATAATCCTGCAGAGAATTTGTAACAGCTTATGCCAAAAAAAAAAGCCTGCAAAATAACTTGTCATTCTCTTTAAGTAAAGAAAAATGTACTATACAGCCTGAGAATAAACCCTGATTTGATACCAGCTACTGAAATTCCAATGAGCAGCTTCAGCAACAGGTATCTGCCTGCAGTCATCTTCTGTGTGGGATGTAATAAAAAAAGCAATAAATAAAATTACCTTCTCCATTTGAGAGTCTTAGAATGCCAGATTTCACAAATGTACTTCTTCACTGTCTGAGAGAAAGAAGACAAGGCATGGTTTTCCACTGCCCTCTTCCTGAGCAGATTTCCCTGGCTGGTTTCCCTCTGCCTTGGAGGCACCCTCAGGTTCCTAAACCCCTTTAGGCAGGGCAGTCCCAAGCCCCTGGCTCTGTCCTCACTCCCCCACAGGTACAAAGGGAGACAGGAGGGCTGCCCAGGGTTCTTCATCGGGTTTAAAATAACACTTCAGGAAGAGAGCACACATCAGAGCCAGCCTGGATGGGGCTCTGAGCAACCTGCTCTAGAGAAAGGTGCTATGGACACAGCATGGGGTTTGGAACCAGCTCATCTTTAATGTCCCTTTAACCCAAACCACGCTGTGATTCCACTTTGGTCACGTTGGCATGATGGAGGAGTGGTGGAGGCAGTTTCAAGGGTGGGATTTTCGTTTAATCCTCTGGTTAAGCCATTCTCGTCAAATTTCTAGGAATTATTTGTATGTTACAGTTTGCTTCTACAATTTTGGTTTGTGGTAGACCCATCTCTGAATTTGGAGCATCTTTTTTTTGCTAAAAATGCCCAGGGTTGAGCAGCACTGCCACACTTCAATTATAGGTGCAATTTCTCAAGTAGAAAATGGTGCTTCCCTGATGCCTAAGTGTGCCTGCCACTCAAGAGGAATAATATCCACTGTTAATCAATCTTAGATCTACAAGTGCAGGCTCCTTCTCCCTAATGGATCTGAATTAACACATTAGAATTCTCCCGACACCAAAATAAAAGTAGCTCAAAATCTCAAACAAAAGCAAACATGACGGAACATTCTTCCACTTCTACTTTATAACAATAGCATGCTTCCTGTTGAAGTCAACTGTACCAAATCACATACAAAAAGAACTTAATTCGAGGTATAAACAGTATTGGCAATGAAAAAAACTACATCTATAGATATGTATATATATGTGTGTGTATATATATATATATTTAGTAAGGAAACATCTCTATATTGCTGATGCACCCTGTCTTGTGATGGCACCTTACTGCCAGTAAGAAAAAGAGCATAGGTATTCCCCTGACAAAAACCCAACCATAAACCCAAACACAACACCCCCACCAAAATCATGTCTGTTTGTCCTGTAGCACTGAATTGTGAGAGATGACTCCATGCTTTGTCAAAGAGCATTTATTCCCTTGTACTGCCTCTCAAAAAATTAATTGAATAACCCTCAGGTTTCAAGTGCTTCAGTCAAGGTATACCTAACCACTCTCCTTTCTAGTCCAAATCCTCTCTTTGGCAAATGTCACTGTCAAAGCCTCTGCCTCTCATTTTTTGCACAACAGACAGCATGTCCAAAAAGTGCCATCATGCCCTACTGAAAGCTGGAATCCAAACCACATCAAATTTAGTGAGCTGACTGCATCAGTCCATAAATGATGACCGATACCTGCTTCCCAGGCTGTTCATGTTCATGTGCTTGGACAGAAGCAGCTTTGTCCAGATTGTGGGCATGACTTTCTGCAGAGATCTCCTACATTATTTTACTCACCTCCCAGAAGCCAAACACATGGTGGTTTTCTATTTCCAATGAGCTCCTTATGTCTAGACAAGCTGTGGCCATCTCCTGTTCATCCTGAGCATGCAGGAAAGTGGGAAATGCTCAGGATGGAGGCATGACAAAACAGAATATTTTCATTTACTTTCCCACACTTGTCTGTGGTCTCAGAGCCTGCACTGAAGCAGGTTCCCTGCCTGCCTTGGAGCGACAGCAAATGTTCTCCATAAGCCACACAGCCCCTCCTAACCCTCTCCAGACATTTCCTAGGAGGAGACAAAGCATTCCACTTGAGAGCTGTTGTGGACTCAAGACATTCAGCTATCACTCACTGCATTTTGGGCTACACTGGAAACTGTCAGCAAACACAGCTAGAAGGTGTTATTTTAAATTCCTGACAGGACAAATAGATGCAAAAAAGAAAAAGGTCATAGGACTAGTGGCATCGATACTTTTATCTCAACTCTTTCCATGGTTATTAGGACACCTACCAAGTCTGTGGACAAAATGGAGATTGCCAGAAGCTGAGAAGGGAATTTAATTCCTGTAAGAAGCAGGAGACCATAACATTCCCTGCTATTTGACCAAATAAAGGTCAGGTGTCACAGCCAAGTCCAGACTGGGAAGTCACCCACAGATTCCCATCTGACTGTGAGAAGGATGACCTTGTCCTTAAACAAACAAATCATTTCTTTAGAGGAGACAACTGAAACTAAATGAGCTTTTGCCATGGAAATGAAAATTGAAATTGACTGAAGGCTTCAAAATCAGTTATACTTAGAGAGCAGTGGTTTTCGAGAAATAACAAAAAGAAAATGCTGCTTGTGCATCTGTGATCGCTTTCCTAAACTGCAGACCTGATTGTAGCTCTGAAAAATAAGGCACAAATGACAGTTTCTGTCTCCCTGGACATTGATGTAAATAACAGCAGCAGCAGGCTGGGGTCAGCTCATCACCCTGCTGAGCCTTGCATTAGGTCACCCATGTTACTGCTTCCTGCCCTGCTTCTCTGGTGTAAATCTGTTCAGCTACTCCCTATTTCGTTAAATCCAAGGTGGGGATATTAAATGTAATCCTAAAGAAAGATGCTAATATAATATTATTAGGATATATTATATATGCAAATATATTATACTAGGATTACACATTAGATGTAAAAGTCCTAATGTAATCATCCAAAAGGTATTATCACACTGCTCTAAATTACTCAAATTCTTAGCAATTATTAGCCAGCTAATCCACACCTTGCTGGGTATGTAAATGGTGGGCAAGACACATCTTCTAGGTGAATCCTCTTCCCACACTTCTTGAAAACATTACTACAAACACACTGATTTTGAAATATGAAAACTTTCTTTTACATCTGCAAATTTAAATGTAACACAGCACACTGTTGTGTGAATTTCCCACAGAATTATCTGTTCTGTGGGAAACCCAAATGAACATTGAGAAATTAATTTTTAATCAGATTTTTTCAGTTTTTTGGTAGAGCTAAGAGTCAGAATTTTATCCCATTGGGAGAGGAAGTTTGAATAGTGTGATTGTAATGGACCACATGGAACCCCATGTCCATACTATGGTTCCCATACAGCACAGAAAAATGGATCAGATCTATCCATCCAGCAATAAACTGACACTTTTTAAAGACAAACTGTCCCCTTGGAATGAAGGCTCAGATCCTTTATAAAAATACATATTTGATTAATAGTTGATTGGTGTGGGTTATTTCATAGCACAAAAAAATCAAAGCTCTTACAGAATTTCTGCTTAAAATTGTGGGTAAAATCTTCCTCTTCTCTTAATGTGCATTGACTTACAAAATTACAGCATGCCTAAAACAGCTCTGCACAATCAAAATAATGTAGCTGATTTCTTAGAATATTTCTTGATTTTCTCCTGTTCATTTACTAGGGGAGTACAAAACTTTCAAAATATTTGCTTCTGCAACCATTTCAACACCCTATTTATAGGGTGAAACAGAAATGTAAACTTGACATTTGGACTCCTTCATAAGTTGTACAGCATTCTGGTTACTACTGCTTTGATTTAATTACTCCTATTTATGCTGCAAACCGCCCCCAGGGAAAAATATGAACACCATAATTGATTATTAAATTCAGAATTGGCTCAAATTCAAGCATACAAGCTAACCATTTATTTGTGTATTCAAACTAGTAAAAAACCAGAACAAAATCAAAAACAAAAAAGCCCCAACCAATCTCCTTTGTCTTGAATTTTGAAGTGATTGCAAATCAACACAGATTCCAGCAGTAAATCATGTTTGTGCACTGTATTCCTGTACAATAGCTGAAAGAGGCACCATGCAAAGAATTTTCCTAGACTGACAGTATTTTTTTAAGCCTGGGTTTTCTCAAGAATAAAAGACAGTATCAAACTGAAAGTTTATATTGTAATATCATATAAAGTCCTGCACATTAAAATTGGAGCTCTGGATTTCACGTGAGATATACATCATGGTAGACACTACTCAAACTGCTGGGGAAAAAAAAATCAAAATGTCCATGTGTTTCCAGACAATTCTTGAAAAATTCTTTTCTTTCTAGCACTTGGCCTTGTTAACAATTTCTGCCAAATTGATTACTATTTTTTTTTCACCTTCTTTAATGCATATTTCTGCTTTAATGCACTGCTACTGGTGAGTAGATATCACTGTTCTCTTGCATTCGGGTTCCTGTCTCAGTCCAGTCACACTGACAGTGAGTTCTTTGTACACAGATTTTAAAAACATTATTTAATTCTTTGGCCAGGGATGTTTTTGAGCTTCAAATATTGTGTCAAGCATCTTTAGTAAGCTAAACATCATTTTGTCATACAAATGCAGTAAGAATTATTCTTACTGGCTTATACTGTAGATTATAAGAGCTCTGTCACCTCAACTTCACTTTTTGCTACAGAGGCTTTAAAACACATTCTGAGCAAGATGCTAAATTGGATGCATGTTTTATGCTTCTCTGCACTTAAATAATATTCTATCTTTGACAATAATATTCTAAAGAACTTGGCTCAAGACTTAAATACTCAAAACAGCAAAAATGTGAGATTTTTGCTGAGTATCTTCTCCCTCCCAAGTGTCAAATACAACATATCATGTGCTGGGAGGGGAAGACTGAGAAGGGGGAAAATAATTATGCTGTGCAGCTTGGACGGCTGCTACGTGTCACAGCTAAGGATTTTTTAGACTCATAAGAAAAGTTGCTGAGCCTTGTACTCTCAGATAATTTTGTGAGATGTGTATTGCTGTATCCTGTACTGCTGCCTAGTCTTCTGCTATCTGCAGAGCTGAGGCATTGCCCTTCTACCTCCTTGTGAAATATTCTCGTGAGCAAGGGCAGAGTTGCCTGCATGGAAAAGCCAATTTCCTTGCTGATTCTGTAGGCTCTAATCACCTTCCAGAAAGCCAGGAAAAAGAAAGGATGGCAAACCTGCAACAAGTCTGGGGCACCACTGGAGAGCACCAGGGCACACAGCAAAAGAAAGAACCTTCTTGATGGCACTTCATCTCCAAATATGAACGAGACCTGAAAGAGGAGATGGTTTTGTAAAAGACAGGAAGGTAACAGAAAACTGTCTGAGTAGGAAGACAGACTCTGCTTTCCCTCATTTTGAGAAGGGGCTGTGATGACTTTGCAACCCATCCTGAAGATTTCCTCTCACTGCCATCCTGAAGTGCAGTGCTGCACTCCCAGACCAGCTGTAACCACTGTGCCAGCATAGAAAAAGGGGAGAAACACTTGAGAAAACCTCCTTGAGAGTTCAAAAATTTGTGTGTGTGAATTCTTCACACTCGAGGAGCTGCTGCCTCTTGAGGGAAGGCAATTACACACTTCTCACCTGGCAGCTTTCAGAATGAGCTGGGAGTTAGGCAGGCAGCACTGGCATGCATGGGCAGGAGCTAATTAGAGTCAGCTCCCACAAGGGGGAGGCTGGAGATGAGGAAGTTCCAGAGTGGAGCATCCTCAGGGCAGTCACCCCAGACACTCCTCAATGCTGGCCTCCACAACAGGTCACCTCTGGGGCACTTCTTCCCTGCTGCTGTGAGCTGTTCCTCTGATTTTCTGTCCTGGCAGTCAGATTTATTTTTTTTCAGAGCTGGCCTTTTACCAAATTCCTCCATGTTCACCCCAGGCTGTCTGTCTCTGGTTTGCTGACAGGTGATATCTTTGTGTCGCATTCTAATGCCAAATTCTGTTCCTGTTACGATATTTCAGCTATTTATGCCTAATGCACAGGTTTAAGCTGTGTCTTTCATCCACAAATCCGTGCCCACATGCAGCCATCAAATCATCAGGATATTTTCTTTGTAAAGAAATTTGAGCTCAATTAAAATGGTTGGTAAGAAAAGATTGCTAAAGAAAACCATGAAGAAAACAATTGAAAACCCCACGCCAAATAATGCCACATAAAAAACAAACAGCCAATAGAGTTTCTCCCTCCAAAAGAGAAAAAAGAAATCAAAGATGAACCTATGTAACTTTATAATGGAATTAGCCTTAAATGGGCTCCATAAATTAAACTGGTGCTTCACACAAATCCACACGACTCACAGCCCACCATTCCCAGCCCTGTTGCCTCCTTGTCTGTGATTCTGCTTCCCATTTTCTTACTGATAGATGCTCCAACAAAAATTATTCACCAACAAAAGCAAGTTTCACTTAGCAACAGTTTCCAGGTGAGATGTGCCATCCAAACCCACTGCAGAGGCATTTCTTTGACTGAAACAAAGGAACATCAAACCTATTAAAACACTTAATAAAAAAATCTGTTCAAAATACAGCAGTCTTTCTCTATCCTAGCAACTACCACTCTATCCTAGCAACTACCACTCTCTTAGAAAAAAATATTTACTAGGGAGACAAGCAGGAAAGTAATTTTTGCATCACAGCAGGCAAGAGAATACATTTACTGGACAGCATTTGTCAGAGAACCTGAGAAAAATACAGCTGAGGAAGCTGCAGCTCACACAGGAAGATTTCAGCTAAGCCTTGAAACAGGAGCACACAATGTTAAAAAGTTTCCAGAGGATCCTAAACTGCATGAGTGCTTCCCAGAATTCCCATACAAACACAGGACAAACATTTAAAATGGCAATATGGAAGGAGAAGAGGGAAACAAATACCATGGGCATTGATGGAAACCAGCTAGAGGGGGAAATGATGAATTCAAGGGTTGGCAAGAAAAACCAACAATCTTTACATTATAATATGACACAGATCTGTGGGATGAAGGGTGCATTTTTTACCCTATCAGTTGGCTTTTGCATTTTTTTTGTCTTCTGCTCAAACAAACAAACACCCCGAGCTCCAGCACTATAATATTTACAGCATATATGATAAAAGATGGAGGAAAAATCATTGCATGCAAATATAGTCAGGTAAAACTGACTGAACGACAAGAAAGATTTTGTGGGTTGTTTTTTTGAATCAATTGTGACAATGGAAAAATGCCACTGCAGAGCTCATGCAAGCATGAGAACCTCCTTACCCCACTGTTTGTGGTTAGAGTAGCATTGAAAGGCAAATTATTGGCTACGATGAGGACCAATATTGTTGTTCATCCAGCCCTGCACTACTGCAGGACCCCACTTGTTTACACCAGACACAAAAAAAAGGGTTGGATTTACACATAAACCTGGCTAGTACTGTAAACACAGATATCTAATTACTAACTTAATGCTTTGCTAATTTTTTTTCTCCTGTTAAACCTCCAACAGATGACCCCCAAAATTTCACTTTATAAGCAAAAAACTTTTCTTAGGTCATTTGAATACAGAAAGAAAGTACTTTACATGCCTGGTTGCAAAAATAGCTGACTTTTAGGGTCTTTAATACTACAGCATGAGATAAGAGAGACCAGCGGATATTGTGACAGAGGAATAGAGATTGTACAGAACAGCCAGATTTGAAAAAAATCTTATGACATTTGTACACTTCTCAGAATATTTCTGTCCATAAAAAACAGAAAAGACAGCTTTTCTTTTAGTTGCAAATTCTGTCTTTTTGTTGATTTTTGTTTGCCATTTCTTTCAGTTTTGCTTTAATTTAGAAGATGACCTGATTTTTATTTTTTAAACAGCAATAGAAGGAAGTTTTTGTTTGACAAGCTCCAATTATATGCTTGGTAAGAGTTCTTCACAGTAGCACTTGAAATTCACTTTCATTCAAGACAAAAATGTCAAATTCATTTAATCACTGATAGATTCGAATAGGAAGTTCTTCTGTCTCCAGTTATTTTTTAATGAAATACTCCTACACTCCAGCTAGTTATCACAGAGAAGTAGAAATGTAGGAAAAGATTTTTTTGGTGGAACACAGATGAAATTTTTTAATCAATATTAGTTTATATCTTCTACCTGTAAGAGTATCTTTAGCCAACCTGGGGAAAAAATTGCTACTTTCAACTTGGCTGCCATGGTAACATGAAATGGTCCAATTTATTGCAGTTATCACAAATGCTATTAATCCTGGGGATAACTATGGGTGGCAATGAGCCATACTGAGAAGGATTATTTTCTTTTAAGGTTTGCTAAGGGATTTGGGAAGAAGTAGAATAAGCAGTACTGAAGATGATAGCTGAATAGAGACATTGGGAAAATGAGTTAAAACTGAAGATCTAAGCAATTTTTTGGTTCATATTCCTATTCTGAATAGCACCAATCACTGAAAAGGTGAGGCACAAGTCTGCTTACTTTTAGTAGAGAGTAGCAAGTTGAGACTTCAGTAATCTCTTTTGCTGCTTTAGTGCAGTTGGAAACAGTTTTCTCAATCTGTAAGTCTGGTTTCAAGCACAATTTTATTTCCCATGAGAACAAAATGAGGCCTTTAACTGTACTGTCTTGTCTTTTTCCTCTTAAACTTTTAAAGAAAGAACATGCTGGTTCATATACCCTCTCCCTCCCTACCAGGGAACTTGACTACATGTCCAGCTATTTGAGATGAGAACCACAAACCATTCTGGTGGAAAGGCCTCTAGAGATCATCCAGTCCAACCTTCAGCTCAAAGCAGGACAAACTTCAAAGTCAAACCATATGCATAGCTCAGAGTCTCAGTCATTCAAGCTTTCCATACCTCCAGGTATGAAAGTTCAACACCTTCCCTGGCATCTGCTGCAGTATAAGACTTCTCTGACAGCAAATCCACCCCCCTTTCCCCACAACTTCTCTTATTTTCCATTGGAGTTTGCTTTTCCATGACTTATGGCTGCTGCCCGCTGTCCCCTTGCTGTGCCCTGCCAAGGGGAGCTCACATCACCTTCTCTCTAATGCCCCCGGCAACCAGAACCTCTCCAAATCCTTCTTTCTCTAGGGTGAATAAATCCAGGACCTGGGCCCTGAAGGCACTGACAGGCCTTACAAAGCAATTGCTGATCAGAAGCAGTCTGAGATATTTTATTGATCTAAGCAAAAATTCAAGAAACACTTCAATATAACTCTTCTTACAGTAGAGTGTTTCCATGCTATATGAAAAAGAGGTGTCATCACAAGAAAGTAACTGCAAGAAAATTTTCCAGCACAATCATTGTGAAAACACAATCATTATTAGAAGCCAAGACTTGTATCATGCTGTGCCCTTAAAGCTGGGGTGATACAGATTGCAGGAAACAATCCACACCTTCTGTTGATGTGACAGTCCAGAGCATGCATCAAAATTGGTAGGATCAGCTGAGGCACTTATTAGGTGGACCCTAAAAATTGCCTCCTGCTGCCCAGGGACTGAGCTCACCTCTGAGTAAGCATTTCAGGTGTGTAGAATTCACCCATTCCCAGGTGTGTGACCCCAGTGGAAGTTTTTCCAGTCAGGCCTCATGGATCATTGTCTCACCCCACATTTCCACACCATCATTTCTGGCTCAATTAACAGTTTGTTAGAAGCTGTTCAGCCTCCTATTTCTCAGCCTGTTTGCCCCTTTGATGTGCAATCCACAGGGAACCTCCTTATCTTGAAGCCCCTGGTTGATGAAATATTTGCTGTTGCCTTTTCCCCCCTCTTCTTTGCCTGTCTACAAGCAAAATTGTCTTTTGCCCCACAGGTATGGCAACTGAACAACACAAACATAGGCAGCAGTACATAATTTTAAAAAAGGCATTCCAAAAGAAGGGAAATAATTTCAAATTAATTCTTTAGTCTTGTTCTCCAATGACTGAAGGATAAGGTAGGTATAAGATGCTTCACAGTCACTAATTAAGCATAAGAAGCTTCTGAAGTGTAATATGCATGGATTGCTACAGAATTATGCAAAGTTGGCATGTGTTGTTTACTAAAAAAGAAAAAAAACCCCACACCTATTAATGTATTTGGATATAAGGCTAATTGTACACTGGCAAAGGGTAAATCTCACTTTGCAAAGTGATTTTTTAGGGCCTTGGAACAGGCACCCTTTGAAATGAGTGTAAAAAAATGCCTTTCCCTAAGAAATACATCTGTACAGAAGCCCTATTGAAACAATTAAAAGCATCCTACTGTTGGGAAAAGGATATTCCTGTATTAATTCTTTGGAATAGTGAACAAATATATACATGACAAAACCAAATGTTATTCTAATCCTGGAAAAATAAATCACAAAAATGGAACTTCAAAAATTCAGCACAAGAAAAACAGGAGATTCTTCTGGGCTGTACTTCTCATTAAACAGGAGATTTTTTTTTTCTCTTTTTTTAACAAATTACATTCCACAATTCCAATGCAAATAGAAACTTGTAGGGGGGCAGCTGGAATTAAAAGATTTAACAAAGGTTTTTAAAACAGATAATTTTTTTCCAAGTACATCTTATTAACAGACGATTTCACAAAGGTTAATTGTTGCCATCAAAAGGTGATAATTAGACATTTCTCACAGTTCAGCTTACTTAGAGAAATACACCTCTATTCAGGAATATAATCAATCATATTCTTAAGATAAAAGGGAATTTCCCAGCATGCACATTTACAGGAGAACATCTATCACTCACACCTACTAGAGAATTAATGATAGAAGCATTTCCACTATCCTCATATTACTTAATATCACAGATTACTTCAAACGGCAGGAAATCCTCATTAACATTTATTTTTGCCTAACTTGAAGCAGAACATTTCTTTTTCAGCCACCTGGAATAAAATGAAGACAAGAAATAAAGGGATGGGCAGCAGCTTTCTCTCCACCCTCAATATCAAAGGTGAATAGAAAGGAATGCCAAATTAGGAGACACTAAAGAAGTTTGGACAAGGAATGCCAGAAAAACCAATACCAGAATATCTGATATAAAAGAGATCAGAGAATTTTCTTTGCAGTTGGGCAGCAGTAGTTCAAATGTGCTTACAGAAGAAGGCACTGAACTTCAATATTCCTCACTAGGTCTTATTGAACACATCATAAAACTTGATCTTCTGGTGAAGACTTATTTCCTAATTAAGCCATTTAATAAGCATAATCCTAATTTAATGGGCAGTTTTGCTTTACCTACAGCCTATGCTTTTCTGCTGATAGGACTGGTAGCTTAAAAAGTGCCAGCCTTTAACTACAACATTCATAAATATGCACACAAAAATAAATGAAATATAAAAACTACCTTGTTTTATCATTAGATTGTCTAAGACTCTTCTTATTCTTCTATAACTAACAAATCAAATCATTGAGGCTGCTGCTATCTGCATCATATTTCTTTCCAAAATTGAATTTTTGGGATAAGGAGGGCTTTTTTTCCTCCTTGCCTTGGGTGGTGTGGGGGTTATTTTTTACAGGAGTCAGCCATTTCAGGAAGAAAATCAGAATAAAAGAGTTGCAGTTCCTTTAGAAAGGACAAAACACTCCCTAATTTAAAACCTCTCGTATCTACTTTAAAGGCACTGAAGGATGGGTAGGAAGAGTGTGTCCCTGATGTTGGAAACACATAATTTCATCTGTTCAAACTTGGCATGGTAAATGACTTTCAAAACTCTGGGGGTCATGAGTAGTCAGCAGACACCAAGACAAAAGCAGCTCATTTCCAGGAGCCATCAGGAGCATTATCCAAGCTGCAGCTCCCTGGGGAGGCTGGAGGCTGACCTTTCTACACCCATCACTCTCCTGCAGAGCAGAGAAAGGGAGATGGGATGGGCAGGAATGTCTCTGCTTCCTTCACACATGCACAGAGAGGAGCACAAATGCCATTTAATGTCCTTGAGCAGCCTGCCACTTCTGAACTCCCAAAAGGTGAGGAAATGAGGGGGTGTTACTTTGACAAAAGGCAAAAGGAGGATGGCAAAGCCAACAGGTGGAACAGGACTTAATCCATGTTGGTGGCAGAGCATGGCTCAGGTGGCTGAGCAAGGTGGGACACAAAGTGGGATTGGTTTCACCCAATTCAATTCACAGATTGAGATGTTCATCTGTGGATTGGCCCACCCCTCACTCAGAGGGCAGTGCTAGAACGCAATCCCCTCGTTCTGTTTTAGATGCCACCTGTGAGAGGTCAGACACAAAAGCCTCCCTTGTAAATTCCTCCTTTTAGTTGTGAGGTCCTCCTGAAGCCTTTTGTGGGTGGAGAGCTAAGAGGCAAAACTGGGATTCTTACTCAGCAGGAGACCACCAGGACTGAGAGGATTTGGTTATTTTTCAGACAGCCTTCACTAAATAAATGTTCCCCAGTCTGAACAGTGTTTCAGAAAAGATTGCACTTTTTTGTGGGAGGGAAATAGTAAATTAACATATTAATGAAATGCATACAATGTGTGGGAAAATAATTTTTCTTCTTAATAAATTTTTAGCCCTGCTCTCTCTCTCTCCTGTTTTTGGGCCTAAACCATTAATTGAAAATCTGAACAAGCTTACTATTTTGTTCCTGGATATATATTATTGTCAGCAAATCCTTTAAAAATTAAAAATGTGTATTCCATTAATTAATCTGGTTCTCCTCGCAGAACACCTGCAATGCTGCATTTCTTGGTTGGACAGTGTTTAACTCCATCTCCAAACCCTGTAAGGAGTGAAGGCATTGCCCCAAGGGTTACAAAATCAAGTTGGTGAGATTAATTCAGTGATTTATCTTCACATCAGTGGGTTTATACCCAGCCAAAAGATGAATAAGTAATAAACTCTTTATAAATGCCTAGAGTTATATTAGATTGGGTTTATTCCTAAGAAATAATATATCTTTTGAGGTTTTGTTATCAGAGAGAAACATCAATCCCAAAAAATTAGTGAAAGAAAGGCCCTCTTGGTTCGGTGTGTACAAGTTCAGGATCTAAAACAGAGCTTTAAGAGACAAAAGGCCAGTATATTGGGATTATTTGGATATACATAAAACTGTAAAACTGTCTTCCATATGAAATTTTCCAGACTTGAGTACCCTCTACATTCTCCTGAAGCCTCAAATAAATCTAAATCACACACCATGCAGTGCTTAAGTTGTGCAGTGCAAGAAGACACCAATGACTTCCATAAAACCACCATTTCCCCCTCCACTAATCAATACAAGTCTCCATCAAGTGCACTACATTCTCCATTAAGCAATTACTCTGCACATTGTACATTCCCCCCTTCAAGGGTTCTCTCACCTCTGTGTACTTGAATGGAGTCAAACTGGATTTAAATCACCAAATGTGCTGTTCCCCCAGAACTGAAGCTCATCCAGCTGATCCAGGGTGCTGAAATTACTGAGCAGCGCAACTGAGCCACTCACCCTGCAACATTCCTTTAATTTATGGGCTGTGATTTGGACATGAGCCAATCACAAATTTCTGTGCAACCTGACTAATTGCCAGTGCCCTTGAGGATCATGGAATAATCTCGTTTTAAGGAGCATTAGAACCAAAACCTACTGCGTGCACTTCAGGGTAGGTTTTCCTTCTTCCCCTGAACATTTGTTTCCTTTACATTGCTCAAGTTCTGCTTCTTTTCATGCAACAATTTCTAGAGTTTCCTTTTGTGCATGACAAAAAGCTTTATTGGTGCTTATGACACCACAGATCGCTTTAGGCTTTAATATCTTCATTAACTTTATCTTCCACATCTACTCTTTTTTCCTTTATTTTACTACCCAAAATTTGACAAGCAGCTGAAAGTTTCAAGGACTGGGGACCTTTCTTGTGCACGTGAGTATTAAATAAAGCATGATAATGGACTGAAAACACTATATGTACAATAATTTCAGTTTTGCCAATATTGAAATATTTATCTATAAAGTTTGTTATCATATGGGAAAACTCTCTAACAATCTCTTCAAAGACCTTTAGTGCTCTCTTCTTGCTGCAGCTAAAAATACCAAAAGATGTGATGCACATTTAATTTGTGTCTTAATTAAGCAAGAAATTCAGGCTAGAAAACCCACTTGCACAAGCACAGCTGCCTGTTTACCTTGGTGCCAACTTGCTAAGCTGGTACTGGGGAAATGCTCTCCCAGGCTATGCCATGTACAAGGAAACACCATTTTTGCACATCTGGATTGGCTCCCCTAATGCCAAAGAGTTTAAAAAAGAGGTGGGAGGAGAAGGAAAACTTAAAGTGAGTCACTTAAATTATTAAAAGGAAACATGTTGAAATCTGAAATGTAGGGAATTCTCAGATCTTTGGGTCTGTAAGCCAAAGCTTAAAATTAAACACAGGATTTGATCTAAAACATCAGAAAAAGTTTCTACACTTAAGTGATAGAAGTGAGAATGGGGATTTATAGTTTAAAACAGAAACACGTTAAGAAGAGGAAAGTTTAGAGTTTTAAAGTTTAATATATAGAAAAAAGAAAAGTAGTTATAAAGATAAACAAGAAGTTTAGAATGCAGTACAATAAGTTTGTGCATCTTAACATGACTGATTAAGAAAGCTTACACTGCAGCATAAGTCCATAAAACAAAATATTTAAGGATTGGGTCAAAGGCATAAATATCCTAGTTTGCAGGGTTTTATTGGTCAATAAATTCTTAAAAAGTGTTGTAACTAGGGGTCTTGTGACCTTCTGAACCATGCAGTAAAGATGTGAACAAAACTCACCCTTCCTGTCTATGTATAAAATAAGAAAATAAATTGCATCATCTGAAAAACTTACAGGTCCTGTTTCTATCCCATTCAAAATTCCTTAAAAAATACCCATAGAAATGTCTGAAGCTCTGGAGAGGATCATTCTGGGTGTCATTGCAGCAATTTAAAAAGTTACTTCTCACAAACCTTTTTAAATTCCCCACTGCCAATCTGTGCTAGATGGTTCCAAAAAAACCTCCACATGGCTTCATTCAGACCCTGAACCACCCCTCTGACCCTGAGCTGTCACAGACTTGCATTTCCCAAGTCCCATGCCCATGGGATTCATGTCAGGTATCACACTTGTTCAATGGCTGCAGTAAACCTGTAAATCTGTGTTTGTCTCTCCCATTAAGAGAAACGAGTCTGACACACCCCATCCTCAAAAACTGAAGTGGGCCTAAAAAACTGATAGGAGTAAGAATGAAATCCATGTTCCATATTTCCCTACATTCCCTCCCCTCTCCCCTTCTCTTCAGGTATTTATGCCATTCCAGCTATTTCAGACAGGGCCATCTGGTGGTCTTCTATCAAGAAAAAGAATGAAATAGCTGAGGTTGTCAAGAGCCCAGTAGTGAGCTGATGTTTGGGCACTGCACCATAAAGGATTTGTCCTGTGACACCGAAGCTGTCAGTTGTTAAAGACAAATTCTTCCAAACAAAAGATGGACAAGATTCATCTTGATATGCAGTTATGTTCCATTTTAGTCCTTCTGAAAACAAAAATATTCAAGAACACAGACTATGCAGAAAAGTTTTTCTGTTTCACCTGCCATCTCTCTCTTCACACTGTTCTGGCAAGGCTATTTGCACTCTCAGGTGCATTGCTGTTCCTTTTTGGTACTAAACCTAAACCACTTACAGACCAGTGATATAGTCCAGTCTACTATTCCTTATTCAGTTTCATAAAATACATCTTGTGCATCATTTATTTTATAATAATCTGTTTTATTCATGTGAGAATCCTTCACTGAGATTCTAAACAAGTGGGTTAACAAAGCTTCAAGCACACATTGGCATCCACAAGGCTGTGATTTTATCTCAGCCTTCCTTTCCATTAAATACGATTGGCACAAGTCCAAGGTACAGATCCACAGATCAATAAGAGCCAGGTCCCGCTTGCTTCACTGTCCAGCAGACACTACCTAATGGAATTCAGGGAGTTATTTAACCAAGAACAGTGGATGTTAATAAACTATAAGATATAGAGCCAAGACATGTCTCTGCCCCAGTCACATTCTAGGTCTTTATGGCATCAGTGGGTACCACAGCAGCCTTCAGCCATAAATTATACAAGGCACCCAAAAATCATAAATGTTTTTGGCAAAAAAATTCAACTAAGTGGTACCATAAGTATAATTTTGCATCCTAAATTAATAACCTGCCATGCTTTACTTTTCACTTACAAAACTGACTTCAATTTTGCGGAAGCAGCAAACAGCCTTTGCTATAAATTTCAGTTCAGAAAAAGACTTTCAAGTAAGTACTAAACACAAGGTTTGGCTTACTGATTTTTTTTGACTCAGCAGCCAGCAGCCTCTTAAGGTTTAGGGTGTGCTCAAGCCCTGCAGGAGTCAATAAAGCATAAGCTGAGTACATTCTAGTGAAGTTAGGATGGATGCATCTGCATCAGAAACAGTTTAGCTGTTTTCTCATGTATAAAAAGTCACCTTCCTAGTCACTCTTTTCTTTGCTGAAGAAAGATGGTTTTCTATCACAGATAATTATTCAGCTAATAATAAGGAATTACTTAATACACATTGCCAATTTCAGTATAAGAAGCCTTGTACTACTGGACCATCCATCACCTTAAACTCTTTAAACCTTGGATTTTTCTGCAGCCACTGCTACCTGTTTGCACATGGCAGGTGTATAAAAAATTTGCCATCAAGAAGAACAAATGACCTCTTAGATTAATGCTTTATTGACTCATTTGTTCAAGAGGCCTTTCCCTCACTAACAAGGGAGGTTATTCATGCTGTCTCTTCAGCAGTTACGGGAACTGCTGTCCTTGCCCACTGAGAAATGGTAAAATAATAAAGCTTTGGCATCTACTTTTTGAAGAGAGGCTTGCATTAAATGGCTAATCAGAAATATGCTGTCAAGGCCTGAGTGAATGCTGGACTCTTCAGAGTTTCATTTGATCTTAGACTAAAATCATCGGCTCTTTAAACTGTTTTTCTCAGCCTTCTCTCTTGTATAGATAGAAAATTAGTTCCTGAACTTCCTGAACACATTCTGTGCAATAATCAATATACTGCCATATAATTTTTGTGGTATTTTTGTCTACAAGCAAATGTTTCCAAAAAACATCTAAGTTTTCTATAGACTATTATCTTACAGCAACCTTTTGACTTTAAACAGTCTCAGTGGAAAGCAGAGGGAAAAACACTGAGTTTCCAATCTGCTGTTGCAAGTCTCCTCCATTTGTAGGGGGCAGGAATGGAACAATGCAAGGCTGGGGTGAGGCAGATTAAGAAAATAATTATTTGAACACTACATATTTTGGCTTAAAAAAAAAATAATTATTGGCTTGTTCCCATTTTATTCTGCACCACTGAAATGGTACTCTTAGGAAGCAGAAACTCCTCCTGCTCTGTTTCATGTAGAACAGACAGATCTCTGGATTTTTTCTTTGCAAGTGATTGAACAATTATCAAGACCCAAAAGACAACCCTGCCATCAGTTTCTACAGAGCCTCACTTGCAAAGGCTCTTACTTGCATTTGTCAAGTCCTTTTCATTACAAAGCCCATTTGAGATTAGAAAGCTAAATCTCTCAGAAATAACAACATGATGTGGTATCAACTCATCTGATAAAACAACTTTGTGATTGCTTAAAAGCCATTCCCTCCCCCACTTTTATATACTTATCAACTCCCTTGGGTATTTGTAGTCACTAAGTTTCATTTTACATAGAAATAAAATTCCTCTGAATGTCATGTCAAAACTCCAAATATTTTCCTACTGTGTGTACTCAAAGATGCTTGGGTACATCTATGATCTTCTCATGAGAAAATAGCTATATTTGTATTACAGAACAGAACTCATTTACAGTTTAGAGCATGTGCAGCATGCAAAAGATTTAAAATTGGTCCATGAGAGCACAAGACCCACAAGCTGGCAATGAGATATTCTGAAGACTACACTACTGAGCATGAAAATACATAAATTCATGAGTAGAATTGTTCTCAGTATTCATAAAGCATATTTTGCCTCCTTTTCCTGACCTGATTCAATTGCCATCCCAGCATTACTTTTGCTGGTTTAAGCACGCACACAGAGACATAAGAGTGGATATAGATATTTTTATCCCTGTTTCTGATCCATTTATCACACTTGTGATAAAAGAAAGCTTTTCCACTTCAGCTTCTAGCTTCCTCCTCTTGCCAGAATTGCCTGTACTTACTAGCTGCTCTTACTAGCTTACTTACTACAGCCCCAGTGACTCCAGACTCCCCAGGGATGTAGGCAAAACCTGGTGGAAGCAGCAGCACCAGCAGGGAACAAAGTTATAGTAGGTGATGCTCATCTTCAAAGGCAAGAAAAAAAAAAAGCATAAAACCTACTCAAGCCACAAATATCTTAGTCAAACCACAAATATCTGAGCTATTTCAGACACCCAATCTCTTCCAGTTTCTTGCCTTTTCAATGAGCCAAGGCATGATGCAGCACAACAGCAAGTAACAGAATTGGATTGTCACCATAAGGGAAATTAAACCTCGTAATGAGTTCATTTATTTAGGTTATAGAAAAGCATGTTTAGACTTTGAGTAAGTTAAGAACAAGTTGCTGGTTTTAACCAACATTTTGGCAAGGGACAAATGAAACAAATTCTATCCCAGAGCTCAGCCAGTCCCTCTGTTCTCACCAGGCAGAGCCCTCGTTGAAGTTGGTTCCCCTTTAGTGCAGAACCCACTTGGCAGCCCCACAAACCTGCTGGAGAGGAGCAGTTCCTGCTGCTGCAGCAGCAAATCTGAGGCCAATGGATTTGATTGTGATTTCTGATCACAACTGCAAGCTGAATGTCCCTTGATTCTGTGTTTTCAGGCTAAAGATATCTACTGAGTGCAATGAAATACTTGGGGGCTAAGCTGGACAAAACCTGATAGGTGTGTCTCAGATTTCAAGCCTTCTGCATGTGGTGAGCAGATTTCAGAAGGAATCCTCACCTGGCCTACACTCGGTGCTGTGCAGTTCTCACCTGCACTGCTGCCAGCCACTAGGTGGGAATGTTCACCCTGCAGACTCTCCAAGAGACAGCAGAAGCCCCGGCTGAAACCCTGCTTTCAAATAAAGCCTCCCCTCGTGTGTGCAGACATGCAGCAAACTAGAAATGAATTTGTTGCCTTTCAGATCAACAATTTTGTTTATTTTTAACTATGCTCACTTTTATGCTAAGCACAGAGAAGCATTGGCACAGCATCTCATGTGCATTTGCTGCTGTTTTTTCCTTGGACCTGTAAACTATTCCAAAGCAACTCCAGCCCACCAGAAATCAATTTCCTTCAGTGGAAGTTTCACAGGGCAGATGCATATTGCATCAGTACACTTCAAAGCTGATATAGCAGCATTTTCCTTTGTTTCTCTGATATTGGAGCTAAGAGACAAGCTATGAAAGAATAGGGATTTTATCCTCCCAAGGAAATTCAGGGTTTATGATTTGCTCATAAAATGTTACATTGAAGTTACCGTGAAAAGCATACAGAAGAGGTCAGAGAAATCATGCACTGAATTTATCAGAGACAGAATATTTCTCTATGCATCCAAATCTTTCTGTGCACTGGAGAACTTTGGAGCAAACGTGACAGAAAAAAAAAAGAGAGCAGCACAAAATTCATATGTTCCAAGAATTGCAGAGAATAAAAATGAACATGGAAATATTCTGTGCACAAGAATGAAAAATTAAAGCTCAGATTCTACTCCCAGCAATTTAATCACAGTATTTTTCTGATATTACAACTTCCCTTCATCTTATACCTGTTTTGTGCAGTTGAAGAAAAGAGGTAACTGCTGTAGTTGGTCACAATGTTCCTTTTTCCCTTCTTTTCCCCCGAGGAGGTGAGGAACAAGGAACAAAAGAAGATAAAACTACTTCTGTTTAAATGAAGGTTTGTTATACAGACCAAGAGAGAAAAGAGAAAGTTAAAGAACCTGGTTAAGCTCTTTTAGGGAGGTCCCTCAAAGTAGACTTATTCAGGGTTAGACCCATGCCTGACAGAGCCGAAACAGGACACAGAATCTCTCACCTCACTGCAGAGTGTCCTTTCACAAAGTCAGCAGGACAGTCTCCCTTGCTCTGTGTGTCCAACTAATTAAATACTTAGAGATTGAAAGGGGAAAACCTCCAAATAGCAGGAGTGAAAACCAGAACTTATTTGAGCCACACTTGCTCCAGAGATGAAAGCTTCAAATCTCAGCTGTGAAATGAAGTGACAAACGCTTCTGTTCAGTCTGGTCTCTACTGGCAGCTATTTGGACCCTTGCACAAACGTGTGCCACATCCTCACAGATGCTGCCTGCACTGGTGTGGGAGAGCCCTGTGTACAAATGCTTGCCCCACTAAAAAACAAACCACTGTATTGGCTACAATCATCTCCTTCAAAACTAAAACCAATCCCTAACCAGGCAGGAAGTTTGCTCAAACAGCAAACTTCACTCTTGGTTGCAAATTTTGGAAAGATTTGTGTGAGTTACTGCAATTACTTTGGAAAAAATAGGGGAATAATTCATCTTACTTTGATAATTCATCAGAGAAGACAGGTGCTGAAAGCAGGGGAAATTGCAACACACAATATAATTTTATGGTTTTATTTCTCACTAAAGAAATCTTTTTTAAGAGTAGTTAGGATAATTTGAATTGCAGATGAATAGAACTTCAGGTCTTGGATTGTTTCCTGTGTGGATAAACCAAAATTTCAAAGGTCAAAATGGTAGAATAATACAAAGCAAGGAAAGTTAACGGACCTGCACCTGCTTGTACCAGGACATAACTTTGCCTATTTGTGGGTTTTTTCCTCACATTTCCTCTCTTTTCCATTTAATGGGAACTCAGCAGCTAATTGCAAGTAGTTGAATTTGTTATATCTGTGCATTCTTAGATTCTACCCAAGGCTACCCTTGAAGGATTCCTAACTCCTTGTCAGAATCATGAGTTACCCTCGACTGTGCTTCGTGCTGAACCCTGTGATAAGCTCTTAGTAATATTGTCATGGAAAATTGGTTCAGACCTTATGAAAAGGAAATAACTTATTCCTTTTCTTCCATACATCTTCATCCCATTTTCCTTAAATAGCTGCAGAATGGCAGAAAAGTCTGGGCAATGTCCAGTGAAACAGCCTGGCAGCTGAGCCATGGCCTGAAACTGTGCTCCACTAACATCAAACAGGAATTATTCATGTAATTGAATAATTTAATGAATTATTAAACACTTCTCGTGTATTCCTAGGTTGTGCTGCCCATACTACTTCACAGAAGCAGCCCTGCTAGCTGACACCAAATCTGAATATTCTCAAAAAGCCTTCTTGGCCACCTGATAGTAGAATTTACAAGGTTTGGGTTGAAGGAGACATTAAAGATAATCCAGTTCCCAGCCCCTGCCATGGGCAGGGACAGGTCCCACCAGAGCAAGTTTCTGGAAGCCCCATCCCACCTGGCCTTGGACACTTGCAGGGATGAGGTGACCACAGCTGGGTCAACACAGACCTTTATGATTTCAAGGAAGAACAAGTAGAAAGCCAAGGAGAGAAGGACCTGTCCCCTTCCTGGGCCACTGCTGGGCTGGAAGCAGCTCTAACAGAAGGACCTGGCCTCAAGGCAGCGCTGTGCTCTGGAGAAAAGGTGTCCAACAGCATCCTCAGGTGTCATGGCAGGAGTACAGCTGGCACACCAAGGACAAACTGGTGCCAACATTGACAGAGGTCACCAGGGCTCAGCAGAGGTTGCTCAGGGACTGGAGCTCTCACCCTGAAGGAGAAGCTGAAGGACTGGGGGCTGTTCTGTCTGGAGAAGAGCAGGATTCAGACATCTTAAGGCAATTTACCAGCGCCCAAAGGTGCCAGGGAGCTGGAGCCAAACTTTTCACTGCCGTGCATGGCAGGAGGACAGGAGATGAAGGAGTGAGCTGAAACATGGCAAGTTCAGATGAGCCATGAGGAGAAACTTTCTCAGAGGAAGTGTGTCCCAGTGGAGCGGCTTGCTCAGAACAACTGTGAGGGTTCTCAACACCTGTCTTGATAAAGCCCCGAGCAACGTGCTCTGACCTCATCACTGACCAGGGCTTGAGCAAGACATTGAACTAGATACCTCCATGTGTCCCTTCCAGCTTGAATGATCCTGTCATCCTATGAACTCACAACTTAGACATTTTAATATTAAAGGAAATACAGAGGAAAAAAGTCATCTTTTACACTGGTTGTGATGAAAACTCAGATAATATAATGGGTGTTTTCCTGTCTCCGAGAAGCAAAAGCTTTATGGCACGTTACAACCCATAATTTTTAGGATGATGGAATTCTTCCAAAAACTTTTAACAAATAACAGGAACCATAAAGGGACAAAAATGCATTTGAATACTAAGCAGCCACAAGCCAACTATAAATATGGATAGTTTAATCAAACTGCTAAAGTGGTAGGAGAGATCCAAAGAGTTAGTGATGCAAAAAGAAATCTGTAATTACTTGCTAGACACAGACTAAAGAAAATTTAAGAATTCTGGAAGTCCTTTATAAACTTCAGATAAAAGATTTGAATGCAAACGTTGTCAAGTCTCTGTTTAAACTGTTAGCTTTATCTCTGATAGTTCTGATAATGATTTAAGCAGGAAGGAACTGGGTTCTTGCAAAGCCAATCTGGTTAAAACTTCATGGTTTGGCACCATGATTTGTTTTTGATTCAAATAAATATGAATTTTCACTTACTAAGCAAGTAATGAGGACCATAAAGTTATTTTGGCACTACAGACTTTTGTGAAACATGAATAAAGTCACTACAACTATAAGGGAGTTTGCTAGGAGATTTGAGAGACTTATGATCTCAGCAATGTGGCCAAGATGAAATGAACTACTTTTTTTTAGTTTAATAATGGAAATATATTCTAAGTAAAGCATAGCAGTTATACAGAAAAACGTGTATTTCTACACTGCAATTAAGTCACCTTATTCTACCAAGGAAAATAGCACATGTCAACAATCTTATTTTATTACCTCCTCCATATTCCAAATTTAATTTAAACTTCTAACAAGCAAGAATATTACCCATACATCTTTGATTCCTCCTGCAACTTCCTTTAACAATTTTAGCGTGACAGAGAAGAACCAATCTTGAGGGGGGGAAAAAAAAAGGTTAAAAAGAAAAAGCTAAACAATGCATCAAAGACATTAAGTTTTGATTCTAGGAGCAGCCCCGGTGAGGAAATTTGCTCCAAGATACCTAGTCTGTCTGATGCCAAGAAATACATGGCTTGTATTGGGTATTTTTCAGTTTGAAAATGCAGCTGGGGGTTGTACTTTCAGTAATATAGTTCTGTCTGAGGAACACTTAAGAGTACAATAACCTCTGTGTCGTACTAGATCATTGCAAATCCTAAAATAATGGAACATTCCCTTAATGGAAAAAGCTGCAGCCCTAGATTTCATCCAGTTTCTAAAATAATGCTCACAAAATAATTGGCTACCCAGATATTTATAGTTTATCCAGCATTGTAACTTTCCAGAGAGAGACCTTATAATTTTGTCCTCTTGGCCTTTCTTTTTTAATATTTTCCTCCTTAAGTGTATTAATTGCTTATAATTGAGTACCATCAGATCCCCATTTGATCAGCTCCTTCATTGTTTATTTTCCTAGAATAATTGATCTCCCTAGATGAGAGGGCATGAGGCACTGTTAGATATTTCCTCCTCTACCCATCATCCTGACTTTATGTCTAAACACTGGATTTAGTTGGGAGCAATTTGAAACAAGGACCAAACCTGACATAAAACGTTCAGGTTTTAAGCCAAGTCCCTACCAAGGCCAAGTTTATGTACTGAAGCAAGAGATTTTCTCCAGAAGTAGAGATATAAAGTAAAACCAGGGAAATGCCCAAGTTTCCAGTTTCTGGATGCCAGGTCCAGGTCCCTGAATGGTTCAGAAGCTTCAAGAAGAGGAATTGCAAGGTGTCTATGTGGAGCCTCAAACCATTTAAGCAGCCTGTGCCATTTCTTTCTTAATCAAACACTGCTTAAGAGTGCGATTAAATCCCTTGATATCTTACCTGATATCTAAAACCATTTTTTAAACATCAATTCTTTCAGCAAAGTTTAGAATACTGGAAATTTTCTATATAGTCACAATTTTTTCTTCCCCCACAGTAACTGTAGGAAGTTTGTTTGATCAAACTTTAGTTTTTCCCCTGAGTTTCAGGGCATCAGATATGTAATGTGCAATGCCTTGCCTTCATCAAAGCCTGAAGGTGACCCTAAATTAAAATTCAAAGCAACCTTTGTCATGGGATATATACAGAATGAGCTGAATAAATGCTGACAAATTATAGGACAAAAAAGTGAATAAAATGTCACTTGTCAGTGTCAGCCCTATGTCACTGATGCTGTTTAGAAAGAGACCTGATTGAAACATCAGGCTAATCAAGTGACCGAGATGATGACTCAGATAAGAAATATTTGTTATTTTTAACCAAATCAATTAAGGAGAAGGCTTGTCACAATTCACCCCTAAGAGATCTACACAAAAACTGCTTTAAAAATTATATGAGAAATTCACACAAATCAGACTTCAAAGTGAAGTGGGAAAAATGGGTTGGAAGGGTTGGTTGCCTTTTCTTTTTCTATTTTTTTTTTAGTAAGGAAGAAATAAAAAAAAAACCCTCAAAACTTATCAGCTATCCCCATTAAGTTTCCAGGGAAGGGGTTCTAATGTAATGCCAAACACCAACAGCTCAGTTCTGCACTGCAGAGAGGTTCTGTAGTAGAGGAGAGAGCCATGAGTTGGCTCAACCCATGCTTCAAATCACCACACTCTCCCACCTGCAATCTTTTCCTCTATTTCCCACTCATGGCCTGTTTTGGCACAGACCCTTCTCTGTCATCACAAACTACATCCCAAAATAACCAACACTGGCACCACAGTCAACAGTCTAATTCTGAAGCTTCATCTGTTGCTTTTTGCTTCTTAGGATTATTAAAAAAAAAAACAAACAAAAAAAAACCCCCAACTTATTGGAAGTTTGAACATTTTTTCCCGTTTAGGTTGCTTGCTAAATATTTTGGCCCAACTTAGAGTAGCTTCGCGACCTCTACATTCCAAAATAATAAATCTTGCTTGTCTAAGATCTTTTATCTCGACCCTCCTCGGGTAAAGAAAAAAGATTGAATATTTCTCTGAGTTTGGTAGCTTAAGGGGTTATTTTCTAGGGAAGTGTAAAAGTATTTTGTGTGTGTGTATCTTAATAGAATGCACACAGCTTTTACTATAAAAGCTCAAGGGCTTTTGGAGCAATTCTTGCATGGTTACCAAGAACTGAAATGTAGATAATGCAGAAAACCCCCTTTTTTGTTAGAGACTGGAATCTATTAAATTTCAATTTTCCATGCATTCTGGTTTGAGCAGCTTCTACCACAGGGAACCAAACGTGTTTGGTTTGGCACTTGAGTACCTTGGCACTTGAGAAGCTGCAGAACAGACAAGGAAGAGAGCCAGAGGGAAAATCTGTTTGCAGACAGACACAAAACACTGATTCCTTTCAAGAACAGGTAGGAATCTGTGTTATTAAATACACATATTTCATCTTATTTTGTCGCAGCCACTCATCTCAAGAGCTGTTTTTGAGCCACAGCCAGAGCTGTGTAGCAATCAAATAGTTTGTAACACCAAGGAATAAAGAGCTGATAATGGAAAATGTTGCCAGCCTTTGCCCCCCATCATGGTATCTTATATTTTCATGCTCACTTCTTGCACTTTTAACCACATTGCTTGAAAACACACATAAAACCTGTGCTCTGTTAATCATCTCTCACTTCCAAGCAGAAAAGCAGCTCCATGGCCACCAGGAGTGTAAAACACCTCAGATTTTACTGTGAAACTTGTTTGTGTAATTGAGCATCTCTGAGGAATTGGACCTGTGCAAGCACAGCACCAGATTGAAATGAATCTGTATTTTACCTGTCTTTTTTAACTCTTACAACATGAAATCTTCTGATGCCATTATTTAAAAAAATAAAATGACTGGCTTATTTGGTACTAATGAACATAAAAATTTTTCCAACATAAACTTGGAATAAACAGTATCCATGTATTGTAATGCAGTTGCAGTCCCCACTTCACCTTGTCACACAACATTTCTTATAAGAAATATTTTGAAAACTCACAGAAAAAATAAATTATTAGGTTAAGCAATACTGTGTTTTCAAGACAGATTTATGTTTCAGACAGTTCCTAACAAAACACAAGCAGAAATACAAGCAAATCTTTACGCAAGCACCTCAATATGGACACGATACACAGATATAAAACAACACATTGCAGGCTGCTGGTAGATGAGTAGTGAATGTAACTACATCTGTCTTTTGTGGGAGCATAATGGAGATCATGTGGATTAGGATATTTGGATAACCTCATGCCCAAGCCTTTCAGCTCAATGATTTGAGGAGAATAATGTACTACTGGTGTCCTGTGTTGCCAAGTGTCCATTTATCAAACAACAGGCAGTCTGTCAGAGTATTTCTATGCCACTCACGGCATAGCTGCAGGTAATTCTAAAGATTATTAAAATTTTAAAGATTATTAAATTTAAATATCAGTAGAAGGAAAATACCCAGTTTGGACAGAACTTTAAGGCAGGGCAGAGACTAACAAACAAGGGCAGGAGCACAAAGCACACACTTTAGTGAGATACTAAACTAACAGCAGGTACAAAATCTAACAAGAGAAAATAAACTACTTGATGAAAACTTCCATAAATAAAGGCAAGAGATATTCTCTTCTGGAAGGGGCTAGAGTGAAAATTGTTTTCCAGAGCTCTCCTGAAATACAGTTCCATTTAGTGATGCTATTGAAACGCCCTCTTTTCAGTAAGCTTATAAAACTCAGCAGGGCATTTTTTGAATGAAATGAAATACTAAATTTTGCTCTAAAATGAATGTCATGACTAGACTTATTCTCCAGTAATTTATGTGCATTAATTCATGAAATTATTTCATTGTGGTCCTGTTGTATATGCAGTTAAGGCTTTTTAATTTTTTGTATCATCGTGTCACTTGCCACAAATGGAGACTCCATGAGATATACAAATGCCCCAAAACGGAACAAAAACTTCCATTCTTACTGCTAGTAGGTAAAATTTACTTCCTCTTTCACAGGAGGCCACATGAAATATAATTGACTGAAAACATTAGAGTTAACTTCAAGAGGAGGCAATTATTTGACTTCTGATGTATTTCACAATACAAGGCCAGAAATACACTATGTACTATTAGAGTATCTTTAATTCATCTCCAATAAAGTAAAATATTTTTCCTATTGCTCTGTGGTGGGTTTTTAATTAATTCATGGAAAGCATCATCATTAAACCATTGAAAGACTTAAAATGGACAAATTAGTTTCAAATATGTCTCTGTACTTCTGCTAAGGAAAAGTAGCACAAAAAACATCTTTGGTCATCATTAAAGGCTGCCAATTTGCTTAGTATGTTAATCTAATATAAAGTCATTTTAGTTACAGGTCACAAGTCAGAGCTAGCACCCAACACATAGATAAAAAGAAAGGCTGGTAGAAAGACAAAGATATTCTCAGAAAAGTATCTTGTGTTTAAGTAGTCAAAGTTTTCAGAGCAACTAACTAACTTAGAGAAATTCTAGTTTTAGCAGTTAATTTGAAACATCTGTAATATCATGTCAAACCAACATCATGATTTTTTCTTTTATCAGGATAATCCCTCAAGAACTGACATAAATTCAACTAAGCACTGATACTATGGGAGACCTTCACTTTTCTTTTTCTAAGGTCTGTTCCCCTATTCATATCAATGGACAGGGTCTAGTAACCCTGCCCTTTGTTCCTTGAATCAGATAGCTCAAGAGACACTTCTGAGTTTTGGTCTTATAAAGATCAATATCTATAATTCCAGCCCTGATCACCATTTTTTGGGGTTTTTTCTGACTGCAAAGAAAGGCTTCAAAATCACAATGGTTTTGAACCCTCTTGAATAACTTAGTCCCTGGAAACACTACATTTTATTTGGTGTTTCCAGGGACTAAGTTATTCAAAAGAGTCAACATTAAAAGAAATTATTTTTTACCCCCACAAAAGGGATTGTCTTTTTCTGGATTTAAGTAGGTTTTTTGAAGCACTTGCATAGGAATTGTTACGCCAAGACGGAAGGTAATGTTTCATTTCTGTCAGTTTCTACTACTTATTCTGGCATTTAAGTTTCCAGAACTGCCATTCTCTGTAGCAACCGATTTAGGAATAAAGAAGGTGCAGGAAAATCTAGTTAAGTTTTCCACTTTGGAGAATGACAGGAATTTTCCAAAGCAAGTCCTGGATTCCAACATCATTTCTGGATTAACTCTTTTGTAATTTCCATGGTGTTACACAGGGCCTTCGCACAGCCTATGGGACAAATCCAGAAATAAAAATTGGCAGTTGGGAAGGCATCCAAAGCTAACTAGATGTGAGTGGACCTGTTACCTTCCCAGGTGGGTAAGATTAGCCATGGATGGTTTTGGAATTGCTGTATTTACTGCCAATTTTTGTTCACACTGTATTCTCAGCTGGGCAGTTTGCTAGCAATCTTTTATCATTTTCAATATACAGAGCCTGTTTTAGTTAAAAACAATAATGGTATTTCACAAAAAAAGATAAGAGCCTCAAATCATCAAGTGCCAAATCTGCGGCTCAGAGATAAAATAGACATTGATGTTTGCTTCCAAAGGAGGTGGGTTTGAAGACTTAACAAAAAACTATTCAAACCCTTAAGCTCCACTGCCATAAAGCCAAGGTCTTGACCATCTTAGAATGTAGGACAGAAAGGATATACCCTGTAAGAGCAGCCAGACCTGAGGGAAACAGCTGAAACATAAATCTCCTTTAAGGTTCCAGGTGGCAGAAGGTATTCAAGTGGAGCAGCAAAGGGAGGCCATGGGCTCAGAGAGGTTGCACATCAAACGACTCTGTAACACCATATAATTTCACATATCTAGGACTGGCAATGAATAGTTGTATATTAACCTGTCCTGCAGAGCAAAAACACCAGAGATTGCAGCCTTACCACTCTGGCCACTCAAACTGATTTTCCCTTTGAGCAAACTGGGTATTCAGGAGAATGTCCTGAATGGTCAATTGTGATTTAAATAGAAGGAAAGAGATAATTACCCTGCCCAGCAAGACCTGACCAACTCAAAGTTTTAATATCTTCAAAAACAAGTGCCATGGAACAAAGTTATTTCCTTCTGGTGTGAGGAGAATCAAGCTGTTTAAGCCATGGGAAAAATCAACTTTTAGTATCATTACCCAGAGGGTGACAGTCACAAAGCAGGAAACAATTATATAGAACACCAGAAAAGTACAAAGACTACCAAGTGTGCAAAAGTATTTTTGGAAGGATTATCTCTCCATTTTCATAATCCAATAGCATTTGAAATAAGTACATCAGAGGTTGGCTTTCCATTAAGAAGCTTGCTTCAGCTTTTGTATTTTTCACATTAGGAGAGTAAGAACCACAAGTGGCTGCAGATTTTATTATAAATTAAAACATAGACAATATGGGGGGAAAGAAGCAGTGAATCCTCCAAAAATACAACTGTTTCCAACATAATTTACGGTAATAAAATACCACCTTTAAAATGCCCCTGTCATCAAGGAACCTCAATAAAAATACTCCTAGTAGGGTTAACAGTGGGACCCTGTTAAAAAAATTGATTCAGAGACTAATTTATTTTGTTCAGAATGAAATGCATCCTGGGGTGCTGTCTGTCCTGCATTAAGTGACTTGTGGAAGCTTTTTGGCATTTCTCAAACATTTCCTGCCCAGCAGCAGAGATTTCCTCTTGGACTTGTATGGAGAAGGGAACCAATACAAACCCAGCCTGCTGGAGTGAGGGATTTTATTGGCTGCATCCCTTGGAGAGAAGCCCAGATGAGCCCCACATTTCCACTTTACTCAGAGATGCTGCCACCTGGGTGCAGCCTGCCCAGAAGCAGGAGCACAAGGGAACTCACAGGCACCAGAGATGTGTGAACATGCTCTGCTCTTGCTCTGCTTTGTTGGTTTGCTGCTTACCTGACAACAGCAGGAGCACAGGGGGTTCATTCCAACAGATATTTACCTGAACTTTCTAAAACACATCCCTGCCTCTCCCAGCAGAAAACAGAACATCACAATAGAGAAAAGAAATAAATCCAAATAATGCAAAACAATCAGTGCAAATGAATTTTTCTCTCATTAAAGGCCTTGTTTCCAGGCAGTTTTCCTAATTATAAGGCCTGTGTATGATCAATTTTGCCTTTAAACACTTACTTCTATCTGCTGTTTTTATTCTTGCTAGTTCACCTGTACTAGTCCCAGAAGCAATGCAAGCATGATTCAAGTTTCATGAAGTGACCAGTCAAACAATGTCTGCTGACACCATGCAGCTCATCCCCTGTTGGCAGGAGAAGCTCTCACACCAGCTAGTACATTAAAAACCACCAGAGAATCCCAACTAAAGGAATGCCTCCCCAAAGACTCCCATTTGGAGGCTGTTCCCTCATTTCTGGAGCTCAGACTTGTCCTTGGTGACAGAGGCAGAGCACTGACACTCTCTGAGCACAGCAATTGCATTTGCTCTCTTCCCCTCGCCACGAGCCATCCTCCATCACCTCTGCTGTAAAGACATTATCTGCCTGCAATTACATTACTAATTCAAGGCAAAGCAGGTGGTAGCTTGGAAGTTAATGAGAACAGAACACAAGCAATGTTTTGTTTTCAGATTAAGAATTCTCCAGAGAAATGACAACTTTGTAAAATCACTTGCAAAGCCAGGCTCTGCAGCAGCAGCAGCCCAAAACCTGAGCAGAGCTATAGCACCTTTGCTGGGATTATTCCCACAGAGCATGAGTTCAAACAGCAGTCAAGTAATCTAAAGACAAATGCAAGGGGAGACTTCATACATCAAATAAAAATGAGATCCTGGGAAACGATAGCTGTTAAGTTTTACAAGATGAAAATGAGGAAGGAGTCCTACAGCAGCTACATCTGAGTTTTTCTCATTTATACTTTGGTTTGTTGTGCCTTTCACAAGGTCATCTTCTCAGTGCTCTCATTTCTTTCTTGCTGGGCCTAAAAACTTCCTTTTTGTAGACCTCTTGTATCTGCTGGTTACACAGAAAGTTTTTGAGCCTTCATCAGAAGTTGTTTCTCAAGATGGTATCAAACTACCCGAGATAACAAAGTACCAAAAGCAGATTTAAAAGACAAAAGGTTCATTGTACCTTTTCACTGAGGGACCAAACATGTTATTGGACTAAGTACATAATTCTTTGTATCTGCGTGACCCAAGAAACTCCAGAATTATTACATCTCGCTTCATTTCTATTGATTTCAGAGTAATTACACCACTATTACAGCCTGCCCTGAAAACTCAGAATTTTGGGTTCTCAGTTTTTTAAAGGAGTGAACCTTTCTGCCAAGAACAAATTCCAACACTGGGATGTATATAAAAATCAGACACAGCAATAGAAATGAACTTCAGCTTAATAGAACAGCTATGAAAAACAAAACACCATATACTAAAGTAATCCTGGAGACTAACTCAAGTTATTTCAATATTATTTACTTTTTCTGCACCTTGTGCTGATCTTGCAGGCTATTTAGTATTCAGGGTACCAGGGAGATAAATTAACTTCTAATCTGAGAAGGCCTTTGATTGCCATGAAGTACAAATTAATGGCTTAATTGACTTATTGCAAGTCAATATCAACATTATTACAACAAACTTCCAGCTCAAGACATAAAACTAGGTAAAATGCTTTCAAAGAGGAAATGTAGGTAGGCAGAAAACAGCTGCTCAAACCACTAAGATGCTATATTAAAGTCAAATCTTATTTCTTGGATAGTGTTAAAATAACTGTGATGTATCACAGGTAATAAAGACGTCAGTTTTGCAGCTCCTTGGAAAAATGGTTTTTCTTTAAGCATAACACAGACAAATGACACCCTTCATTCACCCTAAAATGACCTAAAATACACGACATGCCTACTGAATTACAGCATTCTGTAACACTTCCCCAGAACTTCATCTATGTGCTCCTTCCTCATGCCAGGCCAAACTGCTCCTGGCTAAAAACAATTCTCATCTGGCAACATGGATGGATCATGCCCACAGGTTTGTGTTTTAAATTGAAACCCATAGTAAAGCTTGCATTAAGCCATTTTCAAAGCCAAACTAACATGCAGGAAGCAAAATTTTGCCTTCAGAGGCCGAAGCAAACACTTGCTACCTGCAGGGAGAATCCCATTCACTGATTCTGCTGCTGCCTTTGGACCTGCAGCAGAGAGTTTCACACAACATACAAAGAGAACGTAAGGACTAATACTGAGAAAAAAGACCCAACTTCTGATATTAAAAAAAAAAATCTAAGAATGCACTGTCATTTTTGTTGGCTTTAAAATATGGTATAATTATTACTCTCCAGTGAAACACAACTATTGCTTTGTTCTCAGTGCAAGAAGGCCCCATATTTAGAACAGCCAGTTCTTGTGTGCTGCTGTCAGCTGACCTGATCAAACATGATATTAAATATCCTATTTATATGCCAAGGAAAGGAGAGCCGCAGAACTTTGATATTCTAGGGCTTTAGACACTATGAAATCAGGCAGAATTGGCTGCAGTGAAAGGCTGTGATAGAGAATATCCTGTGTCAGTAGACACAGAAATCTCTAAGTCCTATTGCCATTCCCAAGGTGTGCGTGCATTTAAGTTTGGCACAAGGTTCCAGCATTTTCCCTGGATTAGATGCAGATGTGTTCCACATGTGGATGTTCCTCACATCCCTCCCAAAATGCTTCTTGCTCCTTATCTTGTATAGAAAAAAAAATTTAAAAAGAACATGTTTATGTTGCTGGTTACAGCTCAGGAACATAAAATCCACTTCTCCAAGACTCTAACCTGATACCTATTCACACACTTAAAACAACAGAATACAACTGTGATGTACAAAGCCAGAAAAAGCTGTTCTTTCTGCAGTTTACTAGAATCCCACTATGATGCACAGACCCAGAAAAAGTTGTTCTTTCTGCAGTTTACTATTCCAGAACAAACCAGTACAGCCCAAGTTACATTGGGCAAACCTATGGGCTATATACAGGCCCACACAATTTCTTCACAATTTCCTCCTTGTCAGCCATGCAATGGCCCTGCAAGGTCCTGTTATGGTGATAAAATGTACACAGCACCACAGAAAGTTCCTAGAGTTCTCTCCTTTCTGTTTTACTGCCAATCCTTCTCTCACTGTTCATTTATTCCATGAGTCATGCTAGCTTCAGATTTAAGTAGTCATAGAGAGCAAAGGCTTTTATCTTACACTGTGTCACAGAGCACATTAAACACACACAACAGCACCCAACACCAAAAAAAGAGAGATGCTCTCTAATCTTTCAATTTAATCACACTTAAACAGTAAAACTACAACTTCTCATGAAATCTAACAGCACAATCTCCATTTTATCACAAAATATCACTGAATTCCAAGGCACTTCAGATTCTGAAGCTCAAGACTCAAAATAACTTTGCTCAAAAACCTCTGTGAAAAAAGTCTTTCTGCTCTGCCAGTGAAAACAGATTACCAGAAGATGCAGCAAACGTCATTATGTTAAGCCTTTTAGAGAAGGAGATTTAAATGTTACCTTCTTGTCCCAGTAACTTCAGCCGTGTGGTTGTTTTCTAGAGACTACACATGATGCAGCTCTGCTTGCCACAAACTTGTGTTGTGCCCTTATCCTACAGACTGCTCACTCAGACACAAAATAGATCAGACTGCGGAATATATAGAATAAAATCTATCCCATCTGTATTGATGGGTTTAAAAATAGGAACTATTTTAAAATAGGAACTAAGTGTAGGCAAGTCAAAAGGGGAATTTAATGATGAGAAGAGAAGCAACCACCTGAACAAAACCTTCTCAGGACCTCCTGATTGTTCACACCATGGTTGAGTCCCCCAGAACCAGACTCAGCTGTGGGTCAAGGACAATTTGGGAAGGTGCAGCTCTCTTCTGGCACTCACTATCACTAAATCACTGAAGGGATCACTTCAAATGACTGCAAAAAGTGAAAAGTTCGAGTAGCTGGGCATTAACTGTTCCTCATGAATCTTTAGGAAACTGATCCTCACAGATATTTTGTCCCACAGCACTTTTGGAGGCTCTCTCATTTTGAGCCTACCCCTGTATGAACAGCCTAATTCCCAGTTCAAGTGATCAAATCTTTCCAATGCCTCAGTAAGACAGCTCAACTGAGATCTCAAAAACCCCTTTGCTGTACTTTAGGTCACATTTCAGATATTATAATGCCAGTTTCCAGTGGTTTTAGCAATTTGATCAACAAGGAGGTGATATCGTGTTCAAGACAACTGGTTCTCTATTCTAGCCTTTTCCACCCTTTTGAGAGCATTGCAAAAATTTGACAAAAATTTACTGCTGTAACATGAAAGCAGGTGGCTGATCATTATGTGAAGCAGGTCTTCAAAGTAATTCAGTTGAAGTCCCACACTATCCAAAAATATCAAATATCCCATTTGTTCCACAAAAGGAAGGCATTTTTAATTTTAACAGTACCAATCAAATTATATCCTTCATGGATTTACTTTATGTTCACACTTCTAATTAGCCAGAAATACTTTTTTCTTTTTAATAAAATCAGCATTATGCAAATAAAAGATGCCACTCTGTCATATTCTTGCATTGACTTCAACAAATCCTCAAAGGTACGTCATTATTATTTCAAGCATGTTTTGAAGATTTCTCACTTTCTGAACTTGTTCCTTACCAGTTAATCAGTAAAAAACAGTCTCAAGAACATGATGAAATGAAGTTTAGTGAAAAAAAAATCTCATAATAACAACTTTATTCATAAATAGCTCCAGGTTAAAAAGATTCTACGACCTAGTATTTATTATTTTTTCCACTTGAAACTGCTGAGATGCAATTAAATCCTAAGTTAGTTCTTGTCTCTTCAGGAAACAAGGAGTCCTGATTTCTGCTGATCCCACCAGACACATCATACATGTGGACAATTAGGAGTGTCATTAATTACACTGCTGCTGGCACAGACTGGTTAGTTGGCTGGGAGTGGAGATATTTTTCTGCAAATATATTTCTGTTTTTCTGCAAATATCCCTTCACACTTGGGAGCAGTTCCTTGGGCCTTTAATAACATATATTTAGCATTACAGGAAATTCAATTATCATAATGAGGCTACTCTATTCAAAATTGTTCACAGACAACAACCACTATTGATCTTGTGAAGGAAATAGAAAAAAGGACCAAGAGGACAGTCCTTTGACTTATTACATGCCACAGGGAGTGCCACAAAAGGAAATTACATCTCCCAAAAAGAGAAGAAAAAGATCATCTGATGAAAAGTGCAGCTCACATGCCTAAAAAATGAGAAATTCAACAGACTGAATTTAGCCTATGCTGTCACTGATTTTTCTACAAGAATGAATATGGCAGCGTGTATGTTGTCAAATTTCCCCTGATATGGCTCAAGAAGAAAGAGCAAAGACTCATTCTGACAGAAAAAAATCCCATGTGTAATGTAGGGGTCTGGTTCACAGGGCAAAGAACTCACGGCAAACTAACACCACTAATAACTACTGTCAGGGTTACTTACATGCTCAGATTGACTTTTTTTGTTCCAAAAAGCTTTTATGAACAGCTAAATTTCATCATAAAAACATGAGAAAACGACCAGCTGATGGCTGGTGGCGCAGAGGTGGCCAAGTCCCACCAGCTGACACACACTGAAGTTCTGTATGAGCTGCAGGTAGAGCAGCTCCAGAAAGCAATTCCTCCTGAGCCCATGTAAATGCAATCAGCACAAAAACCTGCACTCTGGGAACACATTCAGAGCACAGCTAATCCAAACCTCAACACACATCACTCTCTGCTGCTGTCATTAAAATGAGACAGGCCAAACAGCAAACCATCTTGCACCACCAGTTGCTTAAAGAAGATATAAATTACAGAGCATATGCTGCTTTTCAAACAGCTACCCAGCACTTCAATGCAGCTGCTCTTCCATCCTACAGCAAAACAGAAAAGCAATTATTTCCCGTGACGCAGGCTCACCATCTGAAGTTATTGGATATACTTTGGCTTCCGTTTCTCTGAAAACAGATTAGATTTTATAAACATCATTTTCATCATTTTAGCGCCCCAAACTAAGTGCTTCCTGGACTGTCACCATCATATTTTCTGAAAAATCCCCTTGCCCAGGATTTTTCTCCTGGGAAGCTGAGAAGCCTCAGAGAAAAAGGAAAACAAATTATTATCCCATTTGCTTCTCCTGTGTTTTGCTGTTTTGGAATGCAATTTGGAGATTGTTTACCAACAGGTGGTTGTTCCATTGGTTTCATGTGAATTGTTTTGGCTTATTGGCCAATCAGGCTCAAGCTGTGTAGGGGTTTGGAAGGAGTCACAAGTTTTCATTACCATTCTTTGTAGCCTTCTGTCTGTATCTTTTCTCTATTCTTTAGTAGAGTTTTAGTATAGCATTCTTTAACATAATACCAATAAAATAATAAATTAGCCTTCTAAGAACACAAAGTCAGATTCATTCCTTCCTGCCATGGGGGACCCCAGAAAATACCACACTGGACCACAAAGAAAAGAAAAATCCCTTCTTTCTCCTTTATCATCAAACCAAAATCTTACACTATCATAAGCCTGGCCTGAAGCCCTCATAGTTTGGAGTTAGAGCCTGGAGGATGAACACCAGCTAGCAGGAAATAATAACCACAATGGTCAGGATAGCCTCATTTTTACACAGAGCCCTTGTCAGCAGCGCCTGGGAGAGAAGGAAATCTATTCCTCAGCCTTTTCATGGCCATGATAAAGCCAAGTGTAGAAGCCATCCCACACAGTGGCACAGTCTGTTGGCAAGTTGAAGGTTTATCTCAGGACCTTCAATGGCGTCCGTGTGAGAGCCTAAAGCCTGTGGCACTCACATTCTCTGAAAAATCCCTTGGCCCAGGATTTTTCTCCTGGGAAGCTGAGAAGCCTCAGAGAAAAAGGAAAACAAATTCTTATCTCATTTGCTTCTCCTGTGTTTTGCTGCTTTGGAATGTGTTTGGAGAATGTTTAATTCGATTCTTGTGTGAGTTGGTTTGACTCATTGGACAATCAGTCCAAGCTGTGTCGAGACTCTGGAAAGAGTAATGAGTTTTCATTATTATCTTTTTAGCCTTCTATAAGTATCCCTTCAGTATTCTTTAGTTAGCATAGTATTCTTTAATATAATATAGTATCATAAAGTAATAAATTCGCCTTCTGATAACATGGAGCCAGATTCATCATTCCTTCCTGACATGGGGCACCCTGCAAATATGATAAAAGCCTTCATGGCAAAGATAAAATGGGCATTGGCATTTGTGTATGGCCTCATTTTTATATATTGATTTATAGTCAAATCAATCTTCTTTGATGAAACTTCTTGTTCATTTGAAGTATGACACAGACTTAAAATAAGCCAGCATTTCATATATTCCAAATTATTTTTAAGCCTGCATACAAATTGATAAAAATTGAATACACAGTCTTAAAATAACATCCATAATTACACTATCTCAAATCTAAAGGTAAATTAGTTGGATCCCTCCCTGCCTACATTTTTTAAACACCCTCCTCTAAACAGCAGAGGTGACAGCACCAAAATCTCATAGCAGTGTAAACCATAGTTGTTTCACTCCTGCCAGAGATCACTTAATCTAGACTTTAGCTACCTGTAAATCCAGATCAGTTTGCTAGGCCTGAAGTTTTATATTTACATTTCAGAAACAAACATTTCAGCATTTATCTCAAAGCGCATGTCAATCACAGTGACAGCTAAGCTATGCCATCAAGTTATGTCAGTCATTTGAGCACCCGAGCTCACAACTCCTGATAACCATCCCTGAGAAGTCAATGTCTCTTTCTCTCCATAGCACTTCCCCACTTTCACTGAAAAAGCAGTCCTGCCTAAAATAGTGGTACGAGTGGAAAATATCTTATTCTTCCTCTCCATGACACTGTTCCCTTCCCAGACATGAGGAATTAGAGGCTTGGTAGCTGTCTCTGTCCTCATTGGAACTTGCCCCTTCTGTAGGAAAAAAGCCAGAAGAGGGGTTTCAGTTGGCTGATATATGTCACTGTCCTGCATCACTGCACTGATAAATAGACTCTTATGACTATCTGAGACCTGCACAGCAGCTGGGGAAAAAACCCAAAACTCTCTTGTTTACTACATGATTTATATTCCAAATGAAGACCAAAAATATGGGAAGCTTCAGGGAAAGCAAGATGCTGAATAAAAGAGGAGTCTGGTATAAAATAAACACTTATTTGCTATACTTAATGGGTTTTAAAAGAAATATTATTCTTTCACATATAAAAGGTTTCAGAAATTCCTCAAAATTGGCCAGACTTGGTAAGATTAATTTTATTTTCATTGATGTTTCACTAATGCTTAGTGTGTTTAGAAGGAGGATTAACCTGTAGCCTAACCCAGATCAGCATCAGATTTCAGAAAGCCTCTCCATAAACATATTAAAGGTTTTTGATTTGATCTAAATGAGAAATAAGTAAAAATCAATATAATTTAAGGTAATATAAAAAGCAAATGGAGCAAATATGATCAATGAGCTGACAATCCCCAGAAAATCACTGGTGATTTATAGGAAAACACAGTTACAGAAAAGTTGAGCAGCAATTATCTTTCTCTGAGTATAGAACAGCCTCCATGTCTGCCCAAGCCCAGTAGCCAGACTGGATTCCTTTAAAACTTTCTGCACAAGGAGGGTTTAAGGCTGAACCCCAAATGTACAAACTTGTACATATTTAATGATAGAGTATTTTGATGTGATGTAATACATCAACATACTGAAAACACAACAAAGGCACAACAAAAATTGCACCATACAGTTCAGTCAATATAAATCAATTGTCATTAGCAGCCTTTGTATGCTGATCATCATGATGCTGGACTTTTCTTTGCCAGTCACTTAGTTTTCATTCCCTGTTATTGAGCTGAGCCAAGTATAGACTGCCTCCATGCTGATCTGGGTGGCTCCTTCAATTAACTTGGGCAAACACATTTGCACAATCAGTGGAGCCACTCAAAGGATACAGCTGGTTAATCTAAAACAAAGGCCACTTTCTGGTTCCCTCTCTTTTGAGGAAAATTCAGTGTGGGTTGGGTTTTTTACTGGTTGGTTACTTGGTTTGGAGTTTTTTTCTGTCTGGGAGCTTGGGGGTTTTGGTTTGGATTTTTGGCACTTTTGTGAGGGTGGTTTGGTTTTTTTCTGGAACAGCTGTGGCCAGTCACACTCCATTTTCCTCCCTGAGCATGTTGCACTTGCACATCTCTGAGCCTTCTTGCACTGCAGGGCATTATTGAGTGGTCACTGTGCTGCTTTTGCATCCCTCAACCTTGATTCTTCTCATTTCTTCTCTGCCCCATCACCCCCTTCCCTCCATTCGCATCCTCCTTTTTCACTGACCTTTCCCACCTGGAATTGCCACCTCAACATCCTGCAGGGCAGAAGAGAGCCCAGCCCCACACGGCCTGCACAGCCCTCAACCAGGCACTGCTCACACCAGAAACACTTTAAAACCCTCTCAAACATCCAGGAAACCACAGCCAAGCTCATAAACAGCCAGCCCAGGGTAGACACAGGACCAGCACTGGGTGAAAAGTGGGTGTGAACTGCCACCCCCAAACCCCAGCATCACCACAGCCCACCTACATCTCAACCAGCCTGTCACACATTGTGATGCACTCCCAAACTTCAATTTCCTCCCTGTCAGCATGTCATCACACATTTAGGCTTATGCTGGTCTAATCTTGGCCTACAAGCACTGCAATTCTTTAAAAGTTATGCCAGCAGATAGGCTCCCTGTCTGCCCATATCCTGATTTTAAGGCATCTGCAAAATAGTAACATAGCAACATGTCACAGAAATTAAATATTTTACTAAATAATTGCAACAGCATCATGCCTTTGATCAGTCACATCACAACGAGCTGTGTTTTCACAGCAAAAATTAAACAAAATCCTTGCTAACTCATTTTACAATGAAAAGAAGGAATAAGAGCACTCCAAGGCAGTTCAAGAATCATGCTTCAGATAATCCATAGCTAGGCTGCCACATACAGCAAAATCTGTCAGGTAAATTTTCCCCAGATTCAGGCCAATGACATTTGTCTGATATTTCCAGACTGCGGAAAATCTATGTGTCAGCTTGCCTGTGAGACACCAGGAAATATTTAATCTCACATTTTAAGAATTAAATACCAGGTTAAATGCTTAGCAAGTCCTTTAAAATACAGAGCTATAGAATAATTTTGAGATTGAGAAGATGGGAGTTTCCTTGAAAGGAAGTTGAATTTGTTACTCACGGCCCATTAGGGGAAGAATGAAAGCATCACTAATATTGCTACCTGAGCTCCACATTTGAAAAGTGCTTGTCTCCCTGAAAACACAGTGGATTGTTTCAAGTGCTGGCTCCTTGTGATCCAAGTGCCAAAGCTGCACAGTGGCAGTCACAGAATGCTCAGCATTGTTGCTTTCCAAGACTTACTTACCTTGTTGTTTAGGGAACAGAAATCCTATTCCTCAAAGCGAACCTTTATTGTCTCCTCTGACAATGTTTGCCAGCAGCTCTCATAACATCTCTCACCTCTGTGCTGTATTTATCTCACACAGAACCTCTCAGCCTCTGGTCTGAGCTGCACAAGCTCCTTGAGACTGCCTCACTTCTCTTACAGAACTTTTGTGCTTTTGTATTTTTGTACATGGCTTTGAGGCCTTTCCCTCATTACTGCCACAATGCCGTTTTTCCAGCTTTTTATTAAAAAAATAACTCCTCATTAAAGAGTGACCTGGACACCATGGGAGTATATTAAAAGTGCAGAGCTTCCAGCCCATTTAGTGGGACTAAAAATATCTAAACTTGCAAACCTAAATTCTTTGAGCTTGAACTAAAATACTTTCTTCCAAAATACCTGTCAACTGAATTTCATGGAAATCACAACCCTTAAAAGAAAATAACTTCTCCACAAAAACATTTTTACAGAAGCATCATTTTTAGTGAGCCCAAATAATCAGAATGCATTCAGAAATCCCACCAATCTGTTAAAAATCATTAAGATCACCACAACAATTTTAAAATTCTTTTTGCAAGATGTAAAAGAGCAACTATTCAGAAAACTTCTGAATCATACCAAATCAAAAAAGAACCACTAACAAATTCAGTGAATGCTAATGGATGTTGGGGGTAGCCAGCAAGATTGAAGGATAAAAACAGAAAATAAAAATTGGAAGTGGTCTTACCACAGAAATGCTTTTACCAGTACATTGTTTCTTAAATTCAAAGTTCATTCCTTCAGCCTAAAGTATGCCATATTCTTTTTTTTTTTACTTTACAGCATATATTATCACATCATACCATGATCTAGTTCTGCTCACTTTTGAGAGTGCCACTTATTTAAAGACAGCTTTGCAAGAGTTACTGTGTTTATCTTGCTCAATGTATAATCAATATAAACATTGCCATCTACAGCAGATGGAAAGTGCAGTTTCTAAATTATGGATTGGTAAGAGGCTGCTCCTTCGGGTTTATCTGAAAGAGCCACTGAGAAAGATAAGGATTAAAATTCAGCTGAAACTACATAAAAAGAACTTAGTGACAAATAGGACATTGTGACATCAGCATTCCATGATTTGATATAGATTATGCTGAATCTGTAACTTAGAAACTTGGGCTATAAGAAATAATTGGGGAGATTGGAATATTTTCCCATTTTCTGCAGATGGGAACTCCACAAAAATAGTCACTTTCCACAAAATGGTAACTCTTACAGAGTGCCCTTTTAAACTGCTTACAGTCTGTGTAGGTAAATATACACCCAAGTGCACCACTGGAAATTAAACCTAGGTAATGATACAGAATAAGGCAGAATAAAACAATAGATAATGGGAATGCTCTTTCTACATGAAGCATTAGGAAGTTGCATTCAAACATCAAATGAAGCCACACCTAAAGCATTTTAATTTGAATTCAGCAAACTGGAGTTTGCTGGCTTTTCCTCAAGAAGAAAATAATTTTTATTTCCAGCTGGTAAAGGTCAAAATTTTAATTCAAATTTGGGAACAATTAGTTTTGAAATACCAAAGCTTCCAGTCAAAACAAAGTTCATGGCTTTTAACTCACCATTTCTTAAGTAACTAGCCACACTGCATATAAAATTTGAATAATTAAGATGCCACAGAACTGATCCAGTGCTTATGAAGCATTATGAATGCCGGGGTGGGAGTTTTTTGCCTCCTGGATTGAGACACATAAAAGCTCCAAAATATCTGCCCTGTGGAAACAAAACAGCATGTAACAGGGTCAGAAAGCAGAAGAAGAATCTGAAAAGGGCTTTTGGCTTTGATTATGGAAATCTCAATGTGCACATTGAGTTCTCTAAAGTCTGTTGCTACACCCTTGAGGCAAGATCTGTCACAACTCAGGGCCAGGAGTAGGTGGGAGCAAACTAGGAAGAGATACACACAGATTCAGCAACAGTCCAACACTGCCATAAGCCACAATATTTTCCTATTTGTTAATTTAACAACTCCACTAATTCTCTGGTGCACCTGTAGGAGCTGTATTATTCATTCATTTACTGGAGGTATCACCACAGTTGGCATAGCAATGAGCAGCCCTTGGGCACTGAGCTGAAAACATGAGCACCTGGGAAAGCTTCAGCAAGGAAATAACCCTGTTATTTCTACTTCAAACAGCAAATAAAGCTGTTTTGTATCTCATTTCAAGACCATAATTTCCAAGCCAAAACCCAAGAAAACACCACCAATTTTGTGAGCTAGCTCTTATAAATAATGACACCACCAAAAAATGTGAACATAATACACCTCCTAATGCAATATTCCCTCAGTTTGGATGTGAGCAGCACAGCAAGAGGGGGACAACAGCATTCTGCAGACATCTTTTCTAATCTTGCTTTTCTTTTGGGAAATTTTCTGTTAGAGTACAGACTAGTGCTTTTTCCTACACACTGAGGTCACTGAGATGCAAATGGACCACTGGAAATATAGTTACATATACAGATGATTTCTCAGGCTTTTGTATTCTTTGTGGGAAACAGCTCCTTTACAATAATTTTCTTGGCACAAATAGCCATGTAATAATAGACATGAGCAAATCTCTTTTCAGCTCAACAAATCTCCATGCAAACCAATTTTTCCATTTCAGAAAAATCCTCCATGTTTTAATATTATGTGCCAGAGTAACATGACAACTACCTACTCTTACCTAACACATAATTTGACTCTCTGGCTTTTCTTTGGAAAGGTTCAGAAAGTTTTCCCTTGTCAAGCAGGTTGGAAGGGGAGAGGAGTGGGAAGAAGTCAGTGGAAGTCTGAGAAAACAACTTAGCTATAGGAATGCCTCAGAATATTGCCATTAATGGGTTTAAACCTATCTGCATGTGTTGGGGGGATGAGGAAAATGTTGCACTCTGTTCACCTAATTTAAACTGAGACTGACAGTGATTGAAATAGAATTTTTCACATTGTTATCCAGACAGTTCTAAGTTTTTTTAATGATAGAATAGTTCCAGTTGGATAAATTACAACTGAAAGAAAAAAAAAAGATTCCACTGTAGCTGCCAGAAGTTGTCTTCAACTTATCTTGCTGGGGTTACAATATTTTCAGTAGTTGACAGCTGGAGACAAAAGGTAAAAACAAGTCACACAATCAGTCTTGGCTTCTTGAAAGATAAAAATAAACCCTGGATTACCTTTTCCTAAATAAAAGCACCAGCAATAAAAACAATCCAAATGTCTCAGAAAGTCCTGTGATCTTTGAGTCAGTGTCATGTGGCATTACACTCAAGGCTTTACAACAAACTGCTGTGAATTAGTAGTTTAAAGAAATATGTGTAATTAAGCAGTAAATTATTCATACAGCCATGCACAGCTGCTCTGTAGGATTCAAGACATGATCCATGATATTTATAGAACTATTATGCCTAGTCCTGTTTAAACAACTGGTAAACATTTCAAGTGAAATGATTATTAGAAAGCCAAAAAAAGAGAGCAATGTAGGAATCCCAGCCTAAGCCTCTCTCAAAATAGCACAGGCTCATTCACCTACATTCTTGCAAATATCACCAAGAGTTTGCTCGTTTAGAAAGATATTGCTAAATAAGAATGGGGATTTTTTTAACTTCTAGCTCACAACAGCGATAGAAAATAAAGCAGGAGTAATTCACCTCATAAGCAGCATTAAAATCAGGACACAAAGAAGCTTTTGATGAATGAAGTTTGCAATACCTTTGGCAGCTGTATTTTGCCTTAATTCTATAATGATGACTTTCTCAGAGAAAAATTAATAACATAACACATGATATCTCTATCTTCCAATCTGAAGACAGGAAAGCTTCCAAGTGATCACTGCCTTACTTTTCATTTTGAGTAAGTGTTCACAGCTAAAACACAATTTAGTGTGTTTAGAAATATTATCTAAATTATTTACTTTGTAATACTGGCCAAAATGATTTCTAGATTTTACCTCATAGATATTAGCCTTCATATTACAAAAACGTCATCTGGTGGCATTTAGTTTTTAATGAGGTAATAGATGATTAGTTGACTGCTTTCATAGGGCAGAAGTAATTTTTTAAATTAAATAGTCCAAAGATATTTCTAGAAAAAGTTCTTGCTTCCTTTTTGTAATTTCATTTTTTATTTTTTAAATGAGAATGTGAACTGCGAGACATTAATCAAAACAAGGGTTCAGTCACAGAGGATAGTCTGATAATGTAACACTGCACAGAGAGAAAAAGTCAAGGGAGTCACAGCAGTTCTCTTATAAAACTGCTCTCAAAATGGTTATTGAGTAATGTGATACAATGAAATAGTAGAAAAATATGACAAATTGTTAAAAATAATGGAATTTGCATAAAAATCTTGGTAGCTTTACAATAATATCTTAACAATAACTGCCTGAGACATGACTATATAAGGCTAATGTTTATTCTTGCAGAACTGTCCCAAATGTCACTATGAAAATGTTAATGTTAAGTAACCTAGAATAATTTAAATGTATCAGAGCTCACTGCTGTACCACTTGGAGTTCACAGAGCAGATGTCATAAATAGAAGCAGAACCCTGGGTAATCCTTTACATAACACACCTATTTATTTGTCCTAAGCTTGTTTCTTGTTCTGCTACATCTTACACCAAATTAATCTTTTTCCCCTGCTATAAGGATGGTAACATTGGCATTGATGAAGAGAATAAAACCCACATGAAATAATCCTGCCTACTCTTGTTTCCAGATTTCTTGCTACTACAGTAAATTCCTGTTTTCAGTTTCTTGAATGCTATCATTTATTTTCATTTGATAAACCAGACCAAAGCTTATGCACATGCAAAGCCAAATCAGACACTGTTTAATAAATTCTGTTTTATGCCCAGATTGCCCCATCTCTCATCACAATGAGCACTATATCTAAAATTATTTCAATGGATGGCAACATAGGTCAAGGGGCAAAATAGGGTCTTTAGAGATTATCAGTGTACTTAATTTCTGTGAGAGATAAAGTGTGTTGATTTTTTTTTAGCCATATTTGGAACACTTAGAGCCAGGTTTTTGCTAAATGTGTATGAGCACAAGCTCAGGCTGGAGCAGATTTGATATAAAATCATTTCCAGAACAAACATTTCCAGGCAAACAGCATAGCCCCCATTGTGGTAGAGAATCATCTCAGCAAAAAAACCATGCAATATTTACCAGCTGAAAGTCATCTCAAAATAGCAGAAAAGTGTTTGCTTGACAACATAAACAGCCAGTAAAAAATGCAGGGAGTACAACCCAAAAGGTATCTCCCAAATCCAAACAGAACACACACTGAGAACTCGTGAGAGGAAAACTGTATCCACAACCATCTTTACAGAAGTAGGAAAAAGGAACAATTGCTGCTGTTCCTCAATCATCTCTTGGACATGCTTTGTTTTCCTCCCTTCTTTCTTTATTAGAAGGAAGCTCCAGCTGGGTTAAGAAATGAGATGAGCCAGTGTGCTCTGTAAACACCCAACCCATCTCTGCCTGCTCTGGTGTCATTTGCCACTGGACCAAAAATGGGAGATTTCCCTACTCAGCAGGATTTCAGGCAGTATTGGGCTTATCCACCAATGCAAAATCCAGCTGGAGACACAGGAACAAGAGCAACACATTTGTCACACTGGTCAGAAATAAACCTGTCAGGTCACCAGTTTTCTTATTCCATTTGAACTCCCTTCTCCTCACTGCCCCAGGGTGTGTGATTAGGCAGCTGAAAACATGGGTTTGGGCCCCAAACTTTTTCATGTCAGAGACTGGCCCCTGAAAAGTTACAAAAAGCAAAGCAACATGTAATGTAGTTCCCAATGAAACTCTCTGAAGCTATAAAACATCCTCAGCCTAAATCCCCCCATGATTTAGAAATATGGGCACATTAGTGGCTCAGCTGGAATCAACATACATAAAGCGACCCAAAATTGAAACAGATCCTTTGAATACAATAAAGGAGCACAAAAGCTTGATTTTACCTTTAATTTCATCTTTCTCCTTGTTTCCTTCTATTTATACAGTTTATCCTTAAAGATTTGGGATTATCTAAGATAAATCTCCCAACAGACTATCAGCAAAGTCTGAAAGCTGACCCAAACTGTAATAATATCTTTTAAAAATCAAAATGCAAGAAGTGCTAATAGAGGAGGAAATATTTTAATCTTAGGATTTGGATTATCATTAGGACTCCCAAAAGCCTGGCAAATAAATGTTTACAAATAAATGATCCATCTGTGACGGGTTTTTGGTTCCTCAAATTTAGGGAGCTGAATTGAAATGGAGCAGTTCTAAAATTGAATTTTTTCATCCAATTTCTTTAACCAAGTTTAGTGAGGAGCCACTGCACAAGCTCTCACCCTCTGTCCCCTAATTTAGGCAGGGAAGGTCAGTGCTTGGCTTTCAGCAGGAGACTCTGCAGAGAGCAGAGTTCAAGCTAGCATCTCACTCCACACATCTGCAAGGTGGTTTATGAGCCTGAAAACCAAAATACAAAGCACCTTAATAATTGTGAGATAAATTTGGAAAGACTTGCCTTGCCTGAAATCATCTGGGTATTATAATGCATTTATAAATGTAATTTTGGTGCTTTGCCACTCAACTGTCTTGTACAGTAGAAAGCCAAAGTTTCTTTCTGTGGAAATAAGGTATCTGACACAATGGAGAAAAAGTGAGATTCTAATTGCTTCAATAACCTCCAAATGCTTCGCTTCCTTTTCATTAGAGATCCATCTAACACATGGGCTGGCCTGAATGTTCCATGATTATGATTCAAAAGGCAAAGCAAAAGAAATTAAGATTATGGAAGCCATAATATTGTTGTCTTGGGATAACTACTCGAATTAATCAACCACCTGTACAAAATCTTCTGTTCTTTTCCCCTTATTATATTAAGCTTTATTCTGCTTCTGTAAGGCTTGGAATTTTAAGTAACCACAGAGTGAAATATCAGCTGCTCTGCCTGGATCCTAGAGTGTAAAAACTTCTAAAAATTATTTATACTGGCATTATTATTCTCCTCCAGATTTTTTTTTTCCTATTTCTGAGACAATATAAGACTAAGGGCAGCACTGAGGAACAAAAGGAGGAGCAGAACTGTTTGAACACAAGAGTTCTAGCAATTCATAGCAGGAGAAGGCAGTTCCAAGTCCTCTTGTAAGACTGCAGGGCCATATCCCTGGCTTCCACAAGCACAAAGCCACTGACCAGTTGAACAAATTTTATTTGTGTGCTTCTATTCCATTGGGACATTTTCAGCAGACATGCTCTGATATGTTCTGGGTGAAAGTTTTCCATTCAAAAGCACTGACATGTAAGGGTATGAATTTTTGTGAACATTTTAGTGATATTTTCATGAACCTCTAACATTAAACCCCAGAAGTTAGTCCTGACTTTAAGACAGGCATTGGCCCAGTAGTGAAAAGTTCTCCCCAGCAATTGAAGGCCCAGTAGCTGAGTTCTTGCTTGGCCATATTTAGAAAAAACAGGAACTTCTTGGGCTACAGGAAGTTGTTAGGTTTAAATTTAAAAAAACAAAAGACAAATAAAAAAAAAACCCACCCCAAAAACCAGCAGCAACAAAAAAAGAAGAAAAAAACAAAAAAAAACCTCCAAAAAACAACCTAACAAAAAAGATGGCACAAACATTAAATATATACTTTTTTAAATAAAAAAAGGAAAAGGTTTCTTCCCCTTTTTGTGAAGTCCTGAGCCTATCAAGGACTTGGAACAGGACAGCAACAGGCCACCCAATCCTCAAAGCTGCCCTCACCATTTGTGCCTGTGAGCCGGAGCCATGAATGAAACCAGTATTACTGGGGATTAATTTAAATATCAAAATAGTACCTGAAATAAAGAAAGACATGTGCTCTCAGCCCAGCTCCAAAGAGAGATAAAGACACTGCAAAGATGAAATAATCATTTCCCCAAGGCTTGGCCTTTTTTCTCTAGAGACTTTCAGCTAATTCAGGTGAAATAAAACTCTTGCTAAGCCATCCCTGGCTGCTCTGCTCCCTGAGGAGTTACCAAGCAGTGATATCACAAAGTGTTTCCCAAACAAGCCAGCAGTTCTTGATCAACATCATTTATTTATCAGTGTTTCTTATTAACCAACAATGTGTCATTTAAAGAGATTGCAATTAAGGATCTCAGTGAATAAGTGAAACTTAATCCATCACAGCTTGTAACTGGAAATATGTTTAATTACAACAAGTACAACAAACCAACTTGTTTTGTACCACTGCAATTTTGGATCTCAATGCACTCAAAGCAAAAGGAATTAGTCCAGAATTTGTGGAGGGTTTTTCAGAGCAGCAGTGACCCCGCTTCACCTCGCATATGAAAAACAAGTTGCTCCAGGATTAGTTCACAATTCTGGTCAGAGCATCCTGGCAGCAGCTAATGCTCCATGGGCAGCAACTGTGCTATGACTTAATGGTTTCAAAACTACCAGAAAAATCTTAAAACCATTAGGATGATGACTACTCTCATTTATGAAGATTAATATCTGACAAGACTTAAATACCCTTTAAGTCACTGGCTACTGTAATACTGAGCTCATTGCTGCTGCAACTTGAAGGCCTGTAAAACTTCTTCTAAAGATGAAAAGATCATGGCACAGAACTCAAACAGCTTTGATTCAAAGGGTTTGTTTCAAGAAAAGCTTGAGCAGCACAGCAGGTAAATTATGGTACAAAATCAGCCCGAGATGTCAAGTGAATTTCACAGTAATGAACTGAATTAGGCATGCTGGCAGATGGAAGCAAGAAAGATATGCATCAGTATGTTAATTGTGAGAGTCTGTCAATGACTTCATCAAGTTTAATCTGTTTGGTTGCCACTCTCTGTAGCCTCTGTGACAAGACCACCCCATCTGTCTGGAATTATCAGACACATCCTCTCCTTCCTCAGTGGGTGCAGCTTGATCAGACAAGCAGCAACTGGCATGGAGAGCTCTGGGTTATTTCAGTGACAGATTCAAAGGAAAGAGGCAAGTAATTTTCAAGGAGACAAACAAAAAACACTGACAGAGCTTTGAATGTGCACACAAGTGCAGGAAAGCCAAATTACCAGGTAGAGCTGTGATGAACAGGCAGTGAAACAACTGCACAATTAGAGTACATAATTGTACTGAGTCTGGCTGGGACTGAGCTAACATTACTCACAGCAGCCTGCAGGATGCTGTGCTTTGGATTTAGGTGTAAACCCAATGTCAATACACACCAGTGCCCTGGCTATTGATGAGCAGCACAGCAGGAAAGGGGTTTGAGGTTGGGCTTCTCCATCCTACTCTGTCCCCAGTGATGCAAGAAGTCAGAAGAGAACACAACCAGGAGACCTGACCTGAACTGACCAAGGGATATCCCATATCTCACTTCTCATTGTGCTCAGCAATTACAGCTCAGGGAAAGGAAAGAGAGGAACATTTGTGGTTATGGCACTTTCCTTCCCAAGCAGCCACCATATGGGATAAGGCACAGCTGCCTGGACACCCACCTGTTGATGGGAAACAATGAATGAACTCCTTGCTTCAATTTGCTTGCACACAGGTTTTTTTTTTTGGTTTTTTTTTTTTTTTCTTCCCAGTTATTAAATTTTCTTTATCTTGGCCCACAAGTTTCCCTCTCTTAGTTTTCTAGTTCTCTTCCCTATCCTGCTGTGGGAGAGCAAGCTACTGGGTGGGAACTTGGCTGTTAGCTGGGGTCAAGCCACCACACTAACTTAGTATAAAAATAGAAATAGCTTGAGTTCCACTATCAAGAGATTGGCACCTTCTGGCTGCAGTGCCTACTAAATCCCTACTTTTTTTTCCCCTGCTAAATTCCAATTAGATAAGCAGAAAGGACAACAGCAGCAATGCCAACGCAAGTATGTATAACCTGCAATTATAAATCCTATGGGAGGATACATGGTCTTCACAAACAATACAAAGTACTGGTTTGAAAGCATTTGGATTGAGAAGTATGCAGGTTCACACTGTCACAACATTTCTAACATGTACATTGGGAAAGAGCTCATATTTCTATAAGGAAAAAGACTTAGAACAGGAACCAACAGAAGGCTCCACTTACAGATTCTCAAGACCAAAACTGAGATCAGCTCAAATCCTAAACATTTCTAACCTAGAGAGGCAGAGAAGTGCCACCAAGCCCCTGTCTGTGCATCCCACATGCCAGGCTTTTCCATCATATGGGGAAACCGTTTACAGAGCTCCAGGACAAGCTTTAACTGTCGGCTTATCAGAAGAGATGGAATCACAAAAAAAAAAAAAAAATTAATCTTCTATGTAGTGAACAGAGAAGGGCTCAGTCCCTCAGGACCTTCTGTGTAATTCCACGTAACTGCAATGAGGTGATTTGCCAGGGGTTTTTCTCCTCAAAATGCAGCCTTGGAAACAGTTGAATGAGCAGTTTTATGAAGTAGGAAGCTAATCAAATACACATTTGTAATAGGATAAAGCATTACAGAAAGTCTAGATATGAATAAAACTCAGTTGCAAGTAATCACGCTAATTAATCAAACTGGTGACAACCCTGAACTAAAAATACTGCATTTTCTCAGCAAAACCAGCAGTGTGATGGGGTTCACACAGAACTGAGAACTTCTTCCTCTTTTCCTTTGGTGTGTGGAGGCAAGCAGCCCCCTTCCCATGGACACCATCACCCATAGGAGCAGCTCCAACACCAGTCCAGCCCCTTATCCTCACAGGGGGCATCCAGTCACTCCTTGCTGTGGCTGTACAGGATCTGCAGGGAACACCCATGTCCCTCCCTGGCTGCAGTCTTGCCTGGCCCTGCTTATGCTCTTCACAGAAAGCATTCTCACCCACAGCTTGTGCCTGACCTGAGACAGCCCCCTAAAAAACCACTAGAACTGAGAACAAGATCAAGGCCACCTCCTGCCTCCTGTGGTGGTCAGGGCACTCCCCAAGTGGCAGAGGCATCCATCCATCCATCCGGAGGCTTCCATGTCTGGAGAGCTTGCACAAGCCAGCATAATAGTAAAAAAAGTATTCTGAATTCCCAGCGTGAGAAATGTTTTGATCAATTTAAGATATCAGAGTCAGAAAGGTTTCTAAAAGGGCACAAGGATCACAAGCCCCAAAAGCTGGTTGTTCTGAAGCAGTGGTATAAAACCAGAAGTGCTCTCGACCGCTCCACAATTATTGTCAGTCATCATGAAAAACCCTAATGAATTTAATTCACAGCTATTTTAACAAAAAATAGCCAAAATCTTCACTTACTCTGCCTTCATTCACAACACCTGCCCACCAAACAGGTAAAAGGATTTGTGATCTTACCAGAAGTCACAGAAACTTTTCAACCAGATGTCCATCACATCTTGCAGGAAAGCAATCAAATCAACCATTATCAGCATTAAAATCTTATTAATGATCAACAATCAAGGAGTCAACAATTTTCAGTAGACACATATTCAGTCTCCATAATTTTCTCTTTTCTTGTTGTACAATACATTTGAGAACAAATCCATTTTCACAAACCCAATTATGTCACATTTTCTAATGACTGCACTGAACAAGAAACAGGAGTCATAGAAAAATATGAGAGAAGAGCTTAGTACCAGTGAAATCAGCACCTTATTTTTCCTCTTTCTGCAACCAAGATTTCAGTGGAACACCTCAGAGGAACATTAAAAATTAACCTCAAAATCTTTGCTCAACTTGTTGCCTAAAGAGAAAGAAAAGTTAACAGCTGTCTGTCTCACTGATAGGTGACTAAAAGCTACTGTAATTAGAGTGGCTGAGTAGCAGGTAAGATATTTTCTTTGTATTCAACCTTTGCTGCTTTGCTGGCAACATCCTCACACAAATTATTCCCTTCCACACAGAATTATTTCCTTTCATTTTTACAAAAAAAAATTTGTTAATGAAAAGCAGTATCTCTTGTCTTAAATCTATTAAGAATAAGCCCCTTTACCTTCATTAATCTTCCTGGTATATCCACTTTATTTCAGAATTGTTAAAATTTCTCCTTCCTCAGATATTATCCTACCAGCCACAAATCCATCACATAACACCTACAATAACAGACTTCTCACTAGTTGCAAAGTATTTTCTTCAGTACCCAGTAAATGGACAAGAAAATAAAACAGGATAAGACATTTCTGAAATAACCTGTAATACCCCTCCCTCTTTTCCATGAATACCCATTTTACTCGATTCACTGAATTCCATGGCTAAAAGATAGGTGTGAAAGAGCTCCACTGGATTTTTAAAATTACTTTTGGCTAAAGCAAACACGTTCTTTGCATGCAGTAAAAAAAACCCAGAGCAGTTCCATTCCTGGCATGAGCCAACACGACACACTGCAGAGATGTCTCAACTGAAGCAGGAAATGAAGAGCTGAAAATTGTTCCACATTTTCTAAGTTCATTGCAAAGTTTTAGTCCCCCTTTTTACATCTTTACTATGAACACCACAAATATCAACAAATTTCTGCCTGTACTTTTATGAAAATGCAAAACTCCATCTCATTTTATTCTTTGCTATATGCTGCTTCATTTTCTGTAGAAAGACACTCCTGCATTCACAATGACTAACCTAAACTGGTTAGGAAGGATCACACCAAATGCTGATGTCTAAATCGGCAAGAGTCACCTTTGGTTCTCTTTCCAGTCGGTGGAGAAAAATGGGCATTCACAGGGCATGAGTCATCTTGTCCCAGCATCCACCAGATCTACACCAGGTCAGACAAAACATGACCTGAGAGCATCCATGGCTTTTCCCTGACTGTGAAGTGGCTCAGCTGGCTGGAGCCCAAATGAAGACATCAGAGCTGTGCAGATACAATGGTGGATGATGAGAATCCTGCCCGTTGTGAGCAGAGCACAGCACAAGGTGTGACTGTCACCTCAGTGTTCCTTACACACTGCTCAGCTTTTGGTCCACATATCCCAGCCCAGATGATTAACACCATGGGAATATTAGGTAAGTCTGTTTGGAAGCCAGACTTCAGAGAGGATGGAGAAATTACATTTAGATTGTTCCAACAAATGTTAAACACCTACTGGGGAAAAAACCTCATGTACTAGCAAAGTGGGAAAACCTCATCCTAGGCTTCTCTCCAGAAGCACTTCTGTATAAATGGGTGGAATAATAGAAAGGGAAAAGAGAAAGAAAAGAGAGCATATTTACAACATCATAGGAGCTGGGGAGGCTGTTCCCTGGCCACAATTACCTCTGCCCAATAACTTTTTTCTTCTTCTTAAACATGTTATCACAGAGGCCTTATCACCATTTCTGATTATTCCATCTTGGGGCTGGCTGGCATTGGCTCTGCTGGACATGGGGGAAGTTTCTGGCAGTCCTCCCCTGTAGCCCTCCCATGACCAGCACCTGGCCAAGCAAACCCAACACATTGTGCAATTCAGAAGCACCTACAGATGCTCTAAATAATGTTATTTGTTAGAATTCAGCATTTTAATCCCCTGCTTTCTTCCCTGTATGTAGCACATTACAAGCACACACCACAGTCAGACCATCTGAAGCTAAAGGAAGGCAGCTCTCTCTCTTCAAGCATTGGACTTCACTGTCCAACTGACTCAAAAAAATCATTCACAGCAGTCAGGACTGAGCAGGACTGCTCACTATCACAGCTTTCTTCTTTAAAGAAAACATACTCCCACTTCCATAATGGCCAAACATCTTAAAAAAACAACCCAAAACAAACCAGGAAACAGGAAAACCACAAAGCTCTTTCAAAGATGTTTCTGAAGAATGTCAGCACTGGGTGCTGCAGTCTCATTCTCCAAGTCTCTAAGATCCAGAGAGTTGCTGGTACCTATTTTTACCAAAAGTTGTTTAAAATGCTGAAGGGACATGTCCTTTGTCTGCAAATCACACCTATACTACTCTGCAAGTATAATTGTATAGATCCTGCTCTGTACAGTAAGTCATGATCAAATCAAAGCTGTGCAAGTTTCCTCTCCTCTCCATCAACTCCTCCTGACTAGGTTCAGCAACAAAGAATGTTTCCTCAGCTCTAGCTTAAATTAAGACATCACAAAACCAGTAATTTCACATAGTTGAAAGCTAATTAGTCCTGCTTGATGTTCAGCTGCAAGATTTTTTAGTGGGGGAATATTGTGCCAGCTTATGTGATCAAATACCTGGCTTTAAAATATTTTGGAGTGGACTAAAAGGATTGCAACATCAATTACTTTGTTAACATCTCACAGGCAGGATTATAAACTCTGTCAGAGGGTGTAACACTGCAGCCTTGCTGGAAGTAATGATGAACAATTTGTCCTTACACCAGAAATTATCCATGAAGTTGCACAGCTCCTAAGCATCCAAAACTGCAGCTTGATTTCCAGGATGGGAGAGTACATGGATACATAGTTTTGGATAAAAGAAAACAAAACATCCAAACAAAACCAGAAAAATCATCAACAACACAGCAGCAGCACCAAAAAATTATGTTTTACTTCCTAGCCATGAAAAGAGAAGCACCAGAAAGAGGGTGGTAATTTGAAAGCACTGGCTGCTCAGCTGAGTAAATAGATCACAGATGTAACAAAAGTACTTGAGATGTCCTGTCATTGCAGTAAAGAAACAAAAGGTCATGTACCCATCTGTCTGCCTACTTCTAGATCAGCAACCAAAATTGAGATGAGATGATGGAGATGGAGCACTGGACAGAACAAGGTGTCTCTGGGTCAATGCTGTCTGCCCCCCAGCTTTGGAGAAGACTTTTGAAGGAGGGGCTTTCAAAGCCCTTTTTGAAACATGCCACCTTATTTCTGGTTATTGCAGAAATTGTATAAGCCATTTGTGACAGAAAGCAACTACAAATATCCTGTAATTTTGCCTGCAAGATATATTTTTTTTTCATGCCAGTGAGAGACTGTGTGGATGGGAATTCTGATGGTAAAGTTATATAGATATTATTCTATGAATTTCCCACTGTATAAAGCTAAAGAAATTGACACATTTCAGTTTCTTACCTCCATGTTGTAGCAACTACCTAAAGTTTAAAAGAAAAAAGGGGGTGATTTGTAGCTAACAATTTCCACACAGCAGAATGAAAGTGACAGGAGAAATGCCTACAGGATACCTATTTAAAGGAGTTTTAAAAACCTTGTCTTTCATCACATTAAGACAGCACTTGCAGAGGTATTACCCCTCTTCATTTGCCTGCAATATTACCTTGTTACAAATTCCAACGAGCAGTCATGTTATAAAACTTCACTCAGTCAAAGGAAGGAGGGGGAAAAAAAAAGATTGAAGCAAAATAGTTAGAGCCATTAAAGCTTTCATACCTAGGAGACTAATTTTAATCCCTGACTTCCAAAATTACAGGGTAACACAGTTTCAACAAGTAGGTGTTTTGGTGGTGCTGTAAGTACTGCAGAACAGCTTCCTTCTACATCCTGTCTAAAATTTTATCTTCTACATCCTTCCTTCCTTTAGCCACATCCTGTCTAAAATTTGCTATAGTACAAAGGGCAAAATGATGGCAGGCACAAGACCAAGTTTGCCCTGCAATAGCACTGCCTCTTCAGGAAACAAAGTTAAAAACCCTTCAATGGTGAGCAAGAGTTCTACTGCACATCAGAAATACACTAAAAAAAAAAAAAAACCCAAAAGGTTGGAACTGTGGTGTACAGCAAAACAAGCAGCTAAAGGCAGGGAACTGCAGCACCTGGGCAAGGCTTCCTTGGAGGAGGGCAAAGGAGCAGAGGGCACAGAGTGGAGGGACTGAGATAGCAGGACAGAGGAAAGGATGGTGACAAGGCTACCAGAAGTTGTAATTACAACTGAGGAATTGCAGAACTCGCAGCTCTTGTCTCATCACACCTCCATACACAGCTTCAATTCTGCTGCACATCCCTACCTGTACAGCTGAAGCAGCAGCAGTGATTTGTTTTACCTGGGTGTTCTGTGGATAAATGTGTTTATCAAGAGGTTCACATTCTACCACCAAGGCAGCAGCTGTGCTGGAACAAGCCTGTGCTTCTCCCCTCAGCACTCACAGCAGCTCAGGGTTTCTTTATTGCACCATTCCTCCCTCACCAGCAAACACTGCTCAGCCTCACTGGCAAGGAGCATGCCCTCCCCAATTAGAGGAGGAACTGCCCACTCCATGAAAGCCTTTGGTTGCTAAGGGACAGCTCCATTCACTCCCGCTGACCTGACACAGGGATCAGCAGAATTTCTGCTCAGCCTCTGTAGGTTTTGGGTGGATGAGCCACTGGATGGAATGAAGCAGTCACAGCAAAACCCTTCTGTGCAGGAACTCTGCAGCAGCTGCAGCCATGGGTTCCTTTCAACTTTGAACTTGATGTCTGCTTTAAAGGTGCATAGGCACAGAAAGATGAAGTTTTGGGGCCCTTATTCAAGCTTTTCAATTTAGTGGAATTTTTTTACCCTGATATTTCTGCCTCTCCATTCCCCTTATGTAAAATGGGAGGGCATCACTTCACCTTGAAAACTAGCTACAGTGATGGTAGCAAAGCTTGTAAGCTAACACAAATAAAAGCATTACCAAAAACCATTGTTAGAACAAGCATTTTCTATTCAGATCAGGATTTGAATAACCTATGTGAACAACACAGAGGGCCAACTTAAAGTATAAAATGTAAAACTAATATCAACTTGCTTTTAATGCCATCCATCTTACCAATTTCATGAGTCATAAATGGAAGAAAATCTTTTACGGAAGAAATATATGACCTCAAAATTAAGAGCAATTGTAAAGCACATACACACATGAGGGAGCTTATACAGAATAGTTTTTAAAGAGCAGTTGTTTAAAATAAATAAGAATTAAGATATTAGAAATATCTTGGAAATCGATATTATCTTAGTAGCAGAAGATAAACAGAAGAAAGTATTCTCTAGAAGTGTTTTTTGCTGTGGTGTTCAAATCTATGAAAAAGGCCTTTCCCCTTTCTTATCAACTCTATTGAAGAGAAGATCTCAGGCTAAACATATTATTCCTGTAAACCATCATAGCATCTCCTGCCCTGTGCAGTTCATCCCCTTTTCAGCAGTGTGTTCTCACACAGGTTTCACAGAATGGATCAGCCTGGGAGGGACCACAGTGGCTCATCTGCTCCAGCCTCCCTGCTCCAGCAGGGTCATCCCAGAGCACACGGCACAAGATTGTGCCCAGATGGTTCTGGAACATTTCCAGTGACGAAAACTCCACAGCCTCTTCAATCAATCTGTTCCAGTGCTCACAAATGCACATTTAAAAAGTTCTTCTTCATGTTAAGGTGCACAGGTATCTGCCCATTGCTTCTTGTCCTATTAACTTGAACTCTGTTTTCATGCCATCTCATTAGTCACTTTGGATATCTCATATTCAAACCAGATGTTTAACTCTTCCTAAATTTCTAGGGGAAGCAGAATTCCCACACAGCTGCCATCCATGTGCTGCCCATAATACAGCTAAAAATATTTGATTTCAACTTCTAGTTTCAAAACTTGCTAATGATATAATGAAGTGGAAGAGAATGGAGAGAAATACTTCAATGCATGATATTTTACACGTGAGGAAGGCGAGGAAAATGTCACCATGCAGGGACTGCTGCAAATATTTCAGTGAGTTGAATTACGCAGGTGTTGCAGAGCAGGGATGCAGCCCATTTGAAATCCTTTGATGCAGTGATCCCTCATCCCTAAGCCAAATAGTCACAACCACATGGCCAACCATAACTGAAAAACTTAATTTTAAATGTAAGGAAATATTAAAAAAATACCCATTTTATCAAAATTAAATGCTAAAACAGATAAGCAATTATGATGTGAACTTTTTACTTTCTCTTTAAAGTATGGATGACATTTATTCTTCCACAGCATTTGCTCTTCATTGGCCATGGCTTAGAATTACACTAATTAAAACTATAAGCCAACCTCTTTTATGAGCAGGAGGATGCAGAGTTGCTAGGAAACAGAAAGTTATGATCCCAGTGTAAACTTTCCTGACAGCTAGAGGAAATATTTCATTAGAAATCCTACTGGGGCATTTTGAGAACAGAATAAAAGAGAAAATGAAAGTGGGAGTCTTTTCCGTATTTAGTTCTTCTAAATTAATAGGACATTTTGTGTAGGCAAATTCCTGTATTTTATGCTAAAAAACTCACCTTTGAGGAAACAACCTATTGAGAAATATTAAACAGAAAAGAGCTTCCTCCCTGCATTACCCCTCCAATCAACTAAAAGCCACTTACCACCCCACACAAAGTCACAACTGCAATATTTGCAAACTAATAGCAAGTCTCCAGCGGGAAATTTGGGAGTTTATCTGCTGAAAGGAGCTGAAGAGCTTCAGCACAGGTGTGCAACCACGGGATGGTGTGACCAGACTTGGAAATGGCAACTCTCACAAATGTATGAGGCAACCAGAAGGATGGATTATTCTGGTATTAAGGACTTAAGAGAATTCATTTTTAACATTACACCCTTTAATCAGAGATGTTTGGCTTGAATTAATACAGAAAGGTGCAGACACACATGAAAGACCCCTTTATTAAGGAAATGGTGCTATGACAACATGAGAGTTCACAAGCCATGCTATGCAAACAAACTAAATCTATATACACACTCATAAATACGTTTACATGCATGTACTTGGATATGGTTCTAAACCAATGATACTGCATGTAAGTTTCCTAAATAAGATTTCATACCTACAAAAACTCCTCTCTGCAATTGGGCTGCCTCTGAAGAGTTCAGGTGGCTCCTTTGGTATTGAAATGACTTTTGCTCATTTTAGTGAAGCAAACAGAAAGACCATATTACTGGCAGCCAAGCGTATGGGACAGAGAATATGTGCTCTCAAATCCAACCTGGGATACTGGAGGGTTAATTATAATTCAGTCCTTATCAGACCTCTGTAACCATTGAACTCACTCATTTCAGGAGTAGGTGTTCATTTGAGGGGTTTTTTGCACACCAGTGCATAAAACCCCATCCTCCCTACTTCTTATCTTAGAGCTGGCTGCATATTTGGGTTTTTCCACAGCACAGAAAAAGGAAGTCCTCCTAGAGACAAGAAAAATCAATCATTCTCACCTCATTATCAGTCCATCTGAGAAAGATCTGATTTCTAATCTCAAATCAGCTGCTGCTGCAGAAGAAGAGCTCAGCAGCTGAAGGCATCCAAGAGATGCTGGTGTCTGTATTCTTGTCACTGTAGGAGGCAGCTCCCTTGACATGTTACTTTCCCTTTCCATTCCAGAAAGCCTCACAGGAAGGCAAGGAAACTCAAACTTAGTGTAGGCTAAGTCTGGGAACCTTCCCAAGGGTGTTCCAGAGCAGCTGGGCACCCAAGCCCAGCCCAGTGCCCTCCTGCCCCATGGAAATTCCAGAAGGATGCAGCTCAGCTGTGCCAAAGCTGGACGTTGGTGGCAGTGAAGGGGAAGGTGCTGCCCTCCTTGCAGATGCTCTCCAATCTGAGACCATCAGATATCACAGGAAATCAACATGATTTTCAGGCTGTGCAAGGTAATAAACAGCCAAAATCAACACACAGATTCCTCCTTTATAATCCATTTCACCCTAAGGATCAAAATTGATGCCCACAGAGGGTGGATCAGGAGAGTCTGACAGAGCGCACCCAACACCAGCAATGGGGACAGCGAGCACCAGCAGCACAGCTGGGTGAGAGGCCATCACCATCCTGAGCAGGATGGACACTGTGTTCACCACAGAATACTGGTTCTTAGAAATATCTAAGAAAAGCACACCATTCAGCCTTTTCCTCAGTGCCTTTCTCCACAACACACATTATTTAACTCAGTGACATAGAGAACAAAGTGCCCAGCACTTCCCACATCCACTTGGACTTGGTTAAAGCCACTGTTAGCAAAGCAGAGTGGGTGAAGAATAACAACTGCAACACAAAGGCTGCATCTGGATTCTTCCCAAGGTCTGTCCTAAAGCAACTTTCATATTTACAGGTGTTTACAGAAAATCCCTAGTCTGGGCTTCAAATATTTTCAATAACAGAAATGCATTAGTCTGGAAAATTCACAAGAAAGAGCTAGTCATCAGTAAGTCTAAAAGTTCTGTTTCTGCATGCAGTCTTGGCCTTGCTTTTGTTCTCAGATCACCACTGCCACAACAACTGCATTAGCATTCTTCACAAAACCTGCTAGCAATTCAGTCAGTGTCTACGGACACTTTGCAGATCTGATCTGACAAAAAGCTGCAATCTCAGACATCACTATAACAAACATTCATCTTAGAGGACAGGATGTTTTCCCAATACCTTTGTTGCACGTTATTGACTGCACAGAAACCCAACACTGCCAAGTAAAATCTGTCACTTCAAAGGCTACAGGATGCTTTGCAGAAGGAGCTTGGCAAAGCTCCCCTTTGTTCCACAAGCAAATTCCAAGCTCCCTGAAGTTTGTCAAGATTCACAGCTGATGCATTAAATGAGGTATAGGGTGATCAGGTTAAAAGCCAATTTAAATGAAGCTTGATGATGGCAGACCAAGAATTTTTTTTTTTAGCAATATATACAGAATATATTTAGGGTAAGTCATAGCACTGACGGTACGTAGGTCATAGCACCGAAATAAATCAAAAGCTGAGAGAAGTATTCTAGCCTATACACAAATTTTTAACAATCACTTTTGGTTTATAAAACAAAATTCATTGTTGTATGACTGTGATGATGTTTACAGACAGATAGCACTAGCAAGCAGAAGAAAAGAGACAAAGGAAAAAGTTGAATGCAGGCTCCCTCTGCATTTGAACAGTGGCTCCCCATTATCAAGGCTGTGTAGGATGTTCAGTTTTTCAACAAGAGGAAAGCAGAAGTTTGTACCTGCAGGGATTTACATCTGCAAGGAATCACAGGCCTGACATGGAGGCAGAGGGTTCACCTTCCCCACTCCCATCCATCCCACTGGGAGGCCTGAAATTGCCCTGGACTGCTTTCCTGGAGTGAAAAGTGTGGTGAGCCCAGCATCCCCTAAAGACACCTGCTGCTAAAATCAGGGCCAAGGCAGCAACTCAAAAGCCACGGAAACAACATCCAAGCACTGCTGCTGTTCCTCCTGATGCAGGGCACATAGCTATTGTTTCATTCAGCTCTCTGCTCTTGCAATAAATATAAAAATCCTCAGGAAAAAATCCTTTTAATTACTACTTGCTGATCAAGATGCTGTGTGAAAACCATTTAACATTTCAAAATTAAGAAAAAACATTGCCAAAAAGAAGTCCAGCTCTCATAAAATGGAAAAAGTGGAACAGGAGAATTCTTGCTGTATTAAGTCTTCTGTTAACCTGTGATTTCTGAACATGAACAAGTGGTAGCAAGATTTCCATCGATTATCCCTTGGGGTGCAGGGAACTAAATTGATGGCCTCTTCAAACATCACTGTTTGGGCTTCAAATACTCAGTCATTCCTCTGAGCAATAGAAAAATCCCTACTGAGAGGCTAAGATTTTGGAAAAAATTATCTTATATTTAGTTCTGAATCACTGTCTGTATCCAAGTAAAATCAGGGCAGAGGTATCTGCAGGTACCCAGCCAGGCTCTGTAACTTAATATTTACTTTGAATAAAATCCCAGGAGCTATTCTGGGATATTCACACAGGGGAAACTGAAAAACACTGTTTTAGGTGGTTTATTTCAGTGTGAATCCAAGTAACTTGCTGGTCCAAATATGGCAGGGCTGTTTTGTTCATAATCCAACAGATCCTCCAGAGAAACTGCCTGCAGGATTTCAGCTAACAAAGCTTCATTCTAGAGTTATAAACAACTTCTGGATGGCTGAGGAGAGCATGAATCAAGGGCATGCCACTGACAGAAAGCTCCAGGTCACATAAATTTCTGTTGGCCATTTCTATTTGCTTCTGGCTTAAGGTATAAAAAAGGCCAGCTTTTCCCTTCTCTACACACATACTCCAGCCCTCCAAGACTAAATAACTTATCAATTTTCAGGGCTACATTAACTGCTGATTAGTTGGGTGCTAAGTTAATTAAGCTTGTCTCCTTTTCATTATCAGATATGGCCCAGTACTCCATTTGCTCATTAAGCAGAATGCCACGGTCATTAGAGGTGTTCTGAGTGCAGCTTTCCAGAGAGGGAGATAAACAACCCTGTATCTTTGCTAGATGTCTATATCTATTTTGTACATATACCAAAAAAACCCCAAACATAAAATTCCCAGGCTGGGACATGATGTGACAGCTATCTCAGGTGGCAGAGCAGGGGTGGACATTGTCCTGGTTGCAGGTGGGATAGAGTTAATTTCTTCTCATAGCTGCCACAGCTCTGAGTTTTGGATTCAGAGTGGTGTTAATAACACATTGATGTTTTGGGGTTTTGCTAAGTTATGTTAATCCTAAGTCAAGGACAATTTTTTTCCCCTTGTCTCACGCTTTGCCACTGAGGAGGGGCACAAACGAAAACCGGGAGGGAGCATAGCCAGGACAGGTGACCCAATGGTCAAAGAAATATTCCACACCACAGAACATCATGCCCAGGATATAAACTGAGGGGAGTTACCAGGAGGGTGGCCAGCCTGGGTTCAGGAAGGGGGTTCTGGCATCAGTCAGCACAAGGTGAGCAGCTGCATTGCGCATCACTTTTTGTTTTATCCCCCCTCTTTTTCCCTTCTCTGTCCTCCAGATCGATTACAGCAGTGGAGAATTTTGAAGCCACTCAGTGAAAAAGCTTTACCAGAAACAATCAAGCAGGACAGGCAGAGTAAAGAGGATGAAGAAGCAGGACCATCAACAGGGTGACTTTTAGGGCCATCATCAGAACCAGAAGAGGAGACAGAAGAGACAACCATGACTTAATCCCTTTCCCTGAATGAACTGCAGGAGACATGAAAAGATTTCAGCTTTTGTCCTTGTAAACTGAGACAGCAGAGCCAGGAGTGTGGAATTAGAGGGTAAGGAAACCAGCTGGGATTACTTGCTAAGGAACCAGGCATTGACAACACAAATGGGAGAAAACCACAGTCCTTTATCTCTGGATGTGACCCTTATCAAGTGTGAGGGTGAGGTGTCCTAACAAAGATGATATTCCATGTCACTCAGGCAAATGGACTGCAACAGAGGAAGGTATTTAATACCTGAGGGAATCAGCCATGGGAGAAATTATATCCTTTGGAACCAAGACTTTCTCCACAGTGAGCCTTTTTATATATGATGCAATTTGAAAGCATCTCTTTCTGTCCTTTCTCATGATCCAAACTGAAAATAAATCCATCTGGATGGATCAAATTAAGTCTAAGTGAAATTAAGTTTCCTGCAATTGTTGTACAAACAGAAAATGTGAATCTTGGGTAAAAGAAAAGGGTATCAGAGAGGTTTAATAGAAGCTGGGGTCCAACATAAGCTGAAATGGCAGAGAAAGCAAGGAAGTATTTGGAAGAAAAATCAAGATCCATGAGCAAGATACTAATTTTTAACTTCTGTCTGCATCTTCATTATCTGTAAAGTAATAAAATAATTAAAGTTCATGGACTTGTGAAACTATGGTTAGCAGGGATTTCATACACTGTCATGGGTCTCTAGCTAAGAATTTTGGGACTAGCCAAGGCTGAGGTTGAAGGAAACCTGTTATAATTCTTTTACCCACTTAAAGGCATATTAAATAAATAACAGAATAAAACAAGTAACTGTGGCTGAGGCTTGAAAATAATTCAGAAATAAAGTGTGAGAGCGAATCCAAGTTATTTGTGCAGCTGCAGCATTCCCATAGTAGAAAATAAATTTGTCTATAATTTCCTTGCTGTATTTTAATATTCTGCAACCAAAACTAACTGTTTACATATAAAGAAAAAAGCAGCTCTTCCAAATATATGGAAGCTGGATGAGAGAAAGCTAAGCTACCACCTGGTAGTTTTCAGAGATGACCTATATTTCAGCAGTACATTTATACACTTTTCAGTGTAATTTCAGTTAAAAGCATTACCAAGACAAAAGCAGATTGAAAATTGATTCAAGACCTTCTCTGCACTTGCATTCATTTTTCTTATTGTCAGAGCCAGTCTATTCATGTAATGGTGATATGCACAGTATTTAACCTGAATTTTAGCCCGCCAAAGATTATAGTTTTAGGTTACAAGCTTACACAAGTGCTCTATCTGGTTGCAGTTATTACATTTTTGTGATTTATAGGTACAGTCTCTCCTCATGAATTACAGAGGCAAAGTGACACCCAGTTTGGGATTTCTGGGGGTTTTTTTGCTATCTCACTGTGAAACACATCTCTCCAATAAAAGATCACCAGAAATAATTAAAAAAAAAGAATTTAAAACACACAAATTCAGGGTTGGCCATGAGATGCATTGCATATGAAGAGCAAGTTCACACTGGCATTGGGCTGAGCTATAACTCGATGTTCCTACGTGATCTGTGAAGCACAGAGGGCAATTTGGGACAGCCCAGGAGTAGAGTTCTCCCCATGGAGCACACAGAGAGCTGCAGCTCTTCATTCCAGCCTTCTCATTCAGCTAAAGGTGGGCTCTGAGGCACTCACACCATCCAAGTGATCAAATGAGGTCATTTACATTTGTCTGCTCTTCACCTGATGCGCACCAAGGAGGCTTGAGGAGCAAAACCCATTCCTGGCACAAGCAGAGGGAATGTTAATTGAGGTCAGTAAGTCAGGCATTTGCTGCAAGGCTGCCTTCCACCCCGTGAGCACAGGGACACCATATTGTTCAGCTCCGAAAAATCCTGATCTCCTGCCTTCTAGTTCAATGCTTTTCCACCCACCTCTTCCCATCATCAGGCAGTCTGTCTTCTTTTGCCTTTTCTAAGTTGGTGGAAATGGGACTGCTGAAGGTCTAAGACTATTTTGATTTATCTCGTTATACTGCGGAAAGTTTTTGCACAAGTTGTACTCCCCAAATACCAGATTATCTGACTTCGTACATAACTAACAGGAACAGCAGCTTTTACCTGACACCTCCACCACAGCTCACCTGTCAGCTTAGATGACACTAACATTTATTTCTTTCAGGCCTCAAGGTACATCTCAATACCAGGGAATAGAAAGAAAAAATAGTTAAGGAAATTTGGATTTTATTATTATTATTTAATTCTCACAGTGCTTTCTGCACCAGAAAATGCAGAAAAGCGTGGACAAAAATCACCTATAATTAAGCAGAAAATAAAAATCTGAGGCTTATACCTTGTGATTCAAATAGAAATGTGTCATTTCACCATATTTCACTGAACTAGCAGGACAGAAATAGGTACAGGTTAAACCTGTATAGTTTAACCTAAAGATGGATCAAGGCAGATTGGATTGCACTGACTGAAGGAAAGAATTCTGGTAATAAAAGGCTTTAAATCTACCTTCCAAGTTTTAGAAACTGCAGGCAACTATTCCATATTACATGAAGGCACTTACTTTAGAAAGCAGAGATAATTAATTAGCAAGATGTCTGGCTCAAGGACAGAGCTTTCACTCTGGAACAATTTTAAGCCAACACAAGACATCCTGTAGGAGGTGAGCCAAGACTGGGAGCCCCTGACAAGTCTCTACAGTTATTCAAGGCAGGGTTATTCATATTTATTTATATATATTGATATAAATATATTATTATATTATTTGATTTAAATATCTACACTTAAATAAGAAAGCTATCAAGATTTTAGCACGAACAAAGTACTTTTTTCCTCAATATTCTCCTTTAATTTACAAGTAGGTATCAACTACATTTATGACTGCCCAAAGCACCATACAACAAAATACAGCAATGTTATTTCTGCTCTCCTGAGATGAGACTCACTTCACTCTGTTTCAAACACTCTTATCCCAAACACTACACTGTCAAAGCAAGGCAGACAGAGGACATGGAAATGTCAATCAAAGCATTTCTGTTCAAAGGTTAAGGCTATGTGTTTTATTCATTTTAAACCAAAGTCACCATCACCATCAGTTTACTGTGGAAGAAAGGTGGGATTTTAATTAAGAGAACAGCAATTTCTCAGCTGATGCCTGGATTGTCACCTCTAAAGCATCACAGACTTCTCTCATCAAGGACAGGCCTACCCCAAATTACTTCATATCCCACTAAAGCAACATGGAGGAGCCTGTAATTGTGTCTAACTCCAGGTGACTCAGCACCAAGTCAGGCTTTTTCTGCTCCAATGAAAATCACTATCAAATCAGAGCATGTGTCCATGTCAACTGGACATCCATAATCAGACTGTCAAAAAGCTGGCATTTTTGGTTCTGAAAGTTGCAAGATTTATATTATTATATGCCCTCCCCACCATGAGCTCTTTGCAAAAATACCAGATGAGTCCCTTAATATCTGCCTTTTTGCAACTTCACTAGATGATTTCTGGCAATACCCAACTTGCACTTCATAAAAAAAAAAGAAAAAAAAAGAAAGAAAAAGAAAAAAAAAATCCTGAGAAGAAACCACCTGCCTTTACCCAGCAATTGCTATATAAAGAACTGGCATTAGCAATATCCAGAAGACATATGATGTCAAATCCTGAGGGAAAAAGCCAGGAAACTGAAGCACTAGAAGCTGGCTGTTTTTAGCAGCATGATAGCTGCTGACAAAGCTGTGGGTCTGAACAGATCCTAGGATGTCAACAGAGCACTGATGTGCTCAGGTTAAGTACCACTGGAAAGATTCAGTACCAACATGGATGTGGGGGAGGAAAGGAGAGAAATGTAAAAGACAGCAGCAAAACAAAGTGTTAGGTAAGGACAAAGAATTACTAGAACAGATCCAGGTGGGAACACAGCCCTGGGCTTCCAGCAGCATCCTGTCTCTGCAGGACACACAGAGTGCACAGCACATGGTGCTGAACACAAGAGGGGCCTGATTCAGCACCTGCCCCAAGCACAGGCATTCCCAAGGCTCACAGGGAAAGATGCAGCCAGGCAGAGTTGTGGAATTACCTCTGCTCTGCACAGGTTCTTTCTAAACTGAGCTGAGTAATGAGGCAAACCCACTGCACTTACCCTAGAAGCTGCAGAAAGTCGGTTCTATTACTTGTATTAACACATCTAGGGGAAAAAATCCACCCCAGCACCCTCACCCTCCTCATCAGAAGCAGCAGGAAAGCATTTGAGTACCAGGAATTGTAAACAACCTTCAGATTTCAAGGACAAAAGTAGCTTAGGGATATACAAAATCAACAATCTCTTCATTCCAAAGGTGAAACAAGCCAAAATAGGATCAATAACTTCAGAATCCTTAAAAAGAACACAGCACATAGTTTTTTCATCTATCATTTCAGATTACACACTTGGAATGAAGTGCTGTCCAAGCTAAATTGGGCAGCATAAATTGTAAAGCTACATCAGGAAGATTAACTGAGGTAGATTAACTGAGTTTTGGAAATTAAGTAGCTGCTCTAAGTTTAGCATACATCCCATTTCACTATAATTGTAAAAACCACAACTTTTTAAAGTCCTGAGTCAAGGAATGGATAAAGAGCTTGCACATCACAATCTGAAGCTGCATTACCAGAAAAATGCATATCTGAACCTCCTCCCTACCTGTGGTGAAAATGTATTTCACCAGCAAGTGATCTTTACAGGAGTCAACATATCAATTAACATATCAATTAACTGGGAAGAAGAGAGCACAACTCTGCAGCAACCCAACCTTTATTCCTGTTGTGCTGCCTTGGAGAGCAAGGCAAAGATCACCCACCCTAAGTTAAAACAGGTTTGTTTTCTAATAGATCACAAAGCTGACTCAAAACACTTCATAAACCTGTAGTTGTATTTTTAAAGAATTGTTTTAAGCTGAAGGTGAACAGCAAACGTTTGACAGGCTCGATGCTGAAATAGATAAGGATCCAGAAAGGATCAGGGCTGGAACTGGGAATGGGGGAAAACCCGGACTGGATTTTGGCTGGGATACAGACTGGAGGAAAAACCCGGACTGGATTTCTACTGTGATACGGAATGGGGGAAAAATCCAGACTGGAATTTTGCTGGAATACGGAATGAAGAAAAACCCGGACTGGATTTCAGATGAGTTATGGAATAGGGGAAAAACCCAGACTGGATTTCAGCTGGAATACAGAATGGAGGAAAAACCCGGACTGGATTAAGGCCAGGACTGGGAATGGAGGAAAACCCAAACTGGACTTCAGCTGGGATATGGAATGGGGGAAAGCCCAGACTGGATTTCAGCTGAGATATGGAATAGGGGAAAACATGGACTGGATTTCCACTGGGATACAGAATGGGGGGGAATTCTCCCACTGAATCAAGTTCAGTTTTCTTGCTTTAAGTGTTCACCTTTTCAATGGCAAAGAGTTAAGGAAACATCAGAAGATCAGGGCTGGGGTAGAGAATGGCAAAAAGCCCAGGCTGGATCTTCAGCTTGCATGATGGATAGATGTTGCAGGAACACAGGGAAGAAGATTAGGTTTGTTTAAGCAAACAAAAAGAAAATATGGAGAGCTGCAAATTTAGGGGTTTCCAGCACGTATCCTGAAAATGCAGCCACAGTCATTCACAGGAATGTCTGAGCGTGGTGGGAAGGAGAAAGCAGCACCACGTGGACATTAATTAACCTCCAGTTTCACTGTCTCAGGAACAAGGACAGCAGCATGTGCCTCAGTCTAAGGGTGAGCAACAATAAAATGAATGGCCATTTGGGGACTGCAAATATATTTGAGTTACGTTTTAGTCTCAGACATGATAGTGAAGGTTGTCATCATCCAGTTTTATTGTGGGGAAGATTCCCTCCTTCACCACACTGCACTACCAGAGAAATAAAATCCAAACCAGTAAAATCTTCAGGTCAGGGCAAGGAAGATGACAACGCCCTTTTTCCACATGCACATTCCACTGGGAGCAGCAAAGCTTGTAATTCCAGGGGTTTTCAACCCACCTGCAGCCCCCCATAAATAAAGGGACATGACCAGGCATCATCTCAAATTCAGCTTTTTTCTGTTGCTGAGCATGGCTCACAACACAAGAGAGTTTCTTTCTGAATTTATTGCCTGTTATGTAAAATGTCCCTCTGCTCCTGGGTTCACAGTCCCAGCATATCCTGGCAAGGAAACACACACACAAGGCTGCACTTTGAGATCATTTAAATAAAAGAGAATGATAATGAAGAGCGGAGGAAGGGGGAAGAGGAATTTTCAGAATGTTTAAACTAAACATACTTCTGGTTAAAACCTCCCACTGAGTTAAATTCAGTTTTCTTGCTTTAGTGTTCACCTTTTCAGCGACATAAAGACTTAAGGAAATATCAGAGGCAGCCAGTGAGCCTTTTAAATGACACTGAATCAGGAAACATGACCACAACGTGAACCACTGGAACACAGACATCCATCTTCTGCAGTTTTTACTTAGCTGAAGCAAATGCTCCATAAACCTGTTCTCTGAACACAGAGCACAGTCATCAAACATTTTCTTGTGAGGATAAAAGGGGAAGATGCCTCTCTAACAGTTTTTCCTTGCTTTTTCTTCTAGCAATAGTTAAATATTTTTTTTTTAGAGAAAAGTTCCAAAAGTGTCTTTTCAGACGTGTTGCATCTACCTCAGGCCTAAAATCTTATTTGCAATGAGATTCTTGTATCAATATCAATGGGAAAAACCTCAGAGTAGACCTATAGGAATCTTAAGGTAAAATATTGCAGAGCAACCCTCACAGCAGCAATTATGCAGCATTTTTAACCTAGAAAAATTACTCTACTAAATACAACCCTAATATAAGCTGAGGAATTGTATTTTCAGCAGGTGTATACCTCTTCTGCATGCCATGCACAGAGCAGGCAAAAACAGCCCAGAAAGAATGGAAGGTGGAGAAATTGCCCTATGAAGACCTGTGCAAAATCAAAAATGCAGTTCAGTCTCCATAAGAAAAGGATCAGTGGCTTTACAGAACTAAAACATTTTCCTTCAGCCCTCCCACACCTTCCAGCAGGCTGCCACTGAAGCTCAGAAAGCCACTAACTGTCCTGAATGTCTCTTTTTGATAGAACTGGAAGGATCTTGATAAAGAACACATCATCTTTAATTTGATTTTGAAAAAAAATACAGAGACTTCTCTCTAAAGGAGCAGAAGTGCTGCTGAAAAACATTGCTTTGTACTATTCACTGACACACTCTGAAACTTGACTTCTGATATTTCTATTTTCCACGAATCAAAAGAGTATTTCCCTCATATAAGAACTGTGAAATTGCATCTGAAGAGAAAATAGTGCTTTTACCAATCAGTGACATTTCCCTCTCTCCCCAATGTATCAACCTCACCTGAACTGATGTTTTCTAAAATATCAACTATATGCTTCCATAATAGTTAAATGTCTTGGGGTTTAACTAGAGCTGGTGAAATAAAATTTACTCAAGGATGGTAAATTAAACTGGGCACACAATATTTGAACAGGAAATTAGAGTGTACAGCTATACTTTTTAAAAAACCTAATGATGAGATAAATGCAGACCTTTCTGTCTTTCTTTAGTGAACCCATACCCTATGTTCCTAGAAAATAGAACAGCCAGGAGATTTCAGGTCAGAATATATATCTGTCCTCATCACTACACTCCCTCCTGTCTGTGACATCTTGGATAATGCAACAGCCCACACAGATGCATTTCCTGAGCAAAGTTACATTAGGGGAATTTTTTTTAGAGTTAAATCCAAATCATTGGTTGAAGCCAGTATTTATACATTTCTAACCATTTAGTGATAAAAATATAGACAAAGGCTCAATACAGAGGCAGGGAGATGTGGTATAATGTAAAAAGAAAATTCATAAGAATGAAAAATAGGTTTGTGCTCAAGGACAAAGCTCGCCCTGGTAAATTGTTTCATGCATATGAAGTCTCTCAACCTGAAACACAACCAAGTCCAGCTGACTTGATGCCACAAAATGCAAGTTCAGCATGCAGGTCACTCCTTTGAACCCAGCACTTGAGTGTGTATTAATAGCTATGAAGTTCAGGATGTCAGGTAAAGCAAAACTTTAGTTATGGACAAAAAAAAGATTCATAAAGTTATTTGCCCTGAATGTCATATTTCCATCCTAAATCAAAGAGAACAGAACTTTTATTAGGAAATCACACAGGATAAATCAAAGCCCTACAGGTTAGTTTAAAGCAACAATCCTTAATAAGAAAATCTACTCTCTATGCACACATCAGACTAAAAATCACCTAAAATTTCTGTAAACATATTTTTTAAAGATTAATACAAAAGATCCTTGAATCAGAAAACTTTTATCTATCTGTTTTCAAGGGGATGAAAAAAATCAAACTGATAGGTTAATCTTCTGCAGTTGAAAATTAGGCTTGAACATGTCAATGTTTTCATGTTGCTGAAAAAAAGATTCTTTAAAGGTTCATTGATTTTTGACAGTTTATAAAAGTGTTAATGATGCGACATGAAAAAAACTTTTTCAGTGACTATGGCAAGTAAAGTTCACTATGAAGAAAAACAAGAAGCTACTTTATTCCCTGATTTTTTTTACTTCAAACCCATAATTTGCATAAAAGATTTCTAAATGCACCATCTGGGAAGGACACACTTGATGCAAAGGAAGAGAGGTTGAGGATACATCAATCATTTGTGTGTGGTCAGGGTGACCTGTAGGAACAGGGCTGAGAACTTGCTGAGCTTCATGCTGCAAAAACTGATGTACCCTCTGTCAATGCCCCATAAGTTACAGGCAAGTTAGTGACTTGTTTTTCCTTTGGAAATGGAAAATTTTTCCAGCTTCCTGTGGTCCAGGAGCTTTCACAAATGACTTCCCTTCCCTCAGGGCAGGCTTTTCTTCTGCTAGTGGGAGTCATATGTATAAGGAGAATTGTTTGCAGCCATGCCAGGCACATTTCTAAGCAGCTGGAAGGTTAACTTTAAAGAGAACTTCTTAGTTCCCCCTTGCTTTTTTTTCTGTCATAAAGATATTGCAGGAAAGCTGCCAACCCCTTCACCAGAACAATGTACCTCCAATATATAGAAATCCTCCTATTTGTACATTTTTTTTGCATGGTACACAGTTTTATTAGAGATTCTGTGCCACAGAATAACATTAAATTACAATTTTCAGAATATTCAATACCTTGAAGGTACAGCTACCACAAAATGACAGCTTCAGCTTCACTTATGTGATCTATAATGATACAAAACCAGCACAGAACCCTGACATGGGGCATTTTGTGCAAAAGGGAAGCAACTTTTCCTGGAACTTAGAAAAAAAGAAAAGCTTGGGGGTTCCCCATATCTGCTCCCAAAATGATCTGTAAAGACCTAAAAAGAGCAGGGTCATAAGCACAACTGTTATTTGGGGGTTCAGCAGAGGGACTGTGTGAGTGAGCACAGTGCAGTGGTAACATACCCCAAAAGACAGTAGTGATAGGATCACACCACCAATTTTGACAGTTTCTCTCCTCTCCTGAATTGCCCTGTCACATGTATTACCTAGTAAAGAAGTCTCACTTTTAAAAACCCACACCATCACACCAGGGATAGAAGTAATTAGATGCCGTTGCAAGTGCACAAAGACAAGAAAGAGCTGCACAGTGTTTCGGATAAATTAAGGTGACAGGATGCTGAAGGGTTCGATGAACAGTCTGTTCAAACGCGATAGCACAAAAAGAAAACCAAAACTTTAAGCATCAAAAAAAGAGAACAGCATATTTTTCCCCGTTTTCCCAGTTTTCACCAAGCAGATAAAATTCAACTTGCTGTTCCATCTTGCTCTGGCAGACTGAGGTAGTTTCTAGGTCAGATACTGAAACTGATGTTTCCAAAATATCTACATGAGCATTCTTTCAAGCATCCTCAGGCACATTTCAGTGCACAAACATGCAAACATTTGCTTAGGAGCAGGTACAGACTCAGTCCTACAGCCAAAAGAAAAACAGTGGCAGTGAGGATGAAGAACAGAAAAAGCCACTTGGAAAAGAGAAGGAAAACACAGATCTGGAATAAGATTGAAGGAGAAGGATGGGGAAGATCTCTGCAGGAGAAAACAATGGAGGAGCAAAATGAACACCTGGGGAAGGGATGAGCAAGAAAACAGGATCAAAACTCAGCTGGCAGGTAAAAGCTGAAGGATCATACCTTGCCAGGAAACTGGGCACAGTATGGATCAGAAATGGAATGTGCTAGAATTGGAAGTGAAGCCAGGGAAAAAAGCACTGCTATAGGGTGAGTTAGGCAGGATACACAGAATCCTGTGCAAGAGGGGAAGCAGTGAAGCAGTGGGCACTGCCTCTTCCTTGCTCTCCCATTTTTCACTTTCCTCCCTTTTCCTTCTTTTCCTACTGCTGCCTTTTTTTTTTTAGCTACCTAAACCCAGCAGTTATACACACATCCACCCTGGCCTCCCTTAATTGAGCCTTGCTTAGTTCTGGTTGTCACAATTCAGATGAAAACCATGTCTTGTGTTTGAAGTGGAGAGATTCAAGCTCAGCCATGTAGAAATGCAGCAGTACAGCACAGTCTGTCCTGGAATGTGAGACTTGAGAAAAGGAGAAGAAAAATAGTCCTCTACATTGTTCCTATTGTACCAAGACTTTTCCAAAGTCTCACAGGCTCAGTGGTGAATCATTTCAAAACACAGATTTTGTGTGTTGTCTCCAAAATTGCTGGAGACAACCCTCTTCATGTGCATTTCCATATTACACAGCATTCACCATCTCCAAAAAGCTGCCCTAACACAAAGCCATTTGTCAGTCAGGTCTGCAGCTCCCCACATTCCTATAGAGAGCTCAGAGGAAAGTGTCCAAAGCCTTATCAGTATTTTGCCCACCCGTATTTTAGGTACAATGATTTTTCACATACCTTGGTTTAGTTAAATTAGAGATGCTTTTATTGCTTTATAAAAACACAAGACCTCAACCACTGGAGTCAGGAAAAGCTGAAGCAATGTCTTAAGAAACTGTAATTCTCCAAGTTATGACAAGTAATTGAAGCAACAGAAACTATTTCCAAACTTATTTCAAATATTTAGTTTGAGAGTATTAAATTTTGCTTGGTACTCTGAAAGGTACTTAGCACTTAAACATGAAACTCAATTTTTGTAATGCAATGAGTTAGAAGAGGCAGCAACCTGCCAATTCCAGAGAGGTTAAAAGATTAATAGGGCTTGTCTCAACAGATCAATGCAATGATGGGATCTCAATATCAATTTTTTGTAATCATGAAACAGTCACTCAAAGATCTGGGGAATTGACTGCTATCAGCTCAGCTAAACTAGATATTGTGAAATAGCACATTTTAAGCTTGTTTTAATTTAAACAGAGGAGAATTAAACACTAAATCAGGTCAAGTATAAGGGGTTCCTGCCCTCACTGCCTGTTGCCGCTACTGATTAAAGAGCACCAAGACAGGACATGGCTGTGCGCATCTTCCTATGGAGCGAGTACTGCTGCTGTTTGGTACAAAAACCTTCTGAAAAAGCAGTGTTGGATTTTTGCATCATATAATCCTTGACAGTCTCTCCCTCGCCACCATGAATTCCTTCAGCTTTCAGTTTCCATAGCTTCCCATGGCAGGAGTCACACAGCTCAGTGGGCACCATCACAGTGCCACTCAAGCACCTCTGTCTGCATCATTCTGAGAAGGACTTGAGGGTTTTCAATGCTGCTCAAGAGTCAGACCATGCTTTCAGATGAAAGGCTTTTTCTAAAGTTCTCTTTCATACCGATGCTACAGTGAATTCACAGAGTAAAAGCAATATCTGTTCCACAGTTCTTAAAGGCACAGGCACTCTGCTGCTACAGCAATGGGTCTTACAAAAACCTTCAAGGCACAAATTTCCATGTCTCCTTTCTGACTTTCAGCCTTGATCTTGTGAGCAGAACCTCCCCAACAATCTCAGCCCAAATCTTTTCACCTCAGTCAAGTGCAGCTCCATGTGGCACAGCAAGTAATGACATTGCTCATGCAGGAGCCACATCATACACAATAGCAACACTTGCCACTCAGCCATACCAGGGAAAAGATTTCTGGATTTCTGTAGCTAGAGCTCTTCTCCTCTAGATCCAGCGGAAACACCATATCAGTCAGGTATGAATTAATTTCCTTGGGTTTGTGGTGTGCTATTTTCTTCCTGAGACATTAAGTACGCACCATAAAAAAGAAAAAAAAAAGGTTTTTCTGTGTTTATTGAGAGAGAGATGGGGTGCTAAAATAACAAAACAAATATTAGGTGATATTTGCATTCCTGTGAGGAGTCTTAGCATCTTAGTCAAGCACTGAAGCACTTTACAGCCATAAAACATCCATGGATTTTAAAAATTCTGTGAACCATCTACTACAGGCAACATAACAGAACTATTTCAATTCAGTAGAGCCAGAACATGCACAGTGAGCTCATCAGCTCTCAGTTATATTATCCCTTTTCCATTTTATGGAATAAATTACATAAGAAAATACTTTCCATGCTCCTCTGATACACCTCTACTATAACTCAGAAAGAGCTGAAAATACTACTCTAGTGAAAACCTACTTTTGAAGAAGTTAAAAAGGAATCTGTAAATTTGTAGATGCAGAAGCCATGTGTTTTATAGTGATCCTGCTTCCACTGGAGGAGGGTGTGAGGTAGCACAGCAGGAGAGAGCAGGAGAGGAGTGCTTGCCCAGAACAGCTGGCTCAGCCCCCACAGCTGCCTTGGGCTGTGCCATGGCAATCACTCCTCCTGAGGAGAGCCAACACCAGCACCCCAGGCAGCTCATCCCATCCTTGCCTGCCCACCACTGCTCTCTAACCATGGCTGAACACTTTCTGAGGGATGGCTCCCAGCAATCCCTGCCCTTTTTTCCAAGGAGTACCACAGCCCAGCGCCCCTGCCCATCCTCACAGCCAATGACCCCCCTAGCACCCATGGGAGCAGCACCAGGATGCTTAAGGAGGGCTCCTCCACCACTGAAACTCTCATTTAATGGTCAGCCTGCCTCTCTCAGAGCAAACAAGTGAACTGATAAGCAAATTTAGCCCCGTGGCTAAAGCCTCTTAGGCAAGCCATGTTATCAGGGGGTCAGGCTGTTCTCAGCTTCCAGAAACAAACCTCATGAAGATGGTGCAAGGCAGACAGTGCTGAAATATCTTTCCCAATGCTCTCCACACAGCAGTAATAAAGCACAAGCAATAGTAAACAGATGTTCAGTATTGGAGCAGCTTTCAGCTGCAGTATATAAGTACGAGTTATGCTAAAGAAATGTCTTCAGTGAATTTTGTTAACAGCAGCTCTTCATGAGAAGCCAGTGTGTTTATGTAGCAGCATTACAGATTATTATTGTGGCTTTATGGGTAGAAGTAGGTCAAATGGATTTATACAGCAGCCCCGACAATATAGCTGTTATTAATATAGGGGTAGTTAAGTTTATCACCAAACAATGTATTCTTATCTCATTTTCTCAGTACTCCAGAGCAAAGTCCACAACAGGATGCACATATTAAATACACAACACAGCTGTGTTATTAAAGGCACTGCACCACCAAGAACACTGCTTCCTAAGTAGTTATGAATCATGAAATAAAACATTAAAAGTGATATCTTTTGTGTGGACATGAAGAGAAGCTTTAGTAGAATTAGATACTTCATTTGGCTGTTATATTACAGAAGTGTTCAGGTGCCATTAAGCAATTTGGCTGATGAACTCTTTTGTATACCAGGAACAAAGCTGATAGAAACCTAAAGAGAAATACCATTACTATCCTGTTAAGCAGCATCAGAAACAAGGAAAATGTATTTTGTTTCGTAACAGTGTGTAAACAAACATGTTTCTTACCTACACAGAATATAAAAGCAAAACAACAACAAAAAAAGTCCTGTAATTACCACTGAAATATTCAGAGGGTTTTGGGAGGCCTATTAATCTCTTCTATAAAATATTGACTTTTTTGTTTGAAGCTAATAAACTACACCTGCCAAAAAAATCACTCATATCACTCAAAAAAAAGTACAAACACAGTCAAAAAAAAGTTACATATGCTCTGTGGCTTTGAACCAAGCTAAAGCCTACGAACCAAGTCAGCAATTCTTGAAGTACCTTGGGGCTAACATTTCCTATAACTTCTCACACGTCTGTAGGAACATCCCTCCATCATCTTGTAGCAGCACTGACCATGCTGAACAGCAACTCCCACTGGCACAGCCTTTGGAACCACTTACCCTCACATTTCTAAACTGGAAATTACTTTATTAAAAGGCAATTTAGAACAAAAAAGCCTCATCCAATTATAGCCTGAGCCAACTAAGGAACTTTTTCCCTGTTTAACATGCAATTCAATAAAGTCACAAAATGCAAGCAGCTTTCAGCCTGGTTTGAGCCCTCCAGGTCAGAAGAGCTAAGGAGCAGCAGGCAGCATCCAGCCAGGTGGCACCTGGAGGTGCCACTTCCAGAGAAGCTGCAGATCACAGAGGTTGTGGGGTTTAATCAATAAAACCACAGACACCAGGTACATCTCAGAGAATCATTAGAGCTGTGCCAATCCACAGTGCTGATGGAGCTCTTGCTTGCAGGAGCACTCTCACATCGCCGGTTCAAATTCCACATCTGTGTCCATGTTTCCCCTCCAAACATCCTCACCTGCTGCCCAGGATCCTGAGGCCTTCCTGTCACATTTCTTGAATAAACAAAGTGTCTGTCTACGTAACTGAAAGGGTTATTCTGCACTCATGACAGTGTGGGAGAGAGAAGAGTGTTAATACTTCCATTACCCAGCAATCCAACTATGCACAATCCATTTTGGAGCTTTCTTCAGGGGTTGTTTTAGGCATTTTCTCTCCAGTAAAATGCTCCCAGACTCTGCACACCTCCTCTTAGCAGAATCTTTCCATACCACTAATTATTTTTGCTTCTTCCACCTCCATCTCTACACTCTTGTCAGCAGCAGGCTAAGAAAACACACACTCCTTCCAGGTGGCTGCACACCACACTGGGGGTGTTTGTCATTATTTCCCTTGTTCTTTCCACAACCTGCTGGCAATTATGTTTCTTTATGGTGGCAAACCATTTGTTATTTGTGGACTGAAGCCAGTAAAAAAGAATGCAAACAGCACACATTTTTCCTTCTGTTGTACATTAACTTTCACACACCAAGGATCAGTTTGATCTTCCATGTGCTGCTATACAGTTGTTTTATTTTGCCAGGTCCTTGCAAAGCTCCTTAGTGTAGCACATACCTATTGAGCAGCAAACAGGATGCCTCAGGGTTCAAGAAACCTGACTTGAACACGCATTATCTGAAATTGGACCTACTGTTTTCTGTGCTGTGACTGAAATAGCAATTTTTACTCCCATAGTTTACCACCTTCCTTTAGGACCCCGTCCTCCATCAGTTTCCCTGGTACATTTGGTATGCTTTGGCACTTTTCAGAGGACTGGGAGGAGAAGGGAGGCACAAAGAAGAATTGAACTGCAGGACTGGAGGCTGCTGACACCAGTCCAGGCACGTGCAGAGGCACCTTTAGCCCAGAGCATCCAAAGATCATCAGCTCAGTTTCAAGGCAAAGGCATCATTTCTACACATCCAAGGATATTTATACCTCTCCCACAAAGCTCCAAGTCCCTTTCCTGATATTTACTACTACAGAATCAATGTCTGGATGTGGTTCTGTCTAGAAATGCTCCTCACAGACCTAACCTCCAATACATCCATTAGCTTATCTCCAAAAGGTATCCAGCTGCACAAACAGGTAGGCAGTAGGTGGCTACACCACTGGGAGGTCTCTGGTTGTTACTCAACATGAGTAAAGGTGGCCCATAATTGGGCATTTGTTGCTCTTTATAGCAATTTCAATGTTTCACCACTTGGCAGCACGCTCAGAAACAACACTGAGAAGTCCACCTGGCTAAATCTGGGATGGATCTCTCCAAGAAAATTCATTTCTCAGACTAGCATGTTTCACCTATCCAGCAAAAGCACTGTGTGAGCACACAACTGCACGAATTTATGTAAAAGAGCAACACAGTGAAGGTGTTGCAAGAAGAAAAATGAGAACTAAGGCAAAGAAACACTTCCACAAGATGACTCAGGAATTTAAACATTTGCATAAAAATGCTTGAAAAGAAATATAAAAAAGGCACGAGGTGGAGGAGTTGTAAAATGTTGTAATTACTAAAAAAGAAACAACCAGAAGTAATGGCCAGTAGAAAACAAGCAGATATAGAAATGAGTTTTATTCTACAGGCATTTTGCATTTGCCTTGGTTGCACAACTAGGAGGTTGCAGAAGCCAAATATATTTCCAACTCTACTGGAGGTCATTTGAAAACACAAGGTGAGGGGTGAGGGGAACATGAGGAGAAAGCTGCTTCTAAAAGGAAAAAAAGCCTCCAAAAGCAATGAAAAAATCCAGGACAAATTCTTAAAATAGCTGAGGTTTAAAATGCTTCAGAAATAGAAAGATCCATAAAATGCTTGAAAAGCTTTCTCAACACCTTAATATTGAAAAAGACTACCAGGCATCCTTTGAACATGACTGTCATGAGCTGGGGAAGCCTAGGATTGGGAGAAGCTCAGAACCAGAACCTTCAGGAAGCACACAAAAGCCTTGTTGCAATTGCTGGATCCCACCAAAGCAAACCCTTACCTGGACTCCACATGGCTGCTCCAGCTGGGTTTGCAAGAGCAGGAGGCAAGGCTGGAGTTACCTGGCAAGAAGCTTGCCATCAATCTGCCCAGGGCACCTACAGTCAACAAATCCCCAGGCAGCTCTGAGAGACTCTTTATAGACAGCACCACATTCAGAATTCACCCCACACCATTGCAAACTCCACCAGACTACCACTAACGTGGGGATTTCAAATACAGCATTGATTTCCTTCTCCAGCAGCTCCCAAGCTTTCTCATAAAAGCATGGTATTTGTATTTCAGAGGAAGGATACAACCCCATGCTTCATTTGTTTTATAGATAGTTGATTATGTCTTAGGAAAAAAAGGTTTCCTTTATGTCCCCTGCTATCTTATGTTGAAATATAGGGAAAAATTAATAATACTCTATAAGCACAGCTTGTGGTTAATTCATCTCTTTGGGCTACATAAAGAGATATGTTTTTGCAAAGTAATACTACCCAAGGCAACAACTATCACTCAGATGAAAAGAGAATTTCACATATTTTCAGTCATCACTTAATCCAGTTTAGCATCTGCACTGACACTTCCACCTTGTTTTCTGCATCCACAATATCTCAAACTGATGTTTGTGCTGAAGGACATTTTCTCTCAATTCAAGGAAGGATCTTTGCTCCTATAACAGAAGCAACAAGCAGACACCTCAGGATAAGCAGCCAGCTCAAAAGTCTAAGGAAGAAATAAAACCCCAGATTCTGAGCAAAGAGAGCATCTGTTCTGTAGCTGCGGAATCTCTCCCTGGGGCTTCATCGAAATGCAGTTGCTTGTTAAAAGCAAGGAGGCAGGATAGATTCAGTTGTTTTTCCTACAGCTACTCTTATTCCAGAGGAGAAGCTGAAAAACAAGGAGAGAGCGTCTGTGTAAATCCCAGATGATAAAACTGGCGCCTTGGGCACTTGGGCATATACATTTGCTCTTTAAGAATTAGGGTTCAAATCAGCAGGGACAGATCCATGAACACTCCAGACAGATCCATAAGGGAATTGGCCTAAGGAATATTTATTTATATGAGGCAGCACAGAAAGAAGAGAGGCTTAGAGATGCCTGCTGCATGAGCCCGTGCAGCACAGTACACCATGATATCCTGGCCATTAATTTTCAGTGTCAGGCTATGGTTTTTTTCTTTTTTTCAAGGACAACATGTAGCTTAGAGACATGAGGAGGGAAGTCCATGGTCTGCACTTCTACAAGGAAGCTTATTCACTGAAAACCCATCCTTTCTTCTTCCTGCATGATAGAAACCCTCCAAGAGCATTTCTGAAAATGCACCAGGGACACCTAAAACACTCGCCACTCTCTCCAAACAGCTTCAGCTTGGAATTCATAGAGTACAAAGAAAAACAAACCATGAAGCCACATAACAGGCTGAAATATTACCCAGCTGTGAGGAAACATCAGAACTGATGCCATGACAAACACTATATACTGAGAGATAAGCAACACAAGACTGCTGGAGTGAAAGAAACATCCTCAGCAGCACACATAGATCCAGGTCCTTGGGAGAGCTGCAGTTTGAGCACTCTGGTCACACACACTAAAAACACAAACTCCAACAGAAAGTGAGAGAAGGACAGCAAACCAAACTTCTGGGAAGCAAACAAAATTAAACCTGTTCAGCTACATCAGAAAAAAGATTTCCTCATTTTGGGAGCTCTCAGCATGCATCAGCTGGTAAAATACTGGACACTTGCTTCTCAGATAGATTTCTGCATCAGAGCTGTTTCCATCTGCCTACAGAAGCACAGCTCTCCTCCTGCTTTACCTGAGAGTATATTAAGCTCTACAGCTACAGGGAAAGCACAAGAAACAGCACTCTGGGCACATCTCTTGAAGTAAATGAGTGAGCTGTTTACCTTGGAAAGTCCTGGCTTATTGAACTGTTAGCAGAGATTTCAGTTTAATATGTACTTGCTGTAGCATGCAGAAACAAAGCCATACTTCACCCACTCGAGATAGTGATCAGTTCAATGCATTAACATCAGTATTTGTCTTTCTTTTATGCTTGATCAAATCAAATCACTTGGAAATTATTTATTAGCTTGCATAGAAGATGTTCTCTAGAACATCTCAGTTGCTCTAGAGATGGTGTCAAACTAGAAGGAAAACAATACATTGAACCACTTCTGATGTTCAACTCTGGCTCGTGTCACTCAAGAATTGCTAACAGCTGAGACTACTCTAAAATCGAGGACTAGTACTAAGACTGCATCACAACAGCATTATTAATATCCAGCCTAAACCTGCCCTGACAACTTCAGGTTATCCCCTTGGGTCCTGTCACTGGGCATCACAGAGAAGAGATCAGTGCCTGCCCCTCCTCTTCCCCACATGAGGAAGCTGCAGACTGTGATAAGGTTTCTCTCTTTTCCAGGCTGAAAAAGAAGAGAATCAACAGCAAGACTCTTTGAAAGCTTAATTCATTTGAACCATTACCAGTTAAAACAGCCATTATGGGAAAGTAACATCAACTTTCAGGTGCATTGTTTGTTGACCTGCTCTAAACATTTGCAAAAATTAAACACCACCAGAACACTCTCCCTGATGGTACTTCATATTTCTAAGGTGAGCTGGGGTTTATACCTAATGACTGTTCTCAAAATTAATACATTTTTTATGCACAAACCCTCAAAGTCAAGATGCTGAATGATTTGGATTGATGCAGCAAAAGATAAATGCAGACAAGGCAACCACTACCTCTTGTTGCTTTGAGTTTCAGAGCTGACTGCTTGAACTTACTCCATCATTTCAGGTTGCCATTGGTGAATTTATTGCCTCCTAAAGATTTCACAGGATGCCTCTCAGCCAGAAAGAACTCAAGTCACAGCCATATTAAAGATCATTAGCTAACATTTACCTGAAAATAAAATATTTGCAGCATGGGAATCTCATCTATTCATAAAGTGGAAACCCCTGGTCTTCTCCTGCTTTCTATCAGTTTGCAACAGCTCAATGGCATTCACTCCAAGTACAGTACAGGGTGTTCCTGGGAATTACTTTTGTCTTTGCACACAATTCCAAACCTCCTGTGAACTCACCTTTCTCAGCCTTATCAAGCTGCCTGATCCTATCATAGAAATCCCACTGTGGCAATGATAAGAACAGTCATTTCCAAGTTCAGATCTCTTTCACTAGGAATAAGAAGGACCAAAGGCACGAGTGTGACACCTCATTTTTGACACAGCCTGGATTAGGCAAAGTGTTTTCTCCCCTTCCCTTTCAAAGACAATGCCATACTAATTCCTACAAGCAGGAGCACTCCCAGATCTGCTGCATGACCACTGACTGCCAACTACTCCCATCCTGACCGCTTTTTTGAAGGCTGGATTAAATTAACCCAGAATTTAAATCAGAATTTAAATTAAAAAAATACATCAGCAGTGAGTTGCATAGGGAAGTGACAGTTGTTGGGCTCATTTTGTAGTCATTCACTTTTGGGAAGTCCTTTCACCTTTCTGAGTACCCGTTTCAGGGACAGAGACAGGGCAGGGTTGCAATCAGTGACTCCACACCCATTTGTATGGCTTTCAGGAATCTGCATCTCAGGTGTCAAGAAGACACAATAAGGTCACTAGAAGTACTTAACAAATCCTTTTGGTACTCCAAGCCAGCAAAATTATTATCCACTTCAACCTGTTCCCCTCGGGTCCCTTAATAAAAGCAAAGCCTTGTTTTGCAGCAGGAATTTTGCAAGGACAGGCAGCAGTAACCTGTAAGTACTGTATCAATTACTGGGTGTTCTGGATGTTTATTCACTGAGTTGGAAACACTACAACACTCAAGAAATACAGTCCCTGTTTCTGGAAACAAGTCCTGTTATAGCCCAAATCATTAACTTCCCCAAAGACATGATGAGTCAAATATTTTCCTGCATGATAACAACATTCACTGTAGCAGAGTAAAAATAACAGCATGTGTGCTCTGGCAGCTGAAGAATCACCATGTCAGTGGTAACAGCTTTTCACCGTAAGGATCAACTAAAACTTTAATTGCTTCATGCTCACCTCTCCCTTACCTACTCCTCTTTTTTTATGTTATACCCATCTTGTCATTATGCTGCTGTACCACTGTCTTGCTATCCTCAGTTCAAAAGCAGAGCAAGCTAAAATGGTTATCTTTAATCACTGAAAAGATGTAGATACTTGCACATGACTCAGTTTTACTACTTCAAGAAGTAGAACTTAATTTATTAACTTTTATCTTGAAAGATCGTTTCTCTGACCAGTATAATTTCAACTCTATCATCTTTGTTACACCATAAATAAAAGGTATTTCTTCCATAGTATACTCCTCACATGACACAATGTAGCTCTTTGCCTTCTTGCTTTACTTCATATAATGAAACTGCAACTAGAACATAAGAATGTGAGCAAAACCACACTTGTTTATAAAGTATTGTTCCAGCCTCCTCATGTCTTTTTAAATTAAAACAAAATCATTTCAAACTTGAGCATAGATATCTCACACCATCCATTTCAGCAGGTTTGGTCTTTCTTAGTGTAGTGTATTAGGTACTACAGCCAAGCTCTTTTGTTATTATCATCTTTACTCTTTTAATCTCATCATCATAATTATTATGGGGAGAAGGAAGCTCTCTCACCCTTTCTTTTAGTGGAATACAAACTGACCAACCTCCTGAGCAGAAGTTGTTGCTACAGGGACACTAAAAATGAACTTGACTCAATGATATCACAGTGAAATAAAGGTGCAGAGACTGTTGCTAGAATTAAATATTTTATGATAGCCCTTCCCTTTATAATGAGCCAACATTTATCTAAATTTCACAAACATACATCTTTAGAAATTGCAAAAAATAGTAATGTTTCAAGACACTGCTAGTGCTGCAAAAGCACAAATCAAAATGCCTGCTGTTCTCCAGTCCCTTACGCATCCATCAAATTGGGATAAAAAGATGACTGGCTTTACATTAACTGCCTGACAAAGCACTACAAAACACAGTTGTCATGGAAAGATGGATATTTAGTCTCTTATGTCAATGAAAAAATAAATGAACACGTAAGCCTTACAGACAGATTCAGACTTTTAAAATAACTTATCCCAACAGCATTGATGTGTCATTATTCTCAAGTTCAGTTATATTAATCCTTGCAATCTTTCCAAATGCACAGCTTAAAAGCACGTCCTCCAAGCAGTTTGCAGTCCCTCTGATGACTGGAGGTTCATTCCAGGAGAAATCTTTATGTAATGGCCTCATCACCAGTTTCACAGGTGAGAAAAAAAGAAGTCAAAAAGCCTTATTTGTAGCTGTGTCTTTCTCTAATGACTCTTATAGCACAAGATTATACACAGGCCTAGCATTACATTGCTACACCTCTGAAAAAAATCACGTAAGTGACAATACAGCATTTGTCCATGGCAACCTATACGAGGGCAACAGTTACTAAAAGTGACAAGTGCTAAAAGCAGCAGATGAACTCACAGAAAGTTCTCTTTGTGAGGATAGGTTAAAATCTGGAAGCCCTGTTCCATCTTCAAAGAGCAAAGCTTTCTACTTTCTTAAAAAGTGCAATAGCTGTAGTTCATAAAGCCATCATAAATCAAGATGGTTGTTTTTCCAGCAGCTACTCTACATTATCAAAGCTTTCTTACTTTACTACTTCCTCAAGTACTCCACAACAGCAAGAATTTGCGGATTTGAGGGGGAGCAAAATAAAATAAAAATAAAACGTATATGGGGAGGAAAAAAAAGCATAGGCCACCAATAGGAAACATAATTCAGTGAAGAGCAAGTCAGAAGAGAGGACACAGTCTCAAGCTGTAACAGGGGAAATATAGGTTAGATATTAGGAAGAAGAATTTCACAGAAAGAGTGAAAAAATATTGGAATGGCCTGCCTGGGAAGGTGATGGAGTCACCATCCCTGGATGTGTTCAAAAAAAGACTGGATGTGGAACTTGGTGCCATGGTTTAGTTAAGGTGTGTAGGGCATGGGCTGGACTTGATGACCTTGAAGGTGTCTTTCAACCCAGTCATTCTGTGATCCTGTGAAAACCAACCCCTCCCACACAGATATGGCTGACAACAGCGCCCTCTGAACTAGAACTGGGGTTGGCTATTCTATTCATTCTCCCCCCTGCACAGGCTCCTTGGATAAACCATCTTCCAGCTGAGCCCAACACAAGCACCCAAGCTGTGCTTTAGAGTAGATTTAATTACAGCGCAACCCAGCCTTTAAAGAACAGGAACTCAGAGCACACACAGCCTCCCTGAGCTATCACAGCATTGGGGTTTGGTCCAACTCCTACATGCTCTCCTTGAGCAGAAGTGTTTGGAACATGTCTTTCCAGTTAAGAGCTGTTTGCATCAAAATATTCAGTAAGAAAAAATATCCCCCAGTTCACAGGAGTGCCACACAAGCTCACTTCTGGTTGCAGGCAGGATTTAGACAGGCAGCCTGGGGACACAGACCCAGTGTGTGTGGGGAGAGTGAAACACCCCCAAGGGCCTCACAGATCAGCTGCTAAACCCCACTCCTGCACACACAGCTCCTCATGGTGCACAGCACACACTCCTGCTGGCAATCTGAGCCTTTCTGCCTAAGGCAGCATGCTTCTCAGCCTGTGCTCTCCTGGCTCAAAAAAACTCTGTTTCTCTACTTGCTCTCTGAACATAAATTCTCCACAAGCTGTGTCGAGGCTTTGCCTCCCCTCAGTGAGTTGTTTTCCAGAGCACATCAGCTTTCCACAAAGTATTTCCTCCAGCAAAGGGCTGGTTTTGACTTTTGGGCAGGATACAAAGCTTAAACATATTAATCATAGATTTATTTGCAGGGTTAGCAAATCCCCACATTCTGGTTTTGGTGGGAAGGGAAGGACGGTGTTTAGATGTGAGAACTATGATAAAACAGCATTAAGATTAAGGTGTTAAGATATGAAAACAAACATCTCTCCCTTGATCAACTCAAATGCCTTTAACTCCCTTTTCTCCTAGAAATCTAACTATCACTAGGAACAAGATGTACTTTGCAATGTTTTCAAGCCTGCTACTTCGATAAATCTCCTCCCACATCCTGGATCATTCACGCAAGTGGCCACTATGCCCAGTGTCAAAGAGGAGGAGAAGAGCCTGAGAGGTACTGCATAAACCTCTGGCTTTAGAGCTGCAAACACAAACCAAACACCATTAAATCAACACAGAAGTCTCAGGCAAACCAATGACTGGGCAAGGTAAAGCAGGGTCTCAAGACAATCCCTAAGCCAGTTGTTCTGTAGGGCAGGACCTGGCCAGAGGATCCCCCATGCTTCACTGAGGGAAGGCAGGTCTCACTCCCACAGGCATTTCCCATCTCGCTTCTCTCAGGGCAGTGTGAATGAGCTTTTTATAGAAGATGACCAGCCATCTGCACATTAATAGCACCAAGAAATGCTTAGACTAATGCTCTTCCAGCAGATGGGGCTGACCAGAACTTAAAATACCATCAGGCCATATTCCCCATCCTGGCAGAATTGCCACTACAGCATTATACTTTCCATGCTGGTAGACACAGCTGGCAGGAGCAGCAGGCCAGCATTTAAGATATATTATGGCCAGAAATAGGCTACCACACACCAGTGGATCACACTGGGGTAGAGCCTGCCCCAGGAAACCATGGTTTACTCTACAGGCATGGCTGAGTCACCCACCAAAGACATGGCTTCATTTACCAAAACCATCCTACAGGAAAGGTGTCCATGACACCACATACAGAGTCTTAGTGCAGGGTTTGAAAGGGACTAAAATATTGCAAAAATTCACCCTTCTCTTCTGCAAAACAGTTCCTGTGGCTGCTTAAGCTAAAGGGAAGATGATACCATCTCCTCTATCAACATTTGCGTCAGAGCAACAGCTTGCAGCAGCTAACACCACATTTCTGTGATCACACAGAATTTCTGGCCAGTGCCATCTTCAGATTTTGTTTTTCCCCTTTCCTGAAGGGATGACAAAGTCCATGCAGAGAGCACATCATTAGAAATGGGAGCAAGGGGCATGCAAGTGTCTGTTCAGTTCCATATCCCTCCTGATAAATTGATAGTTCACAAATGTATGCCAGCTGTTCACAAATTGATACTCCTTCATTTGAATTACAATAGACACTTGTTTTGTATTGTTGCTGGGGATAAGCCACATCTACCTCTTGTCATCCTTTTAAGTCTCACAGCGGCTTCAAATATTTGAAATGCAGTGGAAGTTTTTCAGCTGTTTAGCAACAGCTTCTTTTGCAATGTTCCCTGTGTTTGTGAGCTGTACAAAAGAAACTGAACAAGTAACAGCTATTTGTGCTAGCAAGCAGCTCTGTTTGGTATCTTGGGGTACAGTCACCTCTCCCATGCCATGACACCACCAGTGGGACAAAGCAAACTGACACTCTTCCCTGTTTACTTCCAAAAGACCATTGGGATTCTCCATGAGGATCTTCATCAGTGACTGTAGTAACATCCTAAAGATTCACTAAGTCATACAGATTTATTTAATAAAAAAGGGCACCTGCACAGACCTCAGAATCAACATAACCAGTTAGACATGGTTAAAATGCTGCTGTGGCACAAAAAGAGACTTTCAAAGCCTTTTTCAATGTCTTGCCTCTTGCTCATAGCCCTCTGATTTTCATTTTCTTACAAGCTTTTTCATTCTCTCTTTCCAGTCTGACTGCAAGGCTTGCCAGGACATCTCAGAAGGTCCACACAGAATGAATGAGCACTTTGCTGAAGGTTCTCACATACTCAGGGAAGAGAGGTAAGAGCATCTTTAGAGGCAAGAGCAAACCTCTTCCCCATCAGGGAGAAGTCAGTCACTAACAGCAAGGATTAAAGCAGAATCTACTCCATTTTGATACCATTTTCTCTGCTCAAATATAGTTTTCATAAGAAACTGGACAACACATCCTCTAGCCAGGGTTTCTATCCCATCTCACTTAGCAAGAGTATCCACTCACACCCAGGGTCTGGAGTTCTCAGCCTTTACAGGAGTGTTTGAAAGCCAGGTGGGCTCAGAAACATTACAGCCTCAGCCTTCCTCAGCACAGAAAACAGGTACTGGAGACACTCCACCAGACTCTGACCTCTTGTTTTACAAGTCAGTCTAGCAAACAGTGCCAAAAAATGTCTAAGTGAAAAGGCTTTTTATTGCTCCCCAATTGAGAAGTCTACCAATTCAGCAAATGGTGTTTTCAGACAGTTTTCCAGATTGCAGATGTTGGCATGAGCATATCAGTTCTTGGATTCTTTACCTACCAGTTCAACTTTCAGATTTTTCCAAATCATTAGCATAAGATCTCCTAGTAAAATATTTTCCCTGATGTAAAATATGAAACTATTTCCACATACATTGATTGCTGAACTACCACTTTTTCAGATCCAGATATAGACAAGATGTGCATTATTAGTCTGATGACATACAGTGTAATCAAGCTAATTAATTTGACAACTTGAGATTGAAAGGTACAAATTGAGGCATGTGCTGTAACAAAAGTAGGAAAACATGACAGATTCAAGCAAAATATTGCATGCAGAATGCAATGTTAAATAGGGAAGTTTAATTAGAAGCACCATATTTTTGATTATTTTAAAAAGCAGTAACTAGAAAAATTTCCAAATTGTTAATTGGAGAGAAAGTAAAAAATGTTTTTCTTCATAGAGATAGAACTGAATTAATTTACATACAAGTAAGCCAATGAACACTTAACTAGAAGACTCCAACAAGTTTTAAAAAACCCTCAAAATGTAACAATTAACTGACAGTAAGAAAAGCACCTTTTGTTTCAGGTATGCAGTAACTTATCTTGGAAAAATCACCAAACCAGGCAATCCTGTTGAAGTAAAATTCATTGGAGGAGATATTTTGCAAATTATTTTATTGCCAGCTACCTCAAATTGGCAGTCACTTCCACTCCAAAGCTACATCTCTACTACCCAAACCTTTTGACAGTACTGAGCAGCACACATAACACTTAGACAGCAGTTTTCATTTTCTTAAGAGCCTAAGATGAAGAAATGCCAATTGCAACGTCTCCCTAAAAACATTTTAAAACATCATTCCTTCTTAAAAAGAAAAATGTAACTCTAAAACACATTTGTGAAGAAAAGGCCACCAAGTTCAAGTTATTTTTGCCACCAATGTCCAAACACACTAATTTTCATTTAAATGATACAGCTTCTCAGTTAAGAGAAAAGGCTTTAAGTCTTCTAATTCAAATGGAAATTTCTAGTTCTCCAACTCAAATCAATTCACTCATCAACTCCATCCTCCCTGCATGCTACACAATTCTTTCAGAACTTCCAGTGATCATAATATAACAGAGGTAAAAACTGATCTTCCATCTTATAAATCGTGTTGTTATTAAATGTTCATAAATATATTTTGGGAAGTAAATGTAGCTATTCTTTCTATTCTTAGAATGTGATTAATCACTATCAACAAAAAGCAGTGAAATTATTATACTAAATCAACACAGAATCGCTAACTCTCTTAGAAAAGGATTCTTATGAACAACTATGATATTAAACTGAAAACATTGAACAAACATCTGTACATCTTCCAAGAAAAAGTGGGCGTATTTATGTGGAAAAGATCAGTGAATTCCTGTTATAGATGATTTAGGTCCCCTTTAGACCCACACTCAAGTATGACAAAATTGTGTTTACCATTATTCACAGTGAGGGTGAGCACACAGTGATGCTGAAGTAGGAAAAAATAAATAATTAGAAGAGATGAATGGTTTTCATCCAAATCTCCTTAGGTTCACATCCATACAAGCCATAGCAGACAGGAAAGGGACCACTAGGTTCACATATCACTCTGACATATTTTACTATCTATCCATTCACATTAGCATCACCAAAATCAGGACTTTACACACTTCAAAAGCCCCAAAACAGGTGAAGGCAGAAACAGTAGGGCTCTCATCTATCCTAGAGACACAAAAAGCCCACAAAAGAGGTTTGGAGACACACTGATGATCTCTGATGTCTGAGCCATGAATTCATCTCATGACAATGCTCCAAAGATTTCTTCACTGCTTCCAGAATTAATGGGGTGCTTTGCTCATAATTTATCAATGCCTCACAGGCACCAGAGGTATCAGACAGGGGCTTTCAGGTGTGACGTTTAATGACTGAATACACCAAAACAAAATACCATTTTATCTTGCTTTTTGTCTTATGAAAGCTTCTTCAAAACCATTTCATTGTTCAGGCATGCTTTTCCCCCTGATTCATCTTTTTCTTCTTCCATTTAAATCCTGACCACATTTCTAGGGGTAACTGTGGCTGAGGTTAATGCCACACACAGCAGACAAACACCACGAGCTCTTTCCTCTGCAGTGAACAAGATTATTTCTTGTCACACATAATTCATATAGCAAATTAAACATGCCAGAGTTGGTGAATATTGTGAAAATGACTCCTGGAGAGCAGTCAACAGATGGAAAACAGCAAGGTAATCATGGCCTCACTAATTACTTACAGGCTGAGGTTTTTAGAGAATCTCAGAACTGTAGCCAATTTATCAAGGTGAGACTGAAAACATTTGGCAAATAGTGAAAGAGCAAAAGTTCTTGGCAAAATCTCTCATCAGAAAAAAAATAAAATTGTTCCTCTCCATACAAAAGGAGCTAAATTCTCACAAAGTGCAGAACCTGGATAATTTATAACTGAAGTGTTGCACTAATAAACTGAAGTAGAAAAATGTCTTATGTTTTTTATTGAGGCAGAGGTGAGGTGTTTTGTACAGATATCACTGCAGCCCTGCCTAGTGCATGCCAAACATGAAAAATTACAAAGTTGTGAGTACAGCAACTTTAAAACCCTTTATGAAGGTTTATATATATAAAGATGAAAATTTTGGCACAATTTCCTCTTGCTCCAGAGCATTACTAAAATTTCTCAAGGACTTGGCTTTTGCTGGTTCCAGAGCTGGATTAGATAGAAAACAAACCATTTGGTTGCAAATGCCAAGTCAAAATGGAGAAGAACTGCTGACTTAGCGCAAGTTTGTATTTTGGTCCTTGTGAAGAGGAGGAGACTTCATGCCAACAGCCTTGGTATCTAGTTAGCTTTCTGCAATAAATCACATCTCCTAGTAATTATACTATCACTCATAATAAATTGTGTCATATTCTCATTACTGTGATTGCAAATCTGCCTCTGTCTCACCAATCTTGTAAGAACGGATTTCATTTTCTTTGAGACAACGGAGTAAAAGGGAAGAATCCAAAGGGAAAACTAGCAAATAAGGAATTTGGGAAACAAGAAGGAGAAAAGAACTGGTATAAGAAAGCAAGCAAAACAAGAAAACTCAACATTTCATCCTTTTGTGAAAGTTACTTTGTACTCAAAGTCAGAAGCTATTGCCATTATTCCATGCACCCAAAGCAATATATATAAAGTTGCTGCTTATTGTAAAGCTAAACCAAAATCAATTTTAGCTGTTGTGCTTGGCTCATTTCTGCTCATGGATAAACCTCTTCTAAGTCAAGAAAACATTTAAATCTGAGCTAGTACAGCCAATTCAGGGTATGAACCAGACTTGAATTCTCCCTTTACTAACACAGCACAGGAAGCCCCCACCAAAGCTCTCCCACTACTTTATCCTTTTGGGTACATGGATGGAGAACTCAGCTGTAGGTTTGCTGACAAATAATTCATTGCATTAAGAATGACAGGAAAAGGTTCTTAACACAGCCAATAACAGCAGCACTAAATATGGCTTTAAAATAAATACCTCTGATAAGACCTCAATGGATGTGTCACTTGCAGTGGAAGAATACCAGTGGTAATGAGCCCTTTCCCATTATCCAAGTACATTTTAAATTCATATAAAAATATATTAGTATAAATAAAGACAGAATTACTTATTTTAATTGTTGTTAGACTTAAGTGGTAGTATATGTTACTGCTAGTGGAAGAGGATTACAATATTTCAGTTACACGAAATGAACTTCATTAGCGAACCTACATCAGTGAGTACCAGAAACAGGTGACAAACTTCTCTAGGAAGAAAAGATACAACATAAAGAAAGATGTGTGATCATGTGCACATTCATACAAGTCCTCAAAAATCTAAATTCCTTTATAGCAAAGACAAAATAGGCCTCCACATCTCCACAGTGATGATTTTTGCTGAGGGCCAAGGCTGCAGCTCACTGCACTTGTACATAGAGCTGGAAACATTTGTATACATGCAAATTATGCAGTGGTCACCAAGCATCAGAAAATCAGCTCTACCAACATCAAAGAGGTTGTCACCAGAGAGGAATTGTCAGTGTCACCATCTTACATGCATATGGGGCCAGCAGAGAGAAATGCTCCGACATTCAAAAAGGACCCTATCAAATCAGAAGGCAGAAGACAAATAAAAACTTCTTTATTTATATGGTAATTGAAAGTCTAAATACTTTCAGTAAGTGATGTTCATAAAGTGGAGCCACTGAATTTCCCATGTTTAGGATCTTGCAGTATCAATAAAGTTGTAAAGGTCCAGCCTCATTTATTCATGACTGATATTTCAGCATGTGCTATATCCACACAGCAGCTTTAGTGTTCTGTGGGCATCTTTTCCAATTTGCACCAAGAATACCTCTGCCATTGTAATTCAACCTAAAATCCATTAGAGCTATTATATGGTGCATAAAAATTGATGAACAGCAAAATTTTGAGCAAACCTAATCACCCATATATTTGGAAACATCTGTTTGATTTTTACAGGAAGGCTCACCAGGGTATAACATGTGGCATAAAGCAATGTAAGTCTCAGTTAACTATAAATCCTGTAACTAAATTAGAATTACAACAAACATAACAGATCTGGGTTTACTCTGTGGTTTCACAGCAGTCTCCTGCTGTAAATGACAGTTTCAAAATATTGATCTAATCTAACATTTACCACATTGCTGTTCAATCCTTCTCATAAGGAGTAACAGAGAGCCTGATCTTGCATCAGCACAAGAAATAAATATGAACCATACTGGTCAACAGCTTAAGTCACAATCTGAACTTAGAGGAAGCTGAGAACTCAAGATTTCAGGTCAGAAAGAAACAATTCTTCAGTGAAGAAAAAAAAGGAAGTAAAGAGTTGTTGCTTGACCTTGACTGCTTTGGCTTGTTTTATTTTTCAATCAACACCTTCAAGCACAATTAATTCCCATCTTCCTCCATGTTACACAGCTGTTTATTCTCCTACCTGTATTTTCATGAGTTTACAAATTCATATTTCACTGAAAGTGTGGAGCTCAGGCAAACTCAGAAAAGCATCTGTCACCATTTGTCCTCCTAAAAACCTGCTTGTGTCCACAGGAAAAATCAACATACCATAGCCAAAAGGGGTGTTATACAATGGCAAGACATGCCAGCACTCCTTGAATTACCCAGCACAAGCATCAGAAGTTCATAACACAACAAGAATGAACATTTTCATGTCAGGATTTTACCCATCTTCAGTATGGGCACTTCGTACAAGGAATGAAATTTTGTCCTTAAACCAATAAAAAACATTGCCTGAAGTCAACCCTCAAGAAGCTGTGTGACCTTTGGATATTCAAAGGAGAAAAACAAAAGCTCTTGCAACTATCTGCATTAATTTGGTTACAGAATTAATGGTGCCAGCCCATCTCACAGATGTCAATGAAGCAGCAGCTGCTCTTTCAGACACTGACTGTAGCCAAGTGACCGTGCCTTGCCTTGAAAAATGGATTGCACTTCATCAAACTTCTCTGTGATGTGATTTTATGAAGGCAGTGTGATTTAATTCCTGGCATAGAAGCAGATACTTTCCTGCATGATGGATTTCACATCTAGACATCCAAGATGCCGGACAGATCAGGTTTTTCATAACTAAAACGCCAGCTTCTTGTTAAATTGACAGCTGAGCGTGTGTTCATGCACATTCACACTTTGCAAGGAGTTTAGGGAGCTCACAGGAACCACATTCTTGTGTGTGGAGCCCACTCAGTGGGAAGGGGAAAGCCTCCTCTGGTCCATTCAGGTTCCCATGGACACTTCAGAACCAGGCTGGCACCCTGGAGATGGTGAGGAATATATAAATGAAGAATTAGGTGGTTGCTACATCACCTCACAATGGGGTTCAGCAGCAGAATCAACATGGTGAATCCAGCCACTTGATGATGAGAAATCATACATAATTGTATGATTTATGTGTTTCATGGTTAGGTGTTCTGTCTGCCAGCACTTGGACTTGTTTAAAACTCTATTTCTAAATCCCTGTATAGAGTACTCTCTCCTTAAGCACTGATTGCCTTGGCCCTCACACTGTTTCCCCTCTGCCCATTCCCTATTTCCTCCCAGGGCACTGGGGAAGGTGGCTGTAACTCTCCCATCACCTCAGTCCTTGCAAAGGGACACAAACACTCTGACAGCCCACCAGAGTGGGCAGAGCAGAGGAAAAACCTGGTGTCTCCAGAAACAGCAGGCTTCAGGTGCTCAGGGACTGACCAGCAATTAATTATCCCCAAGGAGGAACAGAAGGTTTGAAGCACAAAGCTGATCAATACAGCCATTAGAAAGAAGGATGCTCACCAATCTTCCGTGCCATTCTGGAAGTGCAGCTTTCAAAACCACAAGGTAAAGTGTTCAGGAATTGTATATGCATTAGTGTATTTACACTGTCTCTCTAAATGAATCAATCCAAGTGTTTAATAAGCATTTTTCATTTGGAACTTGAATCTGAAAATATTCCAGCTTCCAAGACTTCCTCAGTTGTCTGACTACAGAAGACCCCCTGCCTTCTACTATTAGTAGAATAATAATAAATAAACCCAGCTGATTTTGGATCTTTTAAAGAGATGTACAAGTGCCACTTCAGCAAGCCCCACATGATGAAACCCTCTGGAAAGCACTCAAACAAATACCTGTCCATCCTCAGTGGAACCCAAAGCTTTACCACTGGTTACACAGAAACAAATCCTTGTTATACAATGCAGTCAAAATATTTGTGCTCAGTCCTAACTTATCCCTAACAAAGCCTTACCACAAGAGGGACTGACTACTGCCTATTGCAGGGGGTTCTCCACTCCCAGTTATGAATTTTTATTCATAATTTTTATGATTTTTTTAATTCATAAGTTTTATCCAGGACCCAAGAGAGCTTTATTTTCTAATTAAGTCTAGTCGGAACCAGCACCTAAGAGAAACTTCTACTGCAAATTCACGATCACCACTATTTTGAAACATCCTCACAGAGCCACCAGACCTCACTGAGAGAAAGAGGTCACTGTGAAATTACTGCTGCTTACAAAGTTCTTTAGTGGATTGAAAACTGGGCCATTATTTCCATAAGTCATATTTTCCAGACATTTAGAATTATGCAAGAAATCAACCTTATATCAAAAAAGGTATATCAAAATGATATTTTGAAAATGCTTCTCCATGAAGCATTCCAGAGAAATATAAAATATCCATTAAAAAGATATTTCCCACTTTTTGTCATTCTTCCTAGTGGTCAGTTAAGCCAGGTTTCACAGCATTACTTCTTTTAAGTCTGTTTTATAAGTGATTGAATGCTAGAGAGATGAGCAAAATGCTGCTTGCAGTATTTATGCTTATTTGTCACAGCTTGAAATTGAACTGGGATACTGAGAGCATTTCAGAGCCTGTGCAAATCCTCTCTTTGGATTATTTACAACCTGTTGATGCATATTCAGGAGCACACCATAAAATATCATTAAAATGAAAAATCCGTCCTGAACTACTGTGAGCCTCCCCATCTCCTCTTGCTCTTTCATACATTTTCAATTGTTTTCCTTTTACTGCTACCCCAAATATGACATCTTTTCAATAATAAAACAGACAAAGTGCACAATGCTGAGATACCTCTGTGATATCCTCACCTATTGTGCTGTGAAACTGAGGGTAGAGACTATTTTACTGGAAAAAAATTATACTGAGTGGAGAACAGGAGTGACAACTATTTGCTGTAAATGGATGCTGCAGATATCGGCTGAGCTAAGATGCATTTCATTAAAAAAAAAAAAAAAAAAAAAAAAAAAAAACCAAAAACCAAACCCAAAACAATAAATGGTTCCCATCCATAGCAGAAAATATGTTTTCTTGAAATCAACTTCAGTGGTTTTCACACAGCAATATCGCTGTTAACAGCTTATAGTGCAAACTCCTCCCTCTGAAATCTCCAAGTCACCACCCTGCAAGCCTCTACTTTACTTTTTTCCCCCTACAGTTTTGATTCTCTTTATTCAATAGACTTATTTGGTTAAAGTCAAGAGAGTTAAATCCTTAATTCTTGCCATAGTTTCTGTTCCCATATTGTAGGCAGAGTTATTTTGTGCTAGAAATATCCATATTCTAAAATAGAAAAGAAAGTCAAGGCCCCATGAGTGCAGTACTTCTTTACTTTATCACGAACATCCTGTACACTAAATGGCATCTGTCTCCCTGAAGAAGCAAGTTTTCCTTCCTTCCAAAGCAGTCAAATATGGAGTGCACTGCGAGCTGTATTTTGTGGTTATTACACAAAAGAAGAAATATCCCAACGTTTATTCCCTTTCCCCAGGTGCCTGTCAGATTACAGCCAACTGTAATTCAGAGAGAGGCGGGGGAGAAAGCACAAGTGCTCAGTCAGCAAGCAGAATTGTTCACAGGCTAAAGGGAGTGTGTGCATTTACAAGAGAGGATTTTGGGTGCAGGAGAGGTTGACTGTATCTTAATGATGTGCTGCTTCTGCCAACACCATCCCTGATGTTCCAGTGCTGCACAGTTCCAGAAGAACCACACACATGCTTAAGGAGCAAAGATTAAACCAACATTTTATTGCTCAAGCACTATGAGTTCTCACATGGGGGAAAAAAGAAAATCTCTTAAATGACAAGACAGCCAAGACTCCTTGTTTTTGCCAGGAGAACACTAAAGCCAGGGGATCTTTCACACTCAGTCTTCCTCAAGGCATTGCCCTTGCCCTGCTTTATCCAAAGCATCCTCTAATCCCTCTCCTCAGGGCTGTGCTACAGCAGCTGGCAACAAGCTAAACCACAGCTTGAGATTCACAGATTTGTCCCAGGAAACAGCTCAATTACCATCCCAGGAAAAATGGCACACTACCTCCTAACTGCCTTTTGCTTGACTCTTAGAGCACTCAGCCACTGAAAGAAAAGAAATCTCATCTCTGGTTTAACTGTTCCTGCGCCACAATACCAGCCAAACCCTGGCTGTGCTGTACAACCAAATCCTGCACACACACACCCATCACAAAAGGAACATTATTATTTTATTAAAGCCAAACTTCCCAATCTAATGTGAAGACAGGAAAAAAACAAACAAACCCCAAAACCAAACCAAACCAGATATGAAGAATTGTTCGTGGTTTACGTATTTAATTGAAGGGAGAATTGCAGCACCAGGTTGATAACCCATCTTCACTGATCCTAGCCACACTCCTGGGCAGCTCAAATATTGCAACTCACAGAACAGCTTGTCCCTTCACTGTGCAAAGCTTCTGATAACAAATCTATCCCTTAAATATCTCAAGCTGTTTTTTACTCAGGAATTAGCCTGGAATCTCCCTAAGGAGCTTTTTTTTGAAAAGAAATTCTCTTGAACTTGTAATCTAAAGCTTTTTTTTGTTTGTCTCATTTATACTGCAGTAGGAAGGATACCTGTGATCTGAGGTGATGGTTCCTCCTATTTCTGTGGTAAATAACTGCTTTAAAAAGATTATCTGCAAAACTAGGAGAACATTTCTCACTTATTAATGTCTTACTCTTGGTGGAAGAAGAAAAGCAACCAATAATTTCCATTTAGACTACTGATTAGAAAATGGAAATATTACATGTAGCAGCTGTTAACATGGTTTAAAGGACATTTTTTGCTGTTTCTTGAAAACTCTTCCAGGTCCAAAAGTCAAAAGTCAATAATTAACTCCCAAAATATTATTTCAGATATTAAAAATGGAAACCTAACCTGCATCTTGCAGTTGTCACTATTTACTATCAAGTTATGGCCGCATGACTGTTGCATGTTTCTTAAAGACCATTTAGATAATTTTAAGTCATGTCCAGCATGGCACAGGTCAGTGAGATGAAAGGTAATAATAGTAGGCAACACAAGGGATAAGCATGAGAGGAAGCATGAAAGTATAAAGTATGAAAGGAAAAAATGTCTCCAGTGTGTGGGCATATGTTTTGTATAAAACTTGCTTCATTTTTGTTATACATATATTTTTCAAGCCAGACATCAGCTTTTATTTACAGTGCTAGCTATTAAGCATTTCAAATACTTAAGATAGCAACTACACAGAAAAATTATGTTTCTGCTGTAATTAAAAAAAAAAAAAAAAACAAACAAAAAACCCCAAAAAGTTTCCAGCATCAAGAGACTTCTGTAGTGCTTCAAAATTATCATTGCTATTATCCAAAAGTTGCATTGAGCCTAGTGCTTTATTTACCCTGCATTAAAGCTGTAACTTCAGACTAGCAGGTAATTAACAAACTCACTGAACTCAAAGTGAAATTCTACATACCATAGAGGAAAGGGAAAGAAAAATAAAACCACATGTTGTAATTAGTTACTGGTTACCCTGCACAAGGACACCAGGGGAACTTTAGGGTAAAGATCAGCTCTTTACCATAATTCCCTATCCAAACCATCAACACCTCTTCATCTTTACACCTTTTTGAAGCAAAATCTCTTTCCTCTGCATATCAAGCAAGTTCAGCTGATCATTTCACATTTACTCCAGGTCATACCACACAATGAATTGCTTCATCTGAACAGATACTTGGGGATTGTGTGGCTCCTCCTCAGAAATCAAGTTATTTCCAACTTTTCCACAGGAAAAGAGAAATTAGGACAGTTAATCTTCATGCAGGTACTAATAATCAGTGAGTATCTCTGGCTATTGCAGCAGTCCTAGGAGAGAACAGCTCCTCTGAAAAGCTGGGCTGCTTTTCCATGGGCCAGGCAGACACTCACCTCCCTGGCACCAATCCCAGTAAGGTCCCCTCCAGCTGGGGAGGATTCAGGGGTCCTGACTGGAGCACATCTTTCAGAGAAGGGAAAAAAACAAAAGCAAATTGTCTGCTGACAGAAATTATAAATATTTCATAGACTAATGTAAGAAACGCTTCAAGAGCTCACTAGGATGAGGCAAGATTCCCGAACACAGGTGGTGGAGGGAGGAGCTGTGCAGAGTCAGGCACTACAGAGAGGCTCCCCAAAAAACCCAGGGCAGCCACAAAACAGCCTTTACACTTTCCCTGCAGTTACTGACAGCACATCCATCCCAAAACACTCCCAGTGCACTTCCTAACTCTCAGCTTGGAGGAGTGACAGTGCTGGATTTGGAGCAAAACACAAGAATCATTGACCAATTTATGCACAGACAGATGCTGGTATGAAGGCACAGTGTAACAGTATATTGAATATTGCACACAGAGACATGGATGTAGACATGCTACATCAAGACTTACAGATAGTAGGATAAAAAAAACTTGGCAAAAACTCTAAGTTTCTTTTATAGTGTTGCAGCCTTGAGCAAAACTCTAATAGCATCATTTGGGTTTTACATTCCCAAAATTGAGTGTGCAAATTCTGCTGCATACAAATAAGACATTTGCATACATTTGACCAAGTTCTGTAAGTTTTGATAAAATTTATTAACTGCTATATCAGTACAGTAGAAAAATCCACCCTGATGTTGATATGAACCACTTTGAGGAAGAAAAACAATAATAAATCAGGCTTGGCAGAAATTGAAATTCAGAAGGTAGGCTGATCATCAAACTCAAAAATGTTATTTAGTGATACACAATAAAACAAATAACCTGAATTCTCCAATCCCCCAGTTAATGTTTATTGATTAAGTTTTGTTAGGAAAAAGCTATTAGCAGTGCATATCCTTGGACAGGTGCTTAAAGCAAGTGGTGTAACTTACATCTAACTGTTTTTCAGTGAAAAAGCATTTACAAGGAATTGGTTTTCACTCTTGAGGGGGTAAAAAGTGGGAGTACTTTGCAACAATGCAAGCAGAACAAATTGAAAAAAATGCATTCTATTTTATTGGGTTATAAAAATAAGTCATTGCCAAAAGTTTCATAGAGGTACAGTTAGTATGTTCAGCCTCACGTTGTATTAAAAAGTTGCTTTTCTATTTCCAGACTTCTTGGAAAAGAAACCCCAACATTCCCTAATGCATCAGAAATAGATATTGAACTTTAAGTACATTAATTGCACACAGCATTCAATTCACCTACATCTATTCTGAAACTAAGCCAATCTTGAAGATTAGAACTTCCACCATCATTCTTGCATGTTTTAATCCTACACAGCAGTTTTCATTCTAAGTGAGTCAAGGAGAAGAGAAAAAAAAATACAAACCATTATCAGGCAGTTATCTTTTTGCTGTAAAGGCATCAACCAGGTGACTCAGTTAAATCTAGACAAAAGAGAACACTGTGTTCTTCTTTTCAGTTCTCCCCTTTCCAGAAAAGGAGTTTACCACAACAGCAGCACGATAGTAATAAACTTGTTTACAAGTATGAACATTCCCTGGACATTCTCTTATGACCTTTACTTAAAGCAATCACAGGTTTCTGTCCCAACCAATCTTTGTTTCTAATTGTGCTTCTCAAGGGAATAGTGGTTTAACAAGCTCAGCCCAGCCCCACACAGCCACTCACTCACTCCCCCACCGTGGGATGGGGGAGAGAATCAGAAAGCTGAAAGCAAGAAAACTCATGGGATAAAGACACTTAAACAGGGAAAGAAAAGCCATAGATGGAAACAAAGGAATTCATTCACCACTTTTTCAGATAGGAAGTGGTCATCCAACAGTTTTCTACTGGCTAAGTTTTACATCAAATAATTAATGCACAACATGTTTTGTGGTCTTCTCTGCAAAACTTGTAGCATTTCAGCTCCGTATTCAGCAAAATAAAAGGTCTTAAATATATGTTGGATCATCATCAATAAGCAGCACATTCTAAAGGTCACTATATACAAGTTCTCCAAGACTGCATAAAGGAAAGTCAGCTTTAAACAGTGGGAGGGCAGAAGAGTCAGAAAGATACTAAAAATATTTCATTAGAGTACAGCATCCTTTCAGGAACAATTTCTCAGTAATACCACAGGTGCTATTCTGCTGAATCTTTTGTTTCTTTCCATGCTTATATTAGAAAGAGTTATCACAAAGGGGCAGTTTTGCTTAGGAAAATACATGTGAGAAAAAGCTAGTGCTGCAGGGTTTGCATTTCCAGCAGTATTCAAAACCTTTCTGTAAGATGTCATTAATTACAAACAACTACAGAGAAAAGGAACCAAATACTCTTGCACAACCTCCATCATGCCACACCAAAGCCCATTACAGATTATTTCACTATTTAATTAAAAAAAACATATAAAGTCCAATTAATTCCTATTTCCATCCTCACCACGGGCTCTGATTTAGGCTAATAGTAGTACATTATGACAAGAGAACAAAATGCATACACTAAGAGTTAAAAAAGTGATATGTCTTTTCAGAGCATCAAAGCATTTGACTGCCTGAATTCCAAATGTTTATCTCAAGTTTAATAGCAAAATATAATTTTATGTTCTCAAAAGCATGATCAGCTAAAGCTTAAGAAAAATAGAACTGCTCACCCCTCAGTTATTGGCACAAACATTTCCATTCAGGGCCTCAAGAGTCAGCAACAGCAAGGTCTTCCACACCAGATACTTCCTCCCCTTCAAATACAAGGGTCACAACACGCAGCAAAGCTTTGTTTCTTAAAACAACCTCAAAAGTCAGGTAACAGCACCATGGAAATGAGCAGCAAAGACAAGACTGTTCACCCAAGAGGCCCCTGGGGCAGCACACAGTGAGGCTGGAGCCCACCCCTGCAGGTGATGCCCTCCAGATATGGGAACCAGGGGCTATCTGCACTTAACCTGAGCAAAATGGAAATGTATCAGCCATAAACCTCCTTACCTGGACTTTGCTGAGATCCATTAGAGACACTCTGTGGAGTCAGCAGCGCTCACGTGTTCCCCTGCATCCACCAGGTCTCATCCTTTGTCCACAGCCTGAACGCTGCCAATTCAGGTGCCAGCTCCAAACTCCCATCTTCTTCTCTTCCAATAACTAAACTTTCCATTGCAGAGCACCAAAACAAGCTGAAAACTTACCCAGAGGAACTAGAGTTGCCACTAAGGCGTATATATATTTTCAGGATACCTTCTACTGCTGAAGCAGAGAGGCCACCCAGCCCAGGCAGGCTGAAAGCAGTTCAGATCCCACCACATCTCCTCCAAACAAGAAAACCCGGCTTCTCCTTTCTGCTATTTTATAGAAATCACCTGTTTCCCACCTGGATCTGATAACAAAGTCAGCTGGATCCAATGGCAATCAAAGTCAGCTGGATCCAATCTCAAGCTCCACCTAGCCTGCAAAGCCGATCAACAGTTACATTTGTGAACTCAAAGTAATGTGTTTATAGTTTTAAATGTGTTTTATTATTAACTTCAAGTGCTTTCCCTCATAAACACCTTCCAAAAGACTGGTGAATGATGTCCCCATGTTCATAATGTACATACACACACACACACACACATACACATACACATATATGTATACACACACATACATATGTGTGTGTGAGTCTGGATAAAAGTTCAGGAAAAACACATAAGAAGAATCTCAGTTTTCATGTTAGATTTCTTTTTTCCTTGCAAAGGCAGTTTTCATAATGCAAACCAAGAAGGATTAAAGTTCAAGGAAAGCAGTAGCCGAGCTCCACACAGATGATGTCAGGAGCAAACTAATGTGACACTGGTCACTCCTATATCAAATAAATCTCAAGATTATGGATGTGACAGATGTCTTAATGATACTTTACTATTCCTCATAAAGATTCTAGGCTATTCTAAAACAAAACAGGAGTAAGAAGCAAGACCTACCCTAAGGATATGAAAACAATATTAAAGATTGTCCCTACTAAATGTTAAGACCAAAGGTTTTGTTAGAGGTGGAGGATCAGATTAAAGACTGAAAAAGCAAAAAGCATGCACAACACAGGAATCAGAGGAAAGAACATGCTCAGAAGGCATCTTTCTCTGTGAGGGAGCAGGTGAAGGTCTAACAGCTTTGCAGGCATGTAAGGTAGAAGAGACAGAAAAACACAAATGGAAGGATAGAAAGCATATGTAGAAAGTGGATTCTCCCAGGAAATGTATGAAAGAAAAATGTTCAAAGCTCCATGGTGACAGAGAGAGCCCAGCATCTCAGAAAAAAAAAAGAGGGAAGGTAAAAAATAACACCACAAAGCTTTACCTATATTTTTCCAGCAGGACTTTTTAAAGAAACTCATCTGAACTTCAAAATAATATGCTTTTCAGAGATAGAGGAAAACATATAGATAGATGAGTGGCGGAGGGTCCTAAAATATGATTTACATTTTTACAAGTCAAGAAACTGAGGGGAAAAAAACCGTGATCTTATGGATTTGAAGAGATGTAGCCTTTTTAGAAAAGAGAGACTTTTTAAATCTCAAACACATTCATTCCATAGTCTTCACTCAAAGCAAATGCACCAAGCTTTTACATAAAAGAAGATGAACAATCAGCCAGCTATACACTATTCACTAATGATGCAAGAAGATATTTCAGAGAGTGGGATCTTTAAAAGCAAACACTGTCATGGAAAGATGCATTTATTTAGAAGCCATTAGAATATTTGTCTCATCTCTTCTTCCATTTTCTCACCTGAGCTCAGTCTGTTTAACAGGAACACAGTCAAGCTGTTTAATAACGGAAAATTCAAAACCTTTGCAATAAACACGTCCCTAGGCTATTTATTTTTCAATGCAATTTTCAAAATATTAATCAAAGCAGAAGAAAACAAAAAGACTCAGAGATATCTGAGCAAATCTAATAATTTTAACTTATATTAAATGTTTTCTCTCTGTGTGAGCTATTTCTTTTTTAGTCAATCGGAACCAGCCATACACAAGGATGGTGGCCCCATGTTCATTATATACATTTAAACACACACAGAGATACACACACATATATAATATATATATCTTCTCTTTAAGAGAAGCAGTAGAAGCTATTTAGTGCCAAACTGGGTTGGATATTTTTTAATATCTTTCTAGGTGTGGTGGGCTGACAAGAGGCACCATTGGAAGCTGATCTATCACTCCCCTTCTCGGCTGGAAAACAGAGAGAGGTCAATATAAGAAAAGGGAGAGATCACTCACCATCAAAACAGATTTGACTTGGGGAAATGGCTTTCTTACCCACCAAAGTCCTTTTTCTCAGGCTCAACTTCACTCACAATTTTCTCTCCCTCCTCCCCACCAGCAGCACAGGGGTAGAGGCTGTGGTGGCTGTGCTCAGTTCCTCACAGCCTTATTTCAGGTATCCACTAACAAAGTCACATTTAAATATCAGGCTCCACTCTGGGATCCTCCATGGGCTGGAGGGGAACCTCAGGGGCCCTCGTTTTCCACTCATCTGGGTGTCTGCAGAACTGTTTCTTCCCCTCTCACCTCTCTCTCCAGCCACAGCTTGTTGTGCAGGTTTTTCTCCTCCTCCTACTCAAATCCCAGAGGCTGTTCCACCATCCTTGAAGGGCTTGGCCTTGGCCATCAGTGAGTCTGGCATGAGTTCTGATGACACAGAGGCAGTTTCTGGCAGCTTCACACAGATGCTACCTCTGCAGACCCCCACCAGCAAAACCTGGTCATGCAAACCCCATATAATGAATGAAGAAGGGTAAGGGAAGGGGAGAAGAATTTTTTAAAATAAGAAGTCCCGCAGTCTTTGTGGCAGTCAGCACTTGGTTGAAGCAAACAGTGGCAAATACTGATCTAGCTGTACAAAAAGTCATGTTGGTGTCATTCAGTCAAAATCATGACAAGTGTCCATGAAAAGTGTAAAAAAAAAGGTTAGAGCAAGGGATAGTAGACTTGACAGCCCCAAAATAAATGCATGTACACCATTTAGCCATGAACCTTGGAAGACTTGCTTTATTACTCCTCTGCTGTTTGGCTGTCTTTTTCTGATTCTTCTCCAGCAGAGATCCTAAGTTCATTTTGAATAAGGTTATGTAGAAACCTCCTTTGTCATTCCTGATGACTGATATGGATGACTTTTTCTTTACTGAACAAAACAGATCTAAGTACTCTTAACATTTGCATTGTTAGACCTGCTTTTTTTACATCAGGTGGAGGCAGTTATTCCCTTCAGCAAGTTTTTATTACTTTTAAAACTGTCTTGAATATGACAAAGATTCTCATTCTCATTGAAAGTGACTGAGCCCCACAGACTTCAGTAAATCTTCAACAAATCTGAATCAGAACAAAATCAGCCCAGTAACTGGTCAGCACCCTGGGGCAGAGACCAGAGTGCTTCTTATCAGAATTATTCTGGTAACTCATTGGAGGGAATGAAGTTCTGCGTTTTCTAGACAGAAGTCTGAACAAAATGCCTCTAAACTACCCAAAGGGAAGGAGTGTAGTAACATCAGAATGTGTTAGGGGGTTTTTTAACCTCTTCATCAAATCATAGAATTTTAATGGGCTTAATGATGTGCTTTAAGGGCACTATTAGTGTAGCTGTCAGGATGTTGTACACCATTTTTCTCTGTGATTAGCAATTTCCCCTGTTGCTGGTCGAACTCCTCCTTTTCCAGTGGGATGTTGCCCTGATACCAGGCTCAGTGTGTTTGTGTGTGTGTGCATGTGTGCAAACATGATCACAGCAGCTGACAGAACAGCAGCACCCAGCCAAGTGGAAAACACAATTTTCAGAAGACAAAAAACATGCATTCCCAGAGACAGCAATCTGTCCAAATAAGTCATCTGTTAAATGCAGTTAGCCAGTAATGGAACAGTGAAAATGATCGAGGTTTCTACTGGCTCCCATCTAAAGTTCTTCTATGTTCTTTGTTATAATTAAAAAAAGATTTCATAAAATCATAGAATCATTAAAGATAGAAAAGACCTCTAAGGTCATTGAGTCCAACCTTTGACCAAACACCACCATGTCAACTCAGGGCTGTCATATCCACTTACCTCTTAAGCAGTTATCACTTTGGATAAAATTTTTCATAGAATCTGAACTTTAGAAATATATGAAATATGGACAACATCCTCACTTTTGAAAGACTGAGGAAAGTACTGAGGAAAGGAAAGAGGGATTTTGGCAGCCTCTGTAGTTCTTTCAGTACATGAATATACACTCTGGTATATGCTGGCATGAAGAAAGCCACTGAAGTCCCAGTGGACAACTGGAATGGAAGATACTAAATCTAAGAACAAGGTAATAAACTCCTTGCTGACATAATAAATTAGGATATAAGCATCCTTGTCCTCCCTCTCAGCTGTGTGTCAAATCCAGTTCCCACATTCTGAAAACTCAAATGAATTTTTCTGGTGACAATAAGACCCGTGCTTTTCTTCTGGGTGATTTCTCACTGCATTCTGCTTTCTTTGTCCATTGTGAGGCAACATTCATGCTTTTTAGAATTCCAGTCTTCTTCTTCAGTCCCCAGGTGCTGGGCATCTCCTTTCCCACCACCATCTGACATAGTAGGTGTGGCATTTCCTTTTTTATTCCAAGAGGCAGCCTTAGCTCCTCCAGTTTTCTTTCAAGAAGAGCAACACACATGCCCTGCCCCATAGCTAAATGTGCTGGAGGGCCCCCTTGAGCTTCATGCCTCGGCCCCTGTGATGAGAGCAGGTATGAATACATGGAGTGTAAACGTTATTTACAGGGAACAAACATCTTCACGTTTTCCCCTCCTTAGATGGATAGCAGTGAGACATACACACATTTCATTGAGCAGAAATTATCATCTGTTTTCCTAAGCAGCAATCTTCATTCTCGCTTCATAATCGGCCTTTAAGTGAACTAAGAGTGTTTTAATTAAAGGATGCAAACAAATGGTCTGACTTTGAGAGATGCTGAGCACCTGGTATTGCAAACTGCAGATGGTTTGTCCCTGTTCTCCTGACCTGCTCCTCTGACCCTCGTTAAGGGCACAGCACAGCACATGATGGCTGTGCAGAGTCAACTCTCACCTCTCTAGACATCATACTGTAAATAATAACATCATAACCCCTGTCATCCAGCTGAAGCTAACTTGGCAGCTGCATGGCACAGTTTATCCCAAATGTGTAGATATTTATGGTAAAGTTGAAAAGGCAAGAACTGTGAGGGATCAGGCTCTAGGTCATCCTGGGACTCGGCAACAGCTACAAAAGATGGCTCTGATGCAAAACACTGTTCCGCCAGCTCCTTTTCATCTTTCTTGTCCATGAGACCCCTCACACTGCTCTGAGGGGGGTTTGTCCTAGGGCTGAGGCTGCCCCAAATCTCTGTGTCACACTGATTCAGTCTCCCTTCACCCCAATATGAGCTAGTGAAGATGTGCACAACAGACAGATATGCTCGGAAAGGAAAGCAAAAGTGTAGAGGGATTCAAAAGCAGGGGGAAATGGTCAGCTAGATCTCTTCTAAGAGCGCAGCAGTAAAAATCAAAAAAGGATGTGCATCCCCTGCAGTGCTGAGTTATGGCCCTAATAAATGCCACTGCCAAGGAGAAGCTTCTTGCACAAGACAGTGTGGCCCCAGAGACTAAACAGCCACTTTTATACTTGCCTTTCATAAACCCACTGGGAGGAAATTTTTCTGACAGCAGTATCTGCCACATTAATTTCTTACATCAGTTCAAGCTGTTTTATCTTCTGTTTGGTGTCTTTGGTTATATCCACACAAATGTGCTCAGGGCCTCTTCTCCACTCCCCAGAAAGCAAATGCTTTGAGGGGAGATTTGATGGAGTGCATAGTGGTGTCACAACTGTAAAAACCTCACTGAAACTTTCCTTTGTCCCTCTGTCCCAGTTGGTATTAGCAGAGGTAAGGAGGTAATATGAGAGGTAAGGAGGAAGGACAGGAGGGAAAAAACTCCAGCATCCCAATCTGATTAACTTCCAGAGCTGCAGTTACAACCCAAGAAGAGAGGAAAGGTGTCTGCAAGCAAACTTCAGCAACCTGATCCACATCAGTGAATGCGAAAGGATGAAGAAGCAGCAGACAACTAAAGCTTCTTAACATTCTTGGAAAGAACCATCCCAAGAAGGAAAAGAGCCTGCAAAGGGATGCCATACAGGAAATACAAATTATCCACCTGATTTATTGCACAAGGGGAATTTAAATGTGATGGAAACCCCCGAAAGTTTCAGATGTATCAAGTCTACACTGTCAAGAAGGGAGGAGAGTTTACAAATGATGGTGGCTTAAAAAGAAGCTCTAGTCCTTCTTTCACTACATAACCATGTGAGGCAGAGTTTGAGAAAGAAGAAAGCAACCTGGACTTTACAGCTGGATACTGGAATTTCAATCAAGGTGTTAAACTGAGGGTTTCCTGCCCTGCTCTTCTACAATACCAGCTTTACACACCAGCCACCATATAATTTTTAAATTTTCTTTTTATTTACCATTCAAACAATCCACTATTACCACTTTAGCGTTATTGTGTCTTAGAGCCCGAGTCCAGGATAAAGACTTTAATGCAGAAGATGTCATGCAAATTCAAGGCAAAAAGACTGTCTCAAAAAATTTAGATTTAAGTACATAGGATGTGTGGACATTCTTTCCTAAATAAACCCTGAATGCAGTCGTTTCCAGTTCAATTGTCCATTTCCATATTTTTTTCTTTTTAATTCATGCAAGGAATTAAATAACTTTATCTAAACTAATCCAAATATCACTTAAGCTAAGTAAAACTTTCCCACCACTTCTTGACTTTCAGTTTGACACATGTTTTTGGAAAGAAGTTTAAAATAATCAAGAAATACTTTTCCATAAGCATCATGTCTATGCGTGCTGTAGAATGCCTTGCTGGAGTGATGGAGCAGATACCAAAAGCAGAAATGTGTTCAAAAACCACCTGTAGACACTTTAAGAAAAGATCCTTCAAGGTGGTTAGATACAAAGGCATAGGAAGTATTTCAAACCTGCATTGCCTAAGCCTCAGCCAGATGAGAGCGTGTTCCAGGACAAGGATCTCCCTGTACTTGCCCAGGTCTTGTACTCTTTTCCTAAGCACCCACTGCCAGTCCTCCTCAGGGAGAAAACAACAGACTCACAAAGAATTTCTGCCTGCCCCAGCATGACCATTCCTGTGTAAGAGACAATGACAAAAAAAAAAAGGCTCAGAAAAATAAGCTTTAAATTGCTACCTGATATGATCAGAACAGCAAAGCCCCTTGCTACCATCAAATCTATTTCTGTGAGGCACAGCAGCTGAACAAGATGTCACTACATTGAGCAGGACACAATCTGAGGATGAGGCACAGTTTGAAACCAAAACAGCACACAAAATAACAATGAGCAAACTCTCAGCAAACACCACAGGAAGCAAGAGGTCCTAAGGAGATATTTGAAGGAGATGGAGAGACTACTTGCTCTCACTGTGACATCCAATGCCCTTGCCTACTGTTTTGGGAATTACCAGAGAGTTTCTGCCACCATCAATGTCATCAGGCAGTTTTCCCTAGGAGAAATGTATTTTAAAGGTTTACAGACAAAGCAAAAAAATAATACACTAAATTGTCAGTTCCAGAGAGGCACTTTCACATTCCTGCTGGACTGAGTGTAATGGCATCAATCTAACACCAGATGCAGACTACAGTGCAGAGATTAATCATAAACAGTTGACTCTTACTGGTCAGGACCAATGCACAGAGCAGGAATGTTTTGCTATTATTTCTGCCATTTCTAAGGCCACTTGTGGTATAATACATTAATTCAAACAGTAGCCATTGATGCATGCAGCTGAGAGAGGAGATTGTAGCCACTAGTGCCAAAACCTGCAAAAGGAAAAAAGGTGTTCAGGTCATAGAAAACTGGAACTTGAAAAGCCTGCAGAAGACAGGTCCTAAGCAGCAAGTTCAGCACCTGGCAGGCACCAAATGACCCGGGGAAACTGCATCTAATTAGACTGAAGAAGTTACAATGTGGCTGTGTGATGCAGGTAGTTTATAGAACTTCTGTCTTTAAAAGCTTTGCTTTTCTTAACAAACAACACTAGAAATTTCCTTCTAGTAATTTCAACTCTTTTAAGCTTTTGTGGAGTAAATATTTGCAATGGGATGTAGGGGCTGGTTTCACTGAACTCATTTTGGGTTTGCTTCAGAAAGAAAAATATATAAATAGAGGTCCAAGCAAACAATAAACATCCTGAGCTAAAGGAAAGGGCACTGAGTGGCACTCTGGATTACTTGGTACCAAGGTGAAACGTGCACCATGGAAGGGAACCGCGAGCAGCATGCAAAGGGGAGCTCAAAGCAGTGCCTGCTAACAGGTTGTGTGTGTGTGGCACTCAGCCCTCTCCGATGCCGGGCTGGAAACAGCCACGGAGAGGAGCCGAGTCTGAGTCCCAGCTCGGGAAGCAGAGGGGGACAGAAGGCACCGAGTGGGTGTGCGAGCGCCGGCGGTGCTGAAGGGCTGGGGCTCGGGTCACAGCTGCCAGGCGTGTCTGCGCTCCTCGGCAGCCATCACCCACTCCAGGTCCTGCTGGGCCAGGCACACAACTCTGACAGCTGCGCTGTTCTCTGCAGAAGCGCTGAGCACACGCTCGTCCACCTCTGCACCACTTCACACGCACCCTGGCACCCCTTCCTCACACCCCGGAGCGGATGAGCAGCCTCACCCACGAACCCGCACTTGCGAACATCCCAAATCCCACACAAGCCGGGCGCTTGAAACAGACCTCCCCTTCATCCCTGCTCCAGGCAGCACCCTTTCCTCCTAATTTAGGATAAACCAGGGCGCCCCCACTCCATGCGGCCCCTCCCAGCCCTGGAGCCGCGGAGGCGGCACAAGCGCGGGGTCCGCGGTCAGCATCGCACCGGGGATGCAGGGGGGGCGCATCCCGGGAACACGCCGGGCATCCCGCCGAGCATCCTGCCGGGCATCACACCGGGCATCACACCGGGTATCACCGCACCGGGTACCCCGCCGGCTCGGCCCCGGCAGCGCCCGCCCCGCGGCTCCGCAGGTTGCGATCAGCGCGGAGCCGCCGCGGCCGCAGCGCCGGGCACGGAGCGCTCGGGGCGGCGCCGGAGCTTTCCCCGCCGGCCGCCGCTTCCCCGCCCCTCCCCGCCTTCTTTCGTTTCATTTTTGGCGGGGGCAGCGCCGGCTGCGGAGGGGAAGGCTTCGCTCTCCGCGCTCCCGATGCGTATGGAGGAATCCTCGTGAAAACAGCGCCCGATGTTTCCCACCCCCCCCCCCCCAAAAAAAATCCAAACCCAAACAAACCACCTACTTGGATAATTAAAACGGTAAATCTAGCTAACTTTTCATTATCTTGCTTGCTGTGTGCTTATGTATGTAGATATTTGTTATTTATCGGGCTTCATTTCGTCATCCTTTGGTTTTTGTTAATTATCTGATCTTGTGCTGACGGAGAAATATTGGGGTTCAGAACAGAGGACGACTGTTCTGCTTTTTCCTAAAGTTGGACTGAGGAAGGAAAACGTTCCTAGCTCATACTAGCCTTGTGAGTATGTTTACTTGCTTTACCAACCTGAACATAGATGAGATTTCCTGTGGCAGCATCCTCTTGAGTTTGCTTTTCCTTTAATTTTTGCCAGTAATACAGCAAAGATGTGTGTGTGCTACACACATGAAGTCCTGTAGGCTGACAGGTTTTGTATGCTGGCATTTGCGGCTGAGATTCCGACTAGGCTTTGAATTCTTTAGTTTATGATGTTAACAAGTGAACTGTCTTCTGTTTTCATCCTAATTCAACTTGTGGATTCTGCCAAGAGATCATCTGAACCAAGCAGTGTTTCTTAGCCCTTTAATTATTTCGTTGCCTTTTCAGAGATAGAAGCATGCTCTCGTTTGTACAGGTCACACAATTCGTACAGCTTCATAATCCAGAGGGCTTTTTTTTGAGAGGATATTCATTTTATACAGTCCCTGTGTTGGTTGGATGCTTTATGAGACTGGGCAACCCCGGGCTTTCTGCACATTATGAAAACCAACTTTAGGAAATGAAATGTCTTTGTTAGGTATTATAATTCCATAGATGCTTATGCTTGCTACTATAAGCTGTTCTTCTTTTTGGACTATTAATCCAGCAGATATTAACTGAGGAAAATTAAAATTGAGAGGTTAGTTTAAAAAAAAATCAATGTATACATGGACAAAAGACTGTCTTACTCTCATCAAACAAGAGAAAATCAGAGCATCAGTTGCATAGTTGATAAAAATTACTGACCTGAACTTTGCTGTAAAATATGGGCTAAACTTCCAAGTCTGACTTGGGAAAAACTTAGCTCAAGGTAGACTCTGTTGCTCTTTATTGATCTTGTTTCTTTCCTTTCTGAGAAGTCAATCACACATTAATCTGCCTACCCATACATGCATGAGCATATTCACCTTCACATGCAAATACCTGATACTGTCCAAGTGCAGGACTTGAGAGTTGAGGTTTTGAGCCACAGAGGACTACAAGCAATGCAGGGGAAAGGAAAAAGGAAGGAGGGATTTAAAATATTTGCTATTGGGCACATATTTTAGGGACCTTGCCTTGGAAATGAGTCCCAGTAGTCAAAGAAGAGAGGCAGGACCTCACATGGACTTGGCACAGTTTCTGCTCTGAACTGCTGCCTGCTGTGATTACATCTGTATTTAAATTAATCTTCTAAAAACTTGTGTTCATCCATCATTTATCTTGTTAGCATTAAAATGGGATAAAACATGCATTTGCTGGTTCATTTGGTCTGCTAAATTCTAAGATCTGTTGACCCAAGAGACAAGTACTTTGCTTAGGGGCTGAAAAAATTATTTTTGTTTATGATCATACCAACTGCTGACGCTGCACGCTTCACTTCTTGCAGTGTTGCATGAAACAGGAATATAGAATTAGGAGTCATTTTTTTCTCAGCTATAGGACTTCAAGGGGTTAAGTGATTGGTCAGCAGCACTGCTCAGAGCATTAGTAACTCCAAGGATTATTACTTTCTGAGCACTTGGAAATGTACAGGTTGCTTTAAGGCACTATAAGTAAACTGCTCTTGGTACCTCAGCCTCTTCACAGTTACCATTCACACCTTCTCTCTTTGGTGGAATTTCTGCAAAGTTCAGATTTCCACCAAGCCTCTCATAAATAGCTGTGAGTTTCTTCTTTTTGATTGTGGAGACTGAAGCACCTGGAATGTTAAAGGAGAGAAAAAGGTTATCAGCTCCAAGCTATTGCGAAAAGTTAATACAATATCTAAAAGAGGATTTCTGGCTTAGCTAAAAGTCTGCTTTTTTAAGAGGAGATTAATCAAGCCTTTGTTTTGGATATTATTATTATTATTATTATTATTATTATTATTATTATTATTATTATTATTATTATTATTATTATTATTATTATTATTACTCCCAGAAGTTTTGGACTCTACAGCTGTCACTGCCCTCAGTGAAACCTGCAAATAAGCAAGTTTCTTTGTATGCTTCCTCCTCCTTCGTTCCCTGAGAGCTCCAAATTGCCTGTTTTTTCATCCAGGCTGACAGAATTCAGTCAGGCAGGAGGCACCCACTGCATGCAGAATCTGACTCCTCAGCACTGAGATTCCTCCTGAGCTCAGGGTACAGGACATCTCTCATGTCATTTTGTACTAATTCCACATCTGAGGGTGACAAACCACTATTCTAGTGTTTGAGAGAGCATAAGTGATTAAAATTCAGATATTTTTTATGACTTACTGATGCACAGCTGTTAAAAGAGACAACTGAATTTATTTGATCTGAAAGAGTAACTCCTTTTTGCCCAATTTTCTCTAAGGTATTTACTGGGAAAAAGCCTTATATGCTGCCAGTTTCAGTGTTTGGCCCTGCTATTAACCCCTCACCCAGAAAAAGAGTAAAAAAGGCACAGCTTCAAAATGCATGAAAAACTGACTTTAAGACAGCTTTAGCAGTTGAAATCAGTTTTTATACCTTTGTCTTTTAAATGACTAATCTCTATCTGTGGGTGTCCATTTAACCTGTGATATAACTTTAGAAACTGCTGGAGGCAATTTGCACTATAGGATCTGAAGTGATTAACATTGGGTACACATATGCATAAAGCATTTCAGTATTTGATGGGTTGCATCTCTTCATCTCTTGGCTTTGGATGCCTTTCTCTTTTTTTTTGATGTCACATTCTCATCTGCAGGGCAATTTATAAGCACAAGCAAAGGTTACAGACTCCCTAATTCAAGCTTCAACTGTTATGGCATTTTTATACAAATGCTCATTTTCTTTGTCATACCATTTAGCAAAATGGATCAATGTGCTCCATTATCCTGCAACTACTGCGTGAAAAAAGTGGTTCTATCAAAATTGTGTCCCCTGGTTGTATTTTTTTTTTTGTAAACTAATTATATATGTCAGACATAATGTTGCCCTCTGCTATTACATTCTGTTTCCAAATGTAATAAAGTTGGAGAAGTTTCAATGCATGAAAAAAACAAAATATTTTTTCCATGGACATTTGATGTCCATGGCTGGAGATTTGCTCCTGGCAGAGGAACAAGTCCTTCTGCTTGTACAATTCACATTTTAATTAAAACCAGGGCACATTTTAGAAAATATTGGGAATGTATATGATATCTATTGTATTTAAAGTGTTATTTTCTTGATGATTCATGTTATAAATTAATGCTGGAGTAAGAGGATGGAATTGGAGGTCATTTCCTCAACATTCTCTTCAGGACCTTGGTTCTGCACTTACTGGAGGAAGAAAAGCACATGGGAGTACAGTGAAATATGCAGACCTGACATCCTAAGAATCGACTAAACACTTTTGAGTTTGCCTTGCCTGCAGTAGGAGTGTGTCACATGGTAATTTGGGAAGCTTGCTTGGAAATGGAAGAGTTATGAAACTGGGTTTGCCTCCTACAGGTGCACATCCCTGCGTGTGCATTTGCAGGTTTGCCATAGGGGAGAGGGCAAAAGCCCAAAATTAAAAGCAGGATGGCTAATTTTAAACTGCCTTGCTCTGCCATGAAGCATCAGCTGCTCAGCACTACAAAAAGTCCAGCCTTAGGACTCCCACATCACCGGCTCCTCTGCAAAAGGGAGGATTGGAAAAGCTCTATCAGTATATGAGAAAAGTAACCTTGTTGACTTTAAGTATTGTTTCTTCTTGTCAAAATGCAAGATGAGCTTTGAAAATTTTGAGTGGCAAGCACCCCCAAATTTAAGACAAGACTTATCAAAGTGAAAAAATGGGTGCCTAATTTTTTTTTCTTTTTTGTTCCTAGAATCTTGTGCCTAATTCATCGTATTTTGTAAGAAACCATTACTCCACTATTTTAAATGGCAGTGTTACCTTTTCAGGCTTTGACTGAACTGAATTTGTGTTGATTGTGGAAAATAGAATGGTTTGATGATGAAAACATCCAAAGAGAATCGGCCAGTCAGCTGGCTCATGCACAAACACAGCAGATATGCCCCAAGTGCCTAACTGTTAAAAAGTCATTCTCTGCCACAGGGAATACTGGACTGCAGAGTGACAATCCTGCTATTAAGCTGTGAGGTGCAAAGAGGGGCCAAGGTGATTTAGCTGCCTACTTGCATAAATAAGTAGGTATCTGTGCTTACATATGTACACAAACACACAAAACAGCTCCATGGTGCCAATACAAAACCCATGTGAATGAACAAAAAGTTGTGGTGAAATGTGAAGCAACATTGGGATGTTGACCTGCTGGAGAAATAGGAAAGGAAAGCAGAAATGAAAACTAGGAATCACAGAAATATCTGATCCAGTATGTAGATTTTTGACATGAGTGAGAAGGGTTGGAACTGGCTACCTCACCCAGAAATGTTTATGCAGTAATGAGAGGGGATTATAATTTGATGGAATTCTGCCAAAGGGTACTTTGTACCTATTGAAGTGTGGTTTCATTTGGCAGCTTCTCCTGACTTGAGGAGAACTTCCAAACTCTGCTGCTGTAAGTCACAGTCAAAAATATGACGATGTTAGAACACTTTGACCTTCAAAATAGAATTTGAGAGTATTAAATTACTGTACCTGTAACACAGTCGTGTCTGCAATGACAATTACAGGCAAAACGACAAGAGTCAGCATCCCCTTTCCCCTTCTTCCCAGCAGTGGAAACAAAAGTTCATTTTAGTCAAGTTGTATTCCTTTTCCTTACTTCCTGGTGCTGTCTGTAGTTGGTTCCTGCAGCAGCTGATGAGCAGAGCAGGACAGTTGGCTTGGGTCTTCTCATGGACTGGAATGCCAAATGTTCCTGCTTATTGTTCCCTCCCTCTGACAGGGGACACGCTGTTCAGTGAATCACCCTTATGGCCAGCAGCAGAACATGACTTCAGCATCAACTTGCATCTTCTGTCCTCCCAGTCCTGCTGTTTTGCTTGCCTCACAGCAATTAGGTGGCAGGCAGCCCATCCGTCCTCATCCTCCTCTGTTTGAGTTTCCTGGGTTTTGACTTGCTGGAGTGCTGCTGATTGCACTCACATGGAAGCACTGCCCTGCCTGGAAAACTTCCTGTGTGGGCAGCAATAATCCTTTGGGTTGTTGTTTCTGCCTGAATCCAGACCCCACTGTGCGTGACACTTACTGGAGGGTGGCTGTAATACATCAAAACAAGCATTTTCTAGTTTTAAGTGCAGATGATTTATTTGCAATATAACCACATTAGCTAGTCTCTAGATGGCCATAATTTGGGCTGTAATTGGATCTTTCACTATATAAGAGTGATCCTTCCTCTAGGAGGAGAGAAACACATTCTTTTTTTTCTTTTACCTAGCACTGTTGATTTGATAGCATTAAACCCATCCAGTTTATTTGTATTAAGCCTAAGATTACCTCTAAATTTAATACGGAGGGGAGGGTGGGGTGAAGTAGCTAT